>NW_024870743.1:5730000-6374166 GCF_019054845.1 Dipodomys spectabilis | reverse complement strand
CTCCTCATGTCTGCTTCTAGCCTTTGTCAGCTTTTAGGTTGTCCATTCTTCTGAAGGCTTACTAAACCACAGGTTAAACCAGTTCTGACTTAATTTATAATATTCCTCCACATTTAAAGAAACAGAAACCCCAAGTGGAAAATCCACCTATGATACATTGTAAGGGAAGTGAATCCATGCTCTCTGCCATTGAAAAGTGCTGGCATCAGCAGAAAGCAGGCCTTGGTCTGATGTGCAGACATGCTACTCACTGACTCGGTGAGTTGAGCAGTGTCACTTTTTCTCCCCAAACTTCAGTTTCCTTAAATGTACTAAAGTTAGTTAGGAAGAAAATGCAATAACAATAAATAATATATACCCATTCTGGTTCATGGTCATTAAATATTGGTTGAGTGGACATACTTGTGAATATAAATAAGAACCCATGAAGTGATCTGGAGATCAGGGTAAAGCCGGCTTCACAAAGGCTATTGGGAAAGGAAGAGGTTGGAAGACCATGGGACAGAGGATCAAAGTGCTCTACCTTGCTGGTATACCTCCACGTTGCCACCTTCCTTCCTTGGTCTTCCCATGTGGATGATAGACGCTGCAATACATTTTTCCACTACCAGTCTAGCTCAGAGATACTCTGAATCTACAAGTAGCCAATGTGGGAAAACATAAAATAAAAATATTGATGGCAATGCTTAATAATACAAGTAAATTTAAAACTCATCTGGCAAGACAAATTAAGTTGTAGAAACAATTCAAAATCATCTAATATCAGATTGATAATTTGCACATGTTAAAAACCTACCTATAGGCTGAAGTAAATGCAGGAGGGCATTCAGGAAGTAGAGATATAAAGCACATTCTGCCAGGAGCCAGTGGCTCACACCTGTCATCCTAGTGACTAGGAACTTGAGACCTAAGGATCGCAGTTCAAAGCCAGCCCAGGAAGGAAAATGTGTGAGACTCATATCTCCAATTAACCACCAGAAAACTGCAAGTGGAGCTGTGGTTCAAGTGGTAGAATACTCCCCTTGAGCTGAGGAGCTCAGGTACAGTGTACCCAGACACAGAGTTCAAGCCCCATGACCAACAACAACAATAAAAGAGATCTTAGGGTTAGAGGAAATATCTCTTCTAATCAGAAGCTTGTGAGTCTAAGGGCTCTGGTGGGAAAGAGCTCAAATTAATGAAATAGTCACCCAATGATTTCTGATTACTCCAAAATCATCCAGAATCAATCACTCAGGTGGCATAGGTATTCCAAAGGTTGGATTAAAATCATTTTATAACAAAATTTACCATACAATCCACCAATTTCACTAATAGACTAGATGCATAAACATAATAGATATACAGATATCTATCTTCATATGAATACACATGCATATGCACATATACACATATATGTAGCCATATATATATATATATATATATATATACATAAAAGCATATTAAATAAGGATAGTAAAGAAATATCTACACTCCTGTATTTTCTGCAACATTATCCACAATGGCCAACATGTGAAAAAAAAAACCTAGGTATTCATGAACAATGAATGCATAAGAGATTGGTGATAATTACAGATATAGTATTCTACTGCATATACAGAGAGATAAATGGAGGTATGTATATAGATATTTATGTATCTCTATATCCATATGTATGTCTATAAATTGATATCAACAGACATGTTTGTATATAGATAGATATAGACAGATATACAGTGGAATAGCACTCAGCCTTAAACATCTCTTATTGCAAACCTGAAAATGGCTGAGGGTAGATTCGAAGAGCCATTTAACACAAAAGAAGTATGTGAGGTCACATAAACATAAAGTAGCATTAATTTACCCAATGCCTAAGTACACCAGAATCTTATGCTCTTTATCATAAAAGCATACAATTTTTGCTTGTTAATTAAAACATTAGAAAGGAATCTGAATTAATATGAATAGGCAGAGAGTTTCTTGGAAATTATAACTATATCCCTAAAGAAGCTAAGCCTAGAACAAAACATGTCTTACAAAAGATCTCTGTGATAGACGGGAGCCCTTGCAGGAATTAGAAAGTTAAATCTTCCCCTCACTGCTGCACCCTACATCAAATGCTCCTATTATTTTGAACTCCATATTCTGTCCAGCCAAATGTAGAAAATATAGGCTATTATTATGAAAAATAAAAATTAAAAATGCAAAGAGCAGTTTCTAAGGAGAAAACTTTATTCCTATCAGCAAATTCTATAGTGGACTTACCATAGACGCCCTCCAGGTTTTGGACAGGTGCTGTGTTTCCCTCCTTCTGTGTGTTGCTATCTCCTCTATACATCCCACTACACTCGGTCTCACCGCCTTGGTCTGATCATCTTAAAGAACGTACTCAGTGTCCACTGGTTTATGTAAACAGCCCCAAATGCTGCACATTCTAAACAGAAGGAGAGGTGGTCCCTGCCTTCCAAGTCCCCACAGCTCAAGGAAAAGAAGCAGAAATGTTCTTGCATCTGACACAGGTGCAAATTGCAGTCATTCCCAGAGGGCACCTCTTGTAGGGCCACAAATCCTCCTTCCAAGTCCTTTGTTGGAATCATGGCTGCCAGCTGGTGTGGATCTGGCCCTCAGGGAGAGGCGGTGTCCACGCAGTGCCATCCCACAGTGAGCATGGGGGCCACCGGGATGCAGCAACTCTGCTAACCCAAGCAGAAAGGTGGGGCTAAGAGGAGCTAGGACCGCCTGGCCAGCTCCTTCCTTCCAGTTGCCCAGGGGTAAGATGCAGAAAGAGATGGCTCCTGACCAAAGCTAAAGGATTAAAGAAACATCTAGAAAATGAACAGTCCCCCACCCCACCCACCCAGAGACAAAATCAAGATGAGTGTCAGTTCCTGGAGTCTACAGCCAGGATCCGGAAGACAGGGCCTGTAATGTCACATAAGATGATGAGGGGCCATGATGGTGGTTAGAGGCTTATTGGCTCCATTAAAGAAAAAAAGTAAGTAGGCTTACAGTAGAGAAGCAATAGGGAATAGAGGCAGATTAGATGAATTAATATTTGCCTTTTAATACAGGATTGAGTTCTGCTTCACCAGGTCCTAGAGGCGACGTGCTAATTAACATCATTTACCCCAGCCCTGCGTATATCCTCTATGTATCCCACATACCCATCCCACCAACTTCTGAGGATTAAGTGAGATCTTCAGTGCCCAAACTGTCAACTACTTCGTGTTCATTGTAATCATCTGGCCAGGCCTTCACACAAGGGACCATTGGTAATCTTCACATCTCTAGGAAGTTTTTGAATAGTTGTTGCTTTGCCTTTCTTAATTAGCATTATATTGACCTGAAAATTTTTTCCCCTGGCTTTAGATTTCAAATCCACATTTTATTTTCAAACGCTACATTCCCAACTAAGGAAGGGGGTGGGAAGGATATAAGTTGTACAGTCCTTTTATAGTGCTAATTTTAAATCCCAGCTCCTCCATCTGAAAGCTCTGCTACCTTGAAGAAGTCACTTAGGTTTTTGACTCTTGATGAATGTAAAAAAAAAATACATGCAAAATAGAGCATTGCCTATTTCAGAGGAAGACCATACTGTACAGATCAATTGTGCAAACAGAGAAGCGTTGAAGTGGTTCCAATGGCAAGTTGCCCTCAGAATAGACCAGAGAATTCTCTGGCTTCTATACATAGCAAGGACAGCCCGTTAGTGCTCTGAAGGGAACGGAGCTTCTCCACGGAGCGCCTTGTGTGGCATGCTGCCCGGCTTCCTGTCAGAACTCCCTCTGCTTATGTGCAGCTCCAGACGTGTATTGATACCCGCGTGCATATGTTGGCGCTGAGCTTCCTTCCCAGGCGATGGATGAGATCTGCTGAAGCTGCCAGTATAATATTTTGAAAATAGACATCCATTTCGAGGAGAAAAGAGACCCAAATATGATTTTTTCCCTGTCTCTCTTTTACATTAGAAGTCATGATGATATCACTGTCTTTCTTGTGAGCCTGATTTCTGAAGCTATTCAATAAATGAATCTTACCATGGCTAACCTTGTGGTCTGCAGGGAAGAGAAACTGGATTGAGTCACCTGTGCAACCAGTAAAAGGCTGGGCAGAGTGTGGAGGAGACCTTGCATTTCTTGCTCTTCCTCTTGTGTTAAAGGTTGAACTGTGTCCTAAGAAAGTCTTAGGTCAAAGTCCCAACTTCTGCTATGTCAGAGGAGCAACTTACTTGCAACCAGAGTCGTTGCAGACAGAGCTAGTTCAGTAACGATGAGGTCAAACAGGAGTGAGCGGGCCACAGGGGGAATGCCAGCAGAAGAGCACAGAGACGGGTTGATCAATGTGCAAAGCTAAAGAATGACAAACACTGCTGCAAACCCCCAGAGGCCAGGAAAGAGTGCCTGGTACAGATGCTTCAGCACAGCTCTCAGAAGGAACCGACCATCTAGAATTGTGAAAGAATGAAGTTCTCTGTAAGCCACCTAGCAGGACCACTTTTAGGGACTTGATTACTGCAGAATTAGCAAAACAGTACAACATGCTGGCGCCAACAGACTGTAGGCTGTGGAAGGCATGCGTAAGACTCAATGCAACCCATTACCTTCCGACCGGCAGCAAATCATCCCCCACGCTTACAGGAGAGGCCTCAACTAGAGCTCTGAACTCCTGGTAATCAGAAAAAGTGGTGTGTGCAGACTCCACCAAGCTGCTTTGCGACAGATGCATGGAGGAGAGTGGAAGATAGTCAATGCAAACGGATCCTCAGATTAGAATAAGCCAGACGTTCAAGGTCACCTCCTTCGAGCACTGTGCATCTGCCTCCCGCAACTCCTTCTAGGTACAAACACCTGTTTCCAGCTCAGACTCTTTGGAGACTTAGGACAGGCCTCTGCCCAGGACAGGCCTCTGCCCTCCTTCTTTCAATCCATTTCTGAGTTCCTTTCTCACTTACCAACATGATGCTCCATCAACTGTCAACGTGCAGTGTCACATTTATCTCTCTCTTCCTCATGCTGCTTCTTTTGAAATAACATTTCTCACACACTATACAATCTCCCTCTTTATTGTGTTTATTTGAAGTGCATTCCCATACTTAACCCACTTAAATTTAAGCTCCACAATGTTAGGGATCTTTTCCTGTTGTGCTCACTCTTGCAGCCCCAATACCTAGCACAACTGCAGCTGTCCGGAATCAAACTTGCTTAAAAGAACCAATGCCTAAGTATTTAAAAATACATTGCTTTGACTGTTGTAACTGAATTTATTGCTCTACTATTTTGAGAGATTGGGCCAGGGACAAGTCTCAGAGATTTCGAGGCCTCTTGAGATCTAGGATTTGGGCCAGTAAGTCCAAATTATGACCTAGAACTACACACAATTGAGATAAACAGCACAAGAAGACACTAGTGAGTTGAGACAATTAACTCTTCCTACTTAGACGGTGACCACTCTTTTATGTTGGTTACAAATGTGTTCAGGGTCTTATCTCTTAAATATATCTTGGTGATAAGGGCAAAAAATAAATCATTGAAACAAGCAGATCCAAACACACCTTAGGGCTGCATTGGATGAGAAGGTAGCATTGGCCACACAGACACATGGCTTTTTAACTTGAAGCTAATTAAAAGTAATTGAAGCTAAAAATGAAGTTCCTCCATCATATTAGCCTTATTTTTACTGTGTAATAGCCACACATGGCCTATGGCTGTCAGATTTGACAGGGCAGATATAAAACATTCCTATCCTCATAGGCAGAAGTCTTCCAGATGTATTTCTTAATATCTAAGTGTTTAGAATCATGAACTGGAGACATCATAATGAATTATGGGAGTTTGCACTCTTTCCTGCATCATGTGACAGATCAGGCCCACTGATCAAAGCAAATTTGATTCTGCTAAGCCGGAAGCTTCCTTTTCTCCAGCATGACTGAACAGCTTAGAGAACAATAGGAAACACTGCTGTGTGTTTAAACTAAACTGTCAGCTGTTTGGAGTCTGTGATTTCTCAATCAATAGAAAAGGAAAACTGCAGAGACATAGGTAGATGCATTAGCTGCTTGGAGATGGTCAGGGATAGCTTCATAGTTCAACTGATATGTGGGGTCCATGTGGAGAGAGCTTAGAAAGGGAAGAAAATGACCCAACTATGAACAATTCAAGATGGGGAGTGATGCTTAATACATATAACCCAAGCACCTGATATACTATAGACTAGATTCTTCATCTATGCTTATTGGTATTCAGAAACTCAGTTGACATATCAATCAACCAAACAGCAAAGGACAGATGACCAAGAGCCAGATATATCTGTCAAATAATCAATGCTATTATACTAATAAATAAACTTCAGAATTTTGAGTTTTCTTAATTGAATATAAATATCTAAAATAGGTCAAGATGAAAAATAACATTTCCCATGATCATTCAAAAGTTTAGATTGTCCAAGAACTACTGCCACCTTTAGCTATGATGTCCTAAATGAGTGTCCCACAAAGTTGCAGGGATAATAAGACAGAGATGAAAGCAAGATATCTTGGCTCCCACACCTCAGTGGAGAAGAGAGAAGAGTCACTTTTACTGAAAGTTCATTGCCAAAATGTTTCCCAAAGAACATGACACCCTGAAAATTGTCATATAGCTACATACCTTGCTAGAAAGACAAGAAATGGAAGGGAATACATAAAGTATATGATACATACAAACTGTGAGTGACACACCAAAATCACAAGGGACCTGGCCACTGGGAACAGCTTAAATGTTATCTATGATTGATTTTCAAGCTATTTTTATTATTATCTTCAAGTAGTTGTACAAAGAAGTTGCCATTCAGCATAAAAATTTATGACTACAGGGCTGGGAAGGTGGCTCAGTGGTAGAGCACTTGCCTTGCATGCATGAGGCACTGGGTTCGATTCCTCAGCACCACATAAGCAAAAAAGAAAAAAGCCGGAAGTGGCGCTGTGGCTCAAGTGGTAGAACGCTAGCCTTGAGCTGAAGAGCTGAGGGACAGCGCCCAGGCCCAGAGTTCAGGCCCCACAACCGGACCCAAAAAATAAATTAGGAATACAATACATTTGGATCCATGTCACCTCTTTTCAAGCTATTTCTAACCAACACAATCCATTGTTGTTGTTGTTGTTGTTATTTTTAAGTGCAATAAATGAGAATGAGGACAAGAACCACACTCATATTCAACCAACCAGGAGACCCTGGGGTTCTATAAGTGAGAAAGTGATAGATTACAGCTTTCCTTTAGAGAGATGTTTGACACAGATGTGTGAGAGGAAGAAAAAAGGAGGATTAGACAACAGGCATGGAATATATATATATATATATATATATATATATATATATATGTGTGTGTGTGTGTATATATATATATATATATATATATATATTAAGGTAAGAGGCAAGGGTTGGCTTCGAGGCTGCTGGAGTCATTCAGATAAGAGAAGAGTAAGACCTGGCTCATGCTAGGATGACTCCATGTTTTACTAGTTTCCTACAACTCCAAATTCTGAATCCATTTCTTAGCATGTTCTTGTTTTACTTTTATATAGTTTGAAGTTATTCCAATTTTCTTCTTAACACTGATGTAAGTCTATGACAGGAGTCAGCAAACTGTTCCTATAAAGGGCCAGGAAATAAAACATTTCAGGCTTGTTGGCCATTTGGTGGCTAGAAGAAACCACTCAACACTGCCATGGTAGAGCAAAAGCCACCATATGCAAACACATGCATATGGTTGTATTACAATAAAACTTTATCCGAACATCACAAAATCCCTGTATGCCACAAAACATCACTTTTCTAGTTGTCTTAACCAATGAAAAAATGCAAACAATAGTCTCTGCTCATGGTCCATCTATGTCATAGGTTACACTCTGCTGGGTGTACACTATGCTGACCTCTGGTCCATTATAATGGATGGTTCCTGTCATTACAGAAAGGATTCATATTCATAATGGTAACTTTTCTTGGATTTTTAAAAAGGCATATATTGTGATGAAATATAAATAATAAAAGTATGAAATTAATGTTTCCCATAGAACACAAGAGATCCTAGGGCGGGGGAGGGGAACCTCACTGGAAACCATTGCTGATTTAGTTAACACTGGTGTCTGTTAATTTTGTCCCACCCCCAAGCACAATTTAGAACTAACTCACGTAATTAGAATAAACAAAGTAAAATAAATCAAGGCTGGAGGGCCCTGGTGTTCCTGGAGTTGTTACTCTGTAATAGAAACCCAGAAGTAAAGATGTTCTCCCTCAAGGCACCTACCCCCGCAGAGGCCACCAGCTAATTGTGAGAATTCCCAGAATCACTGAACTGAAAGAAAGTTTGGCTTTCTTAAGGCACAGAAAAGAAAACAATTTTCTGAACTTTTCCCTTATCAGAAGTCATCCTATCCCCAAACATTCTCAACCGAATAAACCACATCAACTAAAGCACCAGATGAAATGATCTGTCCTTAAAATGATTTCTTCATACAGGGTGATTTTAGCTAATTTGGAAAATGACCTAAAGGGACAATCAAGATAATAAAATGTATTCCAAATCTCAGAGCCTGGAGGTAACCATTGTAAACCACAGCCCTTTTCTTTGACTTCATGGAATCATACTGAATCTATGTATTTATGTATTTATTCTACATTTAACTTTGAATATCTGCCATGTTGCTAGCCTGATTCATTTTTGTTGACCACATCATCTTGTGCAGAAATGTTTATTTAATCCCTATAATGATGCCATGGATTAATATATATAATAAATATGCTCTCAGTCAACAATATCGATCTCCTTGATGCCTGGCCTGGACCACAAGGGCCAGCATGAGGACTGGGTCTCTGCTCTTCTGGAGCTAATATCTTGAGCATCTCTTTGATCCAGCCTGGTGGGCCCATAGGATCCATAGGAACTCTCAGCTAGTGAGCAAGGAGACAGCAGTAGAGCAACCCCACCACGTAATGGAGAATAAAGCTCTGAGCATATCAGAAGGAGGGAAAACATCCATGGAAGGGGTGCTCAGGGGAGGGTATGGAGAATTTCTTAGAACAAGTGCTGTTTGAATGGTATTACTTTGACAGACATTTTGGCTCCTGACATAGACCAATTGTCCTGCAACCCATGAATACCACGGAGAGAAAGAGGCATCTTTTCTGAAAAAACAAAGCACCTCTTTCTTGTAACTAGTCACCACTGGATACTGATATTTCCTGGTCCTGATATTCCCTGGAATAATTTGCTTCCTGACTTCAACTGTAAATTATCATCTGTGTTGCCTTGTAAGCCTCCATCCAAGTTAAGAAGATGAGTCCTTATCAAACAAGTTGAAGAGCAGACCCTCACACTTGAGAAAGAACTTTCCACTGACTTTACCAACCTCCTCCAATGTAACCATCAGCAGCAGGTTCACAGCCAGCCATGACAAAATAGATACCCTTTGAATGGGAACCTTTCATTGACAGTTGGAGTGCCTTTTAACTTCCTTGTGTATCAGTCTATTTCCCTGGTACAATGGTAAATAGAATGGGAGCCTGACTCTGACAAGAGAAAGGGACAGTTTGAGCTGGGAGAAAAACCAAATAGACCACCATGCCCAGTGTGCCAGCCTAGCTCTAGGAAAGAGTGGGCTATGCACCCTTCTGTGCAAAATGAAAATGCCTTGATAGGCACTCCTTTGTCTCTTGTGTGTCATGTATTTCCAACACCCCTCTGTCCAGGAGAACCTGTAATGGAGGACTGAGCACGGAAAACGTTGCTGGTTTTGCAGGACCAGTGAGGATGCAAGGGTTCCTCAACCAAAGACAGCGGAGCAGTGTTGTCCAGCAGAAAACACTTCAGAAGATCCACCCGACCTTCTCCCTGATCTCAGTCCAGGATGAAATAGCAACGCTGATCCCTGGGCAGGTGATAGGCGACCAGTCTGAAGATGTCTTTAGGGTCTTCTGTGGCTAGCGTTCTCCACAGTCTAGAATTTTCTCAGAATGATTCCCTCATCCGTATCCCTGTCTGTGAAATGTTTTATTATCATTGGTGATGTCATCAAACTATACTGTTTCCTAATGCAGTCTAAGTTTTCCTCAGTCCTGGACACTTTTAAACTGAGGTCAAAGGTTGCAAGAAATATTCTAACCAGTACACGGTCTCTTCCATGTCTCTTCAGTATTGCACTTTTCTGCCTAATCTTTTGAAACTACAAACACGTTTCACTATAAAACTCCTATTGAAAATGTGAACTTCTTCTAGCATGATTGATATATGAGGGAACAATTTGAACACAACTTGACTGTGTACTCACCCAAACATGATCTCATCTGCCAAAGCTATTCAGTTGACCTGGGCTTCCTAAGCCTATGCATATCGGTGTGTGCATACACACTCGTGCACACTCACTTGCACACACACATGCACATCATCCAGTACATCTGCCAGCTACTGCAGCTTGCCACTGTTAGGAGCCACACCCCTTGGCATCTGGTGCTAGAGCTTCCTCTCTGATTCCTGGTTGTCCTCTTCCTCTACTTCCCAGTAATGCAAAGGCTGCCCCTTTTCACCTCTTCTTCCTCAAGCAAACTCCAGGTCTTTTTCATGTCAAAATGCTATGTTTATGCTGCTGTTTATTTTTATCTTAGCCATCTGACACATGTGTGATTGTAGTGCTGGTTTAATTATCTGAATGCTACTGATTGATTACATTTTCGTGTATTATAATCCTATTTCTTCCACAAGACTTTTGCCTAGCACTTCAATTTATAGGAATATGTGTGTTGTAAAATAGCAAGCTTGTGGGACAGAACTTTGTGTGCATCTCAGCTTATCATGCTTTGTCTGTTATTGTGGTTGATTTTGCTAGTTTTAATAAAGTTTAATCATGTGTCCTAAAGCAGGGCTCTATTCTAGCTTTACAGGTATCTACTCTAGGGTTTTAGATGAGAAAAATCTTGCTTAACTTTTCATCAATGAGGGCTGGGAAGGTGGCTCAGTGGTAGAGTGCTTACCTTGCATGCATGAGACCATGGGTTCGATTCCTCAGCACCACATAAGCAGAAAAAAGAAGTGGCGCTGTGGATCATGTGGTAGAGCACTAGCCTTGAGCTGAAGAGCTGAGGGGAAGAGCCCAGACCCAGAGTTCAGGCCCCACAACTGACCAAAAAAGAAAAGAAAAGAAAAAGGAACTTTGCATCAGTGAGTGGCAAACTGAGAATTAGAATTACCCAAAAGTCTCCTGATTCAGGGGAAAGTAACATGTCACCCTCTAAGGAAAGTGGCCTTTGTGACAGAACACATCTAGGTTTGAAACTTCGATCAGCAAAATCCTCCTACTCAGCTGTCCTCCACAAACTACTCCCATCTCCAAACTTCAGTCTCCTATGTGTGGAGACAGGAAAGGGATTTCCTTAAACTGAGCCACAAAAAAAATGTCAGGGCAATCTCAATCTAGTGCCTTGAGAAGAGTGTATACAGTTGTATATTTAATCTCTCCTTTTGTATGATAATATTATCACATTGTTCAATTCAGAGTTCATCTAAGGAATAGGATCAAGAATCCACACACATACACACACACATACACACTCACACACTTGATTCATTACGGAGGTTCACTGACTCACTCATTTGTGGAGTTTGGGAAGCCAAAGTCTTTTCCCCTTACAAGCCAGAGAAGAAGGCAAGTGGTAGTGTAACTCAGTCTAAGTCTGAAGGCCCAAAAGCTGAAGCTCTGATGTCTGACAGCAGTCGATGTACATCTGAGCTCACATAGAAAATGAGCTCATCCTTCCTACACCGTTTGGTTCCACTCAGGCCCTCAACAGGTGATGCAATGGCGACCCAGACTGGTGAACAATCTTTACTCACTCTTGACTACTCAGATGCGAGTATCTCCCTAAAACACTTTCTGAGACTCAACCTAAGCATGTATCTTCACTCGCTGTCTGTGCTTTTTCCAGTTGATACATAAAATTAACCATCATTCAAATAAATTTTATTGAGTAATTATCTTGTTCCAGGAACTATTCTGTGTTAGCTGATTTAATCTTTATAGCAGCACTCTGCGGAGAATGTAATGACTGTTCTTATTTTACAGATGGGTAAATGGGTACAGGAAGGTCAGCTGATTATCTTTCAGATCAAGAAGCTAGTGTACCAGCTATTGAGTAATGGCCTCTCAGCTTCAAACCCATCTGTCCATAGTCTGCCTTGAAAATCCGGGACAGGAAGGTTCTTTGCCAGCTAAATTTCCATTATGCTCTGCCAGGCTGGAGGGACCTAACCCTTCCTGGTTTTCTCTTTCATCATTTTCTGTCCACTTGGTTCCTTCACACCTCATCCTCCACCACCACCAACACCAATAAAACCTATTATATAGTTTTTCTACCATATACAGTATAGGTTCCCAGGTGCCTTAAAAAGCATAGTAAAACCAAATTGTCATGTTCTCAAAGGTCTTTGATTATGCTCCAAGAGGCGTTCTGCTACGATCCAAAGACTTCTGCACGTCAAATGCTCATTTCATTCCATCACTCTTGGAGGAGATCCTGTAGATCTCCTTATCCTTGTACTTTCCTTGGTAACAACTTTATACTTCTTTAACCCACACACTGCATAAATTCTCTCTGTTAAATGCTGGAACTCTACATCTAGACCACACACTAACCAATACACTGGATAGGAGGAAAAGCTTGAAATCTAAATCATCCAGCCACGAACATGAGCTGACCACTGAACTACTCTGTTTCTCATAAAGTACTGACATGTAATACAATCCTTATACCATTGCTGTTCTCTTAAATACAAATGCAGTCATGAGGTAGCCAAGTGCAGCCTATACTTCTGTTGACTACCTAGTGGACATAAATTTTGGATTTTTGTGTATCAGTGGTAGTGACTAATAGCTTTTTTGGAGACTCATTGATCACCAAATAAAAGAGAAAAATGCCAGGAAAGTGAATAAACAGCAGACATCCTCATTTGACCCATTTGTAAGT
The DNA here is from genome assembly GCF_019054845.1 of Dipodomys spectabilis. Classification (NCBI taxonomy): domain Eukaryota; kingdom Metazoa; phylum Chordata; class Mammalia; order Rodentia; family Heteromyidae; genus Dipodomys; species Dipodomys spectabilis. Next base: position 6,361,198 of record NW_024870743.1, on the reverse strand, counting down.
GTTCTCTCAAATTCCATATGCCCACACAGAGCGAGGGACAGAATATCATCCTCAGTAACTGCTAGATGAAGAGCAGCCTCAGAGTCTGAGCTGGAGGGGACCTCAGAGAGCATCTCTTCCAAAACTCCCCTTCACAAACGAGTAAGCCAAGGCCCAAAGGGACTGGCCTGGATTTTTGCCCATCCATTCTGATATTGTAAAAATAGACTAATTAAATATGATTTTATCAAGATTACTGGTGTTTTGGGGTACCTCTATGGCTGACACCCAACGGGAGCATCTTGCCCTGCACATCATGCCTCTGCTCCCCTGTTCCCATCCTCTCTCTCCCCACTGTATCCTTAAGCTATCTTGGGCCTCTCACCACCATTTTTCTGGTGCACCTCCTACTTGGAAGTGCAGAGGATGAGTCATGAACCATGGCCACCCAGGGTCATTTACAACAGAGTGAAGCAAATAGAGCAGTTTCCTATCTGTGATTAAAAGGATGCTACAGGAGGGAGCAGAGCCCAGGCTTTGAAGTCAGAGGAAGTGGGGATTGAATCCTGATAATGCCACTTAGCCATTGTTGCTACCCACGGATGGATGGCCTATGATCTGAAAGCAGGAGAGCCCTAACGGGTCCCAGGCACGGTCTCTGTTCTCACACCAGCTGCATCGTGATAGAGGTAAACAGTGATATCGCTGGTCCTTGTTTCAACAGCTGACGGTGAAAATGGTGTCACCTTGCCATGAACATTGTGGTTGTTTGCACAAAGCCATGCAACAGCGTACAGAGAAGGGGCCATAACTGCCTCCATGAAAACAAATTTCTCTTGCCAGAAAAGCATTACTAGGAATCATCACTACACACAATTACTATTTCATTATGTAGACACATCGTCATAGAGCTCCTAATACTAGTTTGGCAAGATTCAGACAGAAAAGTAATCACTGGAAACCTTCTAATGCATTGCTTCTATGTTTAAGGGGATTTTTAAGGATCACATAGGCTTTCTCCAGCCACACTCAAGGCCTTCCTTTGGTTTTCATTCCAATACACTTGATAGTTTGAGGATATAGTTTGTTACTGGAGAATCTTTGACCTCCCTCCCTTCCTCTGAACTTGTCCTCCTCGAGTTCATCCATAGCTTTATGGGCACACATCAGGACTTACAGTGTCAGGACCTGCCTGAGAGCTATTCCTCACACTGCTGCTGGTTTATTTGTAAGAATTCTGGAATCAGGCTCTCCCATCCCACCCTGGTAGGCAAAATTATGAGATGACCATCTCAGTGTAGGTGAGGCCTCACTTCTAGCCAAGAAAATCTGACAAAGACGAGGCATAATTACTGTGATTGAGTTATGTCTCGGCTATGTTGTGTCTTGTTCTATTATGCACGAATCCACCTTGAAGATGATGAGCCAGCATGTTTCCAGAGGGAAACATGAGAACTCTGTGACACAAGGAGTTCTGGGTGCCTCAAGAAGCTGAAAGTGGCTCAAGCAGCCCCGAAGAAACCAAGAACCTCAGTGCTACAGCCATGAGGAACTGAGTTCAAGAGTTCAACCCACAGAATATGATGCTGTGAGTTGTTCAGCCTTCTGAGTATCTGGACAGGACATCCAGTTAAGTTTCACTGGACATGGACTCAATGATGTAAAAAATGAACATTGCATTAAGACAGTGGTCCAACTTTAAGATAGAAATTTGTTAGACAGAAATACAAAATGCATACATGTAATTTGTGTATTTGTGAAGGGTAGGGTAGGGAAAGCTAATGCATAATCCAGTCTCTCTGTAGATTCTCTCCACATAGGTCAAGCTGATGATACAGCACTAGATTGGGTTTGAAATATATACTTATCCCTGACTGGATTTAGAGGAAATCTTAAGGTTGTTTAGATTTTCATTCTCTTTATAGCCTGGGATACTTAAAGAAACTAATTTCTGTATGATTTGAAGAATTCCACATGGGGGCATGTGAATGCCTGAGTGGAATGGAAAATGGAAAGAAAGAAAGAAGAGTGAGGGAAGAATGGATACAAGGATAAACGGGGGAGGAAAGAGGCAGAGAGAATGAGAGAAAGTCAACCAACACTTGCTCAAACCATTAAAGGAGGGGAAACTGCTGAATAAGGTCATTCATTATCCTCTCTTGGCACTTCAAACAAATGGTAATTGTTGGTTTAGTTAACAAGTTTTGCCTTAATTACAGGCCATTAGGCACCATTAATAAAGAAAACCAATTCCACAAGAATGAGTTTCCCTTCTTACATAGTCTCATTCCCTAGAAAGAGTATCCCCTCTAAAATGATTTGCATCTCTGCCTCCAAACCCTGTAACAACTGAAAGAAGTTTAACCTCACATGGCTCAGCCTGGCCAGGACATCCAAAAGGTACCATGCCCCTCTCCACTGCCTGACTTACCTATGAAACCATTCTTTTTCTTGGCTGTCAAGAGAAAGGCACTTACATGGATGAACCATATCCCAATGGCCTATTGCTTGTCTACCTCTCCTCTGAGCCTCTGAAAAGATGAGGATATGTTTTTCTTTCTTTCTTCCTTCCTTCCTTCCTTGCTTCTTCCCTCTCTCCTTCCCTTCCTCTTCCTCCACTAGTTCTTCCTCTCCCACTCTTTTGATTAAGATGTTGAAGCCTTGCACATACTAAACAAGTAATTACTCTACCATTGAGCTATGCCTTCATTTTTAGGAATTTTTCCTTTGTGTAAAATGTTACTGTACACTGAAATAATATCAATAATTATCATGTCTCTCATTTATTGAATCCCCAATACGTATCTTTCAATTACTCTTATTACCTAATTTAATCATCTTAATCTGCTAAGTTAGATAGCATTGCCTTTTTATTTTGTAAAATGAGCACATGGAGGCTAAGACTGTATAATTAACTTAGTCAAGGTTATACACATAAATCCAGAAGGCAACTAGAACAAGATTGAAATCTGAAGATCATGTTATTTCCAGAAGCAGAACTAAGTCTAAAAGGTGCTGAATTCTCAAATGTCTGTTGATACCATGGATTCTTATTTGCGAGCAGTGCTTTCTCATTTTTAGTTTTTGGTTCTGAGGGTGAGTGGAGGGATGCCAACAGCTTTCTGGATTTTTTGCCTTTTTTTTTTTTTTTTGCCAGTCCTAAGACTTGAACTCAGAGCTTGGGTTCTGTCCCTGAGTTTCCTTTTGCTTAAGGCAAGTGTTCTACCACTTGAGCCGCAGAACCACTTCTGGATTTTTTGAGTAGTTTATTGGAGATAAAAGTCTCATGGAGGAAGTGACGCTGTGGTAGATCACTTGCCTTGAGCTGAAGAACACAAGGACAGCACCCAAGCCCAGAGTTCACGCCCCACAACCGACAAAAATAAATAAAGAAAAATAAATAAAGTATCATGGAGTTTCCTGCCCAGGATAGCTTCAAACCACAATCCCCAGATCTCTGCCTCCTGAGTAGTTAGGAGGACAGGCGTGAGCCACCAGCACCCCGCTGTTTTCTGGTTATTTTTAAGTGGCATGTGGACCACATTTGCACATACGGAAAGGACTGGCAATAATGTCAGAGGCAACTTAAAGGATGCTTTTTCTGGACCAGTGAATTACACTGAGAGTCAGGATTTATGATCTTTAATCTGAGCTGTTGCTTGTTACAGTTACTTTATAATCACCTTGGGCTCCAGGAAAGACAGGATTAACTAATAAGCATCTTGTAACCAAAGGCAAATTTTCCCCACAGAGAGGCAGTGATCTTGAAGAGAACAGCCAGAAGCTACAGCCCACTCACCAAGCTGTGGAAGTCAAAGACAGAGTCCATGGCCCACCATGACACACCTGTGACTTAGAGCTGTTTTAACTAAGCATAAGTTTCTCAATGCCCAATTCTCTCTATTTAACCTTAGGACAATGTCTCCTCCCTGAAGACGGCTGGAGATGTACTGGAGTGATAGCTCCCAATGGCTGTCACCCAATCATTCTCTTCTCTCTATCCTTCACTTTGTCTGTTTCTCTAGCACAAGGTGGTGAGTGGTCAGACCTAGCATGTGACTCCTGGACTCTGTCTTGGGGTCTGAAAGCCTGGTTTCAATTGCAAATGTTGATGAGGATGTGAAGCCCTGAAATTTTCACACACTGCTGTCAGAACACACATAGAACACACAGAGAGAAGAGAGTTTAGTAGATTTTACAAATTTGAAGATGCCCTTACAACCAAATACTTCTATTTCTAGGTCTGATTTAAGAGAACTGAAGACATAAAGTTATCCTAAGACTCTTAACATCAATGTTCATAACAGTTTCACTGATAAAAACTCAAACCCAGAACTAAACCAAAGGTACATTAACAGGTGATAGTTGAAAGAACAAATGGTACTCCATGTATTGGATATTACATGTGAAAACGAAGAGTGACTATTAAGGGATTACACAGTGTGTTAGCATTCTATCACTATGACAAAGTGCTTAAGAAACAATCTAAGAGAGAAAAGTTTTCAATTGGTTCGCTTTTCAGAGGTTTCAGTCCATCCTGGTGGTTAAGGCATCGAGGAGATGAGAAGTTCACATAATGGTGGCTAGGAGGAGACAGAGACAGAGAAAGCGAGACAGGGAGAGAGAGGAGAGAAGGAAGAAGGAAGGGAGAAAGAAAGGGAGGGAGCCAGAGAGAGATAATTTATTTCCCTTTTTGTTAATCTCTGGAAATGGCCAAGTTGACAAAATTAAGCATCAGAAATTAATTCTTTATCAGACACCCAAACACATCTCCTAAAACCATAAAATTTCATCATCAACTCTTGAAAGCCTCGTATCCATCTTATAACACAATATCCCTTCATCGAATCTACAGAAGTCCCCATAATCCTAACAGTTCCGGAACTGTTGAAAAGTCCATGTTCAAAGTCTACTTTGAGATCCAAGGCAAAGGCTGCAAGCCCTGTGCCCTCAAACAGAAAACCATACTTCTCATAGACAGTTCCATAAAATGAGCACCTCTATTCTGAAAGGGAGGAGAAGGCATACAGAAAGGGAGAGATGAAAACCAAGAATGAAACTGGGCACAACAAACAACAAATCCTGTAACTCCCTGTCTGTCCCTGGCATGCATGAGGTCATGATGTGATCTGAGCTCCAATCTCTGCCCACAGGGTTTGGACAGCTCGGCCCCTTGATGGTTGCAACCCATAGGGCTTCTCTCTTCCACTGGCCTGCTTACAGGCCTGGGCATTTCTCAACAGACATTCCATGTTCCTGGCATCTTCCATTTCTTGATGTCTCTGTTGAACCTTTATCTTCATGCTCACAGTTTCATGCATTTTCTTTTACAAGCTTTACCTTCTAGGTATACTGGCCCTGCATCACATTTCTTGGCCTCCCAGACTTTCTTTTGAAGTCTGAATGGAAGCCTCCATGACTCCAACTCTCTTGAAGGCTCTATTCCTACAGAATGCTTCTGTCTGCTATGGCCAGGCCACTCTGAACCATTGGTTGAAGAATCTGTAAGTGCCCTAGGCAACCGAAAGGCAGGCAATACTTCCTTAGGTGAGCACACCGCCAGATCTCTCTTCTCAAAGGAAATTTCTTCAGATGAGTTAAATCTTTAATACACCGGAGCCTGTGATGGAGGGAAACAGCCATCTCCTCAGAAGCCATTTTTCCATCGTTGCAATTCAAAGTACTTGGCTTCTTTTTAATGGCCCTGCTCTCTCAGAAGCCCCAACATTATGCACTCTTCTTTTCTTAGAAAACAATAAGGCTGGGTTGTTGGTTTTGGTTTTGTTTTGTTTTTCAAACCGTTTTAGTCTGGATTTTGTTCCCCATTGTTACAATAAACATGACTAAAAGCAGCCAGCAATAACAATGCCATAGCCTGAATGTTGGGCTGTCTTGAAATTTCTACCACCCAATTAATTAGTCCATCACTTTTCAACTCAAGCCTCCCACAAAATTTGAGGGCACGGACAAAATGTAAGACCCTTTTGTCTTAATGGGTCTTGAGTAGTCTTTAGTTCAGTTCCCAATAGAGTGTCCCTTGTGAAGACTCCAAAGCATCATCTTTACTGTCTCCATCTCTATCAACATACTGGACTTCTGAGCTCCCATCAGAACCATCCACTAAAATCTGCTGACCGTACTCTAGGCATTTTCTAGCCAGCTTCTACGAGCTCTTCCAAATTCTTCCCACAAACCAATTCCAAAGGCTTTTGAACCACATCATCAGGAAGAGCCACAGAAATAACTTCACTTCTCTGTTACTAATTTTCTACAGTACTCCGTTTTGTTTTCTTCATGACACAGACCCAAGGAGAGAAACTTAGGGGAAGAAAAGGCTTGGCCCATGGCCAACATGGTTTCACTCCATCCCAGTGAAGAGGGGGAGGAGAGTGGAGGAGGTCATATCATGGCAACCAGGAAGCACAGAGAGAGAATGCCAGCATTGCACCTTTTTTCCATCCAGGCCTCCTGTCTACGGGATGCTGCCATCCACACTGGGGATGGATGAGTCTCTCTCCCATGGTTAACCCTCTCAGGGCATGCCTCCAGCAAACACATTCAGGGGTATGCTTTGCTAATCTCATGGACATCTCTCAATCCAGTCCAATTGATGAGATTAACTATCAGTCTCTTTTCATTACATATGATAGTTTCCTCCAAGTCACATCATCCCTGTGATCTAAAGCACTACAACTGGCAAAAAGGAAAGAAAAACATGAGAAAGGGCAGCAGCAGAAGCAAATCCCTTGGATCTGGACTAAATTGTTTATGGAAAACTTGAAATTCAATGTGTGTTGCAAATAGCCACAATGTTTAGTGTTGCAACAGCCACGGCGCTTAGTGGGGCTCAGTCCTGGGGACCCACAGGCTTGGCGTGGGGTTTAACAAGGCTTTCACTTCCCTCTCATGCAGCTCATGTTGTAATGAGGCACATCGTTTTTCTTTCTTCTTTTTTGGTTTCCTATTAAGAGAACAGAACCGGTGGCTTTCATTGATCAGGCAGGCTCTGCTGCCCATTAGTGGGAGAGGAGCTGGTACAAATGAGAGAGCGTTGCGAAGGCCTCTGGGTTACGTGCCCCGCAGAAGCCTGCTTTCATGTCCATTCAGACAAGTCAGTATTGGTCACGGACACTCTCAGCCGTGTTCTGGTTCCCTTGGCATTGATTTCGTGCATCCTCTAATCCCCTGAACAAGCACTGGATGTGAGTAGGACGTTCTGTGCGATGGGAAAGGCATGTGGTGCACAGGAAACGAGACCTTTGCTGGTTGTAAAATGGTGAGGTCCCCTTGTGGGTGAGAGGCTGAGGCAATGACAGTGTGGGACATCAGTAGACTCATGATTCAGGAATACAGAGGCTGGGGAAGGAGACCAGCTCAACAGGACATGGGAAAGGAGCAGAGGGTCTGGAGGGAGGCAATGGGAGTTCTGCCGCTCAAGGGAAATCAAGTGTCACCTCTGGTAATAGGTCAAGTGTGCCTCCACTCTCCATGGTGCAACTTACTCTCTCCATGTCCAAGAGAGACCTACCATACTCTTATCACATTCAGCTACCAGGGAAATCCCAGCAGGCTGATCAATCAAACACATTGAGACCTCCATGCCCAGAAACTCTCCGAGGTGGGTCTTACAAGAATCGGCGCCACAGCCAAATACAGATGCAAGATCAGACCCTTCTGCTCTGGGCACAGAAACCCAATTACGCTCTGCGGACTGGGAGGGCCTCTGCCCTCGACTCCGCTCTGCATCACTGTCAGGAAGTCGTTTAGCACAACACAAATAGCTCTCCCGGTCTGGACTTCTTCCACCTCAGCTCAGTGCATTACAGACCTCAGAGTTCAGGGTCCTTCATGAATGTGTCAGGAGATTCTCTGAGCTTCTGGTTAAAGACAGCTTCCCTGACTCAATAGGACTCAGCTTCCTTTCTTGGCTTTGGTAGAGATGTGCTTGTTTCCCAGTGAAAGGATCCATAGAATGCTCTAGAATACAAAACAAGCACAGTGCTGACATGGTGGCAGAACAGCCAAGAAATCTTCAAATCATCATTCACATCTGCCAGCTTTATGACCATCATGAAGCACGACACTGGCTCTAACACTCCTATGGGGTCAAAACCGTTCCAATGACAGTGCACCACCCTATGCTAAAACAAACTAGTTTTAACAGGTTGAGAGGTATTTTAGTGTGTCTGTTATAAGAGGAAAGACAAAGCCATTCCTGGTTTTATAAATTGCTCAGTAGTGGACACATCACTAGTAAATGTTAATTAAATAAGTAGTGAATGCCTATCATCGGCTACTTTGACTAAGCACTCTTACTACTATTAATTGCAACAATAATAAGGTATGTCACTTGGATATTTTTATGTGTTAGTGTAAAGGTGAGGAACAGAGGGTTAGAGTGACATTGGTCAGGTAGAGTACATTTCTTTTAGGATAACATCACCACTTCCTTCCTTCACCGCCCATCCCTGCTCACGAGTTATATTGTCCATTTTTCCACACAGTATCTAGTGAGTATCACTGCTGCACTTGTTCACCGTTTGTCCCTTTATTCCCGTGCCTCTCCTTACCCTCCCCAATTCAGATAAACAAATACGACGAAGAGATTCAGTGTTCACAACACAGTCAGCTCAGCTTGTTATCACAATACATACAGAAACCAGGTACCAGGTGCTCTCTTCATTTAGGGACCATACCAATCTCCAAGGTGAGTTGACTGTTCACAGATAAGGAAACCAAGGTTTGGAGAAATGAAGGGAACTCTCCAAGGCCACAAAGCTGCAGAATCAGAGATCTCTCATCTCTGACCCTCCCCGGCATCAGCTCTGCCCACCCTGAACTTCCAGTGCACACTGATCCCGGCCTGCTAAGGGAAAGCACCAAATTGTCTTTCTAACAATAGGTTCCGGCTAGAAGGCTGATTAAATCTCTGCTCCCTTTGATGCAATGGTAATGGGCTCAGGCTCAATTTCTCTGATAGGACAAAAGTCTTTGAAGCTCTTTTCTGCTGGATTTAATGAGCCTGATTGTCATCTTCCAGAAGAGAGTGCAGGCAAGGCCTGTGCGGCCTGCGTGGATGGAATCACTCATCGACCCTGTTGTCACACTCGTCAAGCCGTGCGGGAAGCGGGGGCAGGATGTGAAATCAATCTGACCATCTATTTATAGAGCAAGCAGAGCCTTTGTCATGGTGATCTAACCAGTGCAGGGAAGGCAGCATCTGCAGCATACGACTTCCACAAATTAAAACTCGTGTCCTGGCAGCACGTAAAAGGAAATTTCATTTTTTTCCTCCAAAAATATCTTCTATAAATGGTCTTTGCCTCTTATCTGTTTCATCTCTAGAAGTTCCCATATGTGTTTCTCTCGCTCTTCCTCCATCTATTCTATATGGTCTTTTTTTTTTTCCTTTTTCCTTTTTCTTCTGTCTTCTTTATCTTAATTTTAGTCAATAAGAATTTGTGTGTTTCATTCTGTGTTGTATCAAGAGGGGTGAAGAATTCAGAGAAGATCCCCTAATGGTTCTGCTTCAAGTCATTTCCAATACGTTGGGTGGAAAGGAAGAGCACTGAACACTCAAAATCAAAGCTGTCACAACTCGTGCATTTTCTTGATGATGTTGTAGCAGTCACTTGTTTTTAGGCCTTAGCCTCATCATGAGCAAAAGAAAACATCAACACCTATAGTATGGATATTTGGCCAGCTTTCACAAGAAAGTATGGACTTGGTGATTAATGGTGACAAAATGCTGCATTGGGTTATTTTGGGTTAATAAAGTTTTCTGAGTCTCATGATCTATACAATATGAATAAAATTACAATGCACATCATAATATGATGTCATAACTAAATGAGATCATGTATATAAAATGTTAAAACAGATAGGATTTGACCTGGACCAAAGAGACTTCAATAAAATTTGGTTAATTACTCAAGGTATAGAAACATGCTTAACATATGATAGAATGTATGTAAGCTGTCATTCTCTTCCCCTTCTTTCCCTCTTTCCTTCTTTCTTTCTCCTTTCTTCCTTCCTGATCCTCCTCCTTTCCCTTCCTTTCTTTACTGCTTTGATTCCCTCTCTTCCCTCCCTTCCCTCCCTTCCTCTTTCTTTCTTTCCTTCTTTCCTTCCTAACATATCCTTACAAGGCTAGATATTATAAGAAAAGTAAAAGGAAGTTTTTCTCTCATAATTTTATAATTCAGAGAAGTAAATGAACAGTGCTATAAATTTTACTCATGGCACAAATACAGGAAACATTTTCCTTAATTTTTTCAATTTTTAAAACAACTTACTATCTAAAACCATCCTCTCAACACAACAGCCATTCATTTTGCTTATGAGCTTGATGTGCAAGCAAGGCTCATTGGCATGTCTACTCTGTCTCCTGCTTCGCCACCTGGTAAAGCTCAGTGTCAGGGACTTGATGGGAACTCCGCCATTGACGGTGCTTGAGGCCAGGGCCTGGAATTTCCTTCCAAGGAGCCTCTGTCACAGGAACCTGTTGGATGACATAGGCATTCTTCTAGCCAGGACATCAAGACAGGATGTAGAAGCTGCTAGACTGTAAAGGCCTTAGCCCATAAACTAATTCAGCATTACAGCTGCCAAATTCTATGAACCAAGGCAATTCCAAAACCAAATTCATTTCAGAGAGAGAGAACATAGATTGCACCTCTTGATGGAAAAAAAAATGTTTTAAATTGTGACCATCCTTAATCTCCCATGCTGCTGGATTAGTTGAGAGGAAAATCCCTCCAGAAATCATCATTGGCCACCACACTCATATGGGGAAATGACCTTCCTGTTGAAACAGAATCCTCAATGGAGCCCCCAACCACTGAAGCACAGAGTTTGCCATTGTATTGTAGCTACAACTAGCATTAATACCAAACCACGATGCTTGAGTAATCCTTGGTTTGTAAACAGAATGTCAATTTAAAAGAATATTTGAACTGCAACATGCATTTGTTATGTAAGCAATTCTGATTCAGAGGTCTTCAAGAGGCCAGCATCAGGCTCAACCCAAGTGGCAAAAAATACTTGAAATTCCCAATCCTGAAGTTTTCTATTTTTCAATAAACACATGGAAAGCCCAGCGTTGAAAGAAGCACTAGTTATTAAATATCAATCCCACAAGCAAACCTGGGCTGAAATCTTGTCCGACCTCTTATGATGATAATGTAACCTTGGGAAAGTGATCAGTTTTACAATGCTCAAACTCTTTGTGCCCCATCTGCTCACATGGAAAAAGACAGATACAAAAATACCAGCCTCTGGCTGGGGACAAAATTCTGTTAAGCATGGTTAGCATGCTTGAGGCCTTGAGTTCAATCCCCAGTACTAAAACAGGAGCAAAACAAACAAAAAACTAGCAAAGACAAAGGAAGAAAACAAACAAAAAACATATCAATACCCCATAGTTAACCTAAAAATTAAACAAGCAAAAATCTATACTCACTTAGAAGATGGCTAGTTCAAATGCTATCTATTGTTTTTGATAACACACACACACACACACACACATGCATGCCATAAATATAAATCAACAGTGATTATCTATAAAAACCCAATTTGCGAGATCATGTTGTCCATGTCCCTGTTTTGTTGTTGCTGTTTGTCCATGGATTCTTTGATTAGTTTCTAGCTGGTTTATTGCCTTGATTTTGATATATAGGCTTTCTATTTAGCCCAGGTGGGTCTTGAACTCACTATCTTTCTGCCTCATCCTTCCAAGTGCCTGAATTACAAATGTATGCCACTCTGCCAATCCATGGACTCAAGTTCCTGTTTCAAGGCTTTGATGCACCCATACTTTTTTGAATTTCAAAGACAACTTCAGCTCTCTGTATGACAAAACCTAAATGCATTATTTGGAGTTGTTTGTGAGTAAAAGTCACTCTATTTCTGAGAAAATACTATTTTTTTCTCTCTCTCTTGCCTTCTGATAAGAACTAGTCTCATCTCTAGAAATCAGTCTAGGAGCATCAGAGAATTGCAGAGGATGGGGAAGACAGACTTCAGGAAAAGGCACGCTGTTCTGACATGAATAATGTAAAGTGTGAAGGAGTCCTAAAGCATTCTGTATCCGCAGCCTTGGCATGGAAACTCCGCCATTTGTCTATAAATAACTGACAGGTCCAAAGTCTAAAGGATTATTTTAAATATTGTGAGTGATAACAGTGAGGCTCTGAAGGATTCAGAGGAGAGAAATAGCCCAGTGGAATATGAAAGGAAGGAGCTTGCAAGTAATAAAAGAGTGAATAATTTAAGACGTTCCAAGGTTGAATGTGATCACCAGAGGTTTATGATGTTTCCCTGGACTTTGTTTTGAAATTCATGGCCCCAATAGGCTTAGCTCTTACCCTGTCTGGCCTTGATCGATATCAACACAGGACTGTGGATGCCACCCTATCAACAACAGAGAAACCCTGGGGTTCAGGAACTGGCTGCAGATCAGAGGTAGGATACTTGCAGAAATTTTGGTTATTTGTTTTTCACTCATGGCCAGAGTAATAGAAGTTAAGAGGATATGAAAGGACATGCTAAGTTTCCCTCCAGAAAGTCAAAGGATGTATCTATCCATCCTTACACTGTCTTTATCCTGAGACATGTCATTTCAGATACCCATTGTTGGCATGCCAGAAGTGGGCTCATCCGTTTGCTTGGACTTCCTCCTCTCAGGCTTCTTCTCACCCATTCCAGGCTGTCTTCTACTGACCCAGAAAGCAGGCCTTCACACCAGATCCCCACAGTTCCTTCTATGCAAGTCCCAGCCGCCACCACAACCCACAGGGTAAATGTTCCATTGACTGCCACGTATGTGCCGAAGACTCAGATCTGGACTCCCGTGCTGAAGCTCCAAACCCACACATCAAATTGCATATAACAAACATATCCATTTTGGTTGTCCACAGTTCAAACTCAGAAATTCCAAAACTGGACTTCTTATGCCCACTTCCTCCCCGTGACCAAAGCTTCTCCTATGTCTCTCATTTCAACGTATGTGGTCACTGATCCAGAATAACACTGTGACCCAGTCACAACCATCCTCCTCCTCCACTCTCCAAGTCTTAGAGCACCAGGGTCTGTCAAGTTCTCTTCTTCTGAATCTTCAGAATCAACCCCAAGCATTCAGATGCTCAGGGCATCCCATCTCCAAAGGCTTCCCACTGGTCCCAAGCAGTGTTGAGGTCTTTCTGGTGATACTGTTCCCTGGTTTATTGTTTTGATCAACAATTGTAGGTGGCTGACTCCCTCAAGTTGTCCACACATTAACTTCTGCTCAAAACTACATTTCTAGCTCTGAAATTTTAAATTATAAGAAGGCTTCAAGGGACAGAAGGGGGAAACTGAGGGAAAGCAAAGGAAGGCATGACATTGTCCAAGCATTGTACTCATTACCTGATTTATGGAATTGTAACTCCTCTGTACACTCCTTAACAATAGCAATGCTTTTAAGAAGATTCCACTTCTGCAAGAGGGCAGCGGCATCTAACAGATCAGCACCCACAGAGAAGCAACTCTTGAAAGATTCTAAATAAAGACCCAAAAGGAGAAAGATTTCAGAGAGATATTGATATTTGGAATGAGGACTACTATGATTTGAGTTCCACCACATTTCTGAAGATTTTACAAGGGGAGTAGTTCACTTGTTACAGCCTGGTAGGGTTGACCAAAGTTCCATCAGAAAATCTGTCATCTCTCTAGTCGAAGGAGTAAGATGGGATCCACAGCCCCCCACAACCACTAGCAGGCAAGACAGGATCCTGGAAGGGAAAAATGTCAGAGAAAGGGAGCTCAGGTTCCCTCTATAAACTCTTCAAGACTCTGGACCCTGGGCCAAGCCAAAGCACCTCATTAAAGGAGTAGAATGGACTGCAGCTGCCAAATGTAAGACAGGATCACAGTTTCATTCCAGAAAATGAGTAAACCCACAATCTTATTAACAAAACATTAGCAATATTTAGGATCTAACTTGATATTACCTAAGAACCACAGAAGTATCATCAGTCTCAAGGCAAGAGATAGTCAACAGAAGCAAAATTTTCAGATTTCAAAACTGGTGAAGTTAGCATATAACATATTGAAGTATTGACTCCAAATATGGTAAATGCAATTAAAGAAAGCAGGCTCATTTTCTCAACAGAGAAAAGAAAGATGTAAACTAGAACCAGAAAGAAATCCTAGAAGATATCCTACCTGAATTTTTTTAATGGGATTGGCTTAGTGAGCTGGTGATGTAGTTCAGTGGTAAATGCTTGCCTAGCACACACTAGGTTCTGAGTTTGATCCCTGCACCAGAGAAAAGGAAATGGGAGGAGGAAGTTCACATTAGAAATGTAATTGATGAGGATATTCATGCTAAATGAATCTGAAGACAGATCAATAGAAGCTGGCCGATCTGAACTGAGTGCATGTGTGTGTGTGTGTGTGTGTGTGTGTGTATGTGTGTGTGTGTGTGTGTGTGTGTGTGTGTCAAAGAGAGAGAGAGAGAGAGAGAGAGAGAGAGAGAGAGAAGGCAGATACGTGGCTCCAGGCATCATTTTTACAATTCTCTTTTCACTGAAGCAGTTAGGGCTAACAATATGCGCTCCATTCCAGCTCAAAATGAATACCCAATTCCCCACATGTTCCTGAGACCACCTTCAAAAGGGGCTCTGTCATATCATCATTCTCTTCTGTCACATGTGGCTCCTTCCTTGGACAGAACCATCAAACTTACTCCTGAGTTTTAGTACTACTAATGGGGAAAAAAAGAAATTTGGACTTTCTTACACATTATTCTTTTAAAGTTATGTTGATACTTTAAAGGTCCATGCTGCCGGGTGCCGGTGGCTCACGCCTGTAATCCTAGCTACTCAGGAGGCTGAGATCTGAAGATCACAGTTCAAAGCCAGCCCTGGCAGGAAGTCTGTGAAACTCGTACCTCCAATAAACCACCAGAAAACCAGAAAGTGGTGCTGTCACTCAAGTGGTAGAGCACTAGCCTTGAGCTGAAGAGCTGTGGGACAGTGTTCAGGCCCAGAGTTCAAGCCCCACTACTGACAAAAAAAATAAAATATAAAAAATAAAGGTCCATGCTGCCCAGAGTAAAATCACTAAGATATGCTAAACAATATGGAGCTGGCTGAATTTCAAACATCCATTTCTTTTGCTCCACTGTATGTCAATTAAAACTCTCATTTTTTTTTTGTTCAACTGAATTTCCAATTCTACCTACAAGTTGCCAAACTCTGAGACCTTGAATATCTTTCTTCAAGGAAATTGCAATTAAGAGAAATCACTTCATATTCAACCTAGGAGGATCTGTTCTTAGTTAAAGGCCTTTATTCTTCATTCAAATGCCTTCTGGGATTTTTAAGCAGTCCACGGTATAGGTTTCTTTTTTTCATTAATCTTTAAATCATGTGGAATATTCAGTTCTTAATGAAATCATATTATATGCTCACCCTTTAGATCATTAAGGGAATTAATTTGATCGTTTTTACTTTCTGTGATTTTTTTCTGCAACCAACAGAGAAGTGGTACACATGAACAAACGGGCTCCCAGAGCAAAGGGAATTATTTTATCCATTTTTTCCAAGTGTTGTGGTTTATTATCTGCCTGTTTCTTTTTAGGAAAGATTTATTATTTTTACCTTGAAGATACCTCTCTGTTGGCTAAGGAACAAAAGCCCCCAGAGGAAAAATTACCTCATTATGGTCTCTTGCTTAGCAAATATATTTCCCAGGACCACTGGGCATACTTTTAACTATCCTATAAACATCCAGCATCTTGTGAAGGAACCTCAGGCTGTTTCCCTGCTGATGAATGAGTGATCTCCTCTTTATACTGATGGTTTGGGGGACCCTGAGTTTATATGAGTTATTTTAAATGGATTTTGATAATATCAACCTATGTGACATAATTAAGAGAAGCACAAGAACATAGTATTTGCTTCCTAAATTGTCAAGTGAACATCCCATGTCAGACTTTTTCTCTGTCTCCTGTGGCCTATGGTAACTGCCTCAGTTCAGAGCCTCAGCTGCTACTGGACCATCCAAGAGGCCCTGTGTGTGTTATCTCTACAGTTTGGACTATGAACTGTAATGTTGAAAAGATATTGAAAGAATTTAGAATTTTGAATAGGAGAATAGATCGAGATGAATTTCATGTTAAATGATGGGACTTTGCTCTTTTTGATATTTTCTAAGCTATGTATAGCTTGTGCACGTTACTGAATATGAATCTTTGGTTTTCTCATCTTTATTTATTTTTCCTTTTGGAAGGTTTATGACAAAAGTGACTAATCTTTAAAATAAAGATGCATGAGCTTTTTGGTCTCTTTTATGAGGTGGATGACATTTAATTTATACTCCTTTCTTTTTTATTGTAAAGGTGATTGATATACAGAGAGGCAGGCAATGAGAACATTTTCTCTTTGAACAGTTTCATCTCTTCTCTCATTTTCTCCCAGTTTTTTCTCTCCCTCCTCACCTCCCCTACAAGTTGTATAGTTCATTTCCAACATAGTGTCTAGTGTGTATCACAGATGAATTAGTTCACTCTTTGTCCCATTTTTCTACTTCCTCTTTCCCTCCCCGAATCAGATAAACTTACATACAAGACAAAAGGTACAGAAATAAAAAACAGCAACAAAAGGGGGAAAACAAGAAAGGAAGGAAGGAAGAAGAAAGAAAGAAAGAAAGAAAGAAAGAAAGAAAGAAAGAAAGAAAGAAAGAAAGAAAGAAAGAAAGAAAGAAAGAAAGAAAGAAAGAAAGAAAACACAAAAAGTAAAATAAAAAGTCTTATTTTCATTCCTTTGAGTTCATTTCAATAAGCATCATTTTACAAGATCATAAGCTCATAGCTATTGAGCTTTTGTGATCCTTTCCTAAGGATATCCTCCTTCGGTCTCACTGTGTGAGCATTTATAAGCCTTCTGAAGTGACAGTCTAAAAGAGATTAAATATACTGGCTTTTTTTTTAAAATCTCTTCTCTGTCTCTCTGTCTCCATCCATCCATTGGCCAGAGCCAATCTGCATACTTCAGAAGCCAGGCACAACTACCACTACAGTCAGGGCAGAGGGGAGTGATGGCAGAAGAGCTATGGGGCGGAGGGTCTAACTGCTGCTATGTCCAAGCATGTTCCCCACACTCAAACCCTTGCATTTGTTGCATATCTCTGCATTTGTTTTATGAACAACTGCCATGAGTTTCATGTGAAATGTATACGTCTCAAGTCAACGTTTGTTGCATGTAACTGGAATTGGTGTTATGAATGATGTGTGCTATTGACAAAGTCTCTCACAGCCTCTGCATTTCAGCAGCTGGATTGCAAAGCAAATACTCTCACCTTCCTTTCCTGGCAGGTTCCAGTCAGGGTGAATTCAACAAAGGTTTCACCATCAACTCTAGATTACTTTTAAAGGGAAGGTAAGTCTTGGGTCTCTTAATTTCTCCATGACTGGGAATAAGCATTGTCTACAAAGCTGTGGTAATTAGTCATTTCCTTTTCATTTACAAAATGGAGTAAAAAGAATACCTTCTCAGAAGTGGTGCTGTGGCTCAAGTGGTAGAGCGCTAGCCTTGAGCTAAAGAACTGAGGGACAGCACTCAGGCACAGAGTTCAAGACCCATGACTGACAAAAAAAAAAAAAAAGAATGCTTTCTCATAGGATTCTGTGGAAGTCTGGGTAATAGTTTTTAGTAAAGAAGATTCGAAGTAAGGACTATCAACACTCAGATTTGGAAATGGTGAAGCAAGTCTTTCTTCTAACTATCTTGTGAGTTCCAGGGAACACTGGTTCTCTCCAGTGACAGTCCAGGCTGGAATCACACTAATTCTGGAATTTTTTCGCACAGCCATTTCTAGAGGAAGCTCAGTAAAAGCATTCTTACAGGCTGTCCGTGAATGTATAATTAAATTAAACTACAAACTACACCATTGCATTTAAACTACACCATGGCATTTAAAGCAGCTTCACAAGACAATAATGGCATGAAGACGTCACACATTTGAGGGTTACTTAACGAAATACATGGGGTGTGGGCAGAAGTAGTGGTGCCGAAGGTCAAAGGCCATTGAAGCTTGTTTGAATCCTGGGACCTAAAGAATATGATGATGAACAACAAAGACGCCAAGACCATCTTCTACCACGCCCTGGCTGAATGGATCATTGCAAAATTAAAGTGGTATAATTCAATTCTGTATGAGATCATTTCAAACCTAAGATTTCTTTATTTGCTCTTCTCATTGCATTAGTTTAGTCATTACTCTATGAATTGTTATAACCATGCTTTGTGTCTCACATTCTAATTAGAATTATTGTTTTACCCATTCAAATGTAACTTTCTCGCCACAATGTAAATCTGGAGCTCAGCTGGAGTGGGGAGAGACAGGATAAGCAGGACAAAGGACTTCACATCTCTTTCTTTAATAATGTTATCTTCCCTCCAGAAAGAGAAGTGTTTTTTTATTTCTTGGAACGTTTTTTCTACCATAATGCAAAGTTCCAGGACTTGGGCTGCCTTCGGATCTAAATTGGAAGCGAGCTTAGTCTATTTTAACCAGAACTGGAACATTTCATCAAGAGTCACCGAGCCATCACTGTGTTATACTCCTTTTTAAAACTGACCCTTTGAAATAACTTACCTCTCAGCCTCACACTAATCCTTCCAGAAAGACTTCCCAAATACCTAGCACACAGTGTGGACAAGATAATGTGCAGACACTCCCCCACATTGCCCTCTGCCCCTCCATCCCCTGGCTTGCCGTCTCCATTCCAGAACACAAGTAAGGGAGTTCCAGGATGTCAGCCCAGCTAATGCAAGAGGTCCTGATCCTTTTAGCTTATTCTCAATTGGTCCCTCAACTTCTCCTTCATTCCAAAATTGTCCCATTTTATTTTCATATTTGGAAGCATCCATGCAATATTTTATATCCAAATACATATAGTGGCATTGGGAATTGAAAAAAAACAATCACATGCCTATTTCCACCTTGTAAAAACCAATCTGTCCACTTAGAGCTAATACAAGGAGATAAGAAAGATTTTATTGACACATCTGTCAGGTGACCAAAATATAGCAGAAGAAAGTATACTTCCTTTCTCCTAGGATGATGAGAGATCAGAAACATGTCTATATGAATGCTGAGGGATGATGTGGATTGTAGGGAGAAACATCACCTTATCAAAATCAAATGATTTTATAACCTGAAATGCAGCTAGATTAATTAGATCTAAATGGAGCATGGTGGAAAAAAAAAATTGCAAGCCTTTCTACTCTAGTCTATAAAATAATTCTAAATTTAAAAGGTATAGCTTTTGCCAAGTATTGCATTGCTTTAAAATTCATGCCCATAGAATATTAAAATGCATTATGCTCAATTATTCAAAAAGCATTTGTTTATTGATTAGCTAATTATATTATGTAAGTTTGAGCTGCCAAACATAAATAAATAAATAAATAAAAAGCAAAAAGGAGTTGACATTGTATTATTCATCATTAAGTCCAGAGGACATAATTTTTAATGCATACCACAGCTGTGAAAACCAATCTGTGTTTTGCATATGTCAGTGTCTTCCTGTTAAGTTTACTTCTGTTCCCTGAGAAGTCTTCCGCTGGCAACAAAGCAAAGCACAGAATCCTGGAGCAGATCAAACTCTTAAGCGTTGTCCTTGGAGGTAAGGCACGGTCTGTTCAGTGATTCCCTGTGAATGTAATGATGACAAACGCAGTAACGATTGGGAATGTTTAAAGGACAGCCAGTCTGTATACAAGTGGCTCTGGACTACAGAACTGCCATCATGCAAGAAGCACCTTGAAAGGATGGTTTTCATCATTCATGGCAAAAAGTCCCAGGTGCCTATTTAAGATGTGGGAAGATGCATTGAGACACAGTGGTAGGCATGTTGTGCCGGTAGGGCCTGGGGTATGGAGTCCGGCCACGTGCACCCAGACTTCACCTCTCCACCCCAGATGAGCTCTTAGCCAGGCAAACCTCTTCCCTTTCTCTATGACCCTGACACACATTAGAAAATTATGGCTAATGGCATAGATTATGGGGATAAAGAAATAAAAGCACATAAGACGGGTGAAACGTGTTGTTTATTAGAATCAACCTATCTTTGTCACATAAAAATTAATTTTTAAAGGTTACCAATAACTGAGGGTCTTTTGTCTTAAGAAAGATACTATCAACTTCACATTCTTTTCTCATGTGTGGAAAAAAATGGAACCTCATTTTTTCCATTTGTTTCCATGAGAAGAAAATGGATCCCCATGTGTGGACCTGGTTTCAGAGGGTGGGAGGCACATATTCAGGGTTCAGAGGTTGTAAGTGACTAGAAAAGTCTGAACACTGTGAAGCATAAATCTACAGGCAAGAATGATCCCCGGATCTGGAGTTGAGAGTAAAAAGGTAGGGTAGGCCTCGTCTCCGAGGAAGCTCCAGGTGTGCTGGGAGAGACAGCAATGCACAGTACATTTCTGTGCAGAGGAGGTGTTATTATCCCCTCTATGGCCATTACCACAATAATATGAACCCCTGTTTACAACTTTCTTGAGTTCAAGCCCCACGACCAAAAAGAAAATGAATAACATTCCAATTTTCCCTGAAGTCTGATTAGAAAAAAATGTCTATTACAACAACAATAATAGCATCAAAGTACTCAGAAATACGTAATAACGAACCATTCATCTGGCAAGAAGCAATCAAACATTAATGGAAACAAAAGACTAATCTGGTAAGAAACAAACACTACTAAGAAAAATGAAATGATATGTAAGTGGAGCTTTATGACATATTTAAAGATCAAAATACTAAATATGAAGATTAAAAATATATGATTCCCCAACATAATTTCAACAAGATTTTTTTTTAAAAAGCTACGCTGACTTTTTTAATTCTTCTGGAAATGCAAAGGTCTTAAAATAACTAAAAGCTGAAAAATAACAATTTTATGCACCAACAGTAATTGATTTTAACAGTTGTGAAGCTAGAATGTGACATAAAAATGAACAAAATGATCAATAGACTAGAACAAAGAGTCTAGAAATAGACCAGCACACATACTGACAACTGTGAAAAATATGCAAAGGCAATTCAGTAGATGAGGAATAGCATATACAATCATTAGAGCTGGAAAAAAAATCACACAATCATATTTTTAAAAATTAAATTTAATCTCTACTTTGCAACACATACAAAAATTATCACAAAATGACACCTAGATCTAGATTTACAGCCAAAAGAAGTCATGAAGCTTTTTAAAATAAACATAGGAATTCACATTTGTAATCTTAGGTAAGGCAAAAAGTTCTTAGATAAAACATTGAAAGGAAGATTCTATAAGCTGGATATAGTCAAAATTGAAAAGAGGTATTCTTAGAGAAAACATTATTAGAAGAATGAATGGACAAATCACAAATCATGATGAACTACTCTCAAAGCACATATCTGATCAAGGTCTTATATACAGAATATATTTTTTGTTAATTCTCCCAAGCCAAAAGTATGAAATCAGACAGATCAAGTGACAAAGATGAGCAAAAGTTTGAATCAGCTCTAGCAACGAAGGGATATGGGTGTCAACTAATCACATGAGAAGCTACTCAACGCCATTTATCTTCAGGCAAGTGCAACTGAAAACCGCAACAACAAACCACTGTGTGCATCTTATGACTGCTTAGATTAAATAGGCTGGTCACAGCAATGCTGGCAAAGGCTCTGGAATAAACTGAACGTCTCCTACATTTCTGGTAAGAAAACGAAAGGGTCGATGGTGCTGGGAAAGAGTTTGATCGTTTCTTAAGAAGTTCACATACATTCTTATCACTGGATGCCACGAATCTTTTCCACACATTAATCCAAGAGAATGAGTTTGCCTCCTCTATAGAATAGAACCCTATTTGTCCCTGTAGGCAGCCAGGTCGAAGCAAAGCCTCTCAGGTTCCAGGCGGGTTGGATGTAGGTGCTTGAGTTGACCATAGCTCCCCTCACAGTAGGTCAATGGCCACCACCTCCAGCGAGGCTAAAACCATCAGCCTTGTCAGAAGGTGAACAAGATGGGGAGACAAATGAAAATGAAAACCCCGAGAGACTCCAGCTGGCAGATTTCACGGGGGGGCAAGAGGTCAAGAACCAAGGGCATGAGGCTAGATGGGTACCACCCAGGGTCTGCTGACCCCGTGATCCTACCTCTTGGTTATGTCTGCTACTAAGCCAAGCACCAAATTGTCTTTAAGACCTCAGGCATCAGACCCTGATACAGGTGAATTCATATGCCTGCCTGATGCTCTGATGTTGTGAGCCTTCTGTCCTGGGCCCTGACCGCCATGTGGCCGTCATCAGACCCACTTCACAGGGGCCAGCAGTGACAATGAAAGGCATGGGAAAGGACATTTTAGGTTTGCAGCAAACGCACGAGATTTGAATACCAGGTTTCCCCCCAATCTTCCAAAACTGAATTTTGCCTAATATGGACACATTCCAAGCCTTAAAATTACCATTAGACAAAAATAGAATAATTGTGATCAAGGGGCTTCATTAAGTAATAGACTACTAATTTACTTTGGAAACAAAGAAGTTGGTCTTAAGATCTCTCCTTCTTCTCCTTCTCCTCCTTCTTTAGCCTCAGATCTCCACCCAATCTTTTTCTTTCTTGCTTGCTTGTTTTTTTCTTTCTTTCTTTCTTCTTGCTTGCTTGCTTGCTTGCTTGCTTGCTTTCTATCTTTCTTCTCCCCTTCTCCTCCCCCTCCTCCTCCCCTTCCTCCTCCTTCTCCTTCTTTGTTCTCTCTCTCTCTGTATATATATATATATATATATATATATATATATATATATATACATATCTTTTATATCTTGCTAGGTCTTACCATGAAGCCTAGACTGGCCTAAACATATATTCCCCTTGATGTCACCTTTCATGTCGTGGGATTGATTATATGCATGGGTCACCCTACACAGGCTAATTGAGGAATTCCACATAATGTCCAGCAGTGATCTAGGCAACAACAACAACAAAAATGAGACAAATCTATGTCCTTGGTTAAACTACCTACCAAACATGCTTTTATCCAAATAAGTGTGTGCAATAAAACTAGGGAAACATCTCTGTTTTAAAATATTTCGGCTTTAAAGATGATTTCATTAAGCCGCATGGAATTTCTGATTTTACCCTCCATGAATAAAGCACTACATGACAAAGCCAGCATTAAAACTTAGGTATGGCAAGCCTCTGATCTAGCTGTTTCCCCCACTCTGCCAGGTTCTTTCCCTGACCACTCAGCATTTTTACAGACATTCAGCACCCACAAAGTCCCTGTGGAACACCACTGTCATGTCCCCTCGCCTCCCGTCTGTCTGTCTGTCTGTCTGTCTGTCTGTCTGTCTCTCTCTCTCTCTCTCTCTCTCTCTCTCTCACACACACACACACACACCCTTATACTGTACAAACAACAGAACGTGTGCCAGGAGTAGGTTCAAGGTGCAATTTATCTGTAGAATATCAGACTCCAAATGCACTCTAATTCTACCTCGTGTCCCCATTTACCCCACAAAGCAAGCTGTGCTGAAATTCTAAAACTTCTGAATTCCCTGTTTGGCATTTTAAATATTCCAGCTGCCCTTCTAACGACCATGCTTCATGACTACCCAATCCTATCCCAGGAAAGTGGGACCAGATGCCCTCCCAAGTGCTTACGGTTTAATAGTAAATAAATGAGTCCCTGGTAGTTCTCTTATAGCTAGCTAGGGAGCCCATTCCCAGCTGCAGGGTCCACTGACAGCTGAATAAATACAGAACCAGAACGGCAGTTAGAGAATTACCACTCGGTACCCATAGCTCTGGACATACGGCCATTCACTTACAGCCGGTGGGAAATTACCAAAGCCCCCACTATGCATTCTCCTCAGAAGTTGTCTGTAAAATGAATTGTTCTACTTATCAGACAGCAGAATTTGAGCTAGGGCACTGTTGATTTAGATGAGATTTACTTAAAATCTTCACTTAAAATCTGTATCTAGGGCCTGGGAAGGTGGCTCAGTGGTAGAGTCCTTGCCTCACATGTATGAGGCCCTGGGTTCAATTCCTTAGTACCACATAAGCAGAAAAAAGTTGGAAATGGCACTGTGGCTCGAGTGGTAGAATGCTAGCCTTGAGCTGAAGAGTTGAGGGACAGCGCCTAGGCCAAGAATTCAGGCCCCACGACCAACAACAACAAAAAAAATCTGTATCTATATACAAGCTGTGGTCTCATTACCAAGTCTAGAGTCGTGGCAGACTTGTTCCTTCCATGTGTATCCATCATTAACAGGTCAGAGGAAGAACAGTAAGCAATCCGTAATATCTGTATGCCTTTATTTGGACGGACACTCCACTCCGGAAAGACTGTATGGCATGTCCAGGGCCATTATGCTCAGTGGGCTGCAGAATGCGGTTTCTACTCTGATAGTATAACAGAGTACAAAAAACTCATGTGGCGTCTTGGTGACATATATCACAGTAGACACACATTCAGGCCAAATCAGTAATGCTTCTTTTGAGGTTCTACAAGGGATTATGGAGCAGGAGGTGCTGGGGTATTTTTTAGGAGTGAAAGTGAACGGGTTGTGAGTGTACCCTGGGGGAAATGTGCAGGGAAATGTCATCCCCCATAGAGAAAGCGGCAGGTAACACAGAACAGAGGAGTAGACACGCATGTGTGTGCAGGAAAGTCCAAGGAGTTGGAGTTGAGATAGAAATAAGGCTGGAAGTCTGGGCGTGAAGCCAGAATTATTATTTATTTATTTATTTGTCAGGCGTGGGGCCTGAACTCTGGGCCTGGGTACTGTCCCTCAGCTCTTCAGCTCAAGGCTAGCGCTCTACCACTTGAGCCACCGCACCACCTCCAGTATTTTCTGCTTATGTGGTGCTGAGGAATCGAACCCAGGGCCTCATGCATGCGAGGCAAACACTCTACCACTGAGCCACCTTCCCAGCTGAGAATTACTATTTTTTTTATCTCAAGTCCTACATTTTATTTCCGTTTCCCATGCATGATTTGCAACACCCCACACAGCTCTTAATACGTGCCCTAGTCTCAACGCAGTGTTGAGTGTCCATCCTTATCAAGTGTCCACTCTCACTATGTTTGAAATCTCAGAGGCCATGGCAAATGTCAGGTGTGCTTCCTGCTGAGCAGCAATGACAATGGCTGTCCTGCTGACAGAGGCTCCCACCCCCTCCAGCCCCTACCACAAGCTCCCACCCCCCTGTCAGATGCCCTCTGTTCCCAGGCAGGGCCTGTGTACCTTCCACGGCTTTGTACCATGTGGTGGTGACATCAGGCCTGGAAAGAAACTTCTTGACAGCATTTCTAAAAAGGTCAGGATGTTGCTTACCACACTCGTAACTGGCACATGTCCCTCGGTGAGGTGTCTGTGCTGCTCTTTGTGGCTTCATCTCTATCGTGGACTAGCGACGTGGAATCCAAAAACCTTGCTCAGGGTCTGCAATGGAAGCCTTGAGGCTTGACGCAATCCACAAAGCTGCTCTGAGTCTGAAAGACTTGGAGAGTGGAAAGGATAATAGCGCCGGTCCTCGCTGTGATTCGGGCCATGGTGAAGTGCGTGGTTCTGACAACAGGGCACATTGCTGATGTCATCCGGGTGTGATGAGGAGGGGAACTACTGTAGCATCGGACAGATGATGCCTTAACAGGATTAACTCCTGTGTGATTAAACCATGTCCATGTCACCGACACGCTGCATCCAGCCACAGCTCAACGCAGGGTGCAAAGGACACTGCAGCCTCCCTTCTGCATGCACCGGGCAGGAAGGAAAATAAGAGGAACATCTGTGTCTCTCCACTTTCCAGATAGGATGCAGAATTTATCCTGAGCAACAAATGCCACAAAGTGAGTAGGACGGTGAATTTCACAAGTGAGGAAAACTTAATGACAGACACCAAGGATTATATTATACCCAAGGTCAACTTTGCTAGCAGCTAACATGGTCTATTTTGCCCTATATGTGGAAAATTATTATCATTATTTATTATATGTCATTATAATTTATTACATTATTATTTCTTATGATAGATTATTATTTGTTTTATATGTGTGTACATTTGTATGTGCGGTATACATATGTGTGTATATAAAATGTGTATGCACACACACAAGGCCGTAGAAGTGTCAAAATTACAGTCAGCCCTAGCCCTGCCATAGGAATGCAGCCAGCTGCCCTGGTGTTGGGCACCGACATCTGGAATTGGGATTCCCCCCCCATGCATCTCACTTAGTGGGTCTGAAGATGATCATAAACAGCTTAGGTGCAGAAGGTGAACTTGCTTTCCTGCATGAGCAATGCAATGATTCCAGGCCTGGTCCGCACACCTGGCACCACACCTGCCGCCATGGGGCTTCTTGGACTAGAATGTCCTTTCTCCCTTGACCAAAGGCTTCTGATCCATAGCCACTTAGCATGGCTCAGTGGCACTCATGTGTCCCTCCCTGGCCACAGTCCCTGAGAGCTTGTTGACCTGCACACCCCTCCCCCTCCCCAACACAGAGGGGAAATCCTGGGTCTGCCAGGGCTAAGTCAGGTGAGGCTTTCTCTTCCCTGGGGCTTGGTTTTGTCCTCTCTGTGACGATTTCCCCATCACAGGCTGGGCACATTATGCTAAAGCTCATTGGAAAAATGCACTGGAAATGCTGAATTTGAGATACTATTGTGAATGACTAAGATGCTGTTGCTATATAAAATAAAGCAATTGGGTTTGTATCCATTATCTGACTTTGTTCTGTCTGGAGTTTAGTGGCATGCACAGCTGAAGGCTGTCTCTGGAAAATACTGAGGGCTCTGGGAAACCCACGAACAGCCCTGCAGGGCACAGTGCTGACCCACTGGGCATTTGCTGGACATGAGGGTCGCCCTCTGAGCTCTGGTCATGGGGAGGGTGGGGGTCAACCACCTTCTGTTCTGGGTTTTATGGCATGTTTTCACTCATTTCCCCCCATCCCAGCCTTCCAGAAAAGTCGACCTTCCTCAGAAAGTGAGAAATAAAATCAGAAGCTAGAGATATTGTCACAGATATACTTATCTCTAATTGAAGCAGTACAAGTAAAATCTAAAGGAGTAGAAAACTTATAATTATCTTGTCATTTTAAAATAGCAAGACCAAATGCTAATGGATGAGATGAGGAGATGAAGAGAACCTTCTCACATGGAGGCCTGAGAATGGGAGCATGGCCCTCACTTCCCACACAGTCCCTAGAATCCTACCCGAGGAATCATTAGCCCATCGAACTTAGGTTGCGTGAAACAGCACTGAGCTTTTGCTATTTGACAAAGTTGGATTCGTCAGTTACCATAATCACCAGGTTTAAGGGTTTGCAGGAATCAGAAGAGGCAAGGATGGTTGTTTTTCTTTACAGTACACAAGAATGGTTTGACATGCAGTATTTCAGGGTGACAATACTGCACTTTTACAACAAATGACAGCCTAGTATTTGCATTTTATGCAAATGAAGATTAAACTCAACATTCTGATCTCCCCAGGCTTGTAACATTTATAAAATAAAAATACCACCTCACACTTGAGTATGTATATATGAGTGTATATAGTATGCATATAAATACATTGTATGTACATTATATATACAGTAGTTATATTAATTGTATTTACATCTTTATATATATCATTAGTTATATTGCATATGCAGTAATTATATGCTATATGTAATATAATTTTTAAATATATCATATATAAGCATATATATGATATATATTTTAAATGTAAAGAATGTGACTATCTCTTAAAAATTCACAGTCACAAAAATACTTTTTGTCTTTTCTTCATTGAAGATGGCTCCAGAACTGGTAGAAGCTTTAAATTAGATAGGAGATTACCTGTAAGATTCAGAATCTGCCTATATTTTACACATGTAGAAACAAATGGAGTGACAAGAAGGAAACTCAATATTTTTCAAGGACTGCTGTACTGTAAGCGAACATAACACTGTCTTACTATGTGTAAGTATAGTAAATTGTGTATGTCTCTAAATAACTCAATACCCAATGCCCCTACTTTACCATGACCCATGGAGAGAACCTGGTCTCCTGAGGCTGTGTACTCATGGTCAGAGCTCAGATTGGCACTCAGGTCTCAAATAGCATCCTGTTATTCTTTTTTGTGTAGCTTGCATAGTGTGCATTTGAAGGCATGAATGGCACAGTGAAAAGACCTCCTGAGGCAAGTATGAAATATATAACTGCAAGACTGTGACTGCTCTTTCTGTGTAATAAGCACAATACATGCTCTTTTTATTCTATGATATTTACAAGTTAAGGAGAAGGATGACCCACAAACAAAATACATAGCATTTCCCTGGTTCTACTAAACATCATTTGCATGATTATGCCTAATTATACCATTTTACATGCCCTGTTTGATTTTCAGTGCATGTCCTCATTTTTTTTTCTACAGCCTATTCATATATCCTACGAGTTCATGAGCAACTTGAAATGTGTCTTTGCCCAAGTCCTTTTCTGAGCACATATTTCCTATGGACAAGGCCTTGAAAGTGGGGAATTTGCTTGTCTTCAGTGGCCTAGGCTTCACTCACTGCCTTCTAAGCAGGAGGTAAATGAGGCCAGGATGGGTTCATGAATCATTTCTTCCACCATCCTTTACGGGGAAATCAAACTGAAAAACAAACCCATTTGGCACTGACTCAGAGTGAAACTTCCTGAAACAGTGAAAGGAAGAGGGAAACGATTTAAAGCCATGTCTTCTAAGACAGAGTTGAGCTATCTGACCTTGCCACCAACTGAACACAAAATACAGCATTTGGAGCACAAGACATTTTCTGGAGAAACACAAAACATGTGCTTGGCCCATCAATTATACAGCCGTTTTTGCTCTATCTTTGTCTACATTCATATTAGAAATTATGTCATATGTAAATACATTCTCTGTATTATGTACTATTTATTTAGAAATCCCATGCCCTGAAATTTCAGCTCATATCTCCTGATGATCAACCAGCTTCCCTTTGAGGAAGGGGTTCATCCAGTGCTTCCTTGTGGATAGCTGAGGAAAACACAGCCACCACTTACTCCATAAGCGAGGTGAACTATGTGGTCCCACTTATTTACTTCTACTTAATTTTTAAAGAGAAAAGCAAAAGATAGAAGCCATGCAAAAATACATGAGAACAGTAGATAAAGGCAAATACATGTAAAAACGATTTAAAAAAAAAACAACAGTATTGTACTTGAGTTCTGTCACTACTTTTTGTGCTTCTGGAGGACTTAAAAGACAAAGTACAGAAGTATAGAAGTCTATGATAATGTCTATGCTATATAAAGATGAGTTCTGTGGTGTCGGTAAGGCAGTGATGCCTTGGAGTGGAGCTGTAGTGTCCTCTGCATAGTTTCCATTGGAAGCAGTTTAGAGGCGATCATTATAATTTTAAGATGTTCTATGTAGTCCCCATGGTAACAACAGAGAAAATATCTATAGGATATACACAAAAGGAAGTGAGGGAGGAAACTGTGTCACTACAGAAACATCTAAACACAAAGGAAAGAAGGCAAGAAATGGAGACAAAAAGGCTTCAAGACATCGGGATAACAAATAACAAAGTGGTGGCACAGAAAGTTCTTCCTCGTTGATAGCCACATTAAATTTAAAGAAAAGAAAAAAGAGAAAAAAAATGTAAATATGGAAAAGACAAGAGTACATTCATAAAAAGGGAGAACAGCCGGGTGCCTATAATCCTAGCTACTCAGGAGGCTGAGATCTGAGGATCACGGTTCAAAGCCAGCCCAGGAAGAATCTCTAATTAGTCACCAGAAAACCAGAAGTGGAGCTACAGCTCAAAGTGGTAGAGTGCTAGACTTGAACAAAAAAAGCTCAAGGACAATACCCAGATCCTGAGTTCAAGTCCAATAACCAATACACACACACACACACACACACACACACACAGAGTACATTCTGACATATTTCAACATAAATGAACTTTGAGTATATCACATTAAGTGAAATAAGCCCATCACAGACACACAAATGATGTCATTTCTGTGAGACCCCCTAGTTAATCTCCAGGCAGGAAGTACCGCGTTGAGACCTCAGGACTGCTAGGTGGGGTGACTGGAGTTATTATATTCTGGAAATTAAGTCTCAGTCTTGGAAAATGGGAAGAGTTCTGGAGATAGATGGTGGTGGTGACGCCACAACAATGTGAATGTACTTAGTGTTCCCCTAAATGGCTGAGCTGACAGATTATGTGTCGTTAATAAAGGACATAAATCTCCCTATCTTCTACTGAATGCATAAAAGAACTATTAATCTCCTTTTATAGAACATTAGCTAAATAATCAAGGGTGCTGGTTCAGAGAAGACCAACCTGGGAAAATAAAGACAACTGAACATGCCCTTGCGTGGGGCTGTTGAGGGCAGATGACCGGGCTGGCAGCACTTAGAGGGAGCTATGGAAAGCACCCCACACCCTGTGAGGACTAGAGAGGATGGGTTCATCCACTAGGGTGGTTTCATCTCATATCTACACTTTACCCTTCTTGACTGACCGATGACAGCTGCTAGCACCACCAAACAAGCCAGGACTTTGAATATGGAAATATTTCTAAAGATACCTCAGTGTATGAAAAGGGCCAGCTGCACACTCTCTGAAAGCTCCTATGTGAGAGGTGGCTGCTTTATGTGGTACTGTCTGTCTATTCCACCTCTGTGGTGATGAGACCTGATTTTCACTTGAGAATGAATTCTTCACCACTGGGGAAGTTCTCACTGGTCTAGCCTGGATGTCAGACTCAACCCAGCCAAACCTTTCCTAGACTTAAGAGCATACAACAGACGCAAGCTCGGACCTCCACGCTGCCCTGCAGGGCACCCAGGCTCGCCTGGCCAGCGGTCCCGCTCCAGAGCCACTGTTGCTCCCTGGATCCTGCCTTTGCCCAGAGGAGCCATGTTTCCACCCACTCTGGGAATCTTCGCAGAGCCTCCCACAGACCTCCCTGGTGAGTTAGCTGGAGGGGTGTCAGATGCGCCCAAGCTGGCATGTGAGCCTCATCTCATTTGCTCATTTACTGACTCACGGGTGCACTTATTCTTTGTGTTTTTCTTACTGTAATTGACAGACAGTAATCGAATGTACTTATGAAATTCAAGGTGATGTTTTGAGCATACACATTATTGAAACATTCAATCAAACTAATTAGCATACCTGTCATCTCTCTGACATGGTATTTTTGTGGTAAGGATGTTAAAAAAAACTCCTTTTTTAATAATTTTGCAATATATAACATATTATTATTAACTGATCAACACACAGTAATACAACAAATCATCAAAATTTATTCCTCATTACATAAAATTTGTACCCTTTGATTAACGTCTTTGCTTTCTCCATCCTTCCATTCTGTTCTCAGCCCTGAAATCTGCCTTTCTCATCTCTGCTTCCATGAGATGGACTTTTTAGGTCCCACCTGTAAATGAGGTCATACAGTGCAGGTTCATTCTTTAATCTCATTCATATGACCACAAATGACAGAAGCCCTTCCTTTTGTAAGACTGTATACTATTCTAGTTTGTAAATGAACTTCATGTATTTGTTGATGGATGCTTACGTTGTATCTATATCTTGGCCACTGTGAATAGTGCTGAAACAAACATTCTTTATTTTTTTATAATCATGTATTCAGCCAATGCTTCCTAAAGACCCTATAATTAAATCAGGCATGGACACTGCTGCTCAGATGATCATCTTGTGCAAAAATACAAGTCTTCTCTGTCATTTCCCATTCTGTTTGCATTGTCCACTCTACCGGCAGTGCCCTGCCTGCCTGCCCTTGCCCCCTCACTCACACCCTCTGCTTTTCCCAAGAACCACTTCCAACTCCAGACCAGGATGGAGAGCTCTTGTCTGGACTGGACCTCCAGCAAGGCCAACAAACACCACGAGTGGCTCCCCCACTAGGGAATTTCATCCCTGGGCCAGGACTTGCACCTCTCTCCCTACATCCTCAAAGCCCTGCCCAGCGTGAGGCCCTCCACGTGCAATCCCTAACAGAAGACGGTGTGGGATGATGGCTGAGATGGACCCGCTGTAAGGCACACTCTGGACAAAGCATTGGTGAAGACTGGGGAAGAGGGGGTGCTTGAGACAAACTTTAAACGATGGAAGAAAGTTCTTAGATAACGAGGGAATAAACAATTGAACAAGTAGAGAACAAACACATAGAAAGTAATACAGTAAGAAGACATCGTAGGTCTGGCATATAGAGTCGCAAGGGTTCAACAAGTTGGGGGACCTGAAGCCTTGGAGGGCCTCCCCTCACCAACCAAGTCCACAGGAGACTCAATGTAAGTGACTTCATTGGCTTGGGCTGATAACAGATTACAGTAGATACAATGGCATAAACAATAGACTTATATTTTTACTTCTTTTATTTGTTCAATTTTTGGAAATACTGGGACTGAAATGCAGGGCTTTGTTAAGCACTCTGACATTTGAGCCATGCATCCGGTCCTTTTTAATATATATTTTTTATTGTAAAGTTACAGTTCAGAGGGTTTACAGTTACATGACCAAAATGATGAGTCCATTTCCTATCGAGCATTGTCACACTCTCCTTTATATTTCCCCTACCATCCCTTCCCTCCCCACCTCCCCAACTCCCCTGCAAAGTTGTAAAGTTCATGTTCAACATGCTTCCTTATACATCCTTATTTCAGCATTTTGTCAACCCCTTTCTATTTTAGTTTATTTTTTAGGTGCAGTCTTGTGCTTTGCTGTCTCATTCTAGCCTCAAATCCCTATCCTCCTAATTTTTCCTTCCAGTAGCTCAAACTACAACCACGTACCAGCATGCTTGGCCCAACAACAGACATTTGTTTTCTCACAGTTTTGGAGGCTGGAAGCCCACGTTCAAGATGTGTCAGGTTCAGTTTGTTCTGAGCACTCCTGCCTTGACACAACTCACTGCTCCTGGTCATCCTCACGAATCCTTCCTCTATACATGCAGGAACACTTCCTCTTCTAAGAAGGAACACAAAGATCTCCATTATAAAGATCTCATTTTCACTTAGTCACATCTTTAAAGAAGAATCTCCTAAAGTGGCCACATGCTTCCATCTGTGCATCGGAGGGGTGGCAGGAACACAACTCAGCAGTAACTGTGACCTCGTAGCCTTGAGCAGTCTTTGGAAATAGACTTACTGGGCTTAGATCCCCACATCTGTGTTGCTCAGCTGGGTGACATGGGAAAAGTTAAACTGTTGTTTCTCCATGCTTTAATCCATTTCCTGTTGTCCTAAGACTGCAGGGTAAGTTACTTATTTCTTATAGCTCTAGAATGTGGGAAGTCTGGGGTTGAAGGGTTTAGCATCTGCTGAGGGTCTTCTTGCTGCGTCCGATGGTGCTGAAAGCTCTCACAGGCAGATAGGAAGCAAGCTTGCCAGCTCAAGCCTCACCTCTTCTTATAAAGCCACTAATCCCACAACAGGGGCCCCACCCACATTACCTCATCTATTCCTGGTTACTGTCCCAATGCCTCACTTCCAAATGCCATTAATACATGCTTTGGAGGCTTAAGTTTGTGAAACACAAACTTTCCATGGACAAACGAACTGTAGAAGCCCATCTGCAAAATAGTATTCATGGCTACCTTTGGGGGTAATTATCAATGAGAACAATGTTCCCTACAATAATAAATAAAAGGAAAAATATTCAACAGAGATGGCCATAGACAGAAGTCACTCTGGTGATAGGAAACAAATGCATTGGCAGTAGAAAGAGTTGAGGCAGGAAATTGAATGATACACGCTGATTCTTATCATGCAGTTAATTATTATCAGAGAAGATTCTGATATCAGTGCAGATGTTGGCACCCATTGGGATACAGAAATCTATAGAGATGTATGTTTTGGGAGCAGGGAGCTGAGTTCAGTTAAAGACATCCTCACTTAGAGGTCTGTGACTGAATCAAGAACTGAGATTGATGGTGATGCTTATAAGTCTGGGGTGTGGAGATCTGAATTGGGGCTTGAAAATAATGAAGATAACATCCATAAATGAAAGAATGGCATCCGTACCCATGGACGAAGAAGGAAACAGAGTGGGAAAACAAATTTCTGTGTGACAGTGACACTCAAGCCATAACTCAAGAGCACAGAGTCACTCCAGAACAGGGAGCCACTTCCGGCATCCTGGCACAAAGCTGCTGCTGCATGGCCAGGACCCTCCCTGCCACATATCATCAGATCTTGATGCCTGCTGACTCGCTGGCCTCCAGTTCCAAGGAAGACAGCCTAGTGTGTTTGTCTGAGTCAAATTTGGAGATCAAAGTTGAAAGCAACCCAGAATAACACACAGACACAGTCATGCACAGTAAAAGGAGTTCATTGTCAGCAGGGATAGACAAGGCCACTTCCCTCATGGGAGAAGGAGAAATAGTGTCTGTCTTTGTTTAGGGGAGATTTTATAACCTAGGGGAGCTAAGGGCAGGGAATTCATGCCGGACATGTGAGCAGAGGATTTCATTATGGTGGGCTAAGACTTGTGGCAGGTGCCCAAGTAGTAGATAAGAGTAATGCTGTTACCATTTATGGCTGTGACTAACCACATGGAATGTGACTTGAAGGTGAGAAGGAGGGAGCTGGTTATCAGCCACCTGCTCCAAAAGGACCCTTTGTCTGCCAATCTGGGCAGTGAAGTGTGTCAGGCTAACAAAACCTATTGTAGGTTTAGTTCACAATTTTCTTCAAGGCCCAGAAGATAAATTGGTAAATTTATCTCCCCACTCCCCAAGGTGTCCTATGTGTCATTATCATATGTAACCGAGAACCAAGCATCTGGGTCCTGAGGGGCAATATTCCGTTCTGAAAACAAACGTATAATAAAAGTCATACTAGCCTTTCTCATCCTTTGATATCCACTGTGTTGGAATTCAGTGTGCCACACCTCTGCCTGCTGTGCTGCCTTTGAATTATACCATGACCAACTCCACCATTTGATAATGCCCGAAGTAGCTCTCTAGTGTCCATGAAGTGCCTGCTCATGGAGAAAGCTATTTCATCACGAACTGTGTGAGAGTCACTTGAGAATGACAGGCATCCTGTGATGGAGGGTTGCATTCATGACAGTGTTCTTCAGTCATGGGACACAGCAGCCCAGCAGAAGTGGAGCCCAGTCTTACAGATGGTTGATTCAGCCCCTCAACCATCTTCAGGTGAGTACGAAGAGTCTGCCTCATTAGTCAAGCATGAGAGGAAGAGGCATGGACTAATAAAAAGCCCACCAGGCCAGGTATCCAGAGACACAGCCCACTCATCATATGAACAAGATGCATTTCCTTTGTCTTCCCAAAGCTTCTTCTCCTCTGCAGAATAAAGGATCTGAACTAGATGCTCTGTTCCAGACTGGAACATTCCCTTAGAGATCATCTAGCATTACCCAGAATGATATGCATGGTTGAAAAATCAATGCACAGCTGGCAAATTAAGGGTCATGCTCCTGTTTCATAGATGGAGATGGTAGAGCTCAGATGCAGTCACTTCAGCTTCAACTTCCCTCTCTCTCCACCTCTGCTCCACTTAGGACCAGCCCCCTCTGTGCCCCTGTGTTAGTGATTCCATCAGATCTTGAATTGTGGAAGAAGGATCTTAAGTCTTCCTTTTTCACTGCATTC
Source organism: Dipodomys spectabilis (assembly GCF_019054845.1). NCBI lineage: Eukaryota > Metazoa > Chordata > Mammalia > Rodentia > Heteromyidae > Dipodomys > Dipodomys spectabilis. The sequence continues at coordinate 6,325,531 of NW_024870743.1, read as the reverse complement.
TCTTTTTCTTGCCTTGATTCTTGGGCCCCTAAACTTCAGGGAGCTGAGTGGTCAGAGGGACAGAGAAAGATGTTAGCACATCATGGGCCTACAGTGCTGCAGAAAAAATGAAGGGAACCGAACGTGCAATCATTTGAATATAATCTTTCTAGGCAAGGTGCAGGGGCAAGAGTTCTGGAGAAAGGACAAAAATTCTCATTAACTAGAGAGCCCTGGGAAGAAGCACTTTGCCTGCATTTACTCTGTACATTTTAAAAAAGGAAAAGAGAGCTCTGTTATTAATTCAAGCCAGTGTGGGGCTAGCATATTGAAAGGCAAGCCCCCTTCAATGGGTATCATGGAAAACCTGAGCTAGTGGTCCCCACAAGATTCAGCAGAAGGGATGGAAATGAAGAGAAAGTCTCTACTCAAATGATCACAGTGACCCTATGGCTTCCAATGGCACTGTCTGCTGTGGAGTCCAGAGTTTACTTACACACAGTGCCCTGGACATCGCAACCGGCCGTCTGAGCCAGTAGGTTGTCACAGAGCCCATGCTGCCCTTGCTGAGAACTGCCAGACCCAGATCTCCACAGCTGCCCAGGGTGCCCACTGAGCTTCAGCTCTCCACAGCTGCCCGGTGTGTCCTCTGAGCATTAGCTCTCCACAGCTGCCCGGTGTGTCCTCTGAGCTTTATGCCTCCCAGGCCACATGAGAAGGTCCTGGAACAGTGACTTGGGCAAGGACTGAAACACAGACCACCCAGAAGGAGAAGAGAACAGAGTCTACAGTCTACATTGAAAACTCTTCTACTCTAGGTCTGAGCAAAGCTGTTTCTCTACTCCTTCTCTCCTCATCTAAAAACAGAAGTCCAGCAGAGTCATCGAGTGCGGGGTACAGACTTCAGTAGTTCTGAGTTCTGATCCTGGCTCCACCACAGCCACAGCAATGTGGCTCAGGTTTCTATACTTCTCAACGTTGCATTTTCCCCCCTAGTTATCACCTCATAATGTCTGTGGCACAGGTTGTCACGAGAGGCCAGTGGAATCCTGAGAGGAGACATGAGCGTCCAAGTCTCACACATGTGACATTCACTCTTTAAAGAGTTGATTTTCAGGGAAGTTGGGGCAGGAGAGGGAGGCAGTCCCAAGGCCCTGTGCCTATCAGGTCTCTTTGTGCAGGAACCTGAGAAGCGCATGTCTTCTGCACAGGCTGGAGTCTGTACATATTCGGAGAGGAGCAGACACATCCGGGGTTTGTAGAATGGAGGCTCCTTGTTCCCAGCATGGATTCTCTTCCCGGACGCTCACTCTCCAGTCAGCCGAGAGCGAGTGGGCCCAGATCACAGTGTTCGGTACCTCACAGGTCCAATCTGTGCTCTGTCTAGACAGACAGCTGGAGACCGGCAGCAGAGGATACAAACACTCCAGGAAAGAGGGGGCTGCTGAGGCAAAACGTTCTCTTCCTGCCTCCTCAGCCTGCTGGCTTCCACAAGCCAACTGGGAGTAGCTAAGTCCCAGGACTCCTCTAGGAATCCAAGTCTGAAACTCCAGGGGATTGTCTGGCTCCCAGTGCCTTCTCCGCCCTGCCCACCAGTCTCCAAGTTAGCAGGTAGTTCTGTCTCTGATAAGAAGCCCCATGGATGTGCAACACATTGCCCAGACAGAGCTCTGCCCTGATAAACTGCTGTCCTTCCATTTGCCAGCTCATCCCGATATCAGGTCCAGGACTCCTGAGACTTCAGCTCCCACTGGGCTTTGCCTGTGGGTGGCCTCAACTGGCACCAAGAGGAACCTCCATGTCCCAGCCTCTTCTTGCCTTTCCATCTTCCTTGGATTCCCACAGTAGGTGTTACACTTCAACAGCATCTCATTTCACTTTCGCTCTGACCTCATCCTAAGAAGCCATGCCACCTTTTTGGCATCCCACACTGGCACCAGTTAAACAAATCCCTCACTTCTCCTCCAGTCTGGCTTGCTACCAGGTTACATGGAACCTCTTTCATGTAGATCTCTGTCATATGGACCTAGTCATGTGGGCCTCTGTCAGTCACAGGAGCCTCTGTTATATGGACTTCTGTCATGATGCTTGTCAAAATCCATCACTTTCTGGGTCTCTTGAGATGTGATGAGAAGCACTGACCCTTATTCCTCCAAGCTGGAGCTCAATGTGCATATTGAAAAGAAAAGAAAACTTGCAGATTACCGTGGTTCCTTCTAATCCCTGCCCTGGCCACTCACTCGCCACAAGTCAGCCTTTTCATAACACAAGTTCAACCATATGCATGAAGCATTGCAAGAACTTTAAATAACTCTCAGGATAAAGGTCCAAATCCAATTCATCACTTCACAAGTCACATTGGAATTGATCTCTTCCCATTCTACGCACAGAATGCTCCTCCACATTCCTCTCTCTCTCTCTCTCTCTCTCTGTGTGCGTGTGCGTGTGTGTATGTGTGTGTGTGTGTGTGTGTGTGTGTGTGTGTGTGTGTGTGTGCCTTTCTCTCTCTCTGTCTCTCTGCCTTTCTCTCTCTCAGGACTGTGGGCTTTTACTCAACTCTGGACTTAACTAATTTATCTAGGGTAAGCTGTAGGTAAAGAAAGAAGCATGGATGATCTTAGCTGGACTCACCTACATGTCAGGGGCTGGCTTCTGGAGATTGAGCTAAAATGGCCTCAGAGAAACAGCTGGGTCCTTCTCTAAGTGGTCTTCCATTCTGCAGCAGGCTGGCTTTTATTACATGGTGGTGGCAGGTTCTAAGAGAGAGCACAGATAGGGGTGAAGGTCAGGCATTTGACTTTAGTTATGTATTCCACATGATCCTGAAAAATACACTCCAAGATCACCCTTTGAAAATGCTACTTCTTCTCCAGCCAAGCCATCTCCCTTCTGACCCCTAAATATGCCCTGATGTTTCCAGATACAAACCTGCCACTGTTGCCTCTATTCCTGATTAAATTAAATGCACCGCACTTTGCATCTCAGGTCTGAATTTCTTCTGATTTTTCAGAATACCTTTGCTACACCCACTTCCTCCTTTTAATTTCTCTAACATCCTTCACTCTTCTTCTAAATTCTTTTTACAGGTTAATTACTCCATGCCTTCCGTGACAATGATAAACATCCAGAAGTCATCAGATGTATTTAATTTGTTCATCACCATATCCCTACAATTTACCAGGACCTAGCACTTATGAGGAACTCAACAAATATTTATAAAGGGCTTTGAATCTTCATTCAACTCGCTTTCAACTAATATACCTCAGAAGATGCTTTGAGGACTACTGCTTTGAACGAGTGCGAAGTCATTGATGTTTTTTTCTAGGCTGAGCAGGGAATGAGATGTGAGAAACCATGATAACGTGGTCTTCAGGGTGACCTGCAGGCCCCCTAAACAAGTCTGAGTGGGGCGAAGAGAGTGCACCCTACAGGAGGATGCCAGCCCAGAAGGTTGTGTAAAATGTTTGCTCACAGTGGTTTCACCAAGAAGAAATTCCACACACCACAGAAGAAGTTGCCATAGGCAAAGCACCAAAAAATGGAGGAAAGCCCAGGGTAGGCACAGACAAGAGAACAGACAGAATGATGCCTTGGGAAGTCTGGGTTGACTGAAAGCATCGCTGATTTCATAAATGGGAAGGGAGGAACAGAGGGATCCAGCAATTCAGGAATACCAAAAGTACCAAAGGAAAATCCTCCCACAGGGTCCAATACCTCTTTTCTGTTTGGTGTCTAGCTGAACAAGAGGCCTGGAAGGGAGGCCAATTGGAGGATACAGTGAGAGAGCTACTGGATTGGATTTTTCTTAGACCTTGGATAAGCATCTCTCTGCTCACACCTGCCTTTCCTCCCACTGTCTAGAATATCACTGAAGTCAGAAGCACACAGATCAGCCCTACATCCTATCCCATCAAATGTAGCACACTGTCAGTTCTGTCTTCTCCTGAACATGATTTGCTGCTCAACACAATATCTCCTGCAAGTAACCGGGAAGAGATGTCTGCTAGGGACAGAAGGCTCATTATCATTTTTTCCCTTCACAGGTTCAGGGACAAGATGAAAATCCCCATGCCTAGCCCCAGAACTTGTACTTAAAGCCCAGTTCTCCTTAGCAACAATAAACACAGAAGCATATCTCTGCCCAGTTCCCTCATGTTCTAGATCGCAAGATCTATATATTACAATCCAAGGTCCACGAACTCCCAGCCTCGGTGCCCAGCACCTCGCTCTTTCAATCCTGAGACATGAGAAATCAAATTCACTTGATTTTTATGCTTCGTTTGTGAAGGGAAACCTTCATTTCCTATCACACTCACTCAGCTGGAATACTTTTCACATATCCCTCTCTTTCAAGCTTTCTTTTATCTCTCAAAATAGACAGATCAGTGATGAATCCTTCCTGTGTCTCCTTAAGTAAGCTAACATCTCACTGGATTCTCATTACCTGGGACAGAGGCTGACTCATGTGGGGTTCACATATCACTAATCTGGTCCACACTGCCAGGCTCACAGATCCTGCCTCCTCACATTCAAGCCACCCTCCTGCTATCACCCTGACCCCACAGCTCTCTCTTCCTTCCAGACACCCAGAGACACTGCTGGGTGTGCTTGCCTGTCTCCCTGATCAGACACTGTGTGGGAGGCTGAGGAGAATCCTTTTAGCTCAGCGACAGCCACCTTCATATCCCAAATTCATGAGCAAGATCTTCTACTTGTCAGGCCCTGCCATCCTCATGTGAAAGAAAGAGTTTTAATAGCTGGTCTCTAAGTTAGCCACAGGATGTGGGAACTGGGGTGAGCTGTCGGTAGATGTATAATGCTAGCAGTCAGCCTATCATCACACAGTCTATCACCAGAAAAAAGGGAATAAAATGGTCATTTCACCTATCATTCAAGATCAAGTAATCAAGTAGAAGGTCTCCTATTGAATCTAAGTGACACAGTAGCCTGAGGTGTTGGAAGCAGGGTGCAGGAAACCTTTGTTCACATTGTGGCTGCTAAACTGCTCCACTGCTTTCTTGCCCAAGATTACCTCCTCTTCCTTCCCTCAGTTTCTTCTCTTGGAAAGTGGGGATAATAATATCTAGCACATTGAATTATTGTCAGGTGTAAATGATGTCATTCATATAAAGCATCTAGGCTGGAGCCTGCTCCATAAACCTTAATTGACTGTGACTAGAGATGGAGCTGGGGAAATGAATGAAGAAAGAATGACTTGCCCAGAGGCATGCCTACAGCAGATGTTGCCAGAAGTTAGAGAATCAGACATGCCTTGCAAACTTCTGAAATTAAACTTTTAGTATCTGAAATGATGAAGCAATTCAATGCATGAGCTCATTGAAGACGAGAACAAAAACACTCTTAAAGATGAGTGAATCAATGGAAAGTTGCTGAAGAAATAAGATAAACCTAGACCAGCTCACTACAAAGTGTGCAGTGCATTCTGGGAAAAGAGATTTAGTCTGCTACAATTTTAAAGACTAAATTATTGTAAATGGGCTCATGGTGGGGAAAAAACGTAAAATGAAACACTTAGCAAGAAGGATAAACACAGAAAGCCTAGATATTAAATTCAGATAGGAAAAAATGCCTATGATGTATGAAAAGGATATGAGCTGGAAATGGAAGACCTGAGTTCCACCTCTAAATCTCTGCTTTCCCCTTCCATTGTTTGTTTAGGAATGGCATTTATAAATGTCTTTGAAGTCCTGTTTCACTGTGGCTTTCTGGGGTTCTCTCTGCCTCATCCAGTGAGCTGACAGTGGGGATGGAATGAAGAAGCATCACAGGACAGCAAGCATCTAGATTTCCTAAACACCCTGAGAAGGTGCAGGGACCGGTGAGCAGCTGGACTGGGACTGATAAGAGCAAGGCTGAGAACCTGACAACTTCTAAGACAAAGCATGCCCATACCACTGCTCAGTGTCCCGGGATGGTTTTCTGTGTTTCTTCAAGTTGAAACAGAACAAGGTGATGGTTAACCTGAGTGGGCAGTTGGGGAGGGAGAAGAGGGAAACACATTGACAAGACACTTAGCTGGGGTTGCTTACTCTGAAGTCCACTCAGCTCCCCAAGTCAAAGTGGCTGGAAGGCTTTTTATGTCAAAGAATTGATAAAGAGCTTCCCAATGAGTCAAAACACAAAGAATTTGGGGACAGGAATTGAGTTCCCTGGCAAACACACTTTTCTATTTAATCTCTAGCCTCCAGCATGATTCCAAGACAAAAGAGAAGACCAAGACAGAGGTGTTCAAGGTTCTGACAGACCCAAAAGTGGTCATTTATTGTGCCTTGCATCTCTCTGCCTTTCTCAACGCATCCTGGGAGGAGCCATAGGAAACGTGTCACCTCTTGTCTATGATCCCTATGGTGGCCAATCTCCCAACACATTCGTTTCTCCTTTATCCAGCTATCAATATGGTATTCCTTTAAACTGAAATCGCAACCCAAAAGTGACCCATAATACAAAATACCTCCTAGACTCTAGCCTGAGTCTATCACCCTAGAAACAGCACTTCGATTATTCCAAGAGACTTATTCCAGTCTCTTCTAACATGATAAGACATAAGCTTCACATTTGTGAATCCCTGGCTTATTGTGAATTTGTGGTAGAACACATCTTTATTTGTCAGCCTGGAACTCACTGGTTGTCCATTTTCCAGGCAGGCATGCACTCCAAGGAGAGCATGGACGACAGCAGCATTTACTATGAGCCTTACAACATCTTCAATGGTGCACTAGGAAAGAATTTCCTTCAATGATTTGAAGAAAGATAGATAATTAATCCTTACATATAATTGTGCCTGAATGAAACTCTTGGAACTAATGTAGGTCACTTATGTTATAAATATGCTCTCCAAGAACCTCTAGAGTCTCAATGATAGACACAAAAACAAAGAACTGTATCAGCAAGGCAAAATTTACTTCTTCAGGAAGGTGCACCAGGTGCTCAAGGTCTGGCAAACAAGTACTGTGGAGTAGGCAGACTGCTCCTCTATTTATCCCTAATGTAGCAGGCCCTGCCCCTCTGCTCTGATTGGTAGTTAAGCTCAGGTTCACAATCTGCTCACAATTGGCTAGTTTGAAGAAGGGAAGTTATATTTACATAAGCTAACTACTAAAAGATTTTTAAATAAGATTAACAGTACACAAGCAATAACAAAGCACACTCAAACCCTCTGTTACATTTTGGACAATCTGAGGTATGCCTTCTGATGTGTGTCTTAACTCCATCTTGGAGCAACCAGTTAGGACAAAAATCCTTCTCTAGGGCTAGGAAGGTGGCTCAGTGGTAGAGTGCTTACCTTGCATGCATGAAACCCTGGGTTCGATTCCTCAACACCACATAAGCAGAAAAAGCCAGAAGTGGCACTGTGGCTCAAGTGGTAGAGCTCTCTTCTTGAGCTAAAGAGCTGAGAGACAGCACCCCAGCCCAGAGTTCAGGTCCATGACAAAAAAAAAATCCTTCTCTATCCCAAAGTAGTTCCTCTTTTCCTTAGCAGAAAAATCAACAAGAGGCCAGCAGAGGAACTTTGAAACAACCCACTTTAACAGAAGATGGTTTTTCCCCACACTATGACCCAGGAGTGCCTTTAGCTTACACTGTTAGGAGAAATATGGAAAGAACCAAGAGTCCTTAAGGATACCACTGAGCAGCTGAATTCATTGATCCTGGGGGCTGGAACAATTTCTACTTTTTTCTAGTATTTGTCAGTAACAGCCAGCCTGTGGAGCAAAGATCACAAGAACCCTTCTCAACCAACATCTGGAATGGTGGCCCATGCCTGTCATCTCAATTTCCTGAGACACATAAGTAAGTGGAATGTGGTCTAGGCAGGAAGTGAGATTCTATCTCAAACAAAGCCAGTGCAACAAAGGACTGGATGTGTTGCTCAGGACGCTGGCCTGGCAAGCAATAGGCCTTGAGTTCAAACTCCAGTACTTCAAAAAATGTCAAATCAGTAAATGTGGTCTCTCATAGCCACCTTAGCATTTATCGGAAAAGTTCTAATTCTCCTGAGTTTAGTTCTCAAAATGTGTTTTTACCATCTAATATCAACCACCTTTCCAGGTCTTCTTCTCACGAGCCCAGTGACTCAGCAGTGCTAGGTCATCCGTTATTCCCTGAGGCTTCAACAGCCACCATGTGGCCCAGGACACCTTTCCCTGTTACTTTTCCACCTTAGGAAATTCTCTGTCTTATGAGAACCTGGCTCCTCCTCCTGTTCTAGAAATCAGTCACCAGGTTTGAGTGAAGATAGCATCAAAGGTCAGCCTCTTCCCATCATGTGTACTGTCATTGCCTTAAGCAGCAGCAGAATGTTATACCATTGTCTCTCTTGGGGGAGTGGCTAGAATGTTCACATGGTACCACATAGAAGTTGGTCCGGAAGAGTTTGTAACATCTCTCTCCATTTACACACACACACACACACACACACACACACACACACACTCAAGCCACTCAAGAAAATAAACCATCCTATGTTCCCAGGCCAGGCAAAGCCAGTTTTGAAGGTGAATTTCTCATAAAGCTAAGATGAGTTGGTCTAGAACAGTTGTTCTCAGAGTCACCTGGGAGAATGTGGGAGCACTGGATGCCCAGGCTGCATCTGCACTTTTGATTACTCCCTACTGAGGAGTATGTCCCCACAGTGGAACCTGAGAAATTAGATTGTATAGCCACAGAGAAAGTATAATTGAATGGAAGACAGGAAACTAACAAACTGCAGAAGAAAGCAGCTCATCAAAGAGGAGGGTGAGCTATTATGAAGTAATATCTAATAAATATGAATTCTGTTACAAGGATTTCTTGTCTCTCAAAGTCCTTCTTCTAGATCAAAAGTCCTCAGTCCTGACTTCCTATTGCAATTACCAGAATTGTTGTTGAAGAATCACAGTCATGAGGACTAATTTTAAGTGTCAACTTGTCTAGGCCATCATCAGCATCAGTGTTTTTGTGAAGGTATTTTTAGATGAGGAGAACATTAAAGTCAGTCAACTTTGAGTCAGACAGCTTTATCATGTTAGTTGGGGATCTTATACAATCAGTTCAAGACCTTAAGAAAAAAAATGACTTGGTGGGCTTGGAATGTGGCTCAGTGGTAGAGTGCTTGCCTAGCATGCATAAAGCATGCATAAAGTTCGATTCCTCAGAAAGAACTAGAGGTGATGCTGTGGCTCAAGTGGTAGAGCACTAATCTTGAGCACAGAGAACCTCAGACAGAGCCCAGACCCCAAGTTCAAGCCCCATGATTGGAAAATAAAAACGAACTGAATTTCCCCTGGAAGAAAGTATTCTGCTTCCTGGCAGCCTTCAGACATACAACATGATATAACATTGATTTGCCCTGGGGTTCTACCTTGATGATGTGCCAAAAGATGCAAGCCTTTTCAACCTTCATAATTATCAAAGCCAATTTCTTAACAGCTCTCCCCATTTACATACATATACATATACACGTATACATATACTTGCGTATCTAGATAAATGCACACATACATACACTCTGCTACACACATTCGCACACATCCTATGGATTCTGTTCTCTTGAGAATTTTGCCTAACATCTGAGGTTCTTATTGTTCTGGCTTGGCAACCCAGATATTGGTATTTTTAGAAGCTCTCTAAATGATTCTATAGATAGAGCTGAGAACTATTGTTCTAAGTGTTTCTAAGTGACATCTCATTGCAAACAGTCCTTGTGGTTTTCTTATTTAAATAATTCTGCAACGAAAATTCCATTATCAGAATCCTTTCCTTGTTGTTATAGACTGAACTGTTGTCTCCCCAATTTCTTCCCCACCCCAGTGTGACTGAGAGAAGGCCCAGAAAAAGTGAATCCAAGTGTTTAAATACAACTGGTATCCTTGACAAAAGAGATCTACTGTGAGTTCACAGATAAAAGGATGTGGCAGACACAGCAAAGAGCTAGCCATCTGTGAGACATGAGGGTAGGCCTCAGGAGAAACCAGGACTGTTAATACCTTCATCTTGTCCAAAGAAGAATATGGTTTTCTTTTGTTTGTAAGATGTACACCATTTAAACCATCTAGTCTGTAGAATCTTGAAGCCTCCGCTGACTACTTCCCATGTGAGTGATACCTATCTCTTCGCTCAGATAAGCCAGCAACCAAAATACCCATTAACCCCTTCACATTGCATGTGAATCAGCCACATGGTTTTATCTTGGCATGACTGTTTCTCAAGCTGGAGTTAAGTTGGAGGTTTCCAGAATGAATGGGAGTTGAAGTAGAACCAACCCTGCTTGATGCTGACAAAATAAGCTAGTGGCACCTACCGCATGACAGCTTACTGAGTTATCATGGCATCCACTACAGGTTAATCGCAATGGCTGGGACTCTGTGAGCCATTCTAGGAAGAGCAGACTCTGTGTCATATCCCACTCCTTGGCTAGAAAGCACAATTAGAAAACGCTTAGCTCATGCATCTTCCATTGTATCTCCTATTCCATTAGTAGAATTCTCTTCACCTTGGAGAGTGAATCCCTTGGTTACTCAAGAGGCACCAGAACACCTGATGAAGTTCGTTTCAGGATGATGGCACTAGGGAAAAAGACCAAGGCCTTTGCAGCTACACTGACCCAACTCTACTCCAAACCCAAGGAGTGGTGAGCACCTGGAAAACCTTTTTTGAGCCTTGCTTTAATCATATAAAAAACAGGAATAAACATAACATTTATGTAGCTGAGGGAAGGATTAGGTGAGGACATTGTTCAGAAGGTAAACTATCCCTATTTGCAGATGATATAATCCTATATGCAAAAGTCCCTTTAGAATCCTCCCCCAAACAACTCAGGCTTATTAAAAATTTTTGCAAAGTAGCAGGGTGTAAAATCAACCTAAGAAAATCAGTAGCTTTTCTGTACACCAACAATGAGAAGATCAAGACTGAAATCAAGAAAGCAACTCCACTTGCAACAATAATATTATTAAATTAACCAAGGATGTGAAGAATCTCTACAATGAAAACTTGAAGGAAATTGAAGAAGAAATGAGGAAGTGGGAAGATATTGTGAAAATGGGAATTTTGCAGAAAGCAATCTACAAATTAATGCCATGAACATTAAAACCCTAATATTCTTCCATGAGATACAGAAAACAATCTGAGGGCTGGGAAGGTGGCTCAGTGGTAGAGTGCTTGCCTTGAATGCATGAGGCCCGAGGTTCAATTCCTCACCACCACCTAAGCGGAAAAAGCTGGAAGTGGAGCTATGGCTCAAGTGGTAGATGGCTAGCCTTGAGCTGAAGAGCTGAGGGACAGTGCCCAGGCTCAGAGTTCAGGCCCCATGACTGGCAAAAAGAAAAAGAAAAAAAGAAAAGAATCTGAAAACTTATATGGAAGCCCCAAAGGCCCCAAATGGTGAAAACAATCCTGATCAGAAAAAGTAGTATTGGAGGTACAACAATACCAAACTTCAAATTCTACTACAGAGATACAGTATTGAAAACAGCTTGGTACTGGCCTAAGGAACAAAAAAAAACAGGTTATAAAACCCAGAAACAAACCCACAGACCTATACCTATCTAATATTCAATAAGAAAGCCGTAAACATAAGCTGGAAGAGAGCCCCTTCATCAAATGATCCTGGGAAAACTGAGTACCCACATGCAGAAAACTGAAACTGGATCCTTATCTATCACCTTGCAATAGCACCAACTCAAAATGGTTCAAAGACCTCAATGTAACACCTGAAACCATGAAATTATTATAGGAAGAGTAGGAGAAACATTAGGATTCCTTGACACAAGTAGAAATATTCTGAGTAAAAATACAGAGGTACCAAATCAAAGAAAAACTTGATAAATGAGACCATCAAAATAAAAAGTTTCTGCACAGCAAAGGTCAGAGCCAACAAGTGAAAACAACAGCTTACAGAATGGGAGATTTTTGCCAGCTATACAGCAGATAATGGTCTAATATCCAGAATATACAGAGAGCTTAAAATTAAACCCCTAAAGAACCAACAACTCTATTAATAAATGGGCTAATGAGCTAAAGAGAAACTTCTGAGAAGTAAAAATGGCCAACAGACATATGAAAAAATACTCAACATCTCAGGCCATAAAGGGAATACAAATTCAAACAACACTGAGATTCCATCTCACCCCCGTTAGAATGACCATTATCAAGAAAACAAAAAATAACAGATGCTGGAAAATTTGTGGACAAAGGGAACCCTAATACACTGGTGGTGGAAATGTAAACTTCAATTTATCTGGAAAGCAGTATGGAGGTTCCTCATAAAACTAAACACAGACCTACCCTATGATCCAGCAATCCCGTTCCTGAGCCTTTATCCAAAAGATTAAAAACCAGGATACTGTAAAGCCATCAGCACAACCATGTTATTTCAGCATAACCAAGGTATGGAATCAGCCCAGAAACCCCTCAATAAACAAATGGATCAAGAAAATGTGGTTTATATACACAATGGAATTTTATTTTTCCGTTAGAAAGAGTTATATTGTACCATTTGTAAAGAAATGGAAATACCTGGAAAAAATTATGTTAAGTGAAGTAAGTCAGGCTCAGAGAGCCAAAGGTTGCATGTTTCCTCTCATATGTAGAAGCTGGAATTAGCTTATAAACTTACAAATAAATTGGGTGGTACACAAGTGTATAAAATGTACTAACTGAATTATGGTAGATTCAAGGGAGAGCTCAAGTAGTATAATTCCTTAGAAAGGCAGAGTCAAAGTTCAACCAAATAAACACCACGAAATGGGTATGTAGTGAAAGGGGTGGGTTGAGGTCAAAGAGGAAGGGATAGATGAATGAGGAGAAGAGAAGGAGATTCAATACATATCCTACAAAATTAAGGTATGTGAAAGAAGGGATGAGGGGGGAAGGGTAAACTGCTTTGTTGAGTGGCAACTCTTTTGTACAACGACTAAAAAGTAATTAGAAAGAGGGGATGGAAATATGCCTTAGGGGTAGAGTGCCTGCCTAGCATGCATGAAGCCCTGGGTTAGATTCCTCACTACCACATAAACAGAAAAAAGTAGAAGTGGTGCTGTGGCTCAAGTGGTAAAATGCTAGCTTTGAGCAAAAAGAAGCTAAGGGACAGTGCACGCACACACACACACACACACACACACACACACACACACCACCACCACCACCACCACCACCACCACCACCACCACCACCACCATCACCACCCTTAACATAAAAACAAAATAAAAAATGACAATAAAATGTGAAGATTCAAGAAACCATTGGGAAAAGTAGATTCAAGTGTGCTGGATATCACCTTACATTCTTTTCCTTTCTATTTTTTTTTTTTTTTGCCAGTCCCGGAGTTAGGGTTTAGGGGTTGGGTTAGAGTTAGGGTTAGGGTTAGGGTGTGCATGCACACACACCAACACCAAGGCATGAACTTAGAGCCTGGGCACTGTACCTGAGCTGTTTTTACTCTGGGCTGGCACTTTTCCACTTGAGCCACAGCTCCACTTTTAGCTTTTTAATCATTAATTGGAAATCATAGTCACTCAGACAATCTTCACCCACAATCCTCAGATTGCAGCTTCCTGAGTAGCTAGCATTACAGGCATGAACCAGTTCCTGGCCATATTTTGATTTTTTTAACCCAATGTTCAGTACTTGGTCACATTAAAAGATTGCTAAGGTACTGGAGAACAAATGTTTTTCGAGTCTCTGTCCCAACTCATTTTGATTTATAAGAAAGCCACTAGCCCATGATTGCATAGCAAGTAGTTCTTCAGCTAAAACAAGATGCTAGCCTTTCTGGATCCAGCTGGTAACTCTTTCTAGAAGACTTCAATCTGCGAGAGCACACAGAACTAAACTTCCCTTAAATGGATTATTTCCCCAGTTTCATTCTTTCCTACACAAAATCTCTAATTCACCCATTGAATCCTCATCTGCAGTTGACTCATTTTTCAACATTTCTAACATGGACCATTAAGTCACCCTCTGCTTTCTTCATTAGATATCAGTACTAAGTTTATTTTCCCAGTCCCAGGCACCAAAATGTACCTTTGTGATTGAAGATCACCACCAACAAAAGCCATACTTCTTTGTCTTCAGGGGCCTCTTTCATTGCTTAGAGAGCAGATTTTGTTGCTCAGAAAGAATGCTGTTAGAAAAGAGTTCAGCATGTAGTGTATGAAGAAGGCATACTGGGTGAAACATGAAGAACTTGAACTGAGAAAACTTTGTTTCCATAGTTTCATATTCACCTGTCATTGAAACAATTGGCGATTAAGTAGAAGAATCTCAAGCTGGGGCTCTTGCCTGTTCTACATCCTCTCTCCAGTTGTTCTTCCAACTCCCTTCCCCAGTCAGAGACCCAAGCCTGCCTGCCTTCCAGAAGGGAACTTCCTTCCCTAGACTTCATGTTCCCCCACAGCTTTCCTCTTTGCTGGGAATATTCTTCACTAGACGTCTATTCTTCTCTTGCCCAAACTTCTGAGCACTTCTCTCCCGGGGCACCTTCTTTGTCTTCCTCCTTCAAGCGCCATACTTTGCAGATAATCATTAGATGTTATATTTGTCTCACAAAAAAGTAATTTGGGTATTGGGAATGTGGCTCAGTGGTAAAGTGCTTGCCTAGCATGCAAGAAACCCTGGGTTCAATTCCTCAGTACCACATACATAGAAAACGCCAGAAGTGGCACTGTGGCTCACATGGTTGAGTGCTAGCCTTGAACAAAAGAAGCTCAGGGACAGTGCCCAGGCCCTGAGTTTAAGCCCCAGGACTGGCCAAAAATAAAAGTAATTTGGTCTGTTTGTACTCATCTATAATTTCTCAAGTTTTCTATGGGACATGATTCCACAGGAGGAAGAAGGGAGAAGTGGAATTAGTGCTCATTAAAAACTTCAGAAAGGGGGTTGGGAAGGTGGCTCAGTGGTAGAGCGCTTGTTTTGCATGCATGAGGCCCTGGGTTCGATTCCTCAGCACCACATAAGCAAAAAAAAAAAAAACTTCAGAAAGTTTAAATGGCTGTTTTGCTGATGGACAAATGCTCTAATATGGTAACCACATTTCCTGTAGGTCCATGAGGAATGAGAAGGAATTCATGATTCTCCAAACATTTTAATGGAGGCACTTTTAAGGACTAATTCAGGGAAGCCACGAGTCCTCTGAGGGACAAATCTGTCTGACTGAAATCTATCTACATCTCTCCAAAGCTCACCATGGGCTGCTTCTGACCAGGAATGCCTATGTATTGAGCAGAATATACTGAATTCCATCCGATTACTAATTGTCCACTGCAGGGCCAAGAAGAGGCTCTGGGAGTGGGCAGCAGGGCAGGCCCAGCTCTCCTGCCTTTCCAAGAACTGACTAATTCTCTTCAGCAACAGGCAGAGATCTCAGCAGCCCTTACTCTCAGCTACCGCCCCCTCTCACTGACTCACCACAGGCTCCCAAGTGCCTCCCCCAGGAGGAAAAGTGCCTAATATTTTGGCTGGAACTCAACAACCAAGAATCTTACCACCTGCCACACTATTTTTAGGAGTGCTATTAATTTAACAATAGGTGTGTGTGTGTGTGTGTGTGTGTGTGTGTGTGTGTGTGTGTGTGTGTTGTTTTCAATCCTCAAGCAGACTGTTAGGGTCGGAAGAAGAATGGCCCCAGCAGAAGGAAGTGGGGTTCTTTGCAAATAGTTGACAGCAGGGATCCTGTTCCAAGCTTGGTGGTTCCCACATGACCATCTCTCTTGAAGCAACCTGAAGCAGATCTACTGAGAGAGTCCAGCAAATTATACTCAAATGGAACACTTGGCTCAGAGCACGAGCTGGAAGTCCTTGAACAAAGCTCCAAGGCTGGGGTTGGCAGCCCTTCTCCTCAGGAGATCCTGGGTTCTGTTTCACTTGGCGAGGGAGTTGAAGGGGGACTGATTGGAGGGGAGGCTGCTGATAGAAGAGGTCAGTGGCTCTGGGTTTGGGCAAAGACTGTGGAAGGCTTGTTTAAATAGTATGGCTTCATAGAGTCCAAATTGTCTTTCTGAAGGATATGTCCTTTTAATATCAAAACTCAAGCATTTCTTGGGAAATTCAGGCCATATGTTCCCAGCCTGTTTGTCTTCAATACACTCAAATGACATCCTAGAAGAAGAATCTGATTTCAGGAAATCATCAGGAGCCCTTTCCTCGAGGCAGAAATCAGCACAGTTGAGTTTTGTGAATTCCCCCATATTTTCTAGGCCGGAAAGTCTGAAAGTTTGACATCAAGCCCTTAGCCCAGACATTACCAGAAAGAATGCTAGAAAGCAGTCAGGAATGCATCCTTGATGATTGCATATCTATGTGAATTCACAGAGAGCATACTTGCTTATGGATTGTACAGGGAAACCAGGAGTTCATACCTGTCATCCTAGGTATGGAAGAAGCGAACATCTAGAGGATTGTGATTCCAGGCTAGCCCAAGAGGAAAACTCACTGAGGCTCCAACTCAATATTCCCCTCATAGTGCTGACTGCAATTAGCATAAGATCTCCCATGAAGTTCTTTAGAAGACACAGACACTTGAGCATTCTGCAATTAGCATAAGATCTCCCATGAAGTTCTTTAGAATACACAGACACTTGAGCATTCTGCCCTCCTCGGTATTAATGATAGTATACATGCCATAGACTCCAGTAGATACTTGGAGCCATGGATTAAATCAAACACTATCCATGCTTTGAGCTTTCCTATACATAAAGTTTAATTTGCAAAATAGGCACAGTGTGAGATTACCAACAATCACTAATAGCTACAAAAAATGCAACAATATCCCATAACAGATGTTTCTTAAAGCTTATAAATTGTGTACTTCTGGAATTTTCTATATAATGTCATATTGCAGTTCACTGCTGGGAAGCAAAACTGCTGAAAATGCAAATATTTTCTTGGACCTTTACCTATGACGTTGACACAGGAAATTTACCCTATGGTAACTTTAGTGACACAGATTGTCTAATACTCCCTTGGTTATCCAAAGAAGGAATGATAAGTGATCTTCAAGATCCCTGGGTAGCAAGGATCACACCTGTAATCCTAGCTACTCAGGAGGCTGAGATATGAGGATCACAGTTTGGAAAGGTCTATGAGACTCTGCTTTTCAATTAACTATTAAAAATGCTAGGGGCAGAGCTGTGACTGAAGTAATAGAGAGCTAAGTTTGAGAAAAATAGTTCAGGATGGTAGTCAGGCCTTAAGTCCAAACTCTCAATTAGACTAGATAGATAGTTAGATAGATAGATAGATAGATAGATAGATAGACAGACAGACAGACAGACAAATCAATCTCCAAGATAGCTAGTGAATGGACTTGACCACCTCCTCCAGCATGACTCTCTTTCCTCCTCCAGCATGGCTGTCCATCCGCATCCAGAATGACTGTCCTTCCCCCTCCAGCATGGCTGTCCTGCCTGCTCCTGCATGGCTGTCTTTCCCCCTCCTGCATGGCTGTCTTTCTCCCTCCAGCCTGGCTGTCCTTGCCCCTCCAAAATGGCGGTCCTTCTCCCTCCAGCATGACTGTCCTCCCCCCTCCAGCATGGCTGTCCATCCTCCTCCAGCATGGCAGTCATCCTCCAGCATGGCTGTCCTACCTAGTCCTGCATGGCTGTCTTTCCTGCTCCAGCATGGTTCTCCTTCCTCCTCCAGCATCGCTATCCTTCCTCCTCCAGCATGGCTGTCATCCTCGTCCAGCATGGCTGTCCTTCTCCCTCCAACATGGCTGTCCTTCCCCTCCAGCATGGCTGTCCTTCCCCCTCGAGTATGGCTGTCCTTTCCTCTCGAGCATGGTTGTACTTCTGCCTCCAGTATAGCTGTCCTTCCCCCTCCAGCATGGCTGTCCTTGCCCCTCCAGCATGGCTATCTATCCTCCTCCAGCATGGCTGTCCTACCTCCTCCTGCATGACCGTCTTTCCTGATCCAGCATGGTTCTCCTTCCTCCTCAAGCATGGCTATCCCTCTTCCTCCAGCATGGCTGTCCTTCACCCTCAGCATAGCTGTCCTTCCCCTTCTATCATGGCTGTCCTCCAGCATGGCTGTCCATCCCCCTCCAGCATGGATGCCCTCCTGCAGCATGGCTGTCCTCCTGCAGCATGGTTGTCCTACCTCTTCCTGGATGGCTGTCCATCCCTCTCAAACGTGGCTGTCCATCCTCCTCCACAATGGCTGTCCTTCCCCCTTCAGCATGGCTGTCCTTCCTCTTCCAGCATGGCTGTCCTTCCCCTCCAGCATGGCTGGCCTTCCCCCTATAGCATGGCTGGCCTTCCCCCTATAGCTTGGCTATCCATCCCCTTCCATTATGGCTGTACTTTCTCCTCCAGTATGGCTGTCTTTCCCCCTCCAGCATAGCTGTCCTTGCCCCTCCAGCATGGCTGTCCATCCCCATCCAACGTGGCTGTCCATCCTCCTCCACAATGGCTGTCCTTCCCCCTCCAGCATGGCTGTCCTTCCCCCTATCTCATGGCTGTCCATCCCCTCCCATTATGGCTGTACTTTCTCCTCCAGTATGGCTGTCTTTCCCCCTCCAGCATAGCTGTCCTCTCTCCAGCATGACTGTCCATTCCTCTCCAGCATGGCTGTCCTTCCCCCTCCAGCATGGCTGTCCATCCTCCTTCAGCATGGCTGTCATTCCCCCTCTATCATGGCTGTGCTCCAGCATGGCTGTCCTTCTCCTTCCAGCATGGCTGTCCTTCCCCCTCCAGCATGGCTGTCCTTCCCCCTCCAGCATGGCTGTCCATCCTCCTTCAGCATGGCTGTCATTCCCCCTCTATCATGGCTGTGCTCCAGCATGGCTGTCTTCTCCAACATAGCTGGCCTTCCCCCTATAGCATGGTTGTCCATCCCCTTCCATTATGGCTATCCTTCCCCCTCCAGCATAGCTGTCCTTCCCCCTCCAGCATGGCTGTCCTTCCCCCTCCAGCATGGCTGTCCTTCCCCCTCCAGCATGGCTGTCCTTCCTCCTCCAGCATGGCTGTCCCACCCCCTCCAGCATGGCTGTCCCTCCCCCTCCAGCATGGCTGTCCTTCCCCCTTCAGCATGGCTGTCCATCCCCCTCCAGCATGGCTGCCCTCCTGCAGCATGGCTGTCCTACCTCCACCTGCATGGCTGTCCTCCCCCTCCAGAATGGTTGTACTTCCCCCTTGAGTATGGCTGTCCTTTCCTCTCGAGCATGGCTGTACTTCTGCCTCCAGTATAGCTGTCCTTCCTCCTTCAGATTGGCTGTAATTCCCCCTCCAGCATGGCTGACCTTCCCCTCCAGCATAGCTGTCCTTCCCCCTCCAGTATGGCTGTCCTTCCCCCTGTATCATGGCTGTCCTCCATCCTGGCTGTCCATCCCCCTCCAGCATGGCTGTCCTACCTCCTCCAGCATGGCTGTCCTTCCCCCTCCAGCATGGCTGTCCTTCCCCCTCCAGCATGGCTGACCTTCCCCCTCCAACATGGCTCTCCATCCTCCTTAAGCATGGATGTCCTTCCTCCTCTATCATGGCTGTGCTCCAGCATGGCTGTCCTTCTCCTTCCAGCATGGCTGTCCTTCCCCCTCCAGCATGGCTGTCCTTCTCCCTCCAGCATGGCTGTCCTACCTCCTCCAGCATGTCTGTCCATCCCCCTTCATCATGACTGGCCTTCCCCACATAGCATGGCTGTCCATCCCCCCCCCCCAACATGGCTGTCCTTTCTTCTCGAGCATGGCTGTCCTTCTGCCTCCAGCATGGCTGTCCTTCCCCCTCCATCAGGGCTGTCCTTCCTCCTCCATCAGGGCTGTCCTTCCCCCTCCCCCTCCATCAGGGCTGTCCTTCCTCCTCCATCAGGGCTGTCCTTCCCCCTCCCCCTCCATCAGGGCTGTCCTTCCTCCTCCATCAGGGCTGTCCTTCCCCCTCCCCCTCCATCAGGGCTGTCCTTCCTCCTCCATCAGGTCTGTCCTTCCCCCTCCCCCTCCATCAGGGCTGTCCTTCCCCCTCCCCCTCCATCAGGGCTGTCCTTCCTCCTCCAGGATGGCTCTCCTTCCTTCTTGAGGCAGAGTGTTGGATTTACATCCGGGTACCAAGGCTCAGTAGAGACAAGCATCAACATGGCACTTTTATTTCTGGAAAGATCAGTTCTACTGGAAATTTGGAGAAGAGAATTGTTTTTTTAGTACGATAAAAGATAAATACAGAGAAAATGCAGTATAACCTGAATTAAAATAGAACGTGGATCTTACAATGTTGCAAGTTGCAAACAGCAATTTACATGTAATAAGATATTATGAACAGCATCCATACTGAGGGCTTCATATGCTCAGAGCAACACCAAGAGGAAGACAAAAATCCTTAAAGCCAATAAGAATTCAATCTGCCAGAGGGGAAGGAAACAATCCAAGCCACACCAGTCCCAAATGCAGCAGGATTTGAATGCAAGACTCCCTACCATCATGGCCTAGACACTGGACCACTGTGTTACATTGCCTTTCACACTGACATTTACTGGATAAAGCAGCATTCATTCACACTCTCCTGTTGGCTTTGAGTACCCAGTGGAAAATTTCAAGAAGACTTGGATTCTAGCTTCTCCTTTGGCTGCTGCCTGTTATATAACATGCCCATCAGTAAAAGAGCTGAATTGCAAATAGTCTAGTAACCTGGAAGGAATGTCTGAATGACTCCCCCACCACACTAGCGTGGACTCATTTGGGAGAATTTTGTGGCTTTGCTGTGATTTTATTGAAATAAAGGGTTTGGCTATCCTACTTAGTAACTTGAGCATGTCTTTTGATCCATGTAGAAATCACTCATCTGAATGACATTTCCATGTTATTCTTAACTGCCTGTGGAACCAGATAATCCTTTCCCCAGAAGGAAGTCCATAGCCTCCATCTTCTGTGCAAGAAGAACATCCAAGAAGGAACCATGTCAGGCATGTCTCGAGGCAAGATTTCTGGATGGATGACTCACACACTTTTATAATTTTGCTTGCCATTCATAGGCTTTGCTTTTAAAGAGCAATTCAAATGTACAAGAGCTTCATGACTGCGTGTATTCTTAGTGCATTTATTTGAGAGTGCTTTTGCCCACAGATGCAGGATCTGAGAATATGACTAGGAGTTGGGAGGTGATTGGGATTGGATCCTACTGGTGTTTGAATATCCATGTGATTGGGTTGGGTGGAACCTCCTGTTCCAATATGCTAGCTTCGAAACTGTGCCAAGGATGAACAGACCAGGAAAAACAATATGTGTCATCAGCTCAGATCTTGAATTTTCACCAAAGGTCTCACCAAATGGTGTAAAGGCTGAGTCTCTGGGCCAGAGTGTTCTGTGCTGAATGTGAAAGTTCACCATGGAAGAACTCCAAAACGTATGACTAGTCTGAAGTCAGAGGAAAAGTACAGTTCAGGCTCTGATTCATGGGGCACTAGAGGCTCTGCTTGCAAAGCTGGGAGAGAGATCCAGATGTGAAGATGGAGGAGTTGATCCAGGTGTCTGCAGAGACCAACAACGACTATGGCCAGATGCCATCAGGCTGGTAAGACCCCATTGGCTCTTAGAGGTGTCTGTCTTCCATATGGGGACTTGAGAGCCATTTGTTGTGCATGGCTCTTCCTTACCCGGAATCCCATATCTAATGACTAATGACTAATGGCCTCTCCTGTCTTTTTACATTCCTCTGGCCCACCAATCTGCAGTCCTCAGCCTACCTCTCCTTCACCATGGAAGCTTATTTTCTTCCTGGGTCCCTGAGAAATTGAGATGGGGCTGCATGAGGGCCTTATCTCTCTGCTGCAACTCTTGCTCTGCAGAGTGTCTTAGAGCCATCTTTCTAAAAATTCTGAGTATATCTCTGCTCTGTGACCAGAGGTGTTGTCCAGATGCTGAGCATGGCATGCTTAGTTACTGACCAGTAACCTTGGCTTGACCTTCCTTCCTTTCCCTCTTCCCACACCCCCACACTCAGTGACACCCATGGGCAGTGACCACTTGCGACTCTGTCCCCTAGCATGTGTTCCTTTTGTCCGTGACATGTAGTTGTCCGCTCTGATTGACTAGCTATGTCTGTGCTTTCACTTTCTCACAGACAACTGCAATCTGAAAATATAAAATGGTGGAAAAATCCATAAATAAACAATTTGCAAGATTTGAAGTGTGTGTTGTTCTGTATAGCATGATGAACTCTGATGTCATCTCACTCCATCTCCACTGGGAAGTGAGTCACCCCTCTCCCTGTGAATCCATTGGTATAAGTTGCCTGGCCATTAGTTACTTCATATCCATAGGGACAACCACAGCCACTGCTGCTTGCGTGCACAGAGCCTGTGCTTGTGTTCAAGCACCACTTACTACTAAACAATGACACTAAGACACTGCAGAGTGATTGAACAAAGGAAGAAATGTTGCTAAAAACCACCGACAGCAGACTCCCTCTGGTAATGTGGCATTGCTACAGAACACATGGGAAAGCCATGAATATGACTTGGCCCTGTAATTTCAGCCATCTCTTAGGCATGTCCAAGGCATCTTCCATGGATAAGGGAGGACTGCTATTCTCCGACCTCCCATCAATGCTAACTCTTTGAGTCTATTTCTGCCTCAAGAGGCTTCATCTGGTTCCAACATAGTCTGACACCTCTTCCCCTGCACCCAGACAGTCCCTCCCTTAATAGTTGTCCCTGACTGTTCTCTGAGCATTTTCTGCACATTGCCATTTTAACCTGACTGCCTCTCCCTTCAGACGATGAACTTCTCAAGGACATACAGAATCTAATTTGTCCTTGTGTCCCCAACACCTCACTCTGAGCCCAACCCTGAGTAAGTTTGTGGTAAAATCTTTGCTAAGTGGAATGGAATTGAATTTCCTTGATGTAAAATTGAGAGACAGGAGAGATTTAAGCAAATTATTTCTTTCCCAATCACATGCCTGGATTATACAAAAGTTAAAAGGATCTATCTTTTGTGACTGATGACAATTCCATGGCTTGCCCTAGGGCACAACTGCCTGGTCTTCCTGTACCTGTTCTTTCCAGAAGAAACTTCTACAGGCAGGACTGACACAGCCAGCTACCAACTAGTTGCACATTTTATTTAGGAGAAAGGTGGCATTTGGGACTATATGTATGTTTATACAAATTAATGTCACTTTCTTTTAAAAAGTCAGCCTTTCATTAGTCTTCCTTGTCCTTCTGCTCTTCAAAATGGGTTCGTAAATGCATGTGTCAGGCTTGGAGACTAAAAAGAAGTAAGGGTATGCTCTTTTTGCTTGTCCTTCTGCTGTGCAGGTAAGCACGCTAGTGGAGGAGAAGTGAGTTCATTCACCAGTTCTATGTAGTTGACTTCAACCTCAGGATGGTGTACCTAAAAGAGGCAAGGTCAGACCTCCTCTGATCATCTGACTTATCCAAGACACATTCAGATTCTCATTTACATGACAGTCTGTTCAGCATTTTGGGAGGAAGGATGAAGGTAGCTTTGTGATGGATGATTGTGATAAAAGGAGCCAAGTATTTATGGAGACAGTGCCAAGAGCAGGAAAGGACAGAGGCCAGATGTGAGTGACCACCACCATCTTTGAAGCTTGACCATCATTCTTGGAAACCCAGAGAACACATTTTGAAGTCCACAGGGACCTCATTGTCTTCATCTATTCTTGCTTCTATCACAAAAATATCACAAAATCCAGATCGGGCAATTTTGTACATAATAGAAACAGTTCTCAAAATTCTGGAGTTTGGTACAGGTCCAAATTCATGACAGCAGACTCCTTGTCTAGTGTGGAAACTGTGCTTAAACTCTGCTTCCAGGATGGAATCTGGAGGCTTCTCCTCACATGGTGTAAAGGGAGGATGCTCTGTTCCCACAGGATGGATGGGCAAATAGGCAAAGAGGAAGAACACTGGATGAAGCCACTTTTATAAGGGAATTAGTATCATTTGGGAGGATGGAACCCTCATGACCGAGTGCCCCCCAAAACAGCACCTCTGAATACCCTCAAACTAGGAAGTCACCTTCAATGTGCGAATGTGGAGACAGGGTGAATTCAGACCTTACCAATCTTCTAACAGAGGCCTTGAAGAACATGTGTCAAGGTTCTTAATTTACTTCCAGATGTTTTTAATGGAAATTCTTGTTGGTATTCACTGAGTATCCATACATTAGATCCCTAGCTCTGAAATAATGTCATTCAGAGGCAAAGCCTATAGAATGTAAACAGGTTTAGATTACATTGTAAGGGTGAGACCCATCTGATATGAACTTTAGTCATAAATAGACAAAGAAATAGAGACTGAGGGAAAAAGTTATGCATAGTTAAACAGTCGCAGTAAAAGGAGTGTCCAATGGTTGTCAACAGTGACTGGATGTATCATCAAAGGTGGTCTGCTAGTCCAAGGTGAGGACTTGCTATGGTAAGAGCCACTGCTCCCTTGCAAATGGTCTTTTCCTTCCTGTCTCCCAAGATAGCTGTGAAATGAATTTAGGGAAAGTATACAATGGAGCCTGGGATGCCTGGCCTTTGTCCTGCTCCTGCTTAATTCAAGGGCCCAAAAGGAAGTCTATGTTTTTCACACAAAATACTTCTAAGTACCTGTTACAAGTAGGCAGCCATCTACAAGCCAGGAAAAGCCCTTGTCACAAACCAAATCTTTCTAACTGTCTTCAGTACTGTGAGTAGAAGCTTCCATTTAAGCTTCGTGCTCAGGGATATTCTGTTATATCTCTGAGCATAGGGAGATAGTTGGATTAACTTCTGGCACAGAATAAACAGTAAACTTAAAAGCATGTCTGGATGTGGTGAAGGAGCATGGTGAGGACTTCTAACTGAGAAGCTGGGCATAGTTCAGGGCTGTGTGGGAGAAGCTTGTGGAAGTCTTCTAAGTGAGGAGCTGGTTGCCTTCTCTACCTGTTGTATACATGGCTCTTTGCCTCTGAGTTTCAAATTCTTCCTGTGCCATGAGACTGATATCCACTTCATCATAATATAGTAATATTTAATATGGACTCCATATGTAATATGGACTCCTGTTCAGGGTGAGTACAGAGATTCCTCAGAAGGAAGAGAGAGACAGAGAGGAGAGAGGAGAGGTAGATGATGCATGTACATTTAGGAAGAGCAGTGAAAGACCTACAAAAGAAGATCTCAAAGAGTGAAAACTTAAAAGCTACCCTGGTATTTCCCCCCCAGGGGACCATGACAGCTTGGATCCAAATCAAAAGACAAGTTCATGGGTGCTTCCTGAACCCTCTCCTGCCCCTACCCCAGCTAGATAAAGGGTGATGTGTGGGCCTTCTTGCAGGAAGGCACTAAAGTGACATTCCCACCCCACGTGACTCAGGACCAGATGATAACAGGTCAGCCTCATCACAGGATGCACAAGTACTTGTTTTCCTCCTGTATAGCTGAAGGTAAGATTTAGACTGGATGTTTTATGTACAGTAAAGGGACTCTGACATCTACAGAATTCCAAAGAGAGGTCCATATACAGCCACTTCCTCCCTCCCAGAAGCTGAAGGAAGCATGGCTACTGAGGCCCTGACCTGGGTGATTCCAATAGGAATTGAGTTGCTTGCAAAAGTAAAATGGCCTCATTTTTCTCTACCGGCTTCCCTGGGGACTCCGGACTTGTTTAGTCCTCTCTGAAATGAAGCTCAGCCCAGCCCAGGTAAGAAAGAGGCTCTTAGAGTCAAAACATGAGCAGACTCTACTCATCTTCCTTCTACACAGATCAGCCCAACAGGACAGGAAAAACTCCGACCCCAGTAGCAAGACTTGACTGTTCAGTAAGAATTGGCTCTGAAGGTAGCACTTGAATACTAAACTTGTTGTTTAGAACTCAAAAAGGCCAGCTTATCCTTATACCAAACTCAACTCTCAACAGAACCAGACCCCTATCTCTGCTCCTTTCCAATGTTTTAGACAGTGATATGGCAGGAGAGCTCTTTCTCCATCATCATGGATAGCAAGTGACCTTAGGTTTGGGTTACTGATTATGTACTGAAGTAAGGAGACTGAGTCTAAATAATTGTTCTCACATACATCCTGGTGCCTCTTGCTGGGTGGAGGCAGCTCTCCATCCAGTGCTGAGGATCCTAGAGGTAAGAGAGGCCATTCATTGAATTGCAGATGCCCAGCTCAAGGTGAGCTGAGGGAGACTGTGTCAGAGAATTGCAGATGTCATAACCTTAGGATATCTTTGCACAAATAATGCTCTGATTTTGCCTTGATTACCTCCCTCAATGGCTTGAATCACCCGCCTCTGAGTAGCCTTGAAATATAACCCTATATGGAAGGTTGAGTCAGATCTTCCCTAGATGGGAAAGTTCTGCTGGTATGTGAGCTTGTACCTGAGAATGTCCATATCAGGTCTGCTTTTGTTAAGGCTTGTCTCTACCAGAAGCATGTGGATTTTGTCTTTAAACGCTTTGTGTAAGCTCTGTTAGTGGGTGCTGGTCTTTGAGATAACAGTCCACCTGCAGCCACTGGCTCTCCAGTAAAGACTCCCAGTTTGACTCTCAAAATGTAGCTTCTCTGTTTCTCATGGCTGGATTTACCTTACAAAGGTGGTTCTCAATAGTACCTACCCCTGCTCTTTCATCAACATAATATTTATATATTTATTAAACACTCACCATGTGAAGACATGCACTCAGGAGAGAAAAATAAATAAATAAAGACGGTCTCCGAGCTCCAATTCTGTCCTTGAGGGTCTTCACGTTGTAGATTTGGAGCCATATTCTGCTTTTCCTGTTGGCCATTTCCTAGTCTACAAAATGGTAGATCACAGAAGTATTCAGAAGGTAATAAGAAACAAAGATGATCAAGAATGACACTAGTCTCTTTACTCTGGTTCCATCCCTAGTTTGCCTAGCTTTGTTAGGCGGTTGAATATACAATCTCCTACTTTCCACATCAGCATCCTGAAGGAATTAACTGAAGACAGTGGTGCTCTGAGGCAGGCAGAGAAAATTAAGCAGACTGCACCCCTCAATGCTAATTAAGCAAAGTTGGCACATGACACAGGTTGATGGAATGAATATGCCAAACCCCAAAGAGAGACACTGTACATGTGGAAGATGTCCTATACAGGGAAAAAAATGTTTAGATATACTTAGCAGAGCAATGAAAAGACCCCTCCCAAGAATCTTATCAATGTAACTAGACCCGTGTTAATTTTCTAAACAGAAGACATCATGGAAAGGCATGGGGGGAAAAGGGTAGATGAATTTAGAAATATTAGAAGGACTGTACAAGAGATCACATCAGAAGAGAAATTGCCACATGTCCCCAGGCAGAGATGGAATTAGAAGTGGATTTATAAGAGGCCATGAGGATTTATCTAGTCAGTCTAATAATAATGATAATAATAATAATGTCAAAGTCCTTTTGTTTCTAAGTTCCTGCAGTCACTATAATGAGTCTTTGGGATCTGTAAACTGCATGCACCTCTTATTATAAAATTAGATGAAATGCATTCCTTTAATCTCTGTGCAAGAAATTTAAGTGAAAAAGAATGTGTTTGCAAATGGCAGTGCCTGCTGCTCTGGGTGTTCTAAGGCCACATCTGACAGAGTGTCCCAACAGAAACAAAGCAGGAAGTACCAATCATGCCCAGGCATGCCTGGCAGAGGTGGGGAAAGGCTTCTGAGGGAAGCAGGAATGAAAAGCAGGAGCGGGCCTGTGCAGAACTCAGGAGTCTGGGACTCAACTCCAGCTCTTGCATTACTCACTGGGGGACGTGCCTCAGGACACACAGCTGTGGGTGTTCATTGTGTTCAGTCTTTCAGTGGGTTTGTAATTAGGGACTGATGGCTTCCATTCTTAAAATAGGGATGTTCCAGTTCAGATAGATGAAGTGACACCCAATGGTCACAGGGAATCTGTGACCACAGACCCATGTCTTCTGTGCCAGCCCCTTGTAAGCCCTACCCAGTCTAAGGACTGAACAATGAGTAAAGTAGACTCCACTGTCTTTTTGACTATTCATGGTTTCAAAGAAGCTAAATGTGGTCCATGTAATTGTAACCCCTCTGTACAGTATTTTCACAATAAAAAATAAATAAAAATTTTAAAAAAATCCAAAATGAAAAAAAGAAGCTAAATGTGAATGTTTTCAATAGTTAATGTATTTTTTTAAAAAAGCACTTAGAAACGACATGAAAAGCCTTTATATTTCAATAATCAATAATCATTAAAATTTGATGAAGTTGAGTATCACATAGAGGAAGAAGAAGTGATTGAGAGTTTTAATTTATTACGAATATGAACAATACATTGACTATTTATCTAAGCATAACCTGAGCACCGGTTAGGTATGAAAGGAAAAATATTAAAGAGAGATTAAAGTCTTAGAAACTGGCTCCTTGAGTCTGTCTTCTGGAAGTACTCCATTGCTTTGAAATGTAGGAAAATTAGGCACGTATTAGATATTCAGCCAGCTACTCAATGTCAGCAATGTTAATAGAGAGGAAGAAAGGATCAAGAAGGATTATCATTGTCTTCACTTAATCTTGAAGTTCTGATTTACCAGTGTAACATTGCTCACATCCAAAATCTCCTGGAATACCCATGATCAGCTCTGAAGATACATGAGGCAATTTTTTTCCCTTCAACAGATAAAGAAAAGGGATGTTGCTAAATCAAATCACCATCTCCAAGTTCTGTAGTCTGATATCTGTCTCCCTGGTACCTAACCTAATGTGACAAGCAGCACTAGCAAAGGTTTTAATGAATGAATAATTTTCAAATGGGAAAAGCCTCTTCAGGCTGCTATCACCATCCATGTATTTTACACTCTGGGGGAATAAGCATCTGCTGCATGGTTTGGTGAGCAGCAAGGTCCTCAAGGTTTCCTGAGAAATCTCTTTCCACTGAAAACTCTACCATTAGAAATGCTGTGAAACGCTCCCCTTGTTAATGCCCACAAAAAAGAGAATGATGTCTTCTAGAATGTTGTAAATTGAACAAAAATTAAATTGATAACTCCAAGCCTTCTGTACATCACCTTTACAATAATGTAAAAAATAAACATTTTGAAAAGGGAACAAAATTAAATTGAACAAAGACATAAATCACAAAATTTATTTTTAAAAATCATCTAATGAACTACCACCTATGTGCTGCTTCCTTAACCAACCATGAAGAATACCAAAGAAAATGAAGCTCAGTGGTTGCTATCAGGAAATTCACAATCCATAGGTATAAAATAGATAAGGATAAAATGGCGTGTGGTACAACACTGTTGGCATGGTGATAAGACCCTTGCTTACAGAGATGATTAAGAAACCAGAGCAAGGGAGCCTAAATCTTCATAGGGAGACAGAAGGTGTCAATGAATAGCTTTGGGGCCAATACTAGAGTAATTGGTACAAAGTTACCTTCTTTAAGCTGAACATCACTTTGAGATCAAGTCTGACTGA
The DNA here is from genome assembly GCF_019054845.1 of Dipodomys spectabilis. Taxonomy (NCBI): domain Eukaryota; kingdom Metazoa; phylum Chordata; class Mammalia; order Rodentia; family Heteromyidae; genus Dipodomys; species Dipodomys spectabilis. The sequence continues at coordinate 6,296,184 of NW_024870743.1, read as the reverse complement.
ACTTCATCTGACTAACAGACCCTGACAGGGGCACTGAAACATATAAGATTGTATGAAGGCTAACTTCAGTGGAGAATAAAAAGGGTGCAGAGGCTCTTACCTTCACCAGTTCTCGGGCCATATGTGTGTGTAGGATACTGAGAGAGACTGCAGGAGTGGCTTCTTTATTTTACCCTGTGGGGACAGTCCCATAGTCCTCACCAAGGCCATGTGACATATGTATTTGTTCTGTTATGTAAGATAAAGGAAGCAATCAATCACACGAGGATGTACCCAGAATTGAAACCCAGACTTTCCTGCCTCTGAGCCTCTGAGGTAGGCGGACAAATCTATCTCTGTGTGGGATGGAAGCTGGAGATGACAAAAGTCCTCTAGTTCTTTATTCTCTTCCATAGATGGGTATCCCATACTGTAGAGTGAGCTCAGAGCTCTATCTCCTAAGAGCAGTAAAGTCACCTGCCATTGCACTCAGAACCAACCACACTCTTGGATGTGACTCGATCCAGTTTATATACCATGGGAATTGAAGGACATGGCAACTTGCAGGTCATTTGCTAGAGCAAAAAATGGAAGTGATCATTGTGTCCGTTCACCCAGAACCATCAAGCCCCCATGGTCAACAATGATTTCATTACCATTCTGTGGAAAGGAAAGGGATGTGTGAGCAGACTTCTGTTGGCATCTCCCTCGTGGAGATTGTCTTTATTGGGTTGAGGTGGTAAAAACGAAGATCTACATCTCATCTGGGGTGATTTGTTTTGTGTATCTTTCAAGATTCATGGAACAGATTGTGAGAACAGATTTTATTCTTTTCCTTTTTGTTATGTTTTAATACTATGGTATATGCAGTGCCATAGAATGAACCATTTGAAAGCTGCTATATTTTTTTCTTATTTTAAACTGCCTCCCATCTACACATCTACATACATATGGTGCTTGAGACAGTGACATAAGTAAGTAGGTAGCATAAAAACCTCCAGGAAAGATGGCTCTTTATCCAAGTATCTTCACGAGGGCTCCCTCATTACCCAGGAAGCAAATAAACGTGTTCTAACCCATGTGCTCAGATTTGCCACAAAAAGTCAAGTTCCCTTTTACAAGAAATGAGGATGTTGAGTAAATATTACTCTACTATTATAGAAAGTATTGTTATGTTTAATAAATGAACAAGGTATGTGAATATAGATTTATGTTTGGCCTATTTGTGTATGTACACATGCGCATGAGTGCATTCTGCTATCGGAGCTTGAACTCTTAGCTTCAAATTCTTTCTTGTTTTCTTTTTCATTCAAGACTGGAACTCTACCATTTGAAACACACCTCATCTTCTGGCTCTTTTGCTGGTTAATTTGAGATCAGAATCCCTCAGATTCATCTACCTGAGCTGACTTTGAACTGCAATATTCAGATGTCAGCTTCTTAAGTACTTAGAATTATAGGAATGAGCAACTGATGCCCTGAATATTGACTTTTGACATTTAGTCTCTCACACAATGCAAGTGGGATCATTTTTTAAGAAGCAGCTATGTCCAATCACTATGGAAAGAGCAATATGCAAGAACCATGGATGTATCTCAGTCCTTCAGAAGATGGCCAACTGTGAACAAATTTCTCAAGGAGAACTGAACATATCCAGACATGGCTGAGGGTTTGGTTTGTGGATGTGTGTGTGTGTGTGTGTGTGTGTGTGTGTGTGTGTGCGCACGCACGCGCGCGTGTGTGTGTGTGAATGTGTGTGTGTGAGAGAGTGTGTGTGAGTGCATGCATGTGTGCATGCGAGTAATTCATAAAGAACAGAAATTTGTTTCCTCACAGTTCAATTCTGAGATCAAAGAACGAACACAAAGCAACAGCCCTTTTGCTGTGTTATCCCCTAGCAGAAGTTGGAAATGCAAGAAGAGAAGATGAGAGACAGAAAGATGAGGGGGAGTAGGAGAATGCAGGGCAGGGGCACTAAGTTGCCATTTTGTAAGGAGTCAACTACTGAAGTAATTGTGAGGTAACCCTAGTAATCATTCATAATATAAAAAATGGCCTACCCACTTCTCATAAGGCCCTGCCTCCCAGCATTCTTGCCTTTAGAATTAACTTTTCCAGCCAGGTGCCATGGCTCATGCCTGTAATCCTAGCTACTCAGGAGGCTGAGATCTGAGGATCATGGCTCAAAGCCAGCCTGGGCAGGAAAGTCCATGAGACTCTTACCTTCAATAAACCATTCAGAAAACCAGAAACAGAAAACCAGCACAGTGGCTCAAGTGGTAGAGCGCTAGCCTTGAGCTGAAGAGCTGAGGGAAAGCACCCAAGCCCAGAGTTCAAGTCCCATGACCAAAAAAAAAAAAAAAAAAAATTAACTTTTCCAGCACACACTTTCTGAGAACACATTCAAATCACAGCTAGACCACAAGCCGGAAGCCCATGAAGCATGTGGCCTTCACAGCTAACATGGCCGGATCATTCATCCAACAAGAGTAAGGAAAGAATGCACTCTAGCCTTCACAGAGGTGAATCCATACCATTCTGAATAAATTCAATAGCTTTGCAAATGGAGGGAAAGGAACAAGAGCTATCTGCTGAAGTCCAGTGTTCCAACTCTCACACCACCTTGTAAGGACTGCATGCACTGAGTACTGCAGTCCTCACCTGATTGGCCCATGCTACTCCTAGTAGTAGCTCTCCTAACCTCCAAAGCCTCCCTTCATAGAGCACAGAAAAAGAAAGCAAAGGTACCACAAAGCCAATGCAGAAATTATGTTGAAAAGACCTATTGAAAGGAAAGGCAGGAAAAAAAATTGTGAGTGATCCTTAAAAAATAAGAGGTTTTCCAGGGAATGGAAACAAAATCTGAACAATTATTATCCTTTATTTTCAAAACAATTGAAGGGCATATAAAAGTTAAGATTAAAACAGCCATAAGATGACAAAAGGAAAGGTAACTGTTGTTTATAATCACAATTGATAAGGAAAAAAGCAAAGGGAAAAATAGCATCATTGCAGAATTTCTAAAAGGGCATTAAATTCATCCATCAAAAACTAGAATAGATATAACACTACAGAAAGCTAAGACAGTGACCTATAGGTAGAATGAGAAAATTTTCATAGGAAGAAGAGGAAAAAAAGAATGAAGAACAAAAATGAGTGCATACATTGTGATAGTATTTGGAAAATAAATGTAGCAATCATTTGGAAAATTGCTATTATTAATATAGAGGGTAGAATTTATTAAACAAAAATATCAAAATACATAAATGGAAAATTTCTGGAAATGAGTAGCTATAGCCTCATACTAAAAGCATTGTTTGTTCCCAAAAACATTTGTGTAGACTCGACCATGATGCCATGCTTGGATAAATAGCATTTAAGGTAAGGGAAAAAGAAGGATGCTGGTAAGTATCCAGGCATGAAGAGTTGATCTACAGAACCACAAAGCTGGATGGGCTGAGAAATTTCCATCACAGCATGAAGTGATAGAAAACAATAAAATAATTGTCTGTGGAGTTTTGAGTAAAAAGATTTGTGGCCCATGAATTCTGTATAAAACCACACTCTGAGAAATCAAAGGATAAAGAAAAGTTTTCATAAATCCTGCCCTTGAATACATCTCAGACTTTGCTGAACACTGGTGGCTCAAACCTGTAGTCTTGTTTACACAGGAGGCTGAGATAGGAGGCTCAATGTTCAAAGCCAGCTCACACAATCTTCCTCAAGATTCTTGTCTCCAATTAACCAGCAAAAAGCTGAAACTGGAGGACTGGATCAAGTGATAGAACACAATTAGAAGGGAAATGCTTAACTAGAACAAGAAGATCAGAGTTTAAGCCCCAGTACCAGCACACACATGCACATACACACACATAGCAAACACAGAAGCTCTATCTCATCCAATGAAGAAGTACTGCTCATGAAAAACATTGTGCCAATTCACGTGCCAATAATGTATTAAAATGTTAAATATACTACGTTAACATGAGTATTAATTAATAAAGTCACTTTGAAATTAATTCGACGGGTTAAATTTAACCTTAATAGGTTAAATGTTCTTGAACAATCCAATATCGGCATTCTATCTAGGACTTCTAAACTCCTGATAACTATTAACTACATTATTTTATATTTCTTTCCACCAATGTTTATTTCCATAAAGAGTATATGTACTCTGCCTCAGTCTTAAGAATCTAATTGTTGCTAATATACCAAAATAATAAAAATATTAAATGTTTTTATTATACTCTTTCTCTGTAATATGGAGGGGAAAGTAGCTTCCAGCTTCCTAAGGGCTCCTAGTCATCATCCTCTGACTCTTAAGGACTACGCCCCACTGTCAAGCCTGGATGGGAGAGGCTGGAGAAGCTGGAAGAGAGGCTGGCTCTCCTCTCTGGGGTCTTCTCACTGACCAGTGGATCCCAGGGGCACATCTATGCCTTCCCTGCATTGCCTCTGCCCCAGGGAGCGGGATGAGGCTAGCTCATCATTGGCTGCAGCAATTCTAGTTACGCGACAACTGCACTGTGGGCCAGGTGTAGGCATGACAGTGTGTTACGTGTGACTGTAGCAGGGTACCTGAGACTGAGGATTCTTTATCTCATGATTCCAGAGTCTGTATCGTGGAAGATTTGCTTTATTTCTACCTGGGTTCCCAGTGACCAGGGGCCATGGTGTTAGAGCAACTGGGACCATGTGGTAAAGTCAAACTAAAAGAGGTGATCTTGTGTTATAATAACCAGCAGCCATGGTAATTCATCCAGTCCCCAAAGAGAACTAAGTTATTCCTCCAAATGGCTCAACTACCTCTACTATGTGCCCCTTCTCAGAGATACAATGACAATCAAATTTCACTTTTATTGGCTTTTATCAGCTAAGTGGGCAGGGGGAGGGGCTCACTGTACCTCCCATGCTCACACTGCATCCCAATACATCTCACTCCCTCCATCCCCCTCCAAGCACCTGTCCTCTAAGAAATGACATTCCCAACAGGTTTTCTTGTTCCATTTTCATAGCTGCAAATAACCTATTTTGACAGTATTCTGTCTTCTCTGTCTCCCCTCCTCCCAGGCACACAGACTCTCCCTACCTCTAGTCCTTACCAGCCCACACAGTCCATTTCTCTTCCTCTGTTGACCATCAGTTCCTGTTGAGTGTCTCTGTGCTGCCTTCATATATACCTGCAATGTGTTACACAGTTATCCACCCTCTTTATCTTCCCATTCTCCCCTCTCCTCCTCCTGAGCAGCCTCTCTTAGCTTGATTCATACTCTAGGTTGAAGCAGTGAAGTAATTATGTATATGACTTTTTATACATATGCCCATGATCATGAGTATATGAATGATGATGGAATTTCAGAGCAGACCAACATTATTCAAACCACCATGGTGGGTGACTCCCGAATGGAGTACAGCATACAAAAGCATGAATTAAGCCAGAGCAACAGGTCTATAAACCGCAGCCAATTGAAAGGGTTTCCAGGAAGACTGAGCAAAGGAAAGAAAGAAAGGAAGCTTCCATAAATTAACAACCAAGAGTCAACTTTAACCAAGTGACCATTGCTTGCCCTCAGGAACCTGCATTTGTCACCAGATTACATATAGGCAATCATATTCTCAACTACACAGAGATAAGAGAAAAATATTACCAACACATTATGGGAACATTAGAGAAAAAAATTTTCCAAGGCCAATTCATGGCAGTATCCTTGGGTCTCCTCTGTAGAGTTTAACAAGTTTATATTTTTCTAGGAGGCTGACTGAATCAGGTGACCCGGGAAAAGATGTAGAGTAGGACATCTGGCACTCAGCGAAAATAGCTCTTTAGTTCCAAGCAGCTGTTTTGGTTTTGTGCCACAATCCACGAAGGAGACACCGCATCTGGCACTGACCACAAATTATGAAGTGTCGTGGTGAAGAGCCAAGGCCACTCCAGGGCTGAAAACATGAAAAGCATTCTTCAATCGCTTTCAGTTCCTTGTCCAATGACATAATTACATGAAGCCAACCTGGCCCTTTAGCCCTCCATGGCAGGTAGATGCCATCTTTTCAACAACGATTTCCAACTTCATTCTGAGCTGCAAGGACTTGGAAAGTCCACCTTATAAGGAATGACAGAGAAGAATTTGAGGCCCAGAGAAGAAAGAAATTCCAGGGCCAGCAGTAGGCTAGAACTGTCGCTTCTGATCCTTGGAGAAGCAGGCTTTCTACTGACTCTTTTCCCAGTGTGTAATAAGTACATTCTGCATATTTTACATGAATGTATGCAACTTCTCAAGGACAGCGCTGATTGGTCTATGTCCTTAATCCCTGACCCAGAGCTGGATTCAAGCAGGCAGCTGACACTGTGGCAGCAGCTGAACAGTACATAACCCTGGATTCCCTGACAGCCCATGGATGACCTTAACCATAGTCCAAACCCCTCTTCCACCCCTCCACCACCCCTTCACATACTTCTTCCACACCATAAACCACAAAGGAACAAGGCAGTGGGGGGTGACGCTGTCCCAGTATACATAAAAAGACCCCAGGTCTGTTTGCTTTTGTCTGGCAAAACTTGACAACGGTTTCAATCTATTTATCTTCAAAACCCTCAAAGATAATAGCCAGAATTTGCAGGGGGAGAATTAGTCATAGGCAAACATGTTTTTCTGATGTTGCCCCAAGAAAAATACTCTCTTCAAAGTTCTCTAATTTCAGCATAGCCTAATTTATGGAACATTTAAGTTGAGACCCTGAGGTTCTGATTTCATCAGAAATTCTACCATGAAAAACTGCTGAACTGGTGGAGCCTTGCTAGGCGTCCCAGGATGCTTAAGAATTTCTCAACAATTCCATCTTTTATATATGCACATGGGAAGTATGCCACCACCTCCTCCATGGCATTCAAACCTGGAAGGAAATATTACAGCAAAAAAAATTCTGTCTCTGTTTAGGGTACAGAAATGGAAGTCCATGAATGCATATGTATTTGAATCATAATTATATCTTGGTGTCAATACTTTCCCTTCATTCTCTGCGTTTGCTGAGCAGCTATTATGTGCAGACCCTGAAGAAGAGTGACAAATAAAATGCAGCCCTTATCTCCTGGATGTGTACACCCAGCAGCCAAGACTGGGTATCAGATGGCTTCTCAAAAGATATAGTCTGCACTGTATCCAAGGAGTGAATGAAGCTGAATAAAGAGAGGATGGAAGATATCTTACTATTCTAATAGGAATCATTTAAAAACGCACAATTTGAGCATTTTAGATCTAAGATTAGCCATCATCTATCTCTCAGGATCAAGTGACTTGTCAAGAGTGACATAGCTTCACCAGAATGCAAGCATCCTGTCCAGAAATTCATGTGCCCAACAGCCATGCCACCCTGGCCTCTTCTGTCCTCCATGGTAAATGCAAGCTGGCTCGGGACTGGGGATCCAACAGGTGGAAAAACAGTGAAACTCGCTCTGGCTCGGTGCTGTGGGCTGTTTGTGTGCACAGCTCCAGCAGACCTCAGCAAGGCCAGCCCCTTAGCCAGGCTTCCCATCATGCAGCCAAGAAGAATCAGCCCTGCACAAGTCGTACTGGAGAAGCTCAAGTTCACAACGCATCATTGCCACAGGGCAGCTCAACCCAGCCTGCTCAACCTCAAGCCAGTTCATGTCCCATCAAACCACCTCCACCTAGCAACAGAGAGAGTCCAGAAGTTGCATTAACCCCAACTCAAAACAATCACCCTTCAACTCATAGCTCGCATCCCCACCATCCTCAGTATGGCGAAGTCTTTTGAGAGTGACTATGTACAACCCACAGCGTTGATCACGAGCAGCAGTGAATAGTGGAGACACAGATGCCAGCACTTTCATAGTCCTTATTCATAGGACTGTTATGAGTTAAATCCTCTTTATTTAGAAGTCAATACTTATTTTCCCCCCACGATCATGGGCTTTGAGAGCAGACCATATGATTCCAACCAACATTGGACGGCCTCATTCTGAGGGATGATTTTATCTACACAGCAATTGGGAGGGAGGATATATGAGGATGGACTCCATATTCTTAAGATATGGTGATGTGGTGATGGTCGACAGGTGAACACTAATGCAAAGGAGACCACTGTAGTGAGGAAAGAAATAAAGAAAAAAATTAATATAGGGAGAGAGAGAAAAGAAAAGTGTAGATGCCCCAGGTGGGCAGAAATATATCATACATACACACTGCTCTATTGAATCCAGTCAACAATTATTAGGAGTTTTTAGATCTATTTCAACAGATGGGGCAAATGATAGAAGGGGTAACAGCGATCATGATGCATTATAGTCACAGACTGACATGTTGAATTCCATCCCCCTTGTACAACTACTTAAAGATAATAAAAAATAAATAAATAAAACATTGCTACATATTTGAAACAACTGTGGGTGTTTTCATAAAGGGGAGATGGCAGCCAAGAAACCTAGGAGTCATTCTGAGAAAGCTGTCTTCCTTGCTTGACTGAATAGAGGAAGAACAAAGAATGTTTCCTACCAGCAGATCCCAGGGGATCCAGCCAGTGAGTCATGCCTGGGGAATGAGGGAAGGACTGGGAAGGAAAACAAAAAGAAGGCACGCAGGCAGAACAGCCAAGGGAATCAGATACCTCACAACTGCCAGCAGCACCCGTAGGGGCCCTGAGGGCCCTGGGAGAGGCAGGTGTGAGTCTGTGAATTGAGCAAGAGCTCTCCAGTGGTCCAGGTCGGAAACACTGGGCCACCTCTGGTCTCCCCAGGCTTCTGATGATTGGTCCTCACCTGCTGCATACAACTACTGAGGCAGACGCCCTCCTTCATCCTCATCCCTGCCTTTGTTGTACTAGCTCATCCTCCATTGCCTTTCAGTTAGAACGTTTGGTACAACATCCAGACTCCATCCCAAAAGGCACCATCAGATTATTTTCTTAGTACAATACGATCATGGCAACCTCCTATTCCAAACGTCTCCAGACTTCCCTTGGTGCCTAATGCAGCCCTTCCTTACAGATATTCCTTGTGGAGTCTCTGATTCCCTTAAGGGAGACCCTGCTTCCGGGTCTCCATTCTTGTCAGAGCCCTTACTGGATCCCAGTTCCAGTCTGACATACCCTGCTTCCTTTAAACTCTTGCCTGTTTCTGGACATTCTCTCCCTCTGTCCTTCACCAGGACTACCATCCACCCTCTGTCCCAATGGCCACCTTTTCTGCCACATATTTTCCCAAGTCTTGTGAGAATTTTTCTACTATAGAAAATTCTCACAATAATGATCACCAAAATTCTTACAATAATGATCTTTATTGTAAGAAAATTCTTACAGTGATGATCAGCTTCTGTTTTATGTTATGATTACCTATGCAGGTATGCATTTCCCCTTTAACCAAGACTAACTCTGGTTTGAACCAAAAGAGATACACGCTCTTGCACAGCAGCAGGCTACAAGAGTGATGAACAGAGACTTCAGGAAGGGAGGTACGCGGAGGTCTATGATGTTCTCCATTGATGCCACATGCAGGGCAGACTATGAGGGATGGCCATGCTCCTGAAAAGACATGGCAAGCCCTGCTACCTCTCCACATTTACCTCCTGTAACCGCACCAGGTCCCACCTGGCTTTATGTCTATCTCTCCATGGGAAAGATCTGCACAAATGGTCACCATGGCTTTTCTTCTCTTTAAACCACTGAGTACTATCTAGATCTGTACCTACCATACTTAGTCCTTCTCACTTCTTTCTGAAAATCCTTTCACCCTCCACTTCACTATCCCCTCCCTTTTTCTCCCTCTCCTCAAAGGACTTCTATGCTGCCTCTTAAATGCCATTTTCCTTTGGAGTTCCTCTGTTCTCATTGTCAGCTTTCAACTTGAAATTTGTCTGTTCAGAGAACAAAAATTGATTTCTATAATGAAATGAGCCTCACATTTGGAATTCTAGCCCAAATCATTTTCTTTTTTTTTTTTTAGGGGAGGGGGATCCGGTCGTGGGGCCTGAACTCTGGGCCTGGGCACTGTCCCTCAGCTCTTCAGCTCAAGGCTAGCGCTCTACCACTTGAGCCACAGCGCCACATCCGGCTTTTTTTCTTTTTTTTTTTGCTTATGTGGTGCTGAGGAATCGAACCCAGGGCCTCATGCACTCAAGGCAAGCGCTCTACTACTGAGCCACCTTCCCAGCTTCCCCCAAATCATTTTCTCCCCTAAACTCCCGTTACCTAGAGAGCAACTCCACCTGAAGGTTTGCAAAGTTACTTTAATGTCAGCCCAGCGAAGTTCCTCTCACTCCTTCAGTATCTTGTCTCACTGGCCCATGAGGAAAGGTGGCGTCGTGTGAATGGAGAACCCTGTCTGGAAACCTGGGTGACATTCTGGATGCCACGCTCGCCCCGCCCCTGCCTCTGGTCCCACGGGAAGTCCTATGGCTTCTCCTCAGCGGAAGCAGCTCTGCCTGCTTCCCATCCTGCTCTCATCACTTTCGCCCTTCGCGAACTTCGAAGCAGCCTCTGGAAGGGCCACCGCCTGCTGCTCTCAGGGATCAGCAGGCCACAGAGACTTCAGGTCTCTAAAGTCCATGGGAACCTATGAGTTCCTATCACCCAATGACTCATCTCTGCCCCAAGTTTCACTTTGAATTTTAAAGTTCGAATCAGAAACCATGCCCCCTGGTGAACTTAGACCTGAGCTAAGGTGCAATTACAAATATTTGCGTTGTTTCTCACCCCACCATTGTCTATTTCTGTAACCCAACAGCCTCTCTCTTAACCCTGCTATTTAGGGTGACGGTTCGTGGAAATAGGGTGCTTAGGTAGTTAACAAACTCAGGTCTTTGCTTCCTAGAAGCCTCTGCTATGGAAATCATACCAGTTACTAACTTCCTTCCCTGTCAAGATTGTCTTGTATCTATTTGGAGATATTACCAGACTCTGGTAAGGAAGTGACTATTCTTGCTAGTTCTGAGAAGAAAACCTATTCAAATAAGGAGATGCTGACTTTCTAATGTTCCTTCTGTGTGTTTTTATTTTACTGATTTTTTTCTTTGGTTTTTGTTTGTGTTGTTTTTGAAGCCTTTTGTAGTTGTAGATGTTCTGCTAAACAAGTCTGGCACCACAGAGACTTATTCATTCAATGAACATCTACTAGGTGTCAAACATGCATCAGAAATTGCTACAAGAATTGAAGACACAAAGATGAATAGGACTCAGGCTTTGGCCTGAACGCAGCTAACTAAACAACAATAACAAAATTACAGTGAAGTGAGATGAATACAACTCTTCCAGATGACCAAACACATACTTCTGTTATTATACACTGGTAATCTCCTTCCTTATATATAATAAATGCATCCTCATACTTCTCATCCTAGAGCATTGTGAGTAAAAAGATTTTACCAAGGAAAAACTTAAAACTTTTTTCTGGTATTTTAACACATCAGGACTTTGCTCTTGTCTATTAGAGGAAGGACAGCATAACCCGATCTATGATCCCACATTTGGGTCCTATTCTTTATTTGTTGTTTCTCTTCTTCAAAGCTTGAGTCTAAAAGGACAATTGCCTTTGGGGCTGGATGGCACTAGTTGCTCTTCTATTTTCACTGGATGCAGAAAATCCACATGAAGCTAGGAAATTATAGGGAAAGCATTGCATTCATGATTTCAATCTTACTTTTTGTCTCCAAACCAGATTGAAAATCAGAATTCCAATGAAAATGCTCTTCTTTTACAAAGATTGCTGACGCTCAGTGATGGATTATTTACTGTCTCATGTCGTACAGTGATGTCCCACACTTACGGAAAAACACTTGTGTCTTCTTTCCCCAGGCTTTGGGTTAAAAGAGTAGCAATAAAAATGCAGTTGGAGCCATATGAAAAGGTTTTGCATAATTTATTAAAATATTGAAAATTAATGGAAATCTACTAATCTTAAAGAAAATGGACTATTTGCACATGTCCCAACCAGAGTATATTACTGAACTGAGATCCCAGACATTAAGCTAACTGGTAGTCATTTACTCTTGTGGGGTTTAGAAACACATCTCATTCTTAGTCATTATCTCCAGACCATACCACTAGTAAATTACTTCTCTTTAAGGGGATAGAGCCTTTACTTGGGCCAGTGGTCAAACCAGGAAGCTAAAATCATCTTCATGTTTGTTTGTTTCTTCTACAGCAGCTTTCAAATCAGTCCAGCTCCTGTACATTGGTCAGTCTACCTTCCAAGAGACAATGGCCACAGTAAGTTAACTCAGAGGAAGAAAACAAAACCCCATTGCTTGTATCTCAGGATACAATACCTGTCCGTTTTATTCTCCCCTTTCAACTTCCTCTGTCTGTAACAGCCACTTGTATCAGGCAATCTCACTATAAGCCTAGCCCACTGGATCACTGGATTTAAACAAGCTAGAAACCAAACTGAAGGAAATATGCGTGACAGTAGAGCAAGAAAGCAAACATGTGACAAAATAAACAGAGAATCCGAAGAGGAGCTATAACCTAACTAATACCAGCAGCACTCCAGAAGGTTTGTCTTGAGAAAAGACGGCATGAGAAAAATGGTGTTGGAGACAGATAACATGGTGGAGTGACTGAAATTTTCCAGGACTGATGCAAAAGTAAATCTTCATATCCAGGCCTACCTGAAGCATACTTCAACTGGCTCAAATTTAACTTACCTATATGTATCTTAGGGAAACTAAAAGCCACTGAAGGCAAAAAAGAATTATGGAACATCAGGGAAAAGGACAGATTTTCTGTTGAAGAACAATAGCACCAATGCTAACTCACCACCTCCCCGGGAGAGACCAAGAGACAGGAAGTGTCCTCAAAGTTATGATACAAAATACATTCCAAGAATCAGAGAAAAATTTAAAACCTAGCATAATCAAGCCTAATAACCTTCATTACCCTCAAATGTTCACGGCACAAAATACAAAGGTGCAGTTCTTCAGAAAGAAAGAAAATGACCTCATAGGGATGGTCTTCACAGAAAAAGAAATACTGTGATTAAAGAAAATTAGTAAAAGTCAGTCTAAACAGAGATATTGATGGCAAGCATAATAAAATAATTTACTGAGTTTAAATCAAGAAATACTGAAGTAGATAAACTGAAATTAGAGTGATAGCTAGATGGTTGGGAATAAAAATAACACATTGAAGAAAATTGTAGAGAATCATTCTTTCTGGTTTCTATCTTGATTACAATTTCAGTTTAGCAGTTAGTTATTAAAGTTATTTAACTTTAGGCAAAACTATATCTTCAATATTTCAGATTGTCAACCTGGCTGGCAGTTGGTAGTTCTAGGTAAAAAAGTATTTGCTTAAAAGACTTCCAGGTAGTCTAGTGGAGGGGAGGGAAGTAGAGCTAGAGAAGGTAAGTATTCCTTCAAAACATCTTCCCTTGGAAGTCTGGATCTCCTGAAGAATATGGCCAAAGCCATAATTCATGCATCGGGCCCCACAACAAATACTTCACTTGGGGTGCCAAGACATAAGTGTTATTGGGCTTTCTACTTCAAAAACAGGATAAAAAGAGGCTAGGTAAAGGATATATATATATATATATATATATATATATATCCTTTATATATATACATATATATATATCCTTTATATATATACATATATATATATATATATGTATATATAGCCTTTAAAAATACTTTTTTTAGCCAGGTGTCAGTGGCTCATGCCTATAATGCTAGCTATTTAGGAGGCTGAGACATGAGAATCATGGTTCAAAGCCAGTATGGACAGGAAAGACTGTGAGAGTCTTATCTTCAATTAAGTACCAAAAAAGCTGAAGTGGAGCTGTGGCTGAAATGATAGATGGTTAGCTTTGAGCAAAAAAGCTCAGGACAGTGTGCTGGCCCTGAGTTCAAGCCTTAGGACTGGCACCAAAAACAAACAAACAAACAAAAACATAGTGGTAATTCTCTCATATGACTAATGACAACCAACAAATCACAACAAATAATATATCAGCGTCATAATTTTATATAATGTAATAAATAATGGTCTATTGAAGTGATATCTTCCTTTACCATCATCATTTTATGTCTTTCTGCAAATTCATTTATTAGGCTATCAAAAATTATGTATTTTATCTTTATTTTCAATCTATATAATTGAAAGTAACATTCATTCTTGGCAAGTGCAAGATCATACATGATTCTTTTATAATTTTTAATTTTCAGAAGAATCTTTCTGCTGATATAACTGTTACTAGAGCTGGGAAATGTTTTATAGTTATGAGAAAAAATGATAGATTATTTTAAAATATTTTTTGAAATATCAATTTGTATATTTCCAGCTGATGACATCTTCGCTAAAAAGATTTAAAGCCTCCATTTAATCAATTTCATGAAAATTTGAATTTATTTTAAGATGGAAGTTTATACAGTGACTTTTGAGTGTTTTATTTTGACATTTTCTACGACTTGTGGAAGCCATACAACATAACTTTGTGACTTTATGATTTCTAGCTTATTCAGAGTTATCTGTCCATACAATAACTGTATGGCTGTAAATTGCAGAGAGAGATAATGTTATTATTGTCTTACTTGTCACTAGGGGGTCATTTGATGTTACATATGAGAGCATGATCGTTTTCTATCAAGCAGTTATCATTAGATTTAATTTTTATTTCTAAGCCTACGTATATTTGCTCTCTATGGCTGTAGAGTTTTCAAAAACAGTGATTCTAAACTCTTTAAAGGATTCTAGTAAATAGTTTGTTTGTGTACTCCATGTGTACTCTTTCTTTTTTGAGGGAAAATTCACATGCCATGAAATTAACCATTTGACCTTGTACAACCCAGAAGCATTCAGTTCACTCACAATGTGGTGAAACCCTCATTCTCACTACTTTAAAACATTTAGATCATCCTATGAAAACCCCTCACACTCATAAGTAGCCATTTCTCCCTACCCCCATGTTTGGGAAACTATCAATTTACTTTTCTGTCACAATGGATTTCCTCAATCTATATCATCCATATTAAAAGAACAACAAGATACGTTTCTCTTAGAGTCTGGCATCTTTTACTTAGCATAATGCTTTCAAAGGTCATTCCAAATTATATGTGCATCAGTACTTTATGTTTTCTTAGGGTCAATTATCTGTATGTGATTATGACAATGTGTGTATCCATTCATCAACTGCTAGATATTTGTGTTGCTTATATTGTACAAATTAAGCTGCTAGGCATATTTGTGGGAAGATATTTGAATCCCTGCTTTTAACCCTTTGGAGTATACCTAGAAGCAGAACTGCTCGGACAGAGAATAGCACTATTTTTAACATTGTAAACACTGAACTTCAGAGGGCTGCACCATTTTATATTTCCACTAAAAAGATTCTTAACAAAGGCTCAATACAATACAAAGTTTCTTCTTACTCTATATTCTTCCATCTATGTGTGTGTGTGTGTGTATTCTTCCATCTATATGTATATTTAATATATGTACATGCATATATCTATATATATGGAAAATGTATATTTTTATGTTATGTGTAATACTATATATTCTTATATTCATAGATATGAAAAATATACAAAATCTATATATATACTCCAGATCTGGAATATATATATATATATATATATATGAATAAAAAGGATAAAAGCTATCAAAAGGTCAAAGACTGAAGTGGATATTTCTCCAAAGACACATGAATGTTCAACAATCCCATGGAAAACATTAAATAGCACTGGACATTAAGGAAATGCAAATAAAACTAATCATGAGTACTTCACATTCTCTCAGATAGTGCTCTCTCTCTCCTCTGTATTCTTCCATATATGGAATATATATACATATATATGTACATGTATACATATATATACACTCCAGATCTGGAGTATAATGTCCAGTGCTATTTAATGTTTTCCATGAGATTGTTGGACATTCATGTGTCTTTGGAGAAATATTCACTTCAGTCTTTGACCATTTGATGACTTTTATCCTTTTTATTCCTAAATGTTGAATGTTCTTTATATATGTTGTGTATATAATATATTATATGTATTTACTAAACCCTTGCTTCAAATATACAGCTTGAAAGTATTTTTCTTACTATGAGGACTGTCCTTTTCTTTTCTTTTTTTTTTCTTGTTGATGTTGGGGCTTTGAACTCAGGGCTTTGCTCTTGCTCAGCTTGCTTGTTCAGCTGACATTCTACAATTGGAGCCATACCTCCCTGCCTGCTTTTTGCTGGTTATTTTCTTCCTGGGCTGGCTTCATACTACAATCATCTAGATCAGCTTCTGAATAATAAAGATTACAGGTGTTAGCCAGCACCTAGATAATATCTCTTTCTTAATAGAATGTATTGATACATGAAAGTTTTTATTATTTGTTGATTTAGTTCTTTATCTATCTATCTATTTATTTTTGGTGCTATATTGGGCTTAAATTCAGGGCCTGAGCACTGTCCCTGAGTTCTTTTGTTCAAAGCTAGAACTCTACCACTTAAGCCACAGCTCCATTTCCAGGTTTTTGTGGTTAATTGGAGTTGAGAGTCTCATGTCTCATGGACTTTTCCTGCCTCAGCTGGCTTCAACCTTTAATCCTCAGATCTCAGCTTCCTGAGTAGCTAGGATTGTAACTGTGATCCATCAGCACCTGGCTAAAATTGATAATTTAAAAAATTATAATTTAACTATTTTTCTTACATTGCTCATATTTTTGAGATTACTAAATCAGAAGCCATGAAGATTTGAGCTAAGCTTATGTTTTGTTCTAATAACTTTAATGTTTTAACTTTTGTGTTTAGGTTATTGGTTCTTGTAGCCGGGTGCCTGTGGCTCATGCCTGTAATCCTAGCTACTCAGAAGACTGAGATCTGAGGATCTCAGTTCAAAGCCAGCCCAGGCAGGAGAGTCCATGAAACACTTATCTCCAATAAACCAACAGAAAACCAGAAGTGATGCTGTAGCTCAAGTGGTAGAGCACTAGCCTTGAGCTGAAGAGCTGAGGGACAGCACTCAGGCCCAGAGTTCAAGCACCATGACCCACAAAAAAAAAATATATATATATGTATATATATATATATATATATATATATATATATATATATATATATACACACATATTGTAAAGGTAATGTGCTGAGGGATTACAGTTACATAAATCAGGTAATGAGAATATTTCTTTTTGAATAATGTCACCTCTTCCCTCATTTTCTCCCAGTTATTTCCCTCCTGACCCTCCTCCTCCACAAGTTACATAGTTCATTTTCAACAAAATGACTAGTGAGTATCACTGCTGAGGTTATTGCTTCTGTTGAGTTAATTTTTGTGCATGTAATGAAAGCGTCTACTTTTTATTTTGCAGGAAACTTTCTCTTGAAAGGCTTTGCACCATTGTTGTGAATCAATTGGCCAGAGATATTTATTTCTGAACTCTAAATTATATTCCAAACATAAAACTACTCTATGATCCAGTAAGACCACTCTTGGGAAATTATCCAACAGATTACTAGTTAGGATACAGTAAAGACATTCACACACCCATGTTCCTTGCTGAACTGTTCACCATAACCAAGTTATAAAAACAGCCCAGATGCCCTGCAATAGATTGGCAGATCAAGACAACATAAATATATGTGATATATATTTTTATACACAAATGAATTTTGATAATTCATCAGGAAGAATATTTTGTCATTTCCAGGGATATGGATAAACTTGGAAGAATTAAGTTATGTGAAGTAAGTTGGGCTCAGAGAGATAAAAGGTGCTTGTTTTCTCTCAGATGTAGAAAGATAGTTCTAAATTATAAACATATATAAAAACATGTACAGGTTCATATGCAGATATACACACAAACAAATGGGCTAAAATATGTTGTACATAGGGAAGGATTCCAATAATTTAACTCCTTTAAGCAACTTACAGTTCAACAATATAAATACCATGAATATGAAATATGTTTTTCTGGAGAGGAAAAGAGTGAGTGCAAGAGGAAGTGGGTAAATAAAGACGGGATAGACAAACGGAGAGAAAAAAGGTGGTTAGGTACAGTAAAATCTTTGATGTACACTTGTGAAAATAGAATCAGGTAACTTAAGGGGACAAATGGGGATGGGACAGATGAGGTAAAATAATGAGGGGTGACATTGATTAAGATGCGTTGAATTCATAAACTGACATTGAATTGAAGCCCTTTGTTAAGCTACTTAAAGATCATTTTTAACTTAAACAAATTATACTCCATTTATCAATGTCTATCTTTACGTTTATACCTTTATGCAATGTCTATCTCTATGTCACTACTTTTATGCTAGTGCCTAATGATGTCTATATCCCAGTTGTTTGGCAGTAGCTTTTCAAATTGGAAATGCATACGGCCTCCAACTATTTGTTGTTGTTGTTGATGACAATGATGATATTATTTTGGCTATTTAGGGCCCCTTGAAGTTCCCTAATTCCATAAGAATTTCAACATTTGCCTTTACAGTTCAGGAAAAAAAGTCTGCTGCTAGGAATTGAATGGACTCTATGGAGCATGGTCTCAACATTAAGTTTTCTAATCCAGGATCAGAGACTATCGTTTTATTATTCAGCTCTTTTTGTACAGAAATATTTTATAGTTCTCAATATACAAGTTTTTACTTCCTCTCTTAAATTTATTCCTAGCCTATTTGTTGGTTTATTCTTTTGGATATTATTGCAAATGGAAACATTTTCTTGATTTCTTTTTGAAGTATCCATTGTTGGTCCATTGAAGCCTACTAATTTTTGTGTGTTGACTTGTTTATCCCAAAGCTTTGCTGAACTTATCACTTCTGTTTTGTTTTTTAATGGATTCTATGGGATTTTCTACTAAAGATCTATAAACAAAGAAACTACTTCTTGCTCTCCATTTGGATCAATTCTGTTTCTTTTTCTTGCTGGCTGGAACTTCCATTCTGATGTTGACTAGAAGTTTAGAAGGTACCAGAGGATCCAATACTCAGCACCATGTTGTTTTGAATTTCTTAATGCAGCTTATATCCAGATTCCCTATTTACCTTCTGACTGCCTTCTAACAAGGAGACACCTTCCTAATGAAGAATTTTAGTGGATAGCTCATTTATTAATAGATATTTTAAGATTCTACACATTCAGATGAGTTTGTGATAACAATTGATTGTTGTCAGGGAAGACTGACAATTATGAGACATATTTCAATATCCAAACAGTAAAAGGAAAATTTCCCATAATTTCTAATTGGGACAAAATTGTATGTATAAACATTCAAAGGATGCCTTTCCTAATCATATCTGTGTGACTTTATAAAGCTGTAATAACATTCTTAACACATGTTAAATTAAGTAAAATGAGATTCAAATCATATTCCTAATCACCAATTGCAAAGAATTAAACTAAGACTTAAAAAGCATAAGCATAGCTGGTCATATTTTTCTCACTAAAAGTGGTATTAATGAAGTTTTTAACTAAAATGTTCAACTTAGTAGAATAAAGATGTATCTCACCTTTTATATGTGTATTGACAAAATAAAAAATACTCTAAAATACTTAAGTAAGTAATGGCATATCAAGGTATAGACTCAAATATATTTCTCCAAAACTTTTGAGTGATCCCGAGGTTTCAGAAATGATGGTCAGAGACAGATGTGTGCTTTTTATAAATGATTTGTAATACCCACCTACAAACTGAAGAACTTTTCCCTTCTGATCCTTGCCTACTTCCACAGTACAAGTACAACACCTTGCCCTTGGCAAGTGATACATTATTATTTGTTGAACAAATGAAATAATAAATTTTAAAACTATGCTTTCACTGTCCTGTAAATCATGGTTGACTGCTCACTGCTGATTCCTCACAAAACAATTGTTTTCAAACTTACTCACCTGAAAGCTTCATTCTAAGTCAAGAGACCGCGTCCCTTCCTCACACTCAAACCTTCTCTTCCCACTTTCTCTCCACTACAGTATATCCAGCTGACTTGTCTTTAGTATTCCTTGTATCTATCAGGTATTTACTAATTTTTTTCTAATTTAATCCTGCCACAGTCATGAGACATGCTTCAAATATATGTATAGAAAATAAAATAATTTAAAATTAAGTGAATATCTCACAAAAAGAAAAAATGTTTACAATAATGGAATGGATATATTCTCTCCTCTCTTTCAGTTAAAAAAGATTTTCAATATGTCTTTTCACCTTAGTTTTTGAGTGCTGGAAAAGGATACCCTGAACCAAGAGCCCAAACTATGCACCTGCCAAGATGTAAACTTAAAGATGTATATAGGACACAATGCAGTCTGGGAAATAACTCTTCTGGAAAACTGTTAAGCAATGGGCTCCTGTTGGAGGAAAAAGATTTTTCAAAAAAATTTCAAGTACAAATATATAAACTACCTAGAGTGACTTCTCCTTAAAACCTTGTACTTAGGCTTCATTCTCAAGGAAAATATGTCTACAACAAGATTATGTATTTCTAGTATTGAAATCTTGGAATAAGGTCTTCTACTTTCAGTAATAAGTAGTTTAGGTGATTTTAGCCAAATCTTGCCTTATTTTATTTTATTTGGTGCCATTCCTGGGACTTGAACTCAGCACCTGGGCACTGTTTCTGAGCTTTTGTGCTCAAGGCTCTATCACCTGAGTCACAGCTTCACTTCTGGCTTTTTGGTGGTTAACTGGAGATAGGAGTATTACAAACTTTTCTACCTGGGCTGGCTTTGAAATGCACTTCTCAGAGCTCAGCCTCCTGAGTAGCTAAGATTATGGGTGTGAGCCACCAGCACCCAGATTTGACCCAACTCTTATTCCCAAGACAACTTAAAGTTTAGAAGAGATCTTTGAGACATCCTAAAGTGATAAGCTATATGATAGATCTGGTGTCTCTACTTCCCCAAATCATCTACAAAGTTGATTCTATACCAGCAAATACTCTAGGTTTTAAAAGATCCAAATCTGATATCAAATTGTTTCTCAGATGGTCTAGTATGTAGAGCTGTTGAGGTGACTGCTCAGTTCAATGTCTCCCAGGTCTCTGCACTTCCCTTAAGGATAAAACGGGAGCTCCTTAGCATTGTTATTCTGGTCTGGCTTCCAATTCCTTCATCAGCCTGTTCTCACCTTCATGTCACCACAGAGTAGCACCTCCAGGCCTTGGAAGATACTATTACTTGTGAGATTCTCAGTTATCCTCATTGTCCCTCCTTGCCTGGTAGCTCCCCCATGCTCAGCTCCCACAAGGCAGCCTGAGCACTGCATCCTCCCATGATCATGGCCACCACTCTATCCCACCTAGCAGTACTTATGCTCTCTACTGCCACCTCTGGCTACATACCATATATGTGAGAAGAGGATGTCTGGCAAAGGGCTATCACAGGGCAGATATTCAATGCTTACTGAAAGGCTAACAAACAAGGGACTAAATCCAAGCAGAAATAATGTTTTTGATATCAGAGACAAGAGCCAATATGACACAGGAAAGAAAAATTTTCTCTACCAAGTTAACAGTTTCACTTTTTTCTAAATGTTAATCGGTTACATGCATACCATCCATTTTACAAATATTTATTTACTTGCTGTGTCCTGTATGTGTTGTGAGGGTCAACTGAATTGAAATTGCTGGCTTTAGAAGATATTTAATGATTGTAACATGTCTCAACTATATTTCTGTAGGGGAAAGGTGCCATTCTCTGGTCATATCTTTGTGAGAAACTAAACCTTGTGCTTACGCCATTTTAATATGATGTAATAAATACCTCTAAAATGATTCTCTTACAAGTTAGTGAGAATAAAATTCTAGCAGATCTTTGAAACAGTCAGAAGTTTCCCTCAAGCCATCTTATAGGCAATTACTTTCCGAGGCAAGCAATGGGGAGAAGAAAAAAAAATGGTTCCTGTAAACTCATGCAGGAAACATATTCCTGGACTTACCGTCTGGCCAATCGGATGGGGGTATACTTTACAACAAGAAGACTTAGCATGTATTTTAGGAAAGATGTAATGAGTAGTGACATTGTGGCAGGTGTTTTATGGTGACTGAGAACAGCCCCTGTCTCTGCTTAATGAATCTGCAATTTCTGCAGACATCACAGAAAGAAGATGAAAATCCACCCAAAGAATCTGGGAACTGTGATGAGACAATCCCCAGTGGCTTCTGTCACAAATGGCTCTCCAGGTACCTCAGGGCTGCTTTCTGTAGAAAGGTTTTTTTTCCCCTTGTTAAAATTACGCCATAATAGCTCTCTGAATTTCCTTCCAGCCTGCTACCTCACAGACACAGCTGGGTACTTGGAAACAGGTCTGTGTGCCCTCTTTTTATCCCTATCATCCTCACCAGAGTGCTATGAAAATGGAATTACAGGCTTAAAAAGGTTGTTTTACTTCCCAGTCCAAGCAGGAGGTGAGATGAGCCCGTTTACCATGTGCCCAGAGGAAGAACCCAGGAGGACTATGGAAAGAAGGTTTCCTCCCGTAGACACTAGGGTTGTTGGAGCCGTGGCTGGGCTCATGCACACATTCAACAAAGCATCTTGTACTTGAAATTTCAGAATTAGACAGTCATGAGTGTGCATCCATGTGCTGTCATAAAAGTATGTGAGGTAGAATCAGAGTCCAGGATTCACATTCTTACTCTGATTCCTAAACGTTTGTGACTTACACCTCACTAGACTTAATTTTCTTGCCTGAAATATAGGGGAGGCCCATGCCTGTCATAAATAGCTGTAAAATTTCTAAGTAAGACAGTTATTTCTGAAACAACAGAACTCCATGCCTAGTGTATGGTATTTATTAAAAACTCACTCTCCATGAATGTGAGATGAATTCAAATCTACTCAATGTAAATGTTTCTCCCAGCAAGCATTACATGTCTTCAGCAGGTTATGTACATTACAACTTCTTCAAAGGTTATACAGGCTTATTCTGTGAACCTCAGGCAGTGTGAAAAGAGTTGACAATTGTCATTTGAAATTTCACCTGTCTCACCTGTGTCTCTTGGTAGAAACTGTAAAGTGTCTACTAAGCCTGGACTGAAATAATTTCCTATAACTGGCAGAACAGTTGCTATAAATGGGCAAGGGATTGGAACTGCTACTCCACTGCCCTCTCATTATAGGTTTTTTGTTATGGAAGCCTTCAAGATGAAGCATGATATTTGGAGATGGCTATTCTAACTTCTGTAGTATGGAAAGTGAGAGTGTTTTAACTCTTCCTTGTTTGCAAGTTTTCTTTATCATAAATATCCATAACCAAACATCCATGGACAAGAAGCAAAGGCACTCTAAGCCAGGATGTTTTAATGATAGAAGCAGGAGCAGCAATGGAAATCAATTATATACAGTCCTTGCTATATGTGGGACATGTCCAAGGGTCAATAAACAACCATTACAACAGTCATCATGATGCAGGTACAGTCTGACTTCATAATTTCCAGCCCTAAGATGCTAGGAGAAAACATTTTTCTGAGCTGCTCTTTATTTTCTGTAAAAGTGAGGTGAATGATACTGACCCTTTCAAATTATTAAGAAGATTAGGGAACATGGAAGACGCTCTTGGGTACCTTGGAGTCTGTTGGAAATCATTCTGTAGACACATGGCCAATGATACTCTGAATTTATTGCCCAGTTAGAGAAAGACTTAGCAAGGGAAGTGGCTTCAGGAAGCCCAACCAATACAGAGTGAGTTCAGGTAAAGCTGGATTGTTTTGTTCCCCACCACACTGACCCTCTCCTGGGTTTTGTTCTTCCTTAAGAGACATCAAGTAAAGTGGGGGGAGAAGGGGTGTCAGATCATCCTTGTGTCTACCTCTCAGCTATTCTTTAAACTCCCCAAGTTTGACTCCAGGTTATAAAATCACATTAAGTTCTGACAGTTTAAGAAGCATGTCTGGAAAAATAACCAGAGCAGGAAGGAGAGGAAAAGCATTCAAAGGGTGCAGATGGGTTTTGCAGCTGGGTAGGAAAACATTATTAGCATTAGACACAGTGAAACGTTGGCTGCCAAGCCCAAGCTTCCTTCACACAAAGGTCACCATCCCTTTGGTGTGAATAAAATCATGCTGAAGGTATGATGTTGCTTATGCACTTTATCGTTTCTCCATCCTGAAAGGTTTTCAGCTTGGCAGCGTTCTCCTCCGCACTAATCCGACTCTCCTTGGAAAATGTCATTCTGCTTGAATTTTCATAGCTCTACCCTTCACTTGGGCACCTGGGATTTCCGGATCAAAGCTGCAGATCTGGTGAAATGTGGAAGCTGGGGGTGGAGGAGAAGCAATTCATTATAGTAAGTGCCCAAGTGAGTTAATTTCAAAGAAACGCCAAGCCGTTTCTTTTCTGCCTCTTAACCTTCCCCAGTCTGCTTTTTCTTTTTGCATCTGACTCTCTTAGTCAAGCAAGATGATCAACCTCCCTTTGGACCCACTCAGGAAGGAGCTCAAGTCCCAACTGACTTCTCTTAATGAAGAAGAGAGACAGGACAGAACAGGGCCTTGTGCCCTGCCCCAAAGAAAGAACTCCGGGATCATTTGAAGGGGTGAAGGGGCTGAACTTCCCCTTCCCCAGTTTCCACTCCAGACCACTCCCTGCACAGGTGAGAACTAACCAGATTGCCTAACGATATACAGTGAAAAATGAAGTATCGCAAACAATTGAAGGCAAATCCCATTCTGTGTTCCTCATTCATATATTGAGGACAATATGAGACAGATTTGGGGGGACAGTGTTCTGCGAGAAAAATATTTAACATATAATGGAACCAGCTATTGTGTGGACTTAGTAGACTCCATAAAACCTGCCTGCAAGCGTCAACTATACATGACACAGAAATGGTGGATTTAGAGGGACATTCTCAACTCATGCAATAGCTTACTTAGTTTGAGTTTACACAATAACCCCTTAATTAGTTCTCTGTGATCTCATATTGTTGATGTAAGACATGTGCAAACTAGAACTTGGTGAACCAAAAGCTTCCAAGAAGTCCACAATGAAAATTGAAATTTTAAATAAATTCTAAATAAATAGAAAACACCAGAAAAATTTAAAAAGCTACCTATACTTGTAAACTTACAGAATATTATCAAATTGTCCATACTACCAAAAATGGTCTACAGATCCAATGTAACTGCCATCAAAATTCTAATGATGGCCAATTCCAGTGGCTCATGCCTGTAATCCTAGGTGAGATCTGAAGATCGTGGTTTGAAACCAGCCTGGGCAGGAAAATCTATGAAACTCTTTTTTTTTTTTTTGTCGGTCGTGGGGCTTGAACTCTGGGCCTGGGCGCTGTCCCTCAGCTCTTCAGCTCAAGGTGAGCACTCTACCATTTGAGCTACAGCGTCACTTCCGGTTTTCTAGTGGTTTATTGGAGATAGGAGTCTCACGGTCTCTCCTGCCCCGGCTGGCTTTGAACCGAGATCCTCAGATCTCAGCCTCCTGAGTAGCTAGGATTACAGGCGTGAGCCACCAGCGCCCGGCTTCTATGAGACTCTTATCTCCAAGTAATCACCAGAAAACTGGAAGTGGTGCTGTGGCTCACAGTGGTTTAGTGCTAACCTCAGGTGAAAGGAACAGCACCCAGGCTCTGACTTCAAGCCTCATGACTGACAAAAAAAAATCCTAATGACATCCTTCAAAGAAATGGGGGTGTGGATCTTAAAATTTATACAAAAACACAAATGACTCCAAGTAGCCAAAGCAATCTGATGCAAAAAAAAAATGCTGAAGTTATCACATCTGACTAATATCTGACTTCAAATTATACTACAAAGCCACACTAATAATAAGACCACCAATGATATTAACACAAAAACAGACATAAAAACCAATAGAATAGAATAGAGGACCCAAAAATAAGCCCATGCACCTACAGCCATCTATTCTATGATGTTGCCCAAGACACACACTGGAGAAAAGCCAACCTCTTTAATGAGTGGTGTTTAGAAAATAGTTCATCCACATGCAGAAGGTGGAAGCTACAATGCTGTCTCTCACACTGTGTGAAAATCAACCCCCAAATGTTCTGTAACACCCAAGCTCAGAAAGTATCAAAGACTTTATGTAAGATCCCAAACTTTAAAATTATTAGAAGAAATGATAGGGAAACCCTTTATGTAGTGCCTTACGACAGTGTTGATTTTTGAAATGTTGTCAGTCCATAAATTGTGCTCATTTTTTCTTCATGTACATTGAAATACACACTTTTATCTTCCAAAGTAATAGATGCTGTATTGCAAAAGGAACTTGCAAGGTGTTCTTGCAAGTTCAAAGGAACGTGATATGAGAGCTTACATTGTCTTTTTGATGCTTCAGAGTGAAAGGGAATGGAGTGCTATTAGGGTTCAGGATAGCAGAGCAGCAGTTAGATATAGATGGATGAGCAAGGATTTTGAGATTAAACAGACCCAAAATGAAACTTGCTTTTGCCTCCTTGCAAAAGAGTAAGTCACTGAACCTCTTCGAATGTAATTACCCTTACCTAGAAAATAAGGAAGATAAAGTCTACCTCATAGATTTGCAGGATGAATGAAGTACTTATTGTACACAGTAGGTACCTAAAGAATCACTAATATATTCTCTTATCATAGCATGGTTTTTCAAGACAAAGTACTGAGCTATTAAGATTACAGACAGTCGCTACATCAATCTTTCCCTGTTGGTCAGTCTTCCATAAAATCCTCTAGAGTCCTCAAGAAATACACCAAAAAGGAATGGAGATGAAGTTATAGTCTTTTGTGGTTTTATGAAGCTTGATGTTCTCTGACTATACATCCATGAGACTAGACTGAGAAAAAAAAGTGGTGAATGCTAAGAGAAGGAACTGTGTATCATGTTAAATAATCTAAATGAGTTCCAGGCTTTCACGTATGCAATCATCCCTGGCCTTCTCTCACAATGAAAATAGAAGAGTTTGTTAACTGTGATTTAATGTGCTGCTTTACATGTTGGGAAATCATTTAAAGAATGATGTGCTTCAGGTCAATTAAAGGAAAAAGGTTTCAACCCTTTCATTTGAACCAGCTGACATATCTTCTAATTGATAAGTTTTGTAACAACCAAGCACAAAAGAGTGTTTCTCTAAGCTAGCATGAGAAGTAGAATCTATGCCTCCTATTAAGATAAAATTATCTTGTCCCACAAGAATTTATTTATTTAAGCACTAGGATTTAACCTTAGGACCTCATATGTTTTAGGAAGGTGCTCTATCATCTGAGCCACACACTTATCCATTCTTGCTATTATTATACTTTAGATAGGAACTTTTTGTTTTTTGTTTTTTGTTGTTTTTGTTGCTTTTTGTTTTTACCAGAACCTGCTTGGACCATCCTCCTCCTATTAATTCACTTTATACATGTGAAATGACAGGCATGAATCACCATACTCAGCTACTTCTTGGTTTAAGTAGGATCTTGTGCAATTCTGCCCAGGCTAACTCCAAACTCAGTTGTCCCAATCTCTGCCTTGAAAGCAATTGGATTACAGGTCAAAGCCTCCATGCTAGGCTCCAGTAGGGATTTTAAATGGAAAAGCTGCTAAGTTTAAGTCTTATTATTTAAGAGACTCTACTAAAGTTGACACTTGCATTCTTTTATTCTCTAATCATTTCTAATTCACTAAATTAATCTCTCATTTTCCAAAGACCAACATCATATAACAACTAGTCACTTTCTAAGTCATGTTTTACTGTCCTTTTCTGTAAGATAAGAAAAATAGACTTTGCTGGATGTATAAAAACTCAGCTACACCTTGAGTACATTAATATGAATGCTGGATATTTTTATTCCTGATTTTCATTGCTATGATCAAGAATATTTGGTGAAAGAGAAAGGACTTCTATCTCCTCACTAAAGGTTACAGCTGACATCTCAGATTAGTCTGACCAATATTTCCTTAACACTGATCGTGTCAACAGCACAGTTGACAAAGACCCCAGATTTTCACTAACTGTCAAGTGGGATAAGAGACAGGTAAACATATCATTATATGCCAGAGTAAGTATATGGTATGTTAGTAGGAATGTTGATCTCGAATCTGCAAAAACAGTAACTTCATACATTCAATGGAAACATAGATAAGGACATTTTTCTTTACTACAATTAACCTTATCACAACTCCAAAGATTATTCCAAGTCTTACAGCAATTTAGGGAAATTTTTTCAGAAAACACAATGGCTGAAACTCTGTAAAAAGAGTGAGTTCAGCTATGTTCCAATCCCCTGCACGGCTTCTCAGTCTTAAGGCCAATAGTTTAGATGAGAAGTGAAGATGAACAATCTTGTAATGACTTGAATTACACAATGAGCTTACAGCACCCCATGTTCCTTATCCCTAAAGAACTGTTACGATTTGACCAATCTGTAACACAAAACTTCATTCTCAGGAGCTGCCTTAATTTGACTTGCTTTGAGAAAATGAGATTTGCCTTACAGTAGCTGTCAAAAACAGTTGAGATAATTTCCCAACACAACTGCATGAGAGAATAACATTTGTTAGAACTGATAAGAGGTGAACAACAAAGATGTTGGACCCAACCCAACACCTTGGAAATCTCTAAAAAGAGGATAGATAGCAGGACACAGATACATATGGAGGAAAGACCACATGAACATATAAGGACAGGTGGTCTTCTATAAGCTAGTAAAGAAGACGTCAGAAGAACCCAACACTGCTGATGATGGATTCTTGCCCTCCAGAACCATGAGACAATGTATTTGTGCTATTTAAGCCATGGAATCTGTGGTGCTTTGATATGATAGCCATAATCACACATGTGTCATATCAATCAAATCTCATTTTCAAATCAAATTTCAATCCCTATGTGATTCTAAATTTAGTTCATCTGTCTACCAAAGTCTCATTGGCCAGGGACCCTGCCCACATTTGGGAATTGCTGGGTCTAGAGAGGGTATAGTTAATGTTTCATGGATTTGAAATCTGTTTGAGGTCACAGCACTACCAAGGAGGGAAATAAGAAAGGGGAGATTTTCCTGGAGCTGATGATTTCTTTGACTTGCAGCTTATATTTTAATTCAAGTGCTATTTCAAGCAAATGAGATCAGTTCAGCATGGTTGTTTTTGTCACACCCATCCCCACATCTGATTCCATGCAGAGGAATGATAGCTGGTCAGTTGCACATCTCACCTCTCTTTCCTGTGCTCTCTTCAGAGGGAAGAGATTCACAACATGCCTTTAAGGTCTCCATGTAAAAAGGAAGAACTTCCATTGAGAAATGTCCTCCTCATTTCATAACTGGGGCAAGTTTCCAGATCAAGCATATGATTTTCCTTAACAAAAAACACAGTTACCTCTATGAATCCAGAGATGAAGTGAACCACATTCTTGTGATGCTGGGAAAATTACTTGGCCTCTATGGACTTCATCCTTCCTTGAAGTATAAGGTAGTAGATTATACAACCATATCTGGGAAACATACATCATAGATCTCTAAGGTTTGAAACTGCATGCCCTTCCTTAAGTGTCCTCATGAACATGCATTATAATAAAGACTCTGTAAATCTGTTGTCATGTGATGGTTCCATGTTTGGAGATGCATACAGGAACAGAATTTCTCAGACTCTATTTAATTAACTAATTTCTCATTTTTTTTTCTAGAAATGTTCACAGAAAGGTTTCCAGGGTTAGGGGCTCAATAATTTCTTACTGTCACAAGCAGTGGTCACATTGTATGCCCAGGTCTCTGATTGGTGGGAAAGAGTAAGCACCCACCCCAGGACCATAGAATCCTCTGGTGGTCGCTAGATTCCTCCAACTGTCCCACAAATGTTCCCCCCCCCCCCCCAGAGGTATTTGGCAGGACCTGGGCAAGGAGTCTGCTCTAATGTGACAGCACACAGCTGACTCAACTTAATTTGCCAAAAGTCAAGAGGGTTCAGAGCTGTTTACTCTATTCATCTTGTTCTGAAAACTCTAATAGAAACCATAGGGAACAGAGAAACACTGAGCTTGCATGTTCCCATGGGACTCAGTGACTAATTCCAAAGCCACAAAACTTCCCTTGGTGAATAAGATCTTACGTTAGTGAATATACTGGGTCTTTGTGTTAATTAATCTTATGTTTTATTATAAAAGAGGAAAATTAATCGGTTTAAGATTTCTTGTGCATCATTCCCTGTTACATATTTTTTCTTTTAGTTTATATATTAAATATATTAGATAATTACATTAGTATTATATGGATAGTGGTCAAGATTAAAGGGCACTGACTATGTGGTTAGATCTTTGCTGGAGAAAGGGAAGAGACCATGGTGCAGTCTGTGACCCCCCACTAGTGCATGATCAATCAGCTATGAAAATAAGATTCTTAGGAGAGAATTTTGTTGAAGTCAGATCTCCATCACTGTAACAAAGGACCCACAATACATCACCTTATAAAGAGGAAAAGTTTATTTTGACTTATGCTGCTGGGCCATAGTTAGTTGGCCCTGGTGTTTGGGGGCTGGTAATGAGGCAGAACATCATGATAGGGAACATGAGATGGAGCAAAGTGACTTAATTCATGACAGCCAGGAAGCAAAGAAAGAGCTTCAGGAAGGGGTGAGAGTCCCAATAGTCCTTGAAAAGTACAACCCCCAGTGACCTCACTTCCTCTGACTTCCAGCAGTGTCAATGGCTGAGGACCAAGTCCCAAACACCTGATCCTTTGAGGGACATTCCTTTACTAAGGATGAACTAGCAGAAAAACATGAGGGTGGTAGACACTCAGGGATGTCAGATAGTGGTAGGTAAGTTTGGCGTTGAAGTGGGAATCACGTTCATCAGAAGCTAACCTGGGAAGAACGATCTCTGGGACGACAGAAGACACTGCAAGGTAAAATACCATGCTACATGTTGATGACTGTAAATATCTGGAATCCCAGACACCCTCTCAAGGGATGCACCTTTCATAATGGCCGATATTCCCAATGGGTTGCGCCCAGAGTTTCAGGCAGCCTTTATCTTGATAGCAGACATGGGAAAGCCACTCAATTTTCTATCCTCCATCTTGAGTCTAGAGTTGGATTAGAGGGGGGTCCTATGGTCTGTTCCTTCGCAACCTCCTACACAGCCAGACCTTTGCCGTTGGAACATCCCAAGGCTGAGTCTTCTTCTTCCCTAAAACACATGAACTTTGCCTTCCAGTAAACATCTATGACTTCACCTATGTTGGAAATACCCCAGGACAACTCCAAAGAGCCACACCCTGTACAGTTCCCTTCCTTTGAGTCCTAGGGGAGTCTGTAACAAGGGAAGTCACTGTGACTGAATTACATTACAAGACTCCTCCTTAGCAGGCTGGAAAGAAAGGTTCTCCTGCTGGCTTTGAAGAGGGAAACAGCTATACTAACCGGCTTCCCATGGAGGAGGCCACAGGTAGAGAACTCTAGTGGCCTTCGTGAGGCTTCCGGCCTTCAGCCTCCAGCCTCCAGCCAATAAGCTGAAATTCTTAGTCACAGACCTGAAAGGAATTATTATAGATATCCATAATCTGAAGGAAAGTAGAAGATTCTATTGTAGCTGAGTTTTTCCAGGTGAGAATACAAACCAACTAATTCCTTATTTACAAACTTGTCAGACCCAGAGCAGAGGACCCAGAAAAACTGTCTCTGGATTCTTGATGCTCTAATGGTATGAGATAGTTAATATATGACCTTTAAACCACTCTGTGTGGATGTGTGTGTGTGTGTGTGTGTGTGTGTGTGTGTGTGTGTGTGTGTGTGTGTATGGAACTCAGTAACAGAAAATTAATACATCAACCCAGACCTATGGGATAGCACCAACTGCCCAGACATCCAAAGGAATGAACAGTTCAGAACAACCCCTCTCTCCACATACATCACCTTCCCTGAGGGACCCAACTATCATTTAGTGTAAACACATCAGAGATCTTCCTTCCTTTTCTCTCCAGTGGATAAGGAATGTGGGATGGTTAGACATTTTCCTACACAATACTCTATAGGAAAAAAAACATATAGGAAGAGAAACATAACAGCATTGGTGTTATGGGACAGTGAAAAGCAAAATCAACAGAAGAGAAACACCAGTCATTGAAAAGGGAGGAGACAAACTTCAGAGGGCAGAGTCAGTTTCCCCTGAGCAGCTGTGGAACAAAGCTTTATTACTCATCCAAGGTGAGGATCTTCTTTGCTTTGGGTTGGGTTCTAAGTGAGACGAGGGGCAAGAAAGTGGAAAGCAGACAGTACTCTGGCAGACTTTTATCCAATGTGATGTGAAGAAGATCACTCACTCGGCAATAGGCATTTCAGACACACACCCAGGGGAACTCGAATGAGCTTCTCTCATGCCTGGCTTTAAATTTTTGGGCATAGGGCCCCGAGTATGCCAGCAGAGGAAACAGAGAGAGCTCGCCTGTGATCACACAGCACATACATAGAAGGATACAGAAAGGGGAATTCTAGGAGTTTTGACTCCAGAACAGCCTCATTTTTCCTCTAGCACAGTTTTCAATCGTTGGAGTTTGGACCAAAGGCCTCTCTTCAGAGACATGAAACAGCATCTCTGAGCATGGTAGGCTGGAGATGTGGTGAAGGTTTCCCCTCTTCTCTTACTTCTTTCTGTGTTTTGTTTTTTAATTGTAACTTTCTGGGAGATTCTAATCTTTTCAGGTTCACACTGCTCCCATGAGGAGGTAGCAAGTTCCAAAGTCCAGAGTTAAGCTAACAGCAAGAGATATTAGAGGAAGTCAAATAATAGAACTCACTTTCTAGTGTTTCTCTCTTGAAAATTCTTTTCCACTCAGGTTTAAGAAACACACACACACACACACACACACACACACACACACACACACACACACACACACACACACACACAGAGTTTTCCTTGTGCCTGCAGCTTCTTTTCCAAACAAAACAATGTACTATATTGTTTAAAAAAAATGACAAGATACAGAACACATTGGAGTACAAGGGTTCTTTCCTTGACTAAAATCTACTACTAATAAGTTGCACCCTCCTGAGTAAATTCTCCTAATCAGATTAAGTAACCTAGTGTGTAAAATGCAAAGGTCAACTTTGCTAAGCGGAAGTCTGTCTGGGCTCAGAAGTACTGGTAATTACATTTTCTAGTAAAACATATAGGATGTGAAGAGCTAGGCCATCTGTGGCGTATGATGGAAATGTTTTATGGAATCTACATTGCTGATAATTATAATTGAATTGTCTTCCATTTTGTGTGCATGTAAGTCTGTGTGTGTGCATGTTTATCTGGGTGTGTATTTGTCCTTTCATTTTGTCTGTATTTCATATGGAAAAGAAAAGACCCCAAGATCACGTACAGCTCAGCCTGGTGCTGTCTATGTTCACGCACAGAGGCCACACCTGCTGAGCTTAAGAGGAAAGGCTCTAGAGTGACAGCCACCCTCTGCATTAACATCCAACAACCACATGGCCTTGTGAGGCCTTAATCTCTGCTTCTGTATTGATGGGGGAGGAATTACAATAATTCATGACTCAAAGTGAGAATACAAGTTGACTAGACTCTGTCTAACACAATGTTCAATGCATAATATGCAATCAATAAGTTTTAATTATCATTATGTGAATATAACAAATTCATATGTCCCAACAACCCTGAGCTGGTAACAATGATTCAGAGGTGAGCGGTGATCAGAGCAGCCTGGCGCAAGGCTGTCGTCCCAGCACTAAACTGGAGGGAGGAGAGACCATCTCGTGAGCTCAGGAGCCTGTGCAACATAGACAGTCCCAAGGTGAGAGGTGGAGATAATGACTTGACAGAAGTAGGAAACATTTCTAATAGAAAATATTCTCTTATTCTGTATTCTGCCAGGGTCAAAGAATTAGCTAAGCAAGGTGTAGTGGCTAACGCATGTGACATTAGCCTCCAAGGAGGCAGAGATCAGGTGACCATATCCAAGGCCACCGTAGCGTGATGTATTGAAGGAGATTCCCGCTCATTCAAAGACAGGGCATGGTGGTGCATGCCTGTTAGCTACAGGGGAAGTACATTATCTGACTGTGGTAGAAAATGACTGTCATCCCCAGAGATACAGGTAAGTAAAAGTAAAAATATTGAGTCTAGATTTGCCTGGACATAAATGAGACTTTATCTCAAAAATCACCAGTGCAAAAAGAGACCGGGGAGGTATGGCTCAAGTAGTAGAGTACCTGAATTTCAAGCATGAGGCTCTGAGTTCAATACATTAAAAGAAAATTTAACCAGTACGTGTTTTAGGCTAAGAGATATGTTCACTCAGTGAGTCTGCACAAAATTATGATATCTGTGCCCAGAGAAAGAATTTTTACACTAAAGGGGGTGAGGGGAAATTCTACATTTTTCTCAAACATCATGAGAAAATTCAACTCCAAAGTTTTCCACACGTAGTATGGAAATATCTTCAGGGTCTCTGGGATCTCTCTGGGAAAGAGGGGACAAGGGTCAAAGCCACAGTAAAGGAGAGAACTCAGTTTGCTCACACTCTCATGATTTCACAGTGGGCGTCTCTAAAGCCCATGACTAACAATGTTCTGACAGCCTATAGACATTATTCTTGCCTCCATAGACCTTCAGCTTCCATTTTTATTACAGTAAATATCAACAGGTAACAGCTGGCATAAAGCAAAAGATTCAGAACCTTTAGTAATGCTTTAAGGGAGAAAAGATTAAAAAATTGTCGATCACTGCTGCAGCTCATTCAGTCAAGTATACGCTTAATGAGAGGGAAACACCTGCATGCGGCCCCCTGCATCCCAGACCCAGGTCTCCCAGCTCTGCCCTCCCATCGCATTCACTTGGGGAGTCTACAAACTATGAGCACTTGGGTTCTGTGACCCTGCAGGTTCCTTTTAGTTGTTGTTGTTTTGTTTTTTTGTCGGTCATGGAGCTTGAACTCTGGACCTGGGCACTGTCCCTCAGCTCTTCAACTCAAGGTTAGCACTCTACCACTTAAGCCACAATGCCACTTCTGGTTTTCTGGTGGTTAATTGGAGATAAGAGTCTCACAGAAGCTCCTGCCTGGACTGGCTATGAACCATGATCCTCAGGTCTCAGCCTCCTGGGTAGCTAAGGTTAGAGGCATGAGCCACCGGTGCCTGGCTCCCTGCATGTTCTTACTGAATGGATCCAAACTTTTGCAAGGGGATCAAGAAATTTAAAATCTGAGATAATTCTTTTACGCAGCAAAACTTGAGAGCCATTATGGTAGAATAGGTAATGCTAGAGTAGCACTCTGGTGAGCAGGGCAGGGAAGAGGCCATCATCCATCTCTCTGCATTCCAAAGGTAGAACAGAAGTGCAGAAAGACTCTTCGGGCATTCAGAGCTATTCCACAGCCTCTCAAGGAATTAATTCTGAACCTATCCCCTTGGATTGGAATATGAGTCCAACACACTCAATTGTCCATCCAGACTGAATGGTCAGATCAAGTGTGCTTAGTAGGATAACCTTTAGTGGTTCTTTCTCAAATCTTCCCTGCTCACAAACTACAGAGGAAACTCAACCCATTAGTAAGCCTGGTCCTGTTCATCATGCCCCTTTCTCATCTAAATGATCAATTAAATATCCACAGGGGGTAGAATCTTTTTTTGTAGTTATAGAAGACAACACCGCTGCCAAACCCAAGCAGACTGAATCATCTCTGGCAGGTCCTAAGGGGCACTCCCCAGAAATCAAAACCAGGCCTGAAAACTTACTGTCTGAGTGTCAGGAGATAGAAGACACCTGGGCCAAATCCCATGGTTGTCATGACAGCCAAGCCTAAAATAGAATTTCAGAAACAAGAACTGTTTGGCTGACTCTGACCTACATGTAAGCATAAATATTATTCATGTTGGAATAGAAAGTGATCTCCTATTTGGGAAGGTATCCAGAAAGGCAGGCTGAAGATTTTGCTCCAAGAAGATATTGGGAAGTTTAAAAAGGGCTCCTTTATTCTGAAAATGGTCACACTTTGTGGTTTTAGAATAAGGCACTTTTATGAGATGACAATGTTGCTCCTGCACTGCATCCTGGGGGGGCGTGTTGTTACATATTTCCTCTGTGTAGAAAGAAATATGAAGTTGGTATGCCTGGAAATGCACTGTTATAAGCAGTATTACCTGTTCATCCTTTGCTACTTTGCAGCATTTACCAAGAGAAAAGAGAAGAGAACCAAAAAGAAGAGACATGGTATCTGGAGTAGGAAATGGCAGCACTCATCAGTAATCTGGAGTTATGAAATCAAGTATTCTTCATCTTCTTATACTGCTTCAACTCTAAATTTTGTTGTTCTTTTTCCCCTAGACATCACAATTTTACAATTAGCTATAGTATTTTTATAAGCAGTAATTCTGGAAGTCGTGTGCCATAATAGTAGCCTGTAATATTCATACCTGTAACATTAGCTACTCAGGAGGCTGAAATAAAAGGATCACAATTTGAAGTCAGCCTGGACAGAAAAGATTATGAATATTATCTCCAATTTACCAGCCCAAAACTGGAACTAGAGCTGTGACTCAAATGGCAAAGCATCAGTCTTGGACTTTATTAGACAATAAAGCCAAGTGAGAAAGCATGAGATCCTGAGTTCAAGCCCCAGAATCTGCACAAAGATAGTCAAAGGTTGAGTGGTAGTTCCTGTCATTTAAAAATTCTTTAAAATGGGGCTGGGAAGGTGGCTCAGTGGTAGAGCTCTTGCCTTGCATGCATGAGGCCCTGGGGGATTCGATTCCTCAGCACCACATAAACAGGAAAAAAAGCCAGAAGTGGTGCTGTGGCTCAAGTGGTAGAGCGCTAGCCTTGAGCTGAAGAGCTGAGGGACAGCGCCCAGGCCCAGAGTTCAGCCCATGATGAAATCCCCCCAAAAAATTCTTTAAAGTCACTGTTCCCTGTTTCTCCTATGTGTATATACTTATTTGTCAGGATATGTTTTCTCCAATTTTTACATGTTCATATATTGGTATTTTTTCTGTCTTCTGGCATCTTTATCTATTGTAGTGCTGGTTCGTGGTAATAAATTACTTTCGTTTTTATTATCATGATATGTTTTTATTTGCTTCCACTATGAATGACTGCTTTGCTGAATAGAGTATTCTGGCTTAGCTTTGTTAACTTACAGTGCTTGAACTACATTGCTTCAAGCCTTCTTTTCTATAGAGATTTTTGATGAGAAATCTGTTTTTCTGTTGATGGGGTTCACCTTCTAATTGACCAATTTTTCTCTCTTAAACCTTTTAATATATTTCTTAATTCTATATTTATTGTTTTAAGTATAAGATGAAGAGATTCTTTCCTGATCTTGTCTGCTGGTTGCTCTAAAAACTTCTTACTCCTAGGTGGGCTTCTCTTTTTCAAGGTTTGGAAAGTTTTTTCCTATTGGATTGAACAGATTTCCTATGCCTTAGGTAACCTCTATTCTCCTTCAACAATTCTCATTGCTTATATGTCTGGTCTTTTAATGGGGGGTGGTATTGGGGTTTGGTCAAATTCTTTTTGCATTTTTAAATCTTCTTTCTGTATTTTCTTCTTCCTTTTATACTACATCTTTTCTACTTTCAAGTCTTTAAATTCTGTCTTCCATCTACTCTTCTGGAGAAGCTTTCCACTTTATTTTTCATCATTGGCAATCAGATTGACTTAGTACTTCTCTTTCCTGAAATTATTTTCATATATGACATTTACTTCTTTTCCTTAACTAACATATTTATCTGTGTCTTCTTTAATCTCTTACAGCTACTTAGCTATGTTCTCTTTAACATCAGTTAGATCTTCATTCATATTGATTTATAATTCTTTTATATTTTTTATATGTATCCTCATTACATTCTTTATTTCTTGGCTTGTGTTCTCTCTGTGTTTTTATACTTGGTTATAGAGGTCTTAATTTTATTTGACAATTTAATCAATAGTCCTTGTGCTTATTATATAGAGTTTCTGCTACTTTGCTATCCCTGGTCTTTTGTTGTATAATTCTTGTTTACTGGAGATGCTTTATCTCCACGATTCCTCACACTTCTTATATGTTTTTAATCTGTTGAGTTTTACTCATTTTAAGACCTTTTAAGTCTAGGCTTTTAGTTCACTGAAGCCTTCCTGTTGAGTTGTTCTCTGTATTCTCAATGGACTGGGTATTATGTAGGATAATGAACAATTTCAGCCACTGGTGTGACAGTATATCTCACCTCTACTACTTCATTTAATTCAAAATGCAGTGAAATTATTACATACAGTTGACAACATTGGTAGCTTTATTTATGTATTCAGTCATGCTGTGTGTACTGGAGGTTGGGTTTTTGTATAGTACCACTTGGTTTGATAACTAAGCTATTAGGAGAAGAAAGTATTAGGATAGAGATGTGGAGTAAGGAAGACAGTAAAAACAGGAATGGAATGCTGTGGGTGCAGGGATCTTATATACTTGGTGGAGATATATCAGGAGTTGGATATGAGTAGAAAAGAGTACTGGAGTAAAGAAAGAGTAAGATGTAGTAGGTTACTAGGGAAAGCAATGAGACAAAAAGGAAAACAAAAGAAAAAAACAAAAATTAATAAAAATCAGGC
Source organism: Dipodomys spectabilis (assembly GCF_019054845.1). Lineage (NCBI taxonomy): Eukaryota > Metazoa > Chordata > Mammalia > Rodentia > Heteromyidae > Dipodomys > Dipodomys spectabilis. Next base: position 6,257,748 of record NW_024870743.1, on the reverse strand, counting down.
ACATGAGCACCAAAAAATAAATAACAGAATAGGAGGAAAGGAAGGAAGAGAGGAAGGGAGGAAGGGAGGGAGGGAGGGAGGAAGCAAGCAAGCAAGCAAGCAAGCAAGCAAACCCCAATATAGGACCTTGGTTTTCAGTCCTTGCTGAGTGTAAAATTTGCTGCCAATTGGCCTCTATCATCAGAATAAATCTATATCTATAGTCTCAGATCCAGCTCTGGTTTGAATATGTGCAACCATTTCTGGTGGTATAGATAGCACTCTTTCTCTCTTAAAATCCTCTCTGCCTTGCTTGGGTTGAGCTGGGCATCCTCCCAGTATCCCAGGAGAAGGTAAAATATGGGAAATAGTTTATTCTTCTAGGTTGTTGGGGTTTGGTTTTGTTTTCAGACTACCTCAGCCATGAGCGGTCCTCTCAAATTGCTGTGTTCTCTTGGGAATAAGCTCGTGGCATTCGCTTCTACCACTGCAGCTCTCTTATCTCACAACCCAGACCCACAGCGGCATCAGTGGAGGCTTCACTTCATAAAATGGTACAGCACTTCCTTTTTCAGATCATTGTGTCCTCCCTCCGTAGGACACGGCAACCTGGCTGCAAGACCTCTGATTTAGACATCACTTCCTCCCAGAGGCTAAGAGATGCTCAATAAAAACCTTCAGATGCAGGTCCCCACGCATTCTTAGAGCAGACTGATTCTTCTCCCAAGTTCTTACACTCTTCTTTTCATTGAGATGGGTAACTTCATATCTCGTTTCAAAGTAGAGCTAAACCATCCATTCCTACATCCCTCTCTGCACTGTGACTCATCTGTGATCCCACAGAGCCCTGTCATGTTTCAGCGTAACTGTAATTATCTGTCTCCCCTTATCCAAGATGGGTTATTCAAGGGTAAGAGCCATATATCATTCCTCAGAACTCCTGTTTCTCCATGGGAAACTGGATGTCCTAGTTAGGGAGAAAAGCAAAATGTTGTGTGACTTGGGATTATATTTCTCCCTTTGGAAATGGTTAACTTTGCAGGTAGGCTGAAACAATTTTCTGATTCACTATATCTTTACCCGTTAAATAGTCTCTCGGTACAATTTTATTTGAGAATCATTTTCATTCTTTTCTAAAAAACCATTTTTAAATAGTTGTACAAAGGAGTTGCCACTCACCAAAGCAGCTCATGAATACAATGCATCTGGATCAGTGTCACGCCTTTCAATGGACTGCCCTTCGATCCACCCATTCCCTTCCTTTCTTAATTTTATAGTACATAAAAGAAATGCATCTCTCTTCCTTCCCCCCTTCATTCCTTGACCCCTCAACCCTGGGCTCCACCTCTCCCTCTTGCAGGTACCAATTTCCTGGCACTTATTTTGCTGTACTTAGACTTTGGCTTTCTAAAGAGTTACACTATTTGAGTTCTCCCTGCAGTCTACTATATTTCAGTTATTTAGCATTCTTGTAATCTTTTAAATTTCTCACTAGAAACCAGTGCACATTGGCCTCCTGCATCCTTCTTTCACTCAACAGTTAGTAATAATTTAATTTGGAGGTCTTTCACGTGTGTATAAAGTTGTTGTGCACTTTGCATGCTTTCATCTTACTGATATTATAGACTATCATAAACACTAACTTGTTCTCTAATGAACATTTAGCTTATTTTCAATCTTCTACAATTACAAAATAAAAATGTTGAAGTTAACAGCATTAAATATACATGTGTTCTATGGAAATATCTATTAAGAAGATAAAATTCCATAGGTAAAATTAATGAAATGAATCTCTATTTTATTTGATATTATGATTTTCATTACAATTTTGCAATTGGACTTAAGAAATTATTTTTATTGGCATCAATTAGTTATACAAGAGGATTTCATTTTCACAAGTCCATTTATGTATACAATGTTTTCTGATCATAAAGAAAATATTTTAATTACCAGTATATATAAACTTCTATCAGTAATTTGATAGTGTGTATTATTTCACATATTCACTGACATGATATATTATCAAATATTTTTATTTTAATCATTGTCAATGTTAGGGTAGGTAATGTGTCTATTTGTATTTTTCTTATCATAAGGAAAGTTTAAAACAATCATGTTTTTAAGAGGAACCACATATATTTCTATAAACTAACTAATCTATTATATAATTTTCTCATTAATCTGTTATGTTTTTATATTGGAACTTTTTTTTTGGGGGGGGGTCGGTCGTGGGGCTTGAACTCTGGGCTTGGGTGCTGTCCCTGTGCTCTTCAGCTCAAGGCAAGGGCTCTACCACTTGAGCCACAGCGCCACTTCCGGTTTTCTAGTGGTCTATTAGAGATAAGAGTCTCATGGACTATCCTGCGTGGGCTGGCTTTGAACTGTGATTCTCAGATCTCAGCCTCCTGAGTAGCTAGGATTACAGGCGTGAGCCACCAGCGCCCGGCTTTGGAACTTATATATATATTTTCCTAGTTGGCTGTTTATTTCATCTAGTAAAATAAAGTGATTTTGCAGTTTTTAGTCCCCTCACTCCATGATTTATTTTTAATTTAAAACTTTTTTGCTAGTATAAAATTTTACTTTTTTGTGTATAAATGTTGGATCTATCTATAATTTGTTTTATTCTAAGTGGTGAAAGAACTATCAGAAATAAGTTTTCCAGATGGTTACTCAGTTGTCCTTATATTATTTATGGAATAATTGTTCATGTTCGTAATCATAATTCTCATGTTTATTGTAGTCTTAGTTGTGGAGTTAAAAGTATTTTTTTACCTCTTTTTTTTTTTAATTTTATTTTATTTTATTTGAGAACATACTGTACAGAAGGGTTACAATTACATGGGCAGGATAATGCATACATTTCTTACCAAGCATTGCAGCCTCCTCCTTTGTTTACCCTTCACCTCCCTTCCTCTGTCATTTCTTAGTTTTATCTCCCATTGTTCATAAAATTGCTCTGAGGGTAAAAGTTAAAACCAGCCTTATATGGACTAGATGCTCCATAATTTTGTCTCCATTGTTAACTGAAAGTCTCCTCAAATTATTTCATGTATTTAAGTATATACTTAATTTCCTCTGTTTACTTAACAAAGAGCTATTTTAATAAGCCAACAGAATAATTGTCTTGCCATTTATTATTTGTTATTTAATTAAACAAGCTTTGGAGAATTTACCTAAGTAATGATCCATACTGGTCATGTGGAGGAAGCTAAAATGCCCCATTTATTTATTTATCTCTATTTATTTACTTATTTTTGGTAATGTTTGGGTTTGTACTGAGGGCTTCCCACTTGTTAGGGAATTATTCCACCACTCGAGCTACGCGCCCAGACTAAGGATCCTGAATTGAAAGAGTAAAAGTTCTCCCTGCAAAGATCTTTGTTGTTGTTGTTAATAATAATTTTTAAGTAGTCATACAAAGAGGTTTCAATTCAATGTGTCACGTTGTGAATACGATGCTTCTTGAGCTTATCAGGCCATTTCATTATCAGCCCTTTAAGAACAGACTTACATGGTGGAACAAGCAGAACAGGGCTGCTGAGGTAGAGGAGGAAAGAGCCTGTGAGGAAGAAGAGGAGGGGTTTATTCTTATAGCAGCATTGGTTTAGGACTAATGTAGGTGAGGGCCAGATCCTTGGGTGCTGTACGTGATGGACTCAAACAGGTAGAAACAGTGAGTACCTGCACTAAGACAGCAACACCTGATTCTGAAATGGCCAGAATGGAAAGCAATATACACCAAATAAGATGTGTGTTATTGTACGAGGCTGTGTGCCCAGGTGTCTTTTCCACAGAAGGCTGTCTCTCCAGTGTAGTCTCTCTTCAGCGTAGTCCATGAGAAATCGCACTGTAACTTCTGAGTCTGTGACAAGGCACACAGCTGGCAGGCAACAGAAGGACAGCTGTGTCCAGGGTCCCAATAAGCCAGGGACCTAGTTTCCTTCTTCTAGGTCCCACCTCCTCAAGATCCCACTGCTTCTCAATAGTGTCACCATATTTTCACTGTATGGGTCACCGGGGAACACAGCAATCTCTCTAAGTTCCAGGCAGAAATGCAAGGCTCTACCTCAAAAATAACTTGAAAGCAAAAAGAACCTGGCAAGTCTGAGACTGCAAGTTCAAACCCAGGCAAAAACAAACAACAAAAAACAAAAAAAAATTAAAACAAAAGGAACCAATAGACAGACAATTCTGTACATCAATTGTACACACACACAAAAAAAAAAACAGGATCTGAGCCAAAAGAGAACTCTCTAACTTTATGGGATTTGTAAAAATAAGGTATTTGCATCTGAATTAGCCTTGATCAATCTAACAGGACAGATAAGGAGATGCCATTTAACAAAGTAGGTTGTAAGTATTTTGATCGATGCTACTCCTGTCAATGTTCCCACCAGCCCTCCATTCCCCACCACGTTCCTCACTGTTCGGAGGTTTTTAGGGTGTACATTAGGTTCCTGACTACAGTCTCCCCCTCTTCTCTTCTTCATTAGTCCACCCTTTTCCTCTTGACCTCACCTCACCCCACCCCTTTCACATCCCCATTTCCTGGTACTTAGTTTGTTGAACGTTGACTTTGCCGTGCTAGAATTACACTATTTGAGTTCTTTGAATCTACCATATTTCCATTAACACACTGTGTACACTTGCATACAACCCAATGTATTCAAATCTGTAACTTCTCAAAGTTTTCTTATCTATGAGACTCCGTGTCTAAGAAGAGAACAGGCTATTAATGGGAAATATACTCTTGGAAATCAGTTCTGTACCCTATCTTAGATCTAGGACCTACAAAGTAGGTAACTTGGACTTATGACTACCAAAGCCATCATGTATAAATACGAGTAAGAACTGATCTCAATTTTAAAGACTTATAGGAGGTCTAAAGATGTTTGTGAGTAGGAAAATGCTTTTTTGTGAACTGGGAAATATTTTATATAGTGCCTTTGAAAATTGGAAACCTCACCCCTCATCCTAACTTGAAAAGGAAGTTCCATTCCATCTGAAGATTACTTTGCAGTTTATTAATTTAAAATTTTTGTGAACTGAATTAATAGAGCTCCTAGGTTCTTGAGTTCATGCAATTGAGAGTCAGACCGTGTTCATATCCTTCCTGTATTCAAAGACACCAGAGACGAAGTCTACTGCTTCTCTCTTAAGGCAAGGTTCTTTAAGTTTATTTTAAAAAAATCAAAGATTAACCATTTGCTGCAATTAAAGTGGGGTTGGCAGAAAGCTGCCTTCATTACCAGGATTCTACTATAAACTAAGGATGGTCAGTGACCTAAGGATTTTGTCTGCCTCTTCGTAAGTGACCTACAGCCAAAAACACTCTTTTTGTGTAATTCTTTATTATATGGCAATAATTATCATTGAGCACATTCGGTTTAGAATAAATATAATTCTTCCACATAATTTTTCAATCTGCATCTTCTCATATTTTAATCCCAAAATAACTTTCTTTATTGCCTTCTATCATAATATCTACCTAATAGACCCAGTATCTGAGGCTCAGAGATAGTGAGTCATTTTCTGAAGACCACACAGCATCCAGGTACCTGTATGAGAATAGAACTTTGTGTGACTTTAAGACCAGATAGAGAAATATTAACGATGGAAATATTAATAGCATTTGAAAACTCAGACAGCTTTGTGTGGTTACAAGCATAGGGTTTTAGAACACAACCTGGTTTGAAGTACAATTTTTCTCACTAATAGTTGGAAGTTATGCAACTTTACTTAATTTCCTTTGAACTGAGTTCCTTCATCTGTAAGCTAATAATATCTGCCAACTGGTCCATCTAAAATTCTATAATGCTGCATTTTTGCTGGGCTATGTTGAATGTTTTATACTAGGAGAAATTAATAGCAGCTGCAACCAGCTATCACACAGTTGAATGTCGCTGTTAATCATTCATGTTTCAGAGTGAATAATATGCAAATCAGCTAGAAAATTCCTGGTACAACAATGTCTGGACCACGATTTTGTTTTCAAGTATGTCACTGTCCTTGTAACTCACTGCACAATCTTATGTCATGAAGGACCCTTATAATTAGATGAAATTATTAGTTAGGGAACACCAGCTATTACAACAAATAGAGCTCCAAACTTGAGCAACTCAGCAAAATAGTCATTCATGCCTTTTCTAAACTGCAGTTCTACAGGCAGAGGATTTAGATAAGTGGTAGAGTGCTCTCCTAAAGAGGCCTTGTCTCAATCCAGAGTATTGAAAAAGAAAGTCCTAGAAAGGAAAGAAAGAAAAGAAGGAAGAAGGTAAGGAGGAAAAGGAGGGAGGGAGAGAGGGAGGGAGGGAGGGAGGGAGGGAGGGAGGGAGGGAGGGAGGAAGGAAGGAAGGAAGGAAGGAAGGAAGGAAGGAAGGAAGGAAGGAAGGAAGGAAGGAAGGAAGGAAGGAAGGAAGGAAGGGAAAAATAGGAAAAGAGTTAGGGAAGGATAGACAGCAGAAGGAGAAATATCACTTGTGGGAAGGAAAAATAGAAGAGGAAATATTCTCATTGCTTTGGCTTTGTTTCCACTTAGATTGCATCAGCTAAATGGTTGTCTGAATTGCAGTGGAAAACACTGGCATTGCTGTACAGTAAACTGAAGAGTGGGCAACTCTGTCTCCATCCAACTTTCTGTCCAGATCTGTGGTACCTTCTTTTTCTTTCTAAGAGACACATCCATCAATGGATACTAATCTGCCAACTCACATCTAATACACAGAGTATATCTGGTCTAGTTCACGCACAATAGAGCTTCACTCAGAAAGGGGAGAACAGGGAACCCAAGGCACTGGCTGGCTGAATCATAATGTCCTCCTGCTGGCTGGTGAACAGCTCTCGATCTAGCCGTGGGGGAATTCCCTTAGCCCGACCTGGATGTGCTTCTTGGCAGGGGCACCCTTGTCTCTCTCTCCCTCTCCCTGTCTCAGACTCACAGGTGTTGGGGGCTGGAGCACTCTGCAGTATGCATCCTGCCTTTGTGAGCATTGTGACCCAAATAGTGTTTTCAGTTGTTTTTTTTTAATGATCAGGAAAATGGTTTTCTTGGCAATATAACTTCCTCAAAAACTTCCTATTTTGATAAAGCTCTATCACTTTCAGGAAAATGAGTGGAACTGGAGATCATCACATTAAGCCAGGCTCTGAAAGTCAGAGATACCAGTTTTCTCTTAAACAAATATATATATATATATATATATATATATATATTTACACATATATATGTATATGTGTGTATATCTACATATATGTACACACGAGGATCAGAAAGGAGGAACAAGAGTAGACAGTGGGTGATAAATACAGTCTAAATATACCATTTACATATATGAAAACCCATTATCTTGTGGAATATATACACACAAACAACTTCTTAAAGTTTTTGTTACGAGTTTAATCACCCCACATCTGATCTTCTAACCAAAAGAATATAATCTTTTTTTATTGTGAAAATACTGTACAGAGGGGTTACAATTACATGGGCAAGATTGAGTACATTTCTTATCAAGCATTGTAGCCTCCTCCTTTGTTTACCTTCCCATCCCTTCCCAGCCTCCCCCCCCCCCCGCTTCCCCCCCAATCCTCCCCACCCCCACCAAAGTTGTAAAGTTCATTTTCGACATGACAACTTGTACTTCTCATTGGTAAGCCAAGCCCAAAGAAACATAGGTCCCATGGTTTCCCTTATTTGCAATATCTAGTATATGTATGAGTCAAGCAGAAAAGGTCAGATAAGGTGATGTTAGGAAAATGAACCCTAAGATATGTATTTAAATGTTTTTTTCTTTCATGCATTTGTTTCTAACGCAATTATAAGATTATTTCTTTGTTGCTTTGATTGTCCCTCCCCCACAGTATAACCCCTGCTTTCACTGTATTTGATGTCGGTATAATTTGTGGAGGGGAAGGGGAAAAACAAAAGAATATAATCTTATTTGGAGAAAATATCTTTAGAAAGTTAAACTGAGATCACTGAGCTCCTTATATAAAGGAGAGATTTGGAGACACATTTTCATACAGATTACACCACATGACTATGAAGATGGCCACTGACTAATCAAGAGGAGTGGCCTGAAACAAAGCCTTTCCTTCTGGCTTTCAGAAGCAATCAACTCTGCCCACACCTCGACTTTGGACTATTTGCTCCACAGGGTGTGGCGATGTACTCCTGCGGCTTCTGCAACCCAGGTTCCCGTACTTTGATATGGCAGGCTTGGCAAATTACTTCAGTTCTTCAAAAGGTTTCTGATCTCTTTTCTACTGACCAAGTATAAGACAGGAAAACCTTTTCCAGGCAGCATAATCAGGTTTGTTTTCTTTCTCTACATCTTGATCCTTATCTCTCAACTTAATATTTAGAACCATGCAGCCAGGGAGTTGTCTTCAAAGAAAGAATTTACCCTTCCTCTGATCTTTATCTGGGACTGGTTTTCTTCCATTTTTTAATCTCTGTAGATGGAATAGGTCTTTGCTGCTGTTGTTATTGTTGGTGATGATGATGATGATGATGATGTCGACAACGACGATGTCAACGATGATGACCAGAGCCCTTCTTAAAATTGTATCTCCCACTTCTGGATGTAGTTGACATTCACCTTTCAACCATGTAGAATTGCAGTCTCTGCACTCTGAATCCTTATTCTTTTCTTTTCAATGCATCGGCCCTTTCTGAGACTCATCTCTGTCTTGTAATAATTTACAACTGTAAAGGCCCAAGCACTAAGGTTCTGGCTCTTTCTAACTGATTTCTCTAGCAATCCAACTCAAAAGGAATGTGGTCTATTTGGAAGCAAGAGCTTCATCTCATGACTATAATCACCTCCTAGGCTATATTTTCTGTCTTTGTCGAGGGTCCTGCCTAAGAGTTAAGTTATTACCACCTCCTGCAGGTAGGTACCTAGTGAAGCAACATTTTAATTCTAAGAGAAAATTTTGTATTAGTTATGGCAATGGTAGCAGCTGAAACAAATTAAATCTCAAAGTTTAGTGACATAATAAAACCAAAGTTGATTTCTTCTCACACATGCACAAGTGCCTATGTTATTGAAGTGATTTCTCTTGTTTTGTTTTTGTTTTTCTGTGGTAACTGGAAGATCTCAACTTCCTTCAGACTCAAGTTCCACTAATCTTGGAGGCATCTTCACCCTGAATAACCAGCTGGCAAAAAAAAGAAAAAGAATCTAAAGAAGACACAGTTGCTTCTTCAAGACCTTGTTTGGAATGGTAGACATCACTTCTGCTCCCATTCTGCTCTCTGAAAGTCAGCCTCTTCTTGCTGCAAGAGAGGAGAAGAACTGAGCTCAGCTATGCACTCAAGGGAAAGAATGAATGTATTGCCATGAACAGATGTTTGGAGCTATCAGCTATGCTTTGCGAATCCGAAAACAGAGGTCCTAGAGGGACAATGTACCTTTTTCATGATCACATAGCATAAAAATAATAGAATGGAGAGTTGAATTCAGATTCAAATGTGAAAGATAGATCAGAGCAGGCTAGTATGAGGGGTAATATTCTGGAAGCTAAAAATTCACGAGATTTAGATGATAATAATAATAATAATAAATACTCAGGTTCAACTTGAATTTCAAAGAACTGAAAGACATAGTATAATGATGGCTTATGCAAGCCAGAAGCCTTGCTCAAAATGAGTGCTTCAGGAATTCCAACTAGTAATCAAGACAACATAGATGTGAACATGCAGAACATGATTCAATATACCCATGTAATGCCCAAGAAATTGGTAGTGCTTGAAAACTGCCAGAATTAGATCATTGGCCCAGTTCTAAAGGAGCTGACGATGAAAAAGATCAGTTCTGCAAATGATCTCCTTGTCCCTGAAAATATGAGATTAATCCTCTCTGAGGAACAAACCTGGATGCTTCATTTCTGGGTTATATTTGTATATAATAACTTTCAGTATAAGATGATATTCCAAAATATGTTTGAGTATGACACTAGCAAAAAATACATTCATATATTAAAAGAAGTCATTAGTTGTATTTACAATGTAAATTAAGTATTTCTGTCCTGTAAAAGAAGATCAAAATAATCAAGTAGACTTCATGAGTGTTTGGCTTACAGCCTTTCTCTAAATTATCTCTTACTGGCTTAGTTGATTCAGGTACTGTAAAAAGCCCCACAGACTAATTTATAAACCATCAAAATATATTATTTACAGTGCAGAAACTAAAAGTCCAAGAAGATTGCAGCAGAATTTGTATCCAGTGGTGAATCTTCCCATTGCAGAAGGGCATGAGGGCCAAACAGCCTTTTGAACACAATTTTCTTTTACTGCCAGTCCTGGGGCTTGAAACTCCGAAAGTCAAGTTCTTGCAAGGCATTTTTGCTCAGTGATGGTGCCCAGCCACTCAAGACACCTCCATTTCTGACTTTTCACTAGCTAAGTGGAGATGAAATTCTCTTAGTTTTGTCTGCTCAAGTTTCAAAGTGTGATTATCACATCTGAACCTCCTGAGTAAGATTATAGGTATGGGTCTCAGGAGCTCGGCCTACAGCATGTTTATAAGGGCACTAATCACCTTTCTGAGGGTGGAATAACCTAATGGCCTCATAACAAAAGGCCTTTACTCTTAACACCGTTCCATTAGCGATTAAACTTCCATATAAATTTTGGAAGAATACTAACGTTCAAAACATGGCTATCACCATTTCTCTCCTTCATTACCCACGCGTGTTCTCTCTCTCTCTCTCTCTCTCTCTCTCTCTCTCTCTCTCTCTCTCCCCCCACCCCTCTCTCTCCCTCTCTCTCTGCCTCCTCTCCCTTTTCACACACATTCTCGCTCTCTACTTCTCATTAGTTTCTGTGTGCTTTTGTTTTATGAGCTAGGTTCTCACTGTGTGAGGCAGGCTGGCATCACAGGACTTCCTGTCTCAACCTTCCAAGTACATAACCACCATGGGGGCCTCCATCCTGCCAGTTCCTGATCAAGATGCAATTAGCTTTCCTACCTACTGCATATATTATTTAATACCTAGGGAAGCCTGGCAGGTACTATTTGTACCTGTCACCGATTAGATAAATGGGTTCAGCGTTGTTCCAAGTCACATTCTCATCAGACAGGACTCTTGTGTGGCTTAAAATTGAGTTTGCTTGAGCCTTAATCTATCCATCTCTCCATTAAAGTAATTAAAACTAGCTCTCTGCCCATCACTTTTTATTTTCACCCAATCTGAGACACACATAAACATACAGAACGGCTAGAAGCTGATTACTTTCCAGCAAGGTCATTCGATAAGATGGGTAAATGGGCCCAGCCACCATCTGTGAAGGCTTTGCGTCTATGGTGAACTCAGCTCATCCTCCTGAGCCCCCAAAAAACAGTCACTGAACGTGGTATTTAACGGCAAGTTAGAGATGGTTGGTGAGTGTTGTGTTTGGGTGGTCTTGTCTTTGAGTGAAAGCAAGTTAGGATGGTAAATAATATATTGTCCGATCACAGCAGCAGATGCACTCTTTGGCAAAGGCAAGAGTTGATTAAGCAATCACTTCTAGTCATCAGAAAGGACTCCAGTAAGCCCTCCGGCCCTCTAATAATTTGCTCAGAATGTTTTCTCAATCCTTTGGAAATCCACATGGGCTTTCCATTCTGGCACCACTGCGGTGAGTCATACTTTTATTTTAGCAACACTGTAGACACAAGAGGAGTGAAGGTATAGCAAGAGGATGCCAGGGGTGGGAATGTGGAAAGGGCCAGAGAACAGGCCAACATCATTTCTGACTGTGCAAGAACAAACAGGAAATTTGAATAGGAAATATGTGTTTCATAATTTGCATATTATTTCTGAACAATAAAGGAAGCTACACTTTGCATTTGAAAGTAGTTTCTTCATAAAGTTGTTGTAATAAAGTCTCGTCTGATTTTATCAATAGACTCAGATGTTTACAAACTGCAATATTACTGAATCTGGTCTCCATAATGAATGGTTTTCTTCTTAAAAAAATTATTAGTAAAACTATTGTTCTTTTTCTTAACCTCTGCCAGCTATTTGAGTCCATACTACTTGACAAACTAGCTGATGAGTGCAGAGTTTAAAGAACATATTTACTTTATTTTCATTTTTTCCAGTTTTATTAAGGAAAAATAGAAAACTAAAAATTGAATGTGTTCATGGTATAATGGGATGATGATATATGCACTCTAAGTCAACAATGAGATATTGAAAATGTAAAGACTGCTAGGAGAGCTGACCTCAGCTGTTTACCACAAACACACTACTACATGGAGTTATGCATATGTTAATTTGCTTGTGAGTGGTAATCACTTCACCATGTATACACAACAAATGGAAAATTAGTCACTTTAGGAATCATTGAAGAAGCACCTCAGAGTTCCCTGGATGTGATCCGAAGAACCCATCTCTCATTGAGAAAGTTCTGTAAATGGGCACTCAGTTAATCATGGGCACCAATATTTTAAATTTTCTCTTCCTTTTCCAATTATTTCCTCATGTGTAGGTTGGATGTCTACCATAGAAAAATTAAAATGCATGGCTTTGAATTATCCAGAATGCCTCCCCCATACTATGAGTGGGTGGTTAGGATGGTATATTGAATAAATTAAAAAAATGTCTGGGAAGAAATAGGAAGTAATTGCCAGGCACCAGTGGCTCACCCTGTAATCCTAAGTGTGCAGGAAACTGAGATCTGAGGATTAGGCTTCAAAACCAGGCCAGGCAGCCAACTCAATGAGCCTCTTTTTCTCCCATTAATTACCAAAAAGCTAGAAGTGGAGCTGTGACCCAAGAGGTAGAACACTAGCCTTGAGCAAAAAAGCTCAGTAACAGAGCCCAGGCCTTGAGTTTAAGCCCCAGGACTGGCCCTAAAAGCTAAAAATAAAAAATAGGAAATTATTATCTCATGGTTAACTGTCCCTAAAACTGTGGCCATTTTAATCAGTACGTATGTCAAGCACAAAGATGGGACATTTCTCTGTAATTTGAGGATGAAAAGACATTCTTTTTTCAAATGTTTCAAAGCACTTTGAAGATCTCCTTTAAGGCCCTGAGGTGCTTTGGCAGAATCAGGAGGATTTGCATTCAAATTTCAGCTGAACTTCCAAAAGGCCAGGTGGTAATGGGGAAATGCGCCCCTCTTCTTCTCCCTTGCACACTTGCTGAAGAATGATGCTACTTGAAGGAAGAGTAAAATTAACATATGCAACGAAGCCAGCAAGGTGTCTGACATGTAGGAAACTTGGCAAATGTGACCCAAGTGGTAGATGGTATTTCAGCATTTCTAAAGCAGCTTTGCCATGTTTCTCCTGCTAGCCATTAGTTTGCATAAATTATCACCCTGGAGGAGTATATCTGGAAAAACTACTTATGTTATGCTTATAACATTAATCAAGGTAATAAAATGTGAATGAATATAAAACTTAACTTTGGCATTATGGATTAAAACTTGACTGGAAAAAAACCATTGCCATTCAAACTAAGAGGGAAAAAGGAAAGGTTTTAAAGCATCTTTTTTAAATATCCAATGAGATTGTAAAAAAAATAAAATTCCAAAAGCCCAAAAATAAAAAGGAAGGTAGAAATGGGAGGGTTAACACTTTCACTAATCTCTAAACTACTGAAGTAGCATCTGCTGACCTGGTGGACACAGGCTTAGGAGATGCTCCAGTCCCAAGAGAGAAGCAAGAAATTGATTGAATACCCAAAACAAATTGTTTAAATAGGGATACAGCTTGACCCATTGCAACAATGAGATGTGCAAGACATTATGTCGAAAAACGGGGGGGGGGGGGGGGGGAGGGGATAAGAGGGGGAGGGAGTGTAGTTGTGGAGATGGGTGGGAAGGGATGGTACGGGGAGAAAATAAAGGAGGAGGCAACAATGCTTGATAAGAAATGTACTCATTACCTTTCTCATGTAATTGTAACCCCTCTGTACAGTATTTTCACAATAAAAAACTTATTTATTTTTCAAAAAAAAAAAAAGGAAACACATAGACGTTCTTAGGTCAGGAAGAGATAACCAGGAAGAGCTGATCTCTGCTTCTACCTCCAGTGCTCTGAAGACTTTAAACCTGACAGCCATGATGGTTACAAACTCACTAATGGAGAGGAGCTTTTAAGGAGAGAGGGAAAGCGAATGAGGCTGATGTAGGAAAAATAGGAGGGAAATTGGATTCCTATCTTACACATATTAAACATCAATTTTAAATTTATTCAAGCTGAAAGTTTGGAAAGAAAAACTTGTAAATTACCATAGATGCTGAAGAATAAAATAGAGAAGAAATGAATTCAAAGATTCTGCTCCCTCATACAAGCAACTAAGAAGCAGAATCATCTGGGCACGGGTGGCTCATGCCTGTAATCCTAGCTACTAAAGAGGCAGAGATCTGAGGATCGCGGTTCAAAGCCAGTCCAGGCAAGAATATCTATGACACTTAGCTCCACTTAACCACCAAAAAGCCTGAAGAGGAACTGTGGCTTAAGTGGTAGAGTACTAACCTTGAGCACAAACAGACAGCACCCAGGCCCTGAGGTCACTAGCTCCAAAAAAGTCAAACTTTTTCAAAACTGTAGAAAATAACCAATGGGCCAGCTGCAAGTGGCTCACGAATGTAATCCTAGCTACTCAAGAGGCTGAGATCTAAGGATCCTGGTTTGAAGCCAACCCAGGAAGAAAAAGCCATGAGACTCTTTCTCTCCAATAAACTACTCAGAAAAAAACGAGAAGTGATGCTCAAGTGGTAAAGTACTAGCCTTGAGCACAAAGAGGCTTCAAGACAGTACTCAGAACCTGAGTTCAAGCCCCAGGACCGGCAAAAAAAAAAAAAAGAAACCATCCAATGGCAGTCAGTTTGTGAAACATAATAGAAGAGGTGATTTTGACTAAGATGCATTGTACTCATAACCTGATACCGTAAGTTGAAACCGCTTTATACAACTACTTAAAGAATAGTAGTAATAAAGAAGCATAATAAAGCATAGTCTGCTTGTGACATTTCAAATTGCCCTTATTCCTCTTTACAACTCAGTACCCTATCAAACAAACAAACCTGTGAACTTGCATGCGCGACAGCCAGACACCTAGGAGACACTGGGCGTCCCTGTGGCTATGGTGCTCTCTAAACACACCAGCCCCAAAGATTGTTCACTATCTAACCAGTCTAGGAAGCTTTGCTCTCAACATTTCTCTTTACCTCACCTGATTCACAGCCTACTCTTTGCAAACAGCTATGTTTTTTACAGTGTTTGTCAAACAAATAACCAGACAAAAATCCATAGCAATTGCGCTTTCAAAACAAATTACCAAAGAAAGTAGAACTAGTTGGGGCTAATACATGGCTGAAATTTTGAAGGAACAACTTGAGAAGGGGATTTTGTGAACAGCTCTCAAATACTCTGACAAATCCCAGAGGATCTAGGTGGCATATGCAATAAGGGATGAATACAGGCAGAAATTACAGCTACGGAGGAGTCTTTCACTCTGGTTGGCACTGAGGCCTTGTGGAATCAGGAAATTATGGGTAATCCAGAGTTGTTCTCTCTCCTCAGAAATGCTGAATGCATCCGGAGCCTCTACAAAAAGCAGGGGGAGTAATCAGTGGAAGGCATTTGAAAAAATTCTTAGCTTATCATTAAGCTAACCAAGTAGAAATTCAGTGGTCACAATAAACAATCGCACAGACTTTCCAGAATTGGCCAAGGAAAGTCATAAAACAAGCAAACAAAAAATCTACAGTCTCAACATATTTTGGGGAGAAGTCTGATTTCCAGGTTTACCAAATTATAATATTTTAATGTCTAATTTTCAACAAAGTGATTGTGTGTATGTGTGCTATTCCTGGAGCTTGAACTCAGGGCCCAGGCACTAGCCCTGAGCTTTTTTGTTCAAGGCAGGTACTGTACCACATGAGCCACAGCTCAACTTCAGGCATTTTGATGGTTAATTGGAGATAAGAGTCTTACAAACTTTCTTGCCTGGGCTGATTCAACCATGATCCTCAGATCTTAGTCTCCTAAGTAGGTAAGGTTACAGGATGAGCTATCTGTGCCCAGTCTTCTACAAATATCTTAACATATGTAAAGAATCAGATTTTTTTTTAATTTACAGTAGAAACTGCCATTGAGGAAGCCTAAATAATGGGCTTATTACACAAAACACTGGTTAACCTTATTATAAATATGTTCAAAGGACTAAAGAAAACCCTATCTGAGGACTGAAGGAAAAATACAAGAACTATCTTTCATATGTACACTATCAATAGAAGGGTAGAAATTATAGAAAAAGAATGAAAAAGGAATGTTGGAATCAAAATGTATACTAAGATAAATGAAAAATCCAGACAGCAACTTATAGCAGATTTAAACTGGCAAAAGAAATACTCAATAGAACCAATGTTAAGTCAGAAAGTTCAGTCAGAAAGTTCAATCAGAGGAATAAAGAGAAAGTGAATGAAAACAAATGAGCAGACTCTCGGAGACCTGCATCTTGAGTAACACCAACCAACTGCACCTGAAGCCACTTATTTCACAACAGGAGAATACAACCTACCACAGGGCATTGGGTCATATTCCATGGTAGACTGAGAGCCTTACCATAAAACCTTTCTCAATATATTTAAAGAACTGAAAGTTTACAAATTCTCAACTCAGGGGCTGGGAAGGTGGCTCAGTAGTAGAGCACTTGCCTTGCATGCCTGAGGCCCTGGGTTCGATTCCTCAGCACCACATAAACAAAAATAAAAAAAGCAGGAAGTGGCACTGTGGCTCAAGTGGTAGAGCACTAGTCTTGAGCTGAAGAGCTGAGGGACAGTGCCCAGGCTCAGGGTTCAGGCCCCATGACCAAAAAAAAACAAATTCTCAACTCAATAGAAGGAACTTAGAAATCTATAGCAGAAGTAAATTTAGAAAATTTACAAATGACACACTCCTAAAGAACCAATAGACTGGGGAAGGAATCAAAAGAAAATTAGAAAATACTTTAAGATGAGCCAAAAAGGGAAGACAATATAGAAAAATTATTCAGATGACAATATTTAGAAGAAAGAATTATGGACCAGATGGCAGTGGCTCACACCTGTAACCCTAGCTACTCAGGAGGCTGAAATCTGAGGATCAGAGTTCAATGCCAGCCAAGGCAGAAAAGTCTGTGAGATTTCTTTTTATCTCCAGTCAACCATCACAAAGCCAGAAGTGGCATTGTGGCTCAAGTGGTAGAGGGCCAGCCCTGAGTGAGAAAGCTCAGGAACATCATCTAGGCCCAGTGCCAGGATAAGAAAATAAAAAGGAAATTTTGCAATTACCAACCATGATATAGAGTAGAAATACTGTTAAATTTGACTGGTGACATTGTAAATTGGAGAAAACTGTGTAATAGCTACTATGTGTGAAGATCTGCTTTCCTAAAAACCAACATTTCCTCTGTGAAAATCATACCAAAGAAATTACATAGCCAACAGTAAGTCGGATGTGTAATTGCTGAAATCAGTATAGATTTGAATATCAAGAAGTCAAAATTGACATATGTTTATATCCAAAGAATAATAGTTAAAGAAACTGAACAAAATTAATTTATTGAAATACCATGAAGTAATGAATATAGGGAAACTAGAGCTAATACTATCTATATTTATTTACATAAATATACATAGATATACAGAAAGATTCATACATATTTCTTTTTTTTGTCTGTTGTGGGGCTTGAACTCTGGGCCTGGGTGGTGACCCTGAGCTCTTCAGCTCAAGGCTAGTGCTCTACCACTTGAGCCATAGCGCCACTTCCGGTTTTTTGGTGGTTAATTGGCAATAAGTGGCTCACAGACATTCCTTTCCCACTCTGGCTTTGAACCACAATTCTCAGATTTCAGCCTCCTGAGTAGCTAAGATTAGAGGCATGAATCACCAGTGCCCAGATTTGATACATATTTCTTTGCGTGCTTTATATGTATAGCACAATCTGTATAATTATTTATATATTATTAATTATTAAAACAATTAAAATAAATATTTATATTAATAGAAATATTAATTCTACATAATGCATAATATAATGATTGATATAGTTACAGTAAATATAATAAATATATGTTATATATAACAAAATGAAATACATATCATACCGAGCAAACATTGACCATTCAAATAATGGAGTTCTAAAAATTTTCATTTAGTGTGTAGTCATTCATAGTTCTTAAATGTTCAATAATACCAAAAAGTTTTGTGAGAAACATACATGTATTCCTAAAAGTAAATAGAATTGTACATGAATAATAAATACCTAGTCTCCCTCTAATACTGATTATACTTGATTTAAGTTTGGGATACAAGGGAAGGCCTTAAAGACAGAACCTACAGTGGACTTCAATAAACCCATGAACACATGCTGTAAATATTTCCGTATGACACCAGAATTATTTCATTTTTTAAATTACAAACCTCTGTTGTTGAACTAAATAGATTCTTAGTAAGTAGATACTTATTTTGAAAATAAGTCACACAAAATGGTGGCTAATAATTGTGTCAGAAGCTTGGATAAATTTGGGAAGAAATGGCCTCAGAGTTACTAATAAGAGAAAGAAGAAAGGGAACTAATTCCAAACTTGGGGTAAAAAGGAGAAAGAACAGGTTTGGGGGAGAGAGTGATGAATCAGTCCAGCACATGACAAACTGCGAGACTTACTGGGACAGATAAGCTATTTGGATTATTTTTTAGAGTTCAGATCAATCTGGAAATGCTTATGTCTATGTCACCTGCAAAGGCTAAGAGATGGGGGGCTCAGCAATGGGAATAAATCAGAGTCTTTAAGAAACAGCAACAAATTGGAGAAACCTCAAATCAACACTCTACTGATACACTTCAAGCTCCTTGAAAAACAGGAACAAGCCAAACCTCAAACCAGTAGACAGAAAGAAATAATAAAAATTAGATCAGAAATAAACAAACTAGAGACTAAAAGAAATACATACAAAGAACCAACTAAATAAAGAGTTTAGTTTTCTTTGGAAAACTTAATGAAATTGACAGAACCTTAGCAAATCTGACTAACAACAACAAAAAAATCACCCACTGCTGGGTGCTGGTGGCTCATGCCTGTAATCCTAGCCACTCAGGAGGCTTAGATCTGAGAATCATGGTTCAAAGCTAGCCTAGGTAGGAGAGTCCATGAGACTCTTATCTCCAATAAACCACCAGAAAACTGGAAGTGGCACTGTGGCTCAAGTGTTGGAGTGTTAGCCTTGACTGAAGAGCTGAGGGACAGTGCCCAGGCCCAGAGTTCAAGCTCTACAACAGACCAAAAAAAAAAAAAAAATCACCCCAATACATCAAGATGGAAAGGGAAAATACCACAACAGAAATAGCAAAATTCAGAATATAATAAGGAATACTTTGTAAACAAATTGGAGAATCTGGGAGAGATGGATGCATCCCTAGAGAACATCAATATACCCGAACTGTTGCAAGAAGATTTAAACCAATTAAATAGACCCATAAGAAGTGATGAAATTGAAATGGAAATGAAAGACTTCATGTCCAAGAAAAGCTCAAAGGAGAACTCACTCCAATACTTCTCAAACTCTTCAATGAAATAGAAAAGGAAAGATCACTACCAAACTCACTCTATAAAACCAACATTACACTCATCCCAAAACCAGATAGAAACTCTATCAAAAAAAGGGAACGACGGACCCATCTCTTTGATGAGCGTTGATACAAAACTGCTCAATAAAATTCTGGCCAACTGAATTCAACAATTAACCAAAACAAACAAAAAAATCATACCAAGGTCAAACAGGATTCATCTCAGGGATGCAAAGATGGTTAAATGTATATAAGTCAATTAATGTAATTCAACACATCAATAGAAGCTAGGGCAAGAAATACATGATCATCTCAATAGATGCTTAAAACACCTTTGAAAAGATCTAGAAAGGCTAGGTAATAATGTATAATAAAGTATAATAAAGGCCATATATGACAAACGTACAGCTAGCTTTACACTTAATGGTGAAAATCTAAAATCATTTCCTCTAAAATCAGCAAGGAGACAAGGAAGTCCACTCTATCCACTCTTCTTCAATAAAGTACTAGAATTTCTAGCAAGGGCAATAAGGCAAGAGAAAAGGGTAAAGGGGATGCAAATAGGGAAGAAGAATTGAAACTAACTCGGAGAGTGCAAGGGAAAGGGTGACATTTTCCTAAAAGAAATTTACTTTTTATTTCATTTATGTAACTGAAACCCCTCTGTACTTCACCTTTATAATAACAATAAATAAATTAAAAAAAGAAGTAAAACTATCCTTCTTTGCAGATGACATGATCCTGTATACATTCCTACCCTAAGTTACCAGAGCTGACCCTGAACTTTAGCAATGTAGCAGGTTATAAAATCAACCCACAAAAATCAGTAGCTTACTGTGTGCCAGTAATGAGAAAAGGGAGACTGAAATCAGGAAAGAAATCCCATTTTTAATAGCCTGAAAAAATACCTGGAAATCAACTTAACCAAAGATGTGAAGGATCTCTATTGTGAAAACATTAAAAAAAATCTGAAAAAAGATATTGAAGGAAATTTAAGGGAATGGAAAGACTTTCTGTGCTCCTGTATTGGAAGAAGTAACATCATGAAAACGGCAATACTGCCCTAAGCTGTCTACAAATTCAATGCAATACCCATCAAAATCCCAACAACATTCTTCAATGAAGGAGAAAAAGCAATCCAAACCTTCATATGGAAGAATAAAAGACCTGAATAGCAAAAGTCATCATTAGCAGGAAGAAGAATGTTGGAGAACCATCAATGCCAAAGTTCAAACTCTATTACAAATCCTTAGTAACAAAAACAGCCTGATACTGGCACAAAAATAGGCCTGAGGACCAATGGAATGGAATAGAAGATCCAGAAATGAACCCACAGACTTATAGACACCTTATATTTAATAAGGGAGCCAAAAACACAGGTTGGAAGATAGATAGCCTCTTCAAAATTGGCTATACACATGTATAAAACTGAAGCTAGATCCTTTTATCTCACCTTTCACCATAATTACCCTGTGGATCAAAGACCACAACGTAAGGCCAGAAACTATGAAAAAAATTACAGGATGCGGTAGGGGAAACACTAGGGTTCCTAGGCACAGGTCAAAACTTCCAAAGATCCAGAATCACAACAAACCAAAGAAAGACTGGTAACTGTGATTACATCACACTTAGTTTCTGCATGGCAAAGGACATAGCTAACAAGTTAAACAGAAAGCCCAAAGAATGGGACCCAAAATATACTTAAAGCTCAAGAAATCAAAAAATTAGTCATCCAAGAAACAACAACCCAATTAATAAATGGGCTAATGACTTAAAGAGGGACTCCTCAGAAGAAAATGGCCTATAGACACACATTAAGAAACAGTCAAAATCTCTGGCCATAAAAGAATTGCAAATCAAAACAACATTAGGATTCTACCTCACCCCAGGTAGAATGGCCATTATCAAGAAAACTAACAATAACGGATGGAAAGGATATGGCCAAAAAGGATCTCTATTATACTGTTGATGGGAATATACAGTTATTCAACCACTATGGAAAGCAGTATGGAGGTTCTATGACCCAACAATTCTACTCCTGAGCATTTATCCACTAGAACACAAACAAGGTCACACTAAAGCAACCAGCACAACCATATTCAGATTGCATTGTTTACCATAGCCAAGATAAGGAATCAGCCCAAATGCCCCTCAATGGATGAATGGATCAAGAAAATGTGTTATACACATTTATAAGATTATTTCTTTGTTGCTTTGTATGTCCTTCCCCCACAGTATAACCCCTGCTTTCACTGTATTTGATGTCGGTATAATTTGTGGAGGGGAAGGGGAAAAACAAATCGTTTAAATAGGGATACAGGTGGACCCGTTTTGCAACAATGAGATGTACAAGTCGTTATGTCGAAAACGAACTTTACAACTTTGGTGGAGGGGGGGGGGGGCCGCAGGGGGGAGGGGGGACGGAGGATTGGGTGGGGGCGGGGGGAGGATGGGAAGGGATGGGAAGGGGAAACAAAGGAGGAGGCTACAATGCTTGATAAGAAATGTACTCAAGGGCTGGGAGGGTGGCTCAGTGGTAGAGCGCTTGCCTTGAATGCCTGAGGCCCTGTATTCGATTCCTCAGCACCACATAAGCAAAAAGAAAAAAAGCTGGAAGTGGTGCTATGGCTCAAGTGGTAGAGCACTAGCCTTGAGCTGAAGAGCTGAGGGACAGTGCCCAGGCCCAGAGTTCAGGCCCCAAGACCCAACCCCCCCCCAAAAAAAAGAAATGTATTCATTATCTTGCCCATGTAATTGTAACCCCTCTGTACAGTATTTTCACAATAAAAAAAAAGAAAAGAAAAGAAAATGTGTTATATATACACAATGGAATTCTACACCTCCAAGAGAAAGAATGGCATTGTAGCATTCATAAGGAATTGGAAAGACTTAGGGAAAAACTATATTAAGTGAAGTAAGCCAGACCCAAAGAAACAGGTTGCATGTTTTCCCTCATTTGTGGTAATTAGAATGTGTTTATAAACCTACAAGTAAAGACACACCGGATGGTTTAAAAAAATATATACTGGGACATAATAAATCATACAGGGCTCTAGGCATTCACACACAGACAAAGGAGGATATTCTTCAGGGAGGAACACAAAGACACAATAACTGTGCACCTGGTCATATAATGTTTATCAAAATGAACTCCAGGAAATGGAAACAAGACAGGTTTTTTTCTTTGTTGCTGTTTTTGTTTCCTTTTCTTTTCTTTTTGTCTTGTTTGCTCATTTATCTGTCTTAGGGAAGGGGAACACAGAAATGGAGGGACAAAGGCAGCAGTGGTACTCACTAGACACAATGTCAGAACTAAACTATACAACTTATGGGTGGGGTCAGGAGGGGAAAAGCTGGGAGAGAATGAGGGAAGGGGTGACATTGTTCAAAAAGAATGTGCTCTTTACCTGACTTATATAACTGTAACCCCTCTGTACATCACCTTTATAATAACAATAAAAAATTAAAATTAAACCATAATATTAAAGCCACCAAAAAAAGAATACCACATGCAGAGAGAAAAATACTAGGGCAGGCAACATTGCTTTCCAAGAAGGAGATGCCAAATACTACTTAAGCAAAAACATATTGAAACTACCTAATTCTATTGCTAATATGAATATGTCAGAGTATTTTAGCATATAAAGATGTGAGAACCCCAAGTTACCTTTTGTGATAACAAAATTCCCCAGAATAAAGAGAAATGAAGTAAAATGTTGGAATTTATCACCGCAACAACCATGGAGTTACTCCAAGCTTGGGCATCTCGGAACATGGAATGTTGATCTTTTCACAACATGATCTACTAAGAAAACATTTGACTCAAGGGAAACAGATTCAAATGATTCCAGGAAAATCTTCCTTGGTTTTTCAAAGGTAGTTTGAGGTATCTGACAGTGGCATGCCTTTGTCACCTTTCTGCCTGTTTGACCCTTAGACTTACACTAAGGATACTATGCATATTTTCATTTAAAATACTTCTTTTTTTTAAATCCATGTATAGAAAATGCTAATTTTATGCCTCATAATTATTACTTTAAAATAAGACATTACATATTTCTGTTTGATAAGAGGAAGTGAAATTTATTTTCTTACAAGTTTATGAGCATGAATAGCAATATTAATATTACTTTTTGACTTGGTAGCCTTGAACCACAGGTGAAAAGTTTGATTCATTTCTGTAATTGCCTGAAATTAATGAAGAAAGACAATGGAGACACTCCAAAATTTGACTTGTAAATTACTTTGGCTTAGAAGAACAAATGTGCACATTCTCACTTTTGAAAATGAGTAGATAATGTTTAAAACCCATCCAAAACAATAATTATTACTTATTGTGCTAAAAACCAATAATTAACCTGCTGGGGTTTTTTCCATTTGGTCAGACTAAGCACTCTTGCTATTAAATTTATTTTACAATAATTTAACATAATTATCTTGTTTCATTTGTATTGATCCATGGCATTTCTTTTCATGTTTTTCTAATTTAAGGGCTGATCGGACATGTAGAATAAGATGCCCTTTCATCCCTGCCTCCAGTGCTTTTCCCATGTGCATTTGTACTTAGAAGACCTAAAGGATGTTGTCTTTGAATTTCTTTTAAAGATAATTTTCTTGTGTTTCAACAGATCAGAGGTCCACATGATTCAACCTTCACGGTTCTAGATTTAGACCGATGAGTGAAGACCCACACAGAGGAAGAAGTCAGTAGTATCAGCATAAAATGTTTGAGATAATTCTTCCCCATCCAGAGGTATTATCCTGCCAAAGCACAAGTATTTATAACACTTTTTAAAGATGGCACAGAACACTGTTAAATGGGATCTATGGAGACAGGAAGAGAGACAAGGGTTGAACAATCTTGCAGCACAGGAGAGAGAATGGACTTGGTTCCCAGTGAAACAAATGCAGGTGGCTATTGAGAGCCAACATGCTGGATCGTAGTGATAGTGCATGGCAAATTAAGAGGAAACATGCAGAGGATAATGTCTAAATTGCTTGGTGGGGTTATTCCCGAAGATTAACCAAATCAAAGATATGGATGTTGCTGAATAAGGTATTTGATCAGTTATCAAATGTGGTTGCTTTTAGAAAAGCAACAGCCTAATACCTAATTGAGTTTATCAAAACTTGAGTGCTAACCAAGACAGTGGAGTTGGGCTCCAGGCTCACTATTCTGTTAGAAATTGTGAAAATGTTCACTCTAAATGTGGTTTTACTTATGGTTTAAAATCCCAGAACACATAATGTCTATGACCTAAGAACAAAGGTATTACAATATGAAATGTGCACTGAAGGTACAGAGAATGTAAGGAATGATAGGGTTGTTATGAACTATGAGTTCTACTTTCAGATCAAAGCATAACTGATTATTTGTCAGTTATGTGGGAACTTACAATGACAAGATGAGTTCTAGGCTTCAAACAGGTGTTTGAAAGTATTTAGGAATCTGTAACCCTGTTGATAATGGAGGGAACTTGAGCCATAGCTAAAGGAGAGTTGGGATGGGCAGAGAAATGGAATTAATTTAGTAGAGCTTACCTATCTTTTGAGGGAGAAAGGTTCACTCAGAAGAGGACATGAAAGGTCTCACTTAAAGCAGTCTATCTTCAAAGAAGAGATAGGATGTGAAAATTCCAACAGAAAAAGCTGGGTGCCAGTAGCTCATGCCTGTCATCCTAGCCACTCAGGAAGGTGAAAAGTCCTAGAGTCTCCATCTCAGTGGAAGAAGCTAGGTATAGTGGCAGAGGCCCATCGTCCCAGCTAGAGCAGGAAGCGAAAAGCAGACTGATGATGGTCCAGGCACATGCCCAGGTGGGAAGTAAGAACCTGTCTCAAAAACAACTGTGTAGAAATGATGGGAGGCTAGAGACAGGGCTCAGCAGTGGAAGTCCTGTCTAACATCAAGAGGCCCTAAACTCAATCCTTACTACAACAAAGAAGAAAAAAAAAACAAGTCCAACAGACAATCATTTCGATTCCAAGTCCAAGTCCAACATGACTGTTAGAAAAGTATGATGACAACATAAGGTTGTTTTCAGTCAGATTAGACCCAGTCTTATGATCCATCTGTTGCTTTTTCTGAGGAAACTGCTCACCTCCATGGACTAGGTGAACCTGGAGGGAAGGAAATGATAGAATGGAAGCAATGGTGAGATAATTGAGGAATTCTGCTGAACCACATCCCAGGAAGTTAATTGCACTGTAAGCTTGGAAGGCAACCAAAGTTAGAACAGGAAACAAATGGGTGCCAAGAAGAATGTCTTCAAGATGAGAATGAAACCGAATCCAAGGAATAAATAGAGTGACTAAGAAGCTGGATGAGATCAGTGATTTAGTGGCTCAGGGAAAGGAGTACATATTTCTTCTCCTATCAGGAAAAAGACAAGAGCACAATTAGATCGTCTAGAGAAAACAAAGCATTAGCTATAACAACAAAAATACAGCAAAGTCATAACCCAGATGGGAAGCAAGATAAAATTTGCAGGCTTTTAAGCCATTAGCTGAGTGTAGGAAGAAGAATCCCTCCCATTGGAGGATGCAAAACTTTTCTTTAAGATTACAGAAATTTAGCATTGAGCCCATAGACAGAGAAATTAAAGTCATAACATAATTCATGGTTTTACAGTGAACGTTGCTTAATTAGAAATAATTCTATAACTTTTGTTAGTTTTAAATTTTCTGGACACCACATGGAGGATTTAAACTTTTTTTTTTTAAATACAGCAGTGTGTTGTAGCTCAAGTTGAAAGAGTTAGAGAAATAAGAAGGATAGAGTTAAGGAAACGGTAGACATGGGCAGCCTTTGTGGAAATTCAGTGGAAAAATCAAGCACAGCCTCTTTGGTTGTTTCTTCATATTAGGTCATAAACATTTGTCAATTACACTTATGATTTTTATAATTCACCATAAAATGTGTCCGTTAAGTTTGTGGCTTGTTTTTAAAATAAAGTGAATATTCTTAGAACAATGGAGTGAGTCATAACTTGGGTGCCTCTATAAAAATTCAAGAAAGTCAGCCTGGCATTAGTGGCTCAACCTGTCATCCTAACTACTCAGGAGGTTGAGATCTGAGGATTGCAGTTCAATGCCAGTCTGGGCAGAAAAGTCCATGAGACTCTTTTCTCCAATTAACCAGCAAAAAGCTAAAAGTGGAGCTGTGGCTCAAGTGATAGAAGTCTAGCCTTGATTGCAAAAACTAAGGGACAGCACCAAAGCACAGATACAAAAAAAAAAGAAAAAGAAAAAGAAAAAAATGAGAAAATCATGTTTAGAGACATTCAAATTCGCAAAACCAACCAAGCAACAGAAATTTAAATTACAAGGCAACCAAATGTGCTAGTTAAAATTAGACATGTTTGCAAGTAGCGAAGGCCCAAGATAGCTACAGTTTATATAAGAGAAATGTTTATTCGCCTTTCATAGAAAAATCTAGAAGGCAATCCGGAGCAGACAAGCCAAGTGTCATTTACAAAGTCCTCAGTGACCGAGGTGCGCTTCACTTTCCCTGCTGTGGCAGTCATCCTTCCTAAGTTTACCTCATTGTCCAAAATAGCTGCTTCAGCAATCAAGTCTGCATTCCAGCCAACAAAAAAAAAAGAGAAAGGGATGGAGAAGAAAGCAGATGTGCATATCAAGTCATTTGAAGAAAAGTCCCTAGAAGTCCGTGTAACTCCTTTGAACAACTACCTTAACAGTCTACAAAAGTGAATACCAGAAAGCCGGAACTTGTGCTGTAATAAAGGGGTGTAAAGGGTGGAGCAGATGAGTGGAGAGTGGAAGCTGTGGGCATGTACAGTAACAGTCAATGAACAAGGGTGGAAATGGAAGGCAGGCTGGGGTTGAGCAAGATCAGAGAGAACAATGGAAGGGGTCCACTGAGCTCATAAACTGACGTGTTGAGTTGAAACTCCTTTGCACAAATACTGAAAGGTAACAAATATTATTTAATATGATACAAAGTCCCTAGAAACATGTGCATAACTTTGATTCTTAAATGCTGTGGGCCTAATTATGATCACAGGCTAGGATATGTAATGCTCAATCTATAAACCTGCATTACAAAAAAAGAAAGAGAGAGAGGGAGGAAGGAAGGAAGGAAGGAAGGAAGGAAGGGAGGGAGGGAGGGAGAGAGAGAGGGAGGGAGGGAAGGAAGGAGGGAGGGAGGAAGGGAGGTAACAAAAGAAAGATCTAGATTCTACTGTGACAGTATTAAAGACAATCTGTTTCACCAGTTAAAACCCTGAAGATGGTAGAGAAAATTCAGAAGAGATCTGTGGATAGTACAGCTAATTTTCCCCCAGCTTTCTAAGTGCCAATTCATAGCATGCTGATAACTCACCAATGAAACAGTCTGGAGATAACCAGCAACTAAATCAGGCATTACTTTGTTACTAGAACACAAGACTCGGAGTGGTGCTTCTGAAGTACAAGCATATCAGCAGCTGCATTTAAAATAGAATGCTTTGTAAACTTAAAAAAAAAAAAGAGGAAAACTGTACTAATACTACAAATAGTTCAAATCACAAAAATATCCAACAGACTTGACAAAGAAAACCCCAGCGCCATATTTGCCTAAGGTGAAGAGTAAAGAAAAGGAAGCTATTAATTTAGATCAGTCAGTTCATTAAATCTTTGCATACGAGATCTGCCAGTCTTATACCATCATGTTTTTCCTCTGTCTGGAAAACCTTTAGTTTGTGAATAGTCACATCCTCTTCCAATATGCAGAAGTGAGACAGCGCACAGTATGTGGTATGTCCAGGAAGAAATGGAAAGGCCGTGCCTTACCCTAGTCTCCGGTTTCAGTGACAGAGCCTAGGCTGCCCCTAAATCTCCAAGGACATACTCAACCTAGCCTTCTTGGCATGACACACAACTAGAGTCACAGAAGCATAGATGTTACACCGTGAGTATCACCTGCCTGCTCTACCAATAACCAGAGTGCAACATATATATATATGTATATATATATATATATATATATATACATATATATATATGCTCAGGTATAATAACCAACCTTTCATTCACTTTCACTCTCATATTTCTGTTTAGCAACTATAAAATTCCCAGAGTGGATTATTGACTCTGTTTTGTATTTTTACGTTTAATATGTATCTCTAATTTTTAGAGGAGATACAGTAATACACTTTTACACTCAGTATGAGTACTGAGCCCCACGCAATTTTTTTGTATTTCGTCCTTATGAAGGTTGAAAAAAATCATATTGTTTCTTTCATTTGTATTTTCTAACTAGCAGGAAGAATGAATATCACTTTATATATTTACTATCATCCAGATTCTGTCTCCCCTAAGTTATTTAAATCTTGTGTCCATTTTTCTACTTGGCTGTGTCTTTTGTGACAGCATAGGGAGCTCTCTCTCTATAGAAATAATAAATTCCTCCTATCTGGGTTGCAGATAGTTGCTCCATCATTTGTCTTTTTGACTTTTTAATCGTTTCCTTCAGAAGATCTGTACACATCTTTGTTCCTTTACTGATAGATAGGATTTTTTTTTCCTCTTGATATTTCAAAACCCTCCACATGAATAGAACCTTGAGCATTTCCACCAGAGCCCAAGGACCTTGTCCCAAAAGGCCCAAAAAGGATCCTCTGCTCTAACTCAGGGGAGCAAGCTGACAAAAGCCATCAGAGGTCACTTCATCCTCTCTCACACGAGTTAAGTTAACCAAATCTCCTAGTGCCCGGACTTCTGCATCCTGAGAAGGCACCAGGAGCCAGTGTGGGCCTCGCTGGGGACCCTGCATACCTTACCACTGATGCTTGAGTTACTCACTGAGTTGTAACTACATCTACCCTCTAT
Organism: Dipodomys spectabilis; assembly: GCF_019054845.1. Classification (NCBI taxonomy): domain Eukaryota; kingdom Metazoa; phylum Chordata; class Mammalia; order Rodentia; family Heteromyidae; genus Dipodomys; species Dipodomys spectabilis. The sequence goes on along the minus strand of NW_024870743.1, from coordinate 6,228,384 downwards.
AGCATCGCCATCCAATGTGACAAGACTGTGGATGTAGTTCAGGGGCAGAATGCCTACCCTACCTCACAGCACTCACTAGCCCCTGGGTTCCGCAGCACCAGAAGAAGAAAAAAGGGCAAATATGACAAATGAACATGTGCATGTCTTCAAACATCCCCTTACACACTGAAATAATGAACTGTTTTACAGTGTGTTATAGGAAAACCATCTTTGAGTAATGGGGCACATTTGTATTGCATTTGTAAATTGCTTTCACACACACACAGAAATCATTTCATCATTCTTCCAGACATCCCAGTGTGTTCCATCATCTCCAATTTTTAGATTCAGAAACTGACATTTACAGAGGTGAGAAATGACATGCTCCAAATAAAACAATAGTGGCCAAGGCTAGATTGGACCCAGCCCCCAGGGTGCCTTCCAGACCTAAAACTTATGCCGCAGAATTCTATGAACTGAAAGAAAGAGGAGAATGAAATACATTTTACTAAGCTCTAAGGACTTCAGAAATGCCCAATTCATTCTTTAGGCAGGTACTCTACCATTTGAGCCACATCTCCGGTCCTTTTATGCCTTGGTTATTTTCAAGGTCATGGTCTTGCTTTATGCCTACATGTGGCTGGGCTTTCGTTCTTCTGCTTGTGCCTTCTCTGTAGTGAGACTAACAGATGTGAACCATTGTGCTCAGCCATTGGCTGAAATGTTCTCTCCAACTTCTACACTTAGGATTGAAGTAGGGAGGTCAGGTCTGGCCGGTGCCATATGGTCACATGGTGAATGGTAGGGTCTGGCATCTTGTCTTCATGCTGGGGGAAGGAAATGCCCCTGCCTTCCAGGTGGTGGGTGTGCCCAGAGCCCTGGAGACAGGGGCAGGCACTTGGCTGATAGGTTACTGAACCTGAAGTCCAGTGCCTGGGACTAGAAATTCCCTGTGGACCTGCCCCGTGCCCTGACCCTATTTAGACCTGGTCTAGCACAGCCGCCATTAGGCCACGCCATGTGTGTCTCCATGGGCATGTCCCATGTCCTGTCACCTGGCTCATCTCCGGTCACCATGGCATCCCAGTTCAGCTCTCCATTGGAGCTGAATTGGTTTGTTGGTATTGTCTCTGCTCTTTCTTTCCTCTCTAGCCTATTTTCTAGCTGTGTTAGGTGTATTTGTGAACCACAGGCCTTTGATACAATGGGCTGCTTGCACACTGCTATGTGATAAAGACCCCAAGATTCTGTCCTTCAAACTGATAAGTTAACAACAGGAAGGCCTTGAAGCTTGGTTCCCTGATCTCCACCCAAGAAGTAGCCAGGATTACAGACTTGGGCGGCCTTACCCAGCCTGAAATGCCCCGTTCTATAGGCAGTGTCCAGCGAGGCCTGGGTAGAGACAGGTTTTTCCACTTTGGTTCTTCTTGCCCTCCTGATCCCATTTCTACCCGTGAACCCGCACTGCCAAGATGCTTCTTAGTGTAGGCTGCAGACATCAGCTGTACACAGGTCTGGGTAATGGTGAGTTGACTTTGACTGTATATGAGATTAGTTTCCAGAATGAATTGGTGACTTGCTATTTACCTTACGCTTTCTGTTTCTCTTCTCCTTTTCTGAAAAAACTTAAGAAAAGAAGTGAGTGCTCAAAGTTAAATACTCTATTGTTGAGTCAAGGAAAGCACAATATGCAAGCAGCGGGCCATTCATTAGGTTCTATGCCGTGCACGCGCATGCGCCTTGACTCTAGAATGAGTGGCTGAGCACTCTCGGGAGCTTCCCTTTGTGCACTTGTAGCTCTGTTCCAGGCCCTGTTCTGCATGGGTTCTTTCACCTGAATATTCACCCACAGGCCCTTTGACAGAGCTGCTGTAAAAGGAAAGTTACAGTAAAGCAAAATGACTGCCATGGGCCCATCTGCACCAAGTTGGGCCTCTGCACATCATTAAATTTTGATCGATATCGAAGCACTGTGGACACTGGGGTGGAATGAAAGAGTACTAAGTAAAGAAAATTGGAATCTACCGGGGAAATGTCCAACTGTACTGAAAGTATGGCCATTATAGCTCAAGATATTTTTTTTTAACAATAACAACAAAAAAAGAAAGAACTCGAGGTAAGAAACTCATTATGCAAGATGCAATCCTTTTGGAAAGAAAAGTATTATTTAACACATTTCCCCATGTGCTACAGCTCCAGATTGGAAGATGACTTTTCTGTATTGGAGTTCACTCAAATCCCATCTTGGGTACAATGTACTTACAGATCGAATTCTAAAATTATCCCTTTGTATTTTGGAACTTATAACTAGTCTACAAAGTGGTAGGGGAAGGTGAAAGTTTCTCGTTCTTCTATTACTCCTAAGTGACCAATGGTAGCACATAATTTATTATCGTTATTTTGCCAGAGGTAGAAATTTTTAAAAACTCATGGAAATTATTTAAGCATAGTATACTATGATATCTCATTTTATAAGAAAGGCCAGCCTCATTTCTGACCATCTATTCTAACACTCCTGAAGATTTTTGTTCATTGATATGTCGCCTAATGACTATCTCGGACCTACTAGCAAACTTCAGAAAACAACACAGGGACCCAAGGGTGGCCACAAGACTGTAAAAGGATCCTGCAATATGGGAAATTGATCTGGGAAAATCAGATTTGGAAACTTTAGGGGTTGTTGTCTTAATAGCAGAATCTTCTTTGTACCTTTCACAGTGGTTTGAATATACATGCCAATCAAAGCATGCCACTCCATTAAAAAAGTTCTCTCTCTCAGATGACTTTTTTTGGAGAAATTATAAAACAAATCCAATCAAACGCACGTGGGCAAGTTTATATCCACTCACGCACTTACAGGAAGGGATTTGTCAACTTGGTTGTCCTTAGTGGACCTATATTTTATAGGGATATGTCCTAGGATAAAATTTATTTTCCAAGTTTAATATAGGCAGCAGGAGAGGCAGTTCTGTTCATTTGCCTATGGCTTTGCTTCTATTAAAATTTTACGAAAATTCAAAGGGAGAAGAGAACTTTGCCCTTGGCATCTATAAACTTTGGATTAATCCTGTTTCCTCCAACATTCGTGGCTACTGAAATAAAAATTAATGTATACAAAATGAAAATCAGAACTCAACTCCTCAGCCATACTAAGCAGTTTTCAAGGACTTTTAAATTATATGTGATCAGTGCCTAGTATGTACAGTATGGATCTGGAAATTTCTCTTTATGTAAAAGTCTATTAGTGGTATTAGATTGGAATCTTTGTGAACACCATGTCTGACAGCCAGCCAGATTTCAGATACTCTTGATCTTATTTTCATCACACTGAGATGAAAATGGAGAGACTCAAATAGTTTAAAAAAAAACTGAAGATCTCATTCTTTAATGATTCTCTCTGATTCAAAATTTTGATTGATTGACTTATGACTTAAAGTAGTCTCTCAGTCAAGACTAACACATTTTATTCAATGCAAGAAAAATAAAAATTTTTTCTTGTGCAACCATTGATGCTGAATCTTGTTTGTTACAGATGTTAGACTTCTCAGACTAATAAAAAAAACTGGCACCGCAGCAAAAACTAACATATGTGGCATCGACGTAGTGATGAAGTAGTCATTATCAAGAAAACCAAACCAGATGCTAGAAGGCTGAAAAGGTCTTTCCCTGGGAGGAAGAAACATCTTCCTACGTGATGTGAAACAGGAAAGCAGCAAAAATGCCCCCTGGACTAGATCAGAAAATAGGTCAGTGGTTTACATTGGATATTTCTGGCTGCTCTTAGAAAGACATTAGATGAAAAACTTATTTGGATGAGAAGTGTCTGGTGTTAAAGAGAATGAAATAAAACCCAAAAAACTCATGTTTGAAGGTTGGTAAGAACTTTTTTTCTAGGCTCAGAACAGTGACGAAATGTTTGAGAAGTGTTTCAAGAGAAATGTTGCTTTGAATTTAGCCCTGTGTCAAAACTCAGATTTGAAGTGTGGTCTTCACGCAAACCTCTTAACTCAGATAGACTCAAGGTAACTCTATTAGGTTGAGAAAGAGGGTGTAGACATCAAAACAAATAAACATAGACAGCTAAAAATCTGTCTAAAAGCTAATTATTTACATGACTCTTGCCATATGGAGACAGCTATAGAACAGAAAGAGTTGCCTGCCAAGTCCTGGAGGGAATGGTATTGGCAAAGAAACCATGAGGATAAACTGTCAGTCATCTAATTTACCAATCAAATGTCTGACTATTTGAGAGTTAAAACAACTTCTGATCTCCAAAATTGCATGATCAAATAATGTACCACCTCAGATTTGTCAATGGAGGAAAAAGAGTCATGGAAGAATTTCCTTTAGACAGATCAAAATGCAATAGTAATAAGAAGGATAAGGGACTGGTCCTTTATGGCCAACGTTTTTATATAAAATGACATTCGCACATAACCTAAACAATCTTCTGATATACTTCAAATCATCTCTGGATTACTTATCATACTTCATGCAATGTAAATTCTTTATAAATAGTTGTATTGTTTAGAGAAAAATTCAATACAGATGTGAGCTTTTTTTTTCTGCTTTCAAATATTCTTCATGTACAGTTGGTTGAACCCACCCTCAGAGAACCCTAGCATATGGAGGGCTGGCTGAATATGTACAGTGGGAGTATTAACTGTTCTGAATGTTTACACTATAAATCTTTTGGTGGTACACAAGTGTATACAAATATGTTAACTGAAATACAGTAGATTTGAGGGAGAATTCAAATATTGTAATTCCTTAGAAAGACAAAGTCGAAGGTCAACAAAATAAACACTAGGAAGCAAGTACTTGATAGGACTAGGTTGGGGTCAAGGGGAAAAGAATAGATGAAGAGGAGAAGAAGGGAAGAATGCCGTCAAAAATTCAATATATATCCTACAAAATTAAAGAGAGTGATGGGAGGGGTGGGTCAGGGAGGGATAGGGCTGACATTGATAAAAATGTGCTGCATTCATAAACTACTTTGTTAAATGGCAAACTCTTTGAACAACTACTTGAAGATAATAAAAATAAGAATGCAACTACTTAAAGACAATTTAAAAAATAAGAAAAATCTGAAAAATTAAGAGGAAAAGCAAACCATAACATTTTGCAGACCTATACAGCTAGGTTGCCCATTTAATTCAAGCAACTTAAATTTTTATGTGGGAAATGAAAAATGACATGAGACGCATCTCATAAGTTCAACCTGGGGTCCTCGCGGGTCTTTCTGTAACCTCTGCCCTCAGCCCCTTCCCTGAGGAGTGGCAAAGCCCTGGGTTCCAGGCACCAGTGCCTTCCACAGGCACCAGTTCCTTCTGACCAATTCCCTCAGAGCTCTGCAAGGAAGACGTTGGCCTGGTTTAGAAACACATCACAAGAAATAGAAATTGTCCAGAAGGGGGCTGGGAAGGTGGCTCAGTGGTAGAGCGCTTGCCTTGCATGCCTGAGGCCCTGGGTTCGATTCCTCAGCACAACATAAGCAAAAAGAAAAAAAAGCCGGAAGTGGCGCTATGGCTCAAGTGGTAGAGTGCTAGCCTTGAGCTGAAGAGCTGAGGGACAGCGCCCAGGCCCAGAGTTCAGGCCCCGCAACCGCCCCCCCCCAAAAAAAGAAATTGTCCAGAAGATAACCCTACTCAAAAACGTAAACCTTTGCTTTCAGATGATGGAGATTTCCAATGATACACAGACGTCACAAATTGACAGTAGGAAAAGTTGTAAGACTATCTATGATCAGGAGGGTGGCAGTGATTCACTTTTTAACTTCACTAATTTTCAAGCAAAAAAAAATGCATTAATGGCTGTTCAGTTCACGTTCTCAAGGCATTCTCTCCAAAACAGCACACTGCCATCTTTATAGCTCTAGAGGTGAGAGTTATTTTTCGCTTCCTTTCTGAATGGCTTCTTAGAGTCTAGCCATAGATTCTGAGTAAAATAAGATGTTTTGACCCCACCGATTTCAAATCTGAGTTAATTTTTTAACTGTGGTACTATCAAGACCAGCAGTTAATATGCCAAATGGCTTTGACTAATCTTATGTCCTTCTGTACATCCATATTTATATACCCATTGGAATCTCAGAACAGGTTGGCATGAGATACGAGCATAGCGGAATAACAGAATGAAGCATGTGTCACAGTTGCACATGATAGATGCCAGCAGCAGCTCCAGGGGAATCCCACACTGTGGGACTAGTGAACCCAGTGGCTGTCCCAGTAGGGCAAGCTTGGGAGACACTAGCACCAGGATAAGCAAAACATGGGAATGTTGGGAAAGCAACATTTGAGGTTTGACCAATGATAGCACAGCAATATTATACTGTAAGAGTGACACAACTCTGCATCGTTCTTCATTTTTGTAGAGAAACTAGAACCTGCATATAAATTATGAGTCTTTGATCTAGCATATAATGACATTAGAAGCAGAATAAAATTAAATCAAAGTAAATGTGATAGGGAAAAGAATGGTTCAAAATGATAAAATTCATTAGCCATTTCAAAAGGACAGAATAAAGTACTGACAACATTTAGATTGGTAAAGGAAACCTAAAAGAAAAAGTTAATCAAAACAACCACCTCTTTAGAGAAAATGAAATGTGTATAGAAAAAGTTGTAGCCTGTAAATTTTTTATTGTAAAAACTGACAGCAAACATAATAGATTCCTGTGAAAATTAAAGTGGAAAATATTGGAAGCAGGTTGAATGACATGTCTGGAACACTGATTAAGAATTAAAATGACTTAATGGAATTTGTTCAGGAATATGCCATCCAAATGAAAATTTAATGATCTTGTTATAATGCTGGATAATTTTAGTCAAAATGTTTATTTTTGAAACATCTTCGGTCTTCAATTATGCATAATGTAATCACCTGTAAGAGTAGCACCATTAGCAAAGTGTTAGAAAGGCAGTCTGTACCAATTTTAAAAGATTTTTCCACCATACCACAGCAAGCCTCTGCCTCCAACAAACTTACTTCTGAATTTCTCCCTTCACACACAAATATTTGATGCTCAAATTTTCATTGCTCTTCTCCCATTCCCTTGCTCTTCATTCAACCTATCACCACAGCCAGATGCTTCTCTCTGCTAAATATCTTTCTAAGTATTCCTTTTTTCTGTTTTCCTTTGGTGCGGTGATCACTTCTCTTCAACCATGAATCTCACTCATCAGGCCATCATCTTACAGATATTTCATCTTCAGCTCTTGACATTAATGATTTGATGCAGAATTAGCCCTCCTCCCCTGAAATACACAAAATAGCTGCCTTAAGGTGACTGTTTGCCACCAACTGGTTTAGTCAGTGTTGGACTGATTCTTTAAAGACTGAAACTTCCTGATGTCATTGTTCAAGGACAATTCAAGTGAGTGAGTGCTGCGGCTGATGAGCTTAGGAGTCAGAGATCAGAGTGCAGAGCTGCTAAGAAAATTGCTCCGTGGGAAGCAGTGGGGGAGGAAGAGCCGCTGACGGGCAGGAAGGCTCCTGAAGTCTGCTCAAGGATGCTCCGCAGGTGACCAAAGGTGGAGATGCACCTGCTCAAGATGAGACCCCAGGACGAGAATTGTGAGCTTGCAAATGGATGAAGGGTCCCGAACTGTGCATCAGAACAGGCAGTGTTTGCAGGTGTTAACATCCTGAAATTAAAATAACACATCTCAACGTTCCCATTGCAAAAGAAAGGTCCAGGCTTCATGCTGAAGGAACCTCCGAACTCGGCTAACAAAGCCAAAAAATGGAACTCTGACAAAATGAAGGAAAACCACTCATAAGTAAACTATTTACAGGGACAAAACTCAACAACACTGAAAAGAAAATGGCACAAGTAGGAAGGATGACAACAAATCAAACAGTGCACCCAAGACAATAAAAAAATACACTTCATTTGCAAGAAGCAAGAAAATGTGACATTGAAAAAAGCACACATCATTTTCAGCATCCTTTGGGGCTAGACATTAAAGCAAGATTTTGAATGACACAAAGGATCAATCTGAAACCTTCTCTGCCCACACTTAGTGCCAGCTAGAATTGTATGTCACCTCACAGAATGTCCCTATCACCCAAGCAAAACTTGTCATTGTGACTTTGTGAGCTTGCAAATGTCATCCCCTCGAACTCAAGTCCTGCTTCCCAAAGTGTGTTCTTCCCCTCCTCCTTCAGGACTCTGTCACTTTCAGACCACAGGCAAAACTGTATTTCCTTCATCAGGGAACATTTTACTTTGCATTAAGCAGCTTTTTTATACTATATCCTTAGACCATTTTCATATAGCCCTGCTACACACACACACACACACACACACACACACACACACACACACACACATCTTTGTGAATGAGAAGGAATCTTGAAGTATGGATTGTTTAAGTTTCAGAATGCTATCACTTCAAGGGTTACAAAATTCCTCTATTTTTTAAAATATTCATTTATAAATGTGTAGAGTTGACCTAAATTGCATGTTCAAATGTACAAGCATTTGGAACATTTATTAAGCATGTGATCTGAAATTTACAAATGTACTCAAAAGAAGAAATACTTATTTCAAATAGTCTATGTTTTGTTTTCCTCTTGGCCACACCGGGGATTGAACTTGAGTCCTCAGCTTTACTATCACTCAGACACTTCACCACCCTCAAATAATCTATTTTTTTATCTTAGTCTTGGAGGCTTTCCCATATACACATGGTACCAGAAACACTTCCACAAGTATCTCCAAAACTTTCACATCCTATTCTGTGCCTCTGTTATCTTCTTTTTCTTTTTTTGTAACTAAATATCATCTATTTACTCAATTCTTGTCGATATAGGAAATTTGTACAAGTGACTTCATATACAAGCACATAAGCAACTTACACAAGGTAAACTTTGTCACATGACACCACCCACATTCAGAATTTGGGTTGTACACCTGGGATCCCATTTATTCCCTAAACTTTGTCATTGATAAGAATACATGGTTGAATACAAGTGGAAACTCATTTTCCGTTATATAATTCATTCTGGAATACATATTCTAAGCAAATTAATGAGCAGTATAATGTCAAATATCAGTGTCCCCTTTGTCCTTTAATGATGCTTCAACAAAATTAAATAAATTTATTAAGTGACCCTTTTTTTCCCCCTGATGATCATGTTCAAGGCACCTTTAACTTCGCTGTTCCTCAAAGTATATAGCAGTGGATTTAGTGTTTATCACTGTATGTGGTAGAGGAGATCCAGTCCTCGCCAGGCAGGCTGGATGTAAGCAGAGAGACCAGGAACATAGAAGAGACAAACTATGAAGTGGGAAGCATACACGGACAGTGCTTTGTGAAGCATGTGTCTGCTAGCTTCTTAGTAAGTGACTTACATCGTGCAGATGAGCAACTTCTGCTGAGGTCCACCCTCCCAGTACAGGAAGATTTTGCAGGATTCCATATTGTATTTTTGCTAGGTGTTTTTCCCCCTCCCGTTGTTGTAACAAATGAACACATATCTAGAAACTTCATACTTTGGTGTCCTATCATCAAATTCTACCAGCCACAGGGCTGCGTGGGGCTGATGGATTCTGACTGCCTTCCCCAGGCTCCTTTGAATGGTTGACAGAACTCAGTCCTCAGGGCTGAAGCCAAGGTTTCCTTGCTGGGTCTCCGTTGGAGCCTTTCTTGGCTCCAGAAAGCTTCATATATGGAGACTCACTCAGAATTCAACTCAGCAACAGCAGATGGAGTCCTTCTCGTGTTTGGAATGTTGGATTTCTCCTCCTGCCTTATCTCTCCTGCTGAGAAATCTTGAGCTTTTCTGGGGCCATATGATTAGATAAGGCTTATCTCAATAATCCTGGGAAATCACCCTTGATGTCTAGGAAGCTTTTTTACATCTGTCCACTTCTTGCTTCCACGTTTATGGTTCCAGGATTGTAACACGGGCATGTCTTTGAGGAATTACTCTCTGTCTGCCACACATAATATTCACAGCCTGGAGCTTTTATTATCTTGTTGAAACAAACTTGCCTGCCCATGTTACCTTCTTTCTACAAAATAGCAGTGGCGGCTTTGCTGGAGTTGGAAACCACACATTTGGCTCATGACATTGGAGCATAAACGAGAGAAGAGGGTATTTCTCTTGATAGCAGTTTTTTAATCAACTTTCTATTTCTATTAGAAAAGGAATGAGGATTGCAAAAAATGTTTATGCATTATTGTCTGACAGACTTCCAATCACATCAGAACTTGGCATGGTGAATACATTTACCCTGGTGCCTAGATTTATTTTTAGTAGTTGATATTAGTTTCTATTTCTCATGAAAAAAATGATATACTTAATAATCTGTTACCAGGATTTGGATTACTAGAATCGAACAGATGAGGTAACAGAGTTTATTGGTCGCTGCTGCAAACAAGTAAGTACAGAAATAAATAATTTCTTTTGGGGGGTGATTTTATTAGGGAATTTAATTTGGTGTTTTCTACTCAAGCTCTCTACCACTTCAGCCACATCTCTAGCCCTTTTTGCACTGGTTATTTGTGTGTGTGTGGGTGTGTGTGTGTGTGTGTGTGTGTGTGTGTGTGTGTGTGTGTGTGTGTGTGTGCGTGCGTGCATGTATGCATGCACTGGTCTTGGGGCTTGAACTCAGGGCCTAGACACTGTTCCTGAACTTTTAGCTCAAGACTAGTACTCTGTCACTTGATCCAGGGCTCCACTTCTGGGTTTTGGCTAGTTAATTTAGTTAATTGGAGATAAACATTGCAGTCTTTCTTCCTGGGCTGGCTTCAAACCATGACCCTCAGATCTCAACCTCCTGAGTAGGTAGACATGCGTCACTGGTGCCTGGTTTGTACTGGTTATTTTTCTCAGGCCAGCTTGGTGTGTGATCCTTCTCTTTATTCTTTCCACTGCAGCTGGGATACCCTCAAACCAGCTTTTTCTGACGAGATGGTATCTCATTAACTTTTTGGCCTGGGCTGTCCTAAAGCCACAATCTTACTGATCTCAGCCACTCATGCAAATAGGATGAAAGATGTATATCCCAATATATAACCACTAGCTAAATCGAGGTCTCATGAACCTTTTGCCCATGTGAACATCAAACTGTAATCCCCTCAATTGCCCCTCCCCAAGTATTAGATGGCAGGTGTGAGCTACGGGCACCCAGTGATTTGTTTGTTCCTTCAACCGACGCACTTGGGTTAGACCTGACTGAGAATCAGTCCTGTGGGAGGTACCGAGGCTGGCTTGAGCTCCTACGATACACGTTGTTAGGCTAAGGTAAGTCAGTTATGCTCTGTGGAGTTTCAGTAATTGCTCAGTGATTTGGCATACTACAGCAAGAACCCCTCCATGCCCATATTACCTGCAGGGAGGATATCTTCTCACTGAACAATCAGGAACCTAGAGAGTCATGTGATTTACCTAGCCTGGAATCCATCCTAGTCTCATGACCTCCAAAGTTAGTAGTCTATGATTCAATTATATTTTACATAAAAAATCGTATTTACCAAACCATATGTGAAAACAGACCAGGCCACTTTTGAAGACATAATAAAGCGTGAAGGAGAAAGCATCTGGACACTAACTCTGAACACCTTTATTTTTAAGCTTTTTATGTGTTCAGGGACAAGAGCAGTGGGAGTTCTGCCTCCACCTCCACTTCTTTGATTCTTATAGACGAGGCTTCTTCAAAGAAATGCAAACATGTGGCATATTGTCATTTTCTCCTGTTTGTGTATGCTTTCCCCCCCTTTAGAACTGAAATGGCATGGAAAATGTGTGTTGTATTCTAGTCTAAAGCACCAAAACACAGCTGCGATCAGCTAGCATATGAACATGTGAGATTTAATTCTGTGCTGTTGATAAGTAGCATCTCCTTATTTTAAAGCAAGTACAAGTTAAGTCCTGTACACACATATCTGAAGTTCACGACTGACTGAACTCTTAAACTCATTGACCTGGGGATAACTTGTTGATTCTCTGCCTTAGACTTCTGCCTAATGCTTGAGCAGCATTGGGCAGTTAGTCCTGATCTTGCTCCTACAGGCAAAGTTTATTTGAGTTTCATTGAATAAAGATCCTCACCACTGTCTTCTCTCCCTTATCCTGAATGTCTCCTGGACCATACAGCCTGCTGATCAGGCCTCCTCCTCTACAGCATCTACCGGCTTCTTCCTGTCTACAGGCACAGCCACATCTGGGATCAGAGGTGAAGTGAAAAGCCAGAGGCTGGATTCCACAGCTGGTGCCTGGTCTTCCTATTAGATTGTCTCTCCCGAGCAACTTTTTCATCATCTCCTTCTCTCCCTTGTGATATCGTGGCTGTATTTTGCCCTTTACACCAAATACAAATGGTCGGCTTGATAACCCAGGCTGGGATTGCGTGGGTGCATCCTTAGCCTACCAACCTCTTCAGATCTCAACTTACAAGCACACACCTTTGAAGCTAACCCACCAAGCATGCAGAAATCAGTAAGATTCCAAGGTTAATTCATCATAAAAGGACCATGGCTGTGTTTTGTTCTACCATCAGTTTTTGGTTTGTGATTTCTTTGAAAGAAAGAAGACAGAGTCAGAATTATACAGCCCAAACCATTATAAACAAGTGATACTACTTGAAATGGGACAGCTTCAAGAGGCTCACTGACACTAAGGCTTTATGATTTTATTTAAGGACTGCAGAAGAGAGACGCCAGTTCATCTTAGGGAGGGAAATGAATGAATGTTTGATCAAAACAAAGATTGTAAAGTGATTCTTCTAATGACTGAATTAAGCCTACCATGGTGTTTTATTGGATTTAATCCTTTGATTCCTTCAGTGACTCAAGTAAGTATCACTGAATGACACCCTGTTGGTGTCATTGTAAATGCTAGAGACACGGCAGTGCACAAAAGAAGCTAACGCCTACTCTTGGGGTGCTTGCATTCTTATTTTGCGGTTGCTATTCCATTTTGTTCTCTTGCAATGCTGGAGATGGAGCCTAGGACCTTGAATACTCTAGGCAACCACTCTACCACTAAGCTATACTGCAGCCCTTGGGGCTTGCACATTTATGTACAATCTGAATGCAACCTATGGTCCATGTACATTCCTCAGTGCTTTGGTCTCATTCCGTCGAGGGATCTCTCTGGAAGATAGACTTCCTCAGCTGGGCCACAACAGACTTCATGTTCTTTATCCTGTCCACTAGGCTTATATATATATATACACAGAGCAGGGTTTGAATTTGTTGTACTCTGTTGTAAAACAAAACTAGCTTTCCCTTCAAATAAAAATAATGGCAATTATTGCTGTCTGTTAGAGGTCAACCATCGTTTTTCTGGGAGAATGCTTCTGTCTAACACGTGATGACTGAATCTCTAATCTATACAAAAGGCTGGGCCTAAAGCCAGGTTTACAGACAGCACTGCATCTCAGCCCATGAGGCCATGGGGCTCTGGACCTCATGGACAGACAAGGTCATGTGACAACAAGGTCATGTGGTAATGGCTGTACTTGCTGAAAATGAAGAGGGAGGGTAAGGAGTTCGTTCTTTCCAGTGCAAGTAAGGAAACGGTCAGAGAACATTAGAGAAAGTGCATGTGTCCTTTGGGAGCAGCCAAAGAGATGGGTGTTAAAGGTATTGCTATTATACTTATGTACAGTATTTCTTTTTAATTGATCTAAAGCCTCCGTGAGAATAGTTTGTTGCTGCCTTTGGGAAGACTGGTTTCTGCAATAATATCTAGCTCTCAGTATTTCAATATTATAAGACACCATACAAAATGTCTAAATTCACTCTACTTCAGATCATCTTAGTTTAGATATTAATAAGCTCTCAAGCTCTGATTTCCTTCAAGTCATGAATGCTTGCTAAATGTCCGATGCACATTTCTTCCAATGCACAAAGGCCATCCCAACTATTGTAAGATCCCATGATACAATTTCTCCTCATAAAGATATGTTGGCTGTGCTTTTCAACAAACATAAAGGATCTCAGCTGCAGACCACAGAGCATGAAAATTCTGAGCTGAATGAATTTCTGAAGTCACAAGTTCCAGTCTCCTTTTCCAGATAAGGCAATTCTTAGAGCATTCCAGAGAGCTGGGATGTCTGAAGACTCCAGGTCATCCTCTCCTGTGGTATGTAGTGGTACTTAATGAAGGGATCCCTCCCTCTGCTTACTAAGCAAACACAGGCTCTGACAGAAGGCCAGTCGCTCCTCATCTAACCTCTCTGGAGAAAGAAAGTTAAGCAAAATCTCCTCCAGAAATACTTTCCATATTTGGAACCATTGTTGTCAGTGGCTTTATGATGCCAAACATCTGACTATAATTGACTGGGCTTGAGTCATAAATATTCTCTTTACTTGGATTTCTACTCTGTTGTCTCCTGGACCATTTAACCCAATATGACCCCACTTCCTAAAGCTGATGGGGAGACCCAATTCTCCACCTAATGTAGCTATCTGGTACCTATTGTAAGGCTTCACTGCTGTGATTTTTATGCATTCTGTTCTGAACGAGGAACTAAAATGTGGGCCTCCTGCTCTGAAAATGGTATAAACTCACACTAATCAAGAAGCTAAACCATTTGACCAAGAGAGGTCCAGGTTCATCCCTTTTAGAAAGATGGCATATGTTGCTTGAAATGGCTGTGGACAGCTACATAGGCTGGTATTTCCCCATTTCTATGGCTCCACTCCATACACATCAAATTCTCATCCATTGCCCCCTAGCTTTACCACTGCTGATCTAGAATCAGCCTTGAGCCCACCCTGTTCTCCTACATAGGTTTTTGCTTCCTTCTTTTCTGAAACTAAAGCAATCCATTGAAAATCCAAATCTGCTCCTACTAGACTCTTGTTTAAAACTAGTCCACTGTTCCAGATGCAAACTTCTTAGCACAGCACATGACATTGTCCATGACAGTGGCCTATTTGCAATTCATTGTCATCTTCCAGTTCCCTCTTGCTGATGGGAACTGCCAGCAATACCAACCTACTTGGGTTCTCCAAGCCTACTTTGGCTTTCTATAGCCTATCCTTTCAACATCCTGTGTTCAGGAGTCTTCTATGCCTATTTCTTCTCTAACTACCTAGTCTGGACATCTCCAACCTGGAAAGCAGTAGATGACTTCACAAGCGAATCCCCTCCCCTCAGATCCCAGTTAGATAATTTTCCACAAAGGGGGGGTGAAGGGGCGGGGGTGAGGAGTTTGTGGTTCATGGCTTCCTCGAGGCTCCATTTTCTGTTACCAAGCTTCCAGAACCCATTTCCTAACAGGATAACCGATCAAAAGAACACTACTGAGAGTACATTGCAACCATTAAGATTGCCAACATTCATCATCCACAGATGCAGATCTACGATTACCTGCCCCAAGTAAAACACATTTCCATGACTGTGGCTTATTTGCCTCTCTCTTTCTGGGATCCTGGTCTCCCTGACCTGCTCTCTGGGATCAGACTAGCTGCTTTGCCTCCCGTGAAAACTCTTGATGCTAAATTCTCATGGTAGAGTCTGCTCTACCATCATTAGAATTCCTTATTCCCAAATTAGTTTCATTCTAGAATGATTTGCAGTGGGAATATCCAGTTTTCCTTTAGGGGAAATCCCGTTTTTCACCCACAAGAGAGTGTGATCCTAAATTATAACCCCAAAGGGAAACGAAAATGACAACAGACCAGCATTGGACCCTAGCAAATTTGGGGGTTTTCAGTTGAGAATACTGTGGGTAGAACCTCAAAGGGAGAGCTGGAAACATCAGCATATGCCCTTCTTAATGGGTTCCAGCTAGAAGTACAGCTTTGCCTGAAATCCTGCAGTCCCCGGGCCCCAGGCTCCCAGTTTCCATGAAGGAATTGTATGCACAGACACAGCAATGGCTTACTCTTCCACAAGCAAACCTTACCTGACCCTAATTCCATCGCTCACATTGCGGAACTACTTTCAAATTCTTTGTGCTTTAGAGAACCCTGTCTTTGCACATGTCATCACAGTTTGAAGAGCCTTCCTTGTTCATGCGTTCAAATTCAGCATGACTTCAACATTCCCCAAAATGAGTACTGTTTGCTTCACTGCATACCTTTTGTAGAAGCAAGAGATGCAAGGTGGTCAGGACAAAAGCCCATCTCATAAGACTGTGACCACTCTAGCCCCTTTGGAGATGCCTGGCCTCTTCTCTGGATGCCCTGTTTTGCTGTGCCTCAGACTTTAACTCCACAGACCCCTTTCTCATTCTTGAAGACAGCCAAGAAGATGATCCTGATACTCAGGAGTCCCACATGCCTCTCCTTTGCCCTGAAACAGGTGTGCAGAGCCCCATCTTTTAAACACCTCTAGGTGACCTGGTGCGTGTTCTCCAGCATCCCCAAGTATATTGGCCAGCCTCTCAATGCTGTGACAAATAACTAAGGAAAAACAATTTAAAGGGAATTTATTATAGCTTTCAGTTCGAGACGATAGCTGGTTGGCTCCATTATAATTAGGCCTGTGGTGAGGCTGAACATCATGTTAGGAAGTACAAGGTAGATTAAAACTGCTCCTCTCCTGGCTTCTGGGAAGCAAAGAAATAGAAGAAGAAGGAGTCAGGATCAGCCACATCTCTCATGACTTAACTTCCCACCCCTTAAAGGTTCCCCCATCTGCCAGTAATGCAGTAGGCTGATGCCCAAGCCTGCAACAGTGGACTATGAGGTATATTCAGGATCCAATCTATGGCGCTAAGCAAGGCAAGCATCATCTCATCAGTTTGTTCTGTGGGACACATGCAACGTCTCTCTTTCCAAGCCGAAACCTGAGCCACACAGCTCAAATCTGACTATCCCTAGAGATTGGCCAGGAAACATTCACTTAATGCACTCTTATAAGTGAAATGATTTTCCCCAAACAACAGATTATTTGGACCCAGAGTTAAATACTAGTTTTGACCTACAAAGTGGCAGGTTGTCCCTTTGTTCTAAGTGTACTTATCTTGTATGTACATTTTTTATTCACAGAAGTATTATTACACTTCTTTTTTCTTTGGGGGAAACGGGACCTTGAACTCAGGACCTCATGCGTGCTAGGCAGCCACTGTCACGCCAGCCACTCCTCCACCTGTTCTTACATTCACTTGACACATTTATTTTCTTTCTGTCTTCCAGCCAAAAGGGATAGAGATAATTTGGTTAAAAATTCCTGTTATGGAGGCTGGCTACCCTCCACACTCCCTGAACCCTGATGGCAAACCTTACCCTCCTTTTGAATCTAGATCCAGTGTGACTTCCTCCACGAAGCCCCCGGGGTTCCCTCCAACCACACATGCCCCCACCCTGGTTGAGACTTAAATCTCATGTTTCTGAAGGATACCATCATGCACTGCAATCATCAGCTGGTACAGGGTTTTCTAACCACAAACTATCTCATCATCCCAGGCTAGCTAGCACTGGTGACAGAGGGGGTGGATTTTTCCTGCTCCTATGAGATAATCATAGGACTTGACTTTTACCAAGAATGTCCCTACGTTCTTTGACATTCTGTCCCCATATTGTGGTGTCTATTTCTAAAATTGAAAATCTGTCCTCAGTGAGAATGTTATCACCACCACTCACATACAAAATCATGCCACTGCTTCTAGTGTAAAATAAAAACCCCTCAGATTTGGGCATCAGCCTGTGTAACTGTCTGCCCTTGATATGACCTTGACTCTGTGACCTTGACTCTGTGTTTAAGCGAGTGGTGCTTAACCCAGGCCACTGTGGCTTCCTACACTTTCTCCTGGGACTTCCTCGCCTGTATTTAGGAAGGCATTCAGTGTGTTGGAGAAACCACCAGCGTTTGTCTAGGGGATGACAAGAGATTAAGTAACAGCTTGTGATTATGACTTCCATATTCTGATCGGAAATTCTCCGGAGTTGGGGCTGTTGTTGTTCTTGCAATGTATTTTCTGATCTGAACGTGCAGAAAATTTGCCTTTTTCTGTCTAGGATGGAAATAACACACAATTCCTTATGCCTTTTTGTGCAGGCTCCAGGCCCATCTTGTGAAATCCGTTATGCTCCAAAAAGCCTCCCTGGAACACCTTCCACTCCAGTTTCAGTACAAACACATTTTTTTGCCATGAAGTGATGCCTAATCTTTTCCCTGGACATTTTAATTTTTTAAACCATTGTGCCTTTAAATAAAGGAATAAAATCAGTTAGTCTATTATTATAACTATGTATGCCTAACCCCATAAGATTATATGTGTGTCTTCAAAAATGGAGGTCTGAACTTACTGTAATTATTTTGCAAACACAGCCTAATTCCCTCCTATCATGTTTACAAATATATTGAATACCCATAATCTCTCCAAAATACTTATCCAGACACGTCCACGAAGTCCCCTAGGAGATATTCCATCCTATATGGTCGCCACCAGTCACATATGGCTATTGAAATGCCAATTCATTGAGACACAACAAAATGAACCATCAGTGCTAGCCCCAGTTCGGGTGCTCAGTAGCCACACAGGGCTGGTGACTGCGACATCTCACAGTGCAAACACCCAGCACAGCAGCAGGTTCTCATGGTCTGTCCCAGACTCCTTGGCTGAGGAAATGAATGAATGGGTGAGTGGATTACAGAGTGACTACATGAATGAGTAACTGGGTGAATGAGTGAGTGAAATAGTGAATGAGTCACGAAGGGGATAAATAGGTGCATGAATGAGTGAATTATTGAATGAATGAGTGAGTGACAAATGAATGACTGCAAACCTCAACAGGAGACTCGCAGGCAAGCCCCTCTGGCCTCCTCCTGTCTTGTGTTCTAGGATGGATTAGACTGTGCACTTGGAACATTTCACCTATTTGGAGATTAGCTTCCCAGTGAGAGCACCACAGCTTGGATTTATTTCAGAGCTAGAAAAGCAGTAACCACAGCCTGCAGAGTGGCTGCCATCTCTCCCTGAACCCATCAGCCACATATGACAGGAATGCTTTCCAGCTCCAATTTGTCTAATTCTCATCTGTTATAATAACAAAGAATGCCCAACCAGAACATGTCAGTCATCTCCACAAAGACCTATTTTTGTAGTTTTTTTCTTCTTTCCAGAACTGCAAAGATTCCCAGCAGAAAATCTTTGTGTGTGTGTGTGTGTGTGTGTGTGTGTGTGTGTGTGTGTGTGTTCCTGTCTGTAAGGCTGCCTGCTGCTGTTCCCAAATGCAATATCAATTCATGTTTTGTGAGCCAGGCATATTTATTATTTTTATTTATTTATCTGGTAATGTGTGAAACTAATCATCTTGATTATGACACACGACACACACACACACACACACACACACCACACATACACACCACACACACACACACACACACACACACACACACACAAAGTGCCTTGAAATCTCAGGGGCTGCGTTCCACCCTTCAGTTTTGCTGTGAGCATGCAGCATTCCTGACGTATTTGTTGCTGGAACTGAATGCAGCGAGACTCAGTGTTGGAATTCAGCTCCATTCCACTAGGCAGCAGAGTCTGGACGTGAGTTGCCTGCACAGTTGGGCTTCTGACTTAGTCTGGCTGGTCTGGAAAACAAAACCAGAGACTCTATTTGGGGAATGCAAACCCAAGAAAGAATGGAGGGAAATAGGAGCTAAGAAGCTGCAAAGTGTGTGTGTGTGGGGGGGGGGGGGGGGAATGATGTGCCTCCACCAGCTGCTTTCCAGCTCCACCCTCGGGGCATCAGATGCTCAGGCCTGACCTGTGTCTTGCACTGCCACTCAGACAGGCAGGAATGCAACTTACCCACCTGGGTCCTCCACCCCCTGATTCCATTGGTCTCTGCAGGAGAAGAGGGAACACCTCCAGGATTCCTGGGATGCCAGACCCCTGAGCCCTGAACAGTCCAGTGTTCAGACATCTGACTGCAGAGTGGGAACATGAACCAGCAGGTTCCAACCTCAGACATCTCAGAGACCTGTAACAGCTAGGAGTTTCAAGATCCTGAAAGTAGGTGGAGCTTCAGGAGGAAGGAGATAGAGAATTGAGGAAATCCAGACAAAGGATTTTTGTTGTTCATATGTATGTATATATATATATATATATATATATACACATATATATATATTATTGTAAGATACTGTACAGAGGAGTTATGATTACATGAGCAAGGTAATGAGTCCATTTCCTGTCAAGCATTGTTACACCCTCCTTTCTTTATTTTCCCCCTACCATCCCTTCCCTCCTCAACTCCCCAACTCCTCCTTCCTCTCCCCACCCCACAGTAGATGAGTGAATGAAGAAAATGTGATATATATATATATATATGTATATATATATATATATATATATATATGGGTTCTATACTTCCATCAGAAAGAATGACACCTCCCCATTTGTTAGGAAATGGAAAGACTTGGAAAAAATTACATTAAGTGAAGCAAGCCACACTCAAAGAAACGTAAGTCTTATGGTTTCCCTTAGTTGCAATAACTAGTATATGTCTAGGACAAGCAGAAAAGGTCAGAAGCTATGTACATATGACCATACAACCTGATGCTAAATGAAATGAACCCCAAGATAGGGACACAAAAGGTTTTATCTTTGTTGCTGTTCTTTTTAATGTACTTATAATGTACTATGTGATTTTTTTTTGTTTCTTTGTATGTTCTTCCCATGGTACAACCCCTGTTGGCACTGTATTTGATTCCGGTGTCCTGCATCTTGTATATACATTTTTCTAATTTTGGGAGGGGAAGGGAAAAAACAAAACTCTGAAATAAGGATTCAGGATGACCCATTGTAACAATGAGGTGTACAAGACACTATGTTGAAAACAGACATGGGATTTCTTGGTCTATGTTATAGAACTCAACTCCAGTGATAGGAATTGAATGTGTGTGTGTGTGTGTGTATATGTGTGTGTGTGTGTGTGTGTTTCTGTCTGTCTGTCTGTCTGTCTGTCTGTATTTGTGTCTGTGTCTGTGTGACTGTGTGCTGATTCTTGGGCTTGAACTCAAGGCCTGGCCCTCTGTCTGTGAGCTTTTATTGCTCAAGGCTAGTGCTCTAACACTTGAACCACAGTTCCACTTCTGGCTTTCTTTGGTGATTAATTGGAGATAAGAATGTCATGGGTTTTCCTGCCCAAGCTAGCTTTGAACTGTGAACTGTGATCCTCAGATCTCAGCCTCCTGAGCTACCCTCTCCAAATGACACACAGACTCAATGACAGAATCTCCCAACCTCTATCATGCCATAAATAAATAAGAAGTTTCCCAGGCACTCTTGGACAAGATACATGAAATAGGTTCCCAAGATAGAATCATGTAGAGAACATGCAATTATTTATGCTTCAGAGAACGAGAGTTATGTGCCCTTTTACACACCTTCAGAAATAAGTGCACAGGATGAGAACTACATAGAGAGCAATTATTTATGTGTCAGGTCTATCTGAGAACACGAGACTTATCTGTGTAACCTTGTGGAGACAGAAATCACAACCCTACAGGCATAGCCTTCAAGGATCTAAAGCCAAGCCCAGACAAGAGCCACAAGTGAAAAGCCAGGATGCTACGCAGAAAGGGAGACAAGCTGTGGGAAATACAGTCATCTATGAAGTCCTTAAAGAAGAACTTTCCAGAGGTGACACTGTTCAAAAAGAAACACACTCATTGCCTGTGATTGAATCCCTCTTTCCATCACCTTTAAAATAACAATTTAATAAAAAGCTATTCAGAAATTCAAAAAAAAAAAAAAAAGAACTTCGCAATTTTGTGAGAGCTGAGACAGGGTGCCTGCAGTGTTGTGATCCAGAATAGACAGACAGGCAGCTGGTAGATGGGGTTCTGTGGGAAAGAAAGGTACTGCGAGCAGGATCTAGGCTTGGAAATCAAGAGCACACTGGAGGAAAGCAAGCGTGTCACGTGATCCTCACCTCCAAGCATAACAAAGCCAGGCAGTCTGTATTACCTGTGTTCTCAGGTAATATGCTGTTACTCTGTCCCTCTAACAAAGGCTTTCCTTTTGCTTATTCTAAATAAGTCCTTAATTAATTATCAATGAGTTAATTTTAATTTAAAAACAACACTGACTCAGTTACTTAGAAACATGTAAATATCTTTGGAGCAACCTGAGTGTATAACTTTCCACTTGTAAATAACAACTTTACTTACAAAAGAAAAAAAAATAAACCAAATCTTTCTAGTGAAAATTTGGCAGCCAAGTTGAGATATGCTATATATAATAATAATTCTGAATTCTAAGGAGTTCGTATGAGTAAAGAATATGACATACCTATCATACATATGACATACAATGACATACATATCATTAGTAATTTTCACATTAATTCCATGCTAATATGAATAGTCTTCAGAATAAACAGATTGAGGAAATTCACTATTACAAGATATTACCTGTTTATTTTTTGTTTTTAAATGTGCCTACTAAAAATTTTCCAGTTACATTACATGCATTGCCCGGTATTGCTGTTGTCGAAAAGCACTAAGCTAAGTCTATGAATTCTATCAGTGTACTAAGGATAAAGTTTAAAATTACATTTCTACTTCAGTGACATCTGAGGTATGAGCAAAATAACCGTAATGAGAATGACCCCAGCAAAACCTGGAGTTATGTTTCAATATTCCGGTGCCTGTATATACACACTTTTGAACACAAAAACCAAAGCTATTCTCCACACAGTATCTTTTCACTACGGAAATCACAAGCACTTTACAAATTTGCTTTCTTGTGGCTTCTGTCACCCATCTCTAACCCTCCACTCATAGAAGTGGGAAAGGCCTTCCTCGTTCAACTCCTGGGGAGTTCCCAGGCAATCACAGGGACTCGTTACACTGAGTTCTGAAGGTTTTCGAGCTGTGGGAAGAATCACCTTCTCTGAAAGAAGGCCTTGGCCTGAGAGCCCATGAACTTGAAACAGCTCAGTGAAGAGGTGGTGGCCATGCCCACCCACAGGGAGGAAGAGGCCTCTCTGCCCCATCAGCACACTGTAATTTCAGCTGCCAGGCCTCTCTCATACCACGCTGCCAGGTCAGCCCCTGTCTTCCCAAGAATGAAGGTTAATGGAGAAGAAATCATGCTTTCTCTTCTCTATATCTGGACTTCACACACATATTTCTACCCGCACATGACCTTTGGCAAATTACCTCACCTCTGGGAAACTCAATTTCTCCAGCTATAAAGTAATATAAATGCACACTCCCAAGTCATGGTGAGGAGATTCATTGTCCTGAGCTTGATTAAAAAAAAAAAAAAAAAGAAATTAAACATGTTTGTCTCCAAGTTGACTTCCATGACCTGCTCCCCCTAGTGGTCCTGTGTGGTAGAACTCCCTCCCTCGGGCTGTGCGTGGAACACCTGGCCTGCTCCAACCAAGAGAACTCAGAGGACTGGATTCCACTTGCACCCTGCACGCACAAGAATGGAATGAACACCTGACAAGGCTCTCTCGGACCTGTTACTTTTGAAGGTAAAAGCAACCACGTCGCCAGCTCCTCTGGTGATCACTGTGTGGTAAGAAATGGGAGGGAGCCTTTGTCATATACCCAGCAAGAAATGTAGGCCCTTGGTTGAGCAAGGATCCCAACGCTGCCAACACCCAAGCGGATCCTTTCACAGCCACGTCCCAGAGGATGTCCTGGCCTGGCTGACACAGAGCTGATTTGCATCAGAGATAACCCATGTCTGGACTCCTGACCCACAGTGAGGGGGATGCTCTGTGCGTGTGTGTGTGTGTGTGTGTGTGTGTGTGTGTGTTTACACATGCGCTACTACAGTTTTGTAGAAGCAGATAACTGAAAAAGCCCAGTCTGTCATCAAGTACTACGTGCTATCCTGTCAGCACTGGTAGGTGAGTGTGAAGGAGTCAATAGGCCTCTAGAAGATCAACTGTAACTTTCAGAATAATTTCAAGGGGGAGAGGATTCAAAAATAAAACCCCCCAACTTTCTTTATCCAAGCTCTGCAGGCAGTCACCACTGGGCTGCTCCACAATCACGTCTTCTAGTGACGTCTTCAGGTTTATCGGTCTATCCAGCATCGGCTCCTGGACTGAGAATAACCACGGAAGCTCATCTACTCTTGGCCTGTTCTCCTGCTTGTCTGGAGCAGCACTTGGATTCTGGAAAGTTCTCAGGCTTTCTGACTCACAGTGTCTTTCCTAGGGATCATATACAGACAGGGTTTTGCCACTACTGTTTCCCTTGCAAGCATGCAAACGTGGTCAGGGAAGCTGGACTCCTTGTGTGAGTGTTCTCCAAAAGTCCTCTGCCTGGCCTCGGCTGGGGGAGGGGTGCTACTGTCCTCCCGCCCTTGGTCAGGAGATGGCCAAGGTTCTATTGGAATGCCTTGTTTACAGTGCCTTGCCAGTCACTTTCACACTACACTTCTGAACTACAAAGGCAGGAGGCTCAATGCTTTGCTTCTGATGTCATTTCCCACAGTGGAACCAGGAACTATTTCCTACTCACTGTCATGTATGACACCCACGCTTTGTATAGTCGAGATGGAGTTGCCTTTGCCAGGTTGTGGATTGTTTTCACTGTATACAACACAACCATCTAATCTTCTCTTGCTTGTTGTGTCAATGTGGAAACAGAGTAAGAATCTAAGCTTAATATAAAGAATGAGGCTCCTCCCGGGAGAATGACAACTTTCACCACGATCACAGTAAATCAAGGCTTTAAGAAGTACCAGATTGCACTGGGGATTGATCGGGACATATTTGCATGTGGACCTACGGGCCTGCCCTTAGGTCTTACCTGTTAAAGTCTCCCAGTCCATCATAGTCTCACCACCTCATACCAAATCCTTCATACTAGCACATTCAACATCCAGACTCTAAGAGCAACTCACCCTTTGCCTCTTGACACTAGTTGTCCTAAGAGATGTAGATGATAGCTCACTTTGATTTGGATCTGCAATGCCCATGCATGGATGAGTGGGTAAAGAAAGCACTTCCAACAGAGGCCTTGCAAAAAGAAGGAAGTGCTACCATATGTGACACCATAGATTAACCTGGAAGACATCGTCCTCAGGCAATTAAGCCAGTTGCCAAAGGACAGTACTGCGTGGTTTCGCTTATGTGAGGTCCCTAAACTAGTCAGGTTCAGAAAAATCAGAGAGCATATAGTGCATGCCAGGAACTGGGCTGGGGTGGGGGTGGAGGGGATGAAGAACTCACTCTTCAATGGGGATAAAGTTTCTGCTATACAAAATCTTGTATAGCTTCTTATAAGCTTCTATCAGACTACTTTAGATGAAATTACTGCATTGTACACTTCAAAAATTACAGATATAAATCTCATGTTTTTTGTTGTTTTTTTTTTAACCAAAATTAAGAAAGAAACATTGAAGAAAAAAAAAAAGACTGACCTCCAAGATAGGGATTGACTTGTGCTGGAATCTTGCAATCCCTCCACTGGTTGAGAGGAAAACCACAGGACCTATCTTAATGGCTTGCTGGGGAGGAGGGTGGGTGGCACTGGGGCGCTACAAACGCAGTGATAACCTGGAGCAGCCTCAGAATCCCTGTGTAGTGCAGTAGCTGGGATCCCGGGGCCTGTTCTCCACATGCTTGCTGACTGAGCTCAGCTCTGCAAGACTGGGAACTCAGTGGGGCAGATTCCTAAACACAGAGACCACCTCCAAGGTAACACAGCATCATCTGTGTCCCCTTAAGCGTGGAGGATAAGAACCGTGAATCTCGGGGCAAGTCTCCTTTAGGAGATGGATATGTCCTTGCAGAGACTCAGACTTAGCACTGCTGAACACCAGCAGAGCTGAAGGATGATGGGAAGAAACAAGGTATCTTGGGGGCGTGGGGGGGGGCGGTTAATGGCTTAGATATAGATGTATATGTATATACCTTGGTAGATAAGTAGATAGAGATAGATAGATGACAGATTGATAGATGATAGAGATAGATAGATAGATAGATAGATAGATAGATAGATAGATAGATAACAGGTATTCCTCTAGGAAAAGTGGTTCTTAACACTGGAAGTATGCCAAGATTCTATAACTGACATTGTTTCCTGTTTTCTACTACCTTCTTGTTTGTGCTACTTTAAATCAGCCCCCAGTCCTGAGTTTGGTTTTGTGCTTCATCCTTCTTGCCCAAAGAGAAAAGCCAAGATATTAACTGTCAGTAATAACTTACAGCTTTTAAAGCACTTTCACAGAGCTGGGGCAGATTCCTCAAGCCACCCCGTGAGGTACGCATTGTCTCTGCGTGCAGATTGGAAAACCGTTACGCAGAAACTTTCAGCAACTGGTTCGAGGTCACTTGTTTAATGGACACCACATTGCGCTCAGGGCTAGGCCTCCAACTCCAACGCTAGACCACTTGGCTCTGGTCTAGTGAGGCTGCTAATTAGAATGAGAGCTGAGTCTCTCTACCCCCTGCCTGGTGACCCCATGCTTCGTTCTGTGAATTATTTCTCTCTCTTGTTCTGGGTTTCAAATTCATCCATCATTTTGCATTCAGTCTGCTTCTGGTTTTCTTCCTTAGACTGTCAAGCCATATGTCAAACTTAACTAATTGACTACACTTTGCCAACATGCAATCCATCAGTGGATGGGGAGGTGTTGAGGGCCCACACATGCAAGGCCCAGAGCAGGCAGAGGGAAGGCAGCAAGAACAGGCCTGAGTGTTCTGGACCCAAGACAGAAACTCTCTTCATAGAGAGAACACTACAGCACCTTGGTCCTCCAAGCAGGGTAGAGACAAGGGAAATGGGAGCAGAAAGAGCAAAGGTGAAGAAGTCTTTGTCCTAGCGGGTCTACAGCAGGGTGACATTCACCCAACGTGTCAAGTTGAAGTAGAGGGATTTGTCAGGAAGGGTTTCAAAGCATTTATTAAAAGGACTGGGCTTCCAGAAAACCTGAAAAATATTTAAAAGAGAGCCATATATCATTTTAGAAAAGGTAAAAAGGCAAAACAAGCAAGATCAAAAGGGACGTAAGTCAGGAAATGCACATGATTTGGCTTAAATAAGATACTGAGCCTTGGGTGGAGGTACTGCTCAAGAGGTTTAAGGGTTTGCCTAGTAAGTACTAGGCCCTGGGTTCAAAGTTCAGTACTGCCAAAAACTTAAAGAAGAACAAAGATTCCAAGCCAAAGTGCTATTGGTAATTTTATGACAATTTCAATATGGTGAACAAGAGGAACTAAGATGTACACATCAAACTGTGTAACAGAAGCTCATCATAATATTTTTAATGTTTCTCAAAACAAAGTATCTGGTTTCACTGTCTTCTACATAGAACCATGTTTTATAAAATTGCATTCTGATCACAGGGGAATAGTTATATCCAATTACATCTAATGAAATAAAAATATGATCAAATCTTGCCTTTCCCAGGGTACTGTCTAGAGCAAGAGGATAAGTAGATCGATAGATAGATAGATACATATATACATACATACATACATTCATACATAGAAATAGATATAATGTATATATCTGTTTATATAATGTGTATATTATGCATACTTGTATATATACATATACATATGTTTATATGTGTACACAGCATAATGAAAGCCACCAAATACTGTGTGAAAATGGAGGAAAAGGAAATAATATAAAGAGGTGAACGTATTCAAAGGACATGCTTCCCCTCTATAAACAACCAAATGCCTTGTACTCTTAATTATGCTAATAAAGAGAAATCTTTTGTTAAAAAAATGTTTTAATCTTGGCCTTTCCCCATTTTGAGAACTCAGAAAAACACTCAGAGCCATTGCTCCATTCCTATCCTTCATTCCTTAAACTGACTAAGCCTTATTTGGCTGTCATTTTATTCAAGTTGATGGTAACCAATTATGTGTTATTCCAGACACTTTTCTAATGTGTTGATGACGGTGTTGCTGGAATATGGCTTGCTATTTCTGACCTTGTACAACGAAAGGTGAGTATTTCCAGTGGACAGATCCAAAAACAACACAAATAACCACAATGATATACTGTGATCCAATATAGAAAATTCACCCTGACTAAGCCATGAAGAATTTTTTTTTCCATTTTTGTTCACACCAAGCACCATCTCTGCAGCTAAGTAAACAAAACAGAGATTCCTGTTTTGGTATTATCCATGAGAACCTAAAAAAATCTCTGCACCTGTTGCTCATCAATTCCTAGTTGCTACACAAAGGCTACTTTTTTGATGTTGTTTGTGATGTGCTTTCTGTTATGTGGAATTCTTCTTAACATCTAAGGTAACAAAGTAAGGTTTTATGTATGTATACTACTACATGGGTTGATATGCTTCCCACATATATGGATATATATACATACATATATATATATATATATATATATATATATTGTGCAACTACTGGATCAAAGCTTTCATTAAAGTGGGCACTGTGACACTGGTGGCTCATGCTGTAATACCAGCTACTCAGGAGGGTGAGATCTGAGATTGAGGTTCAACACCAGCCTGGGCAGGGAATCCATAGGCCCTTATCTCCAATTAATCAGAAAAATGTCAGAAGTAGAGCTGTGGCTCACATGGTAGAGCACCAGCCCTAAGCAAAAAATCTAAAAGACAATACCCAGGAACTGAGTCCAAGCCCTACTACCTACACACACACACACACACACACACACACACACACACACACACACACACACACACACATACACCTTTTAAAAGACTTTGACACCCAAGGAAGCGTAAGAAAAAAAGCACATTGTCTCCACTGAGATGACCATTTTCTAGAACTGATTTTAATAATCAGATATGGCCATTTACAGTGATTCTGCCTCTTTTTCATTTATAATCTTAATTGGTACAGGAAAAGGGCTCTTGAAAAAATTATGAAATTATTCATGAATTTTTGTTTCACTAATTCTAATATAAATGATGATTGAACTTCCTGTAGATTAAGTAGAAAGTTTGAAGGTAAAAAAAGAATGTGAGGAAAAATTGTGAGGCAGACTATTTTTCATTAATATTTAATTGGTTGCAAATTTTGCTGTCTCAAAAAGTTTCAGCTCTTTGCTTCATTAAATAAGTTCTGTCATTGTTCAATGTAATTATAGCTGTGGGGGAAATGTTCCCAATAAAAGCTCAGAAGGGGGAAAAAGAGAAGAATAAAAATTAATGATAAAAGCTTAGCTAATAGTTCTCGGCTTCTAGACCTACTCAGAGTCTGAGCAGTCTCTGTTACTGTGGCCTATCTGGGTGGGTTTGTTGAATGCTCAAAACTGATTTAGGCAAGAGAGAAGGTGTCAGGAAAGGAAGCATATTTTCCCTCATTTAACAGTTTCTCTATATGTCAAGCATTTCCTGAATTCTGGGGTTTACTGGGCTGCTCAGAACATACCACGTACATGGAAATCATCTGCAGATTTCTCTGCTCTTGCCAGTTCTGCAAATGTTTATGCAAAGTTCCAATAGGAGGAAGTCTAGACCCACTTTGGAAAGCATTCACTTTTGACTATAGTGACCCAATTTTGTGAAAGCATTTGAATTCCTGACATTATTGCTTCCTGTGTGCATGCTTTCCACTGTGAAATAATGACTTGAATTCCTTTATGCCTAAGGCCTATTATCTTTTCATGCATAAACCCAATTTATCTTTCTGCCTTTTGGAATGTCTTCTTTGTTTCCCTATATCTTGACTCTTGGGCAATTGCAAATGATTTACCAGCTTACACAAACATCTTCCTACAGCCTTACAAAGACTGGGTGAGCCGGGGTCTGGTGGCTCCTACCTGTAATCCTCACTACTCAGGAGGCTGAGATCTAAGGATCATAATTCAAAGCCAGCCCAGGCAGGAAAGTCCATAGGATTCTTATCTCCAGGTAATCAACAAAAAGCCAGACAGAAGGGGAACCATGGCTTCAAGTGATAGAGCCTTGAATGAAAATGCTAAGAGACAGTACCCAGGCCTTGAGTTCAAGCCCCTGTACTAGCACAATAAAATAAAATAGTCCCACGAATTGCTACCAGTTATATTAGTTATATTACTTTAGAACACAATCAGATTTGTCTCATATCATCTGACATATGAACAAATCATAACAAATATTTGTTAGATAAATGGTCCCTGCTAATTTTAGCAAAATATATGGGTCAAGGCATTTGTTATTATTTATTTTAGTGCAGAAAAACCTATATAACATAGTTCATACAATCGTTATTTGGGTAAGTTGTGAAATGGCTCATTGACTAATGATAGACTTATGTCTTGATAAACCACAGTATATACTGAAAAGAGCATACACTAAAAATGAACTTAATCTTTATTTGGTATCACATTTATAAATGATCACCGCAATGTAATTATTCCCTATGCATATCAAATCTGGTTCTGCCTCTGTTTTTATAAAGAAAGCTTTATTGAAACACAAGTATTCCATGTCATAGCACTATATCCATAACTGTTTTCACAGGCTTTGAGGTTGGAGACATACCTCAGTGGCTGAGTGCTAGCTAAGACTTTCATTGTGAGCTACTGTTCTGTAAAATCACAAAATACTAGACAGTGCTGAGCAATTGCTACATAGATAGGACGAATAATCAAGTATCAAATGCATGCTGTCTAGCCTTCTATGGAAAATGTTTGCCTGCCCCAACTCGAGGCCACAAGACTAATTTTCCAACTTCAGATTCAGTACCACCATACAATTCTAAACTGATATAATTCCAAGACTTTCATAAGCAATATGCTTTGATCCACTTAAGATGAAGTTCAGTTACAACAGACAAATCCCATACTATAAAAGCTGTAAGATGATTAAAATTTATTTCTGGGTAGTGGAAGTATGGCTCAAGCCTGCCTAATATGTGCAAGGTCTTGAGTTCAAACATTTCATGGTACCCAATAAATTATATATACAAACATACATATCACAGAGGCCAGAGTCACGTCAAAGGATAAATCACCTGCTTAGCGCATGTCAAGCCCTGAGTTGAATCCTCAGTACCACCAAAATAAACAAATGACAAAATATACAGTTTGTTTAACAAATAAAAATTTGTTTCTTCCTCAGAAGTAGTCCATGAAGTTCACCCCACTCTGAAACTTTCAGGCCAAGAGCATCTGAGGGGACTATTTTTCTTCCCATCCTAGAAGATCCAAGATGGTGCCTGGGACTCTGGTTGTCAACACAACGCAGAGAAATAGTGCTTAACTCAGCGTGGGAACATTATATTTAATATCTAGTTCATAGGTATGTGTGTTATAATATTATATTTACATGAAGCTAAATGCCCCATTGGATAAATTCTCTCATTTATTCTGACCTATTTTGCACATTCAAACAGTACTGCCTGTGCTAACCAGAGAGACACCTCATATATTCAAAATAGGAGACTGTAGACTCCGTGAAAATTTATGAAGAGTGACTTCAAGGAGAAAGATCAACTTACAAGTAATGTGAGGCTCTTGTTCAGATCCCAAATGGTGATTGTATGGAAAACAGAGAGGCTTTCTTCGAGCTGTCATTTTAAAATATCCACACACTATCCCGTGGGACAACCAGAGCATTTCCCACCAACAGAGACACCCAGAATGCTGATAATTCTTAATGACAAGGTGAGTTTGAAAACAGAGCTCTTTCTTCAGGAAAGGAACTGGGAGGTAGAAACTCCACCTTGGACTGCAACCCACTCAACTTTTCCCCAGTCCTTCTGTTAATAAAACTTTTCTGCCCAACCTTCACAACCTAACCAGCTCTTGTCCTCTTTGACACCCTACATTCGGTTTAGATGTATTTTCAATGCTGTTTCTCCTCCTACAACCTAAGTATCTTGAGAACTGAAACTTCTTTGCTGCACCTTGATTTCCCTGCGAGCTGCTGTACAGAGCCTCACATGTAGCAGCAAAGATGTGACTTGTTTATGCATGTGGAACCAACCAGTCAGCCAAGTTTTCAGGGAAAATGGAGTGGCGGGGGGGGGGAGAAAATGACAGCTAGTAATGGGCTAGGAAGAGAAAAGTGAACTCCTGGAGGAAACGTGAGTCGTGGATCATACCATTTTGCATTATTTAATGCACTAGGTGGCAGGGGGCTGGGACTCTGATCACTGGTGGCCACCCCTGACTTTGGGCAAGAGAGCAGACCTGGCTCTAAGCCAATGTCCTCATCCAAGATGATGGAGAACATGACCCCAGCAGCCTCTCCCAATCTACAGCCCTCTTCTAGGGAGAACAAGGCAGACTTTAAAGTAAGACAGGGGCACCCAGCCTTGGGTAGATGTACCTGCCCCAGAGCATCTGCTCTTCTATTCATTCCATGGTGAACAATTCCCATGATTCCACTTGTTGATTCCTTTACGTTATTGATTCAGTTGAACCTTCCACACCTGCCCCCACAAGCCAAGCACACTCCTAAATTCCTAGAGCCTCCCATTTCATTCTCCTGCCATCTGCCTTTCCATTCCTGCTCTGCTTTACCTAGGCCCACCTACTCTTTCTGACATAGAACTTAACACTTTCCAACGTAATACCATATTCAAGTCTATGTGTGGTTCACAGGGTTTGTGGCTGTTGCCACTGTTGCAGCTCACTGATAAAATCCTAAACACCTAAAACGGTGCCTGACAGTTCTATCTATTCACACAGAGCAAGACGTGCTCAGAGGTTTCTTTGCAATAAAGCAAATCGCAAAAAAATAATGGACTGCTCCTTTCTTTTTCTAAGGAGATATTTGATTTACCTTGCACAACAGAGAGGGAGGGTCCAGCGTTATCACTGACCCAAAGCAGAATCAACTTACAGCAGTCTTCATTTGTCCAGCACCATCAGAGCCATCATCAGATCCCTCTGGGAGATGTGAAGCACAACCCAAACAGGGCCACTTAATACCTTCCCTGGGTAGCTGCAGAGCCAACTCAGAAGCCAGCTTGAAGGAGAAAGAGAAGACTTCACACAGCCCGGTAATGGCAGCCAAAGGGAAGCAAACACAAGTAGTCCTGAATGCTCTGCCCCTACACAGAGAGCAAAAGGGAACAGAAGGGATAAAATGTCTGATCACTAGTATTGCCCCAACTGACTAGTGGGTCGTGCAGTAGCTTTAAGTGTAGTCCACTGCTGAAATATGGTTAGACTAGAGTTTGTTGGACTCTCTTCCAAAAAGGACCGTGTCATGTTGACATGTTCTTGAATATAGAACTCGAAACCATCCTGGTCTTGTAGAAATCTACAAGAGTAAAGGACATGAGTTGTAGAGAGCAATCAGGGCAGTATTTGACTTGATCTCCTTCAGTATTGCATGGCGGTTCCTAGCACATTCATCTTTGGCACTTCAGTCGCTGATGCTCTCGAAGTTCAAGCTGATGCTCCATGGCTAATACTTTGGTCCTGGTATTGTTCATTCATGTGTGCCTCTTGGAGGGCTCGCTAGAGAGTCTAGCTCTTTTCATGTCATAGTCCCTTCTCCAGGAGAATGGAAAGCATCTTCCGTACCAGTTGGACATTCATGAGTGGTCTACCATAAACATTTTTTACTGGTCCCAAGACAAAAGAACCCATGTTTCCCAGCCTCCCAGAAAAAGTAGGAACCCTTGCTTCCTGCCTTCCATGCTCATCACAGGAGTGTGCTTTCCATCCCCAGGCCTCTCAATCATTTATTACAATAAACATAAAGGTGCTCTCTCTCTCTGTCTCTCTCTCTCTCTCTCTCTCTCTCTCTCTCTCTCTCTCTCTCTCTCTCTCTGTGTGTGTGTGTGTGTGTGTGTGTGTGTGTGTGTCTCTGTCTCTGTCTCTCTCTCTCACACACACACATACACACACACATACACACACAGAACACCATCAGGCACTGGTAGCTCACACTTGTAATCTTAGTTACAAAGGAAGCTGAGATCTGTCACAGGACAAAGACAGTCTGGGGTAGAAAGTCTGTGAGACTCTTATCTCCAATTATCAACCCCCCCCCAAAAAAAAAGTCCAAAAATGGAGCTGTGGCTCAAGTGAGGAGTACTAATGTTGAACAGAAAAATCTCAGAGACAGTGTTCAGGCCCTGAATTAAAACCCCAAGACCAGCATTAAAAAAATAGAAAGAAAGGAGGGGGGAGAGAAAAAGAAAGAAAGAGAGAGAGAGAGAGAGAGAGAAAGAAAGAGAGAGAGAAAGAAAGAGAAAAAGAAAGAAAGAAAGAAAGAAAGAAAGAAAGAAAGAAAGAAAGAAAGAAAGAAAGAAAGAAAGAAAGAAAGAAAGAAAGAAAGAAAGAAAAGAAAAGAAAGGAAGGAAGGAAGGGGAGGAGGGAGGAAGGGCAGGAGGGAGGGGGGGAGGGAGGGAGGAGGGGGAGGGACGAAGGAAGGAAGGAAGGCAGGCAGGCAGGCAGGCTGTGTGACCTGTCCAGATAGGCAAGATTCTGAGGTATGTATACAGATTGCGTTTCCTGACAATACAACATCTGAATCCAGCTAGTTAGGGGAATTGCTCCCCAGGGGGACACAAATCCCTCCCAAAGGCACTGTCCTCAATACATTCACCATGCCAGACATGTGCTTTGTCTATTGTCTCTTCATTACAACCTCCTCTGAAGAGCTCTGCTTGGTAACAAATGAGTGCAGACTTCACAAATGGTCTGCAAGCGGCACCTTGTTCTTGGTGAACTCCATAGAAGCAAAGAATGAATTAAAAGACGTCCTCAACCAAGAGTGGTCTTTTTCCTTTCCTTCACCAGCAGCTGGAGAGGAGAGAACAGAGATGCTACAAAAGACCCCACAGCAGAAGAAAGACACCCATAAAGAGGGATTTATCCAGTCCCCAATGCCAACAGTATAAATTTGAGGAAAAACATGTTTTTAATGAGTCTGGTGATTGTTGGTGGACTCTGATGCTTTCCTTACCTTCCTCTTCTTCCTCATTTGCCTCCCCAGAAAGGAGTTGTCCTCTAGTGAAACCCTGGAAGATGACAGTTCTGGCATTCCTATACTCTGTACAGCGACAGATGATTTCTTCTCCTCCCAACATCAGCCTAGGTCACTTCCCACTTGAACTTGCAATTTCCTCTGAGGAAAGATGTCCTCATTAAGTGCTTATTCTGATTCACTACATTCCCATAGATTCGTCATTTCTCATGCACTGTCCATGAGGCCAACATTGCTGGTCCCAAGACTACACCTGAACCCTTTGTCTTGTATACAAGTTTATCCAATTTGGAGAAGGGAAGGGGAATCACAGAAACAGTGGGACAAAGGGTGAACCAATGCAACAGTGATACTCACTAGACACTATGTTGGAAATGAGCTTTACAACTGGGGGAGATGGGACTTGGTATTGGGGGAGAAACTGGGGGAGGGGTAACACTGATCAAAAAGAAATGTTCTCATTACCTTAGCTTATGTAACTGCAACCCCTTTGTACATCAACTTTACAATAAAATTTAAATTAAAAAAGACTACACCTGGTATAGCAAGGTTTGAGGAGCAGACAAGTAGAACGTGCCTTTGCTCTTGGTGGAACCAATTAAGATTTCCCTCCATTATAGACTATTTCTGACATACGATGATTTTGATGGCACTAATTCAATACACTCTGTAGCAGCAGTCCTCTGACTTTGAATGTTAAGCTTTTCCTGGTCTAGTCAAATGTGGCAGACAATGACAGGGAGATGTAGCTATGGGCCAGCCACATAAGATAGTCAGCATTTTATTTAGAATAGGTTTTGCTTTCAATAATCTGCTCAACTATAGGCTAATGTAAGAGTTGGGGCATGCCTGACATAGGCTCAGTCAAGCTTTGATGTTTAGTAGGCTGGATATAGTAAAAGCATTTGCTTTTTCCTGCTTAGTCTTCATTGTTGTTTTTAAACTTAATTTACTGTTAAATTATTATAAAGGTGACATACAGAGGGATTACAATTACACGAGTCACGTAATGAGTATATTTCCTTTTGTACAGTGTCTTCTGTTCCCTCCCTCTCCCCCAGTGCCTCCCTCCCATCTCCAGCCATAAGTTGTACAGTCTACTTTCATCAGTCCAGTGAGCCTCACTACTGAACTTTTCCACCATTTTTCCCTTGAGTTTTGTACCTTCTTCACAACCTCCCAAAGATACACAGGTGAATATACCACACATTAAAAAAAAGAAGACGGAATCACCAAAAAAATTTAAAATTTTTACAAAGGGAGAGATCTGTTGTTTCCATATCTTGGAGTTCATTTCAAGATATAGTTATAATTATATAAAGAGGCTACATAGGCATTGCTTTCTTTTGTTTCTCTCCTAAGTATCCTCCTTTGGTCTCACTATATGTGAGTATGTAGAATCCTGTATAATTTATCATATCCCAGTGTATTTTAGATTTAATTTCCTCCCATCAGAGAGAATATGTGCCATTTGTCTCTCTGAGCTTGGCTTACCTCACTCAATAGGATTTGTTCTAGGTCCATCCATTTCCCTGCAAATGACATTATTTTATTTTTTTTCCTAAGGGCTGTGTAAAATTCCATTGTGTATAAATGCCACATTTTGGATCCATTCATCTATTATGGGACATCTGGCATCTTTCCTTATCCTGACTATTGTGAATAATGCAGCAACAAACATGGATGTGCAGATGTCCTTATCATGTCCTGGTTCATGTTCTTCTTATTTTTCCTCGCTCAGTATAATGTTGGCTGTTGGTCTGTCATACACAGTTATTATTATTTTAAGGAATGTTCCTTCTATTACTACCTTCTCCAAAGCTTTTAACATGAATGGATGTTGTATTTTTGGAAGACTTTTTCTGCATCTATTGAGATGATCATGTGGTGCTTGTCCTTGGCTCTCTTGATGTGGTGTATTACATTTATTGATTTATATATGTCAAACCAGCCTTGCACCTGTGGGATGAAGCTTACCTGATCATAATAATAATGTATGACTTTTTTATTAGTTTCTGGATTCTGTTGGCTAGTATTTTATAAAGGAGCTTTTTATCTGTGTTCATCAGAGAAATTGGTCAATAGTTCTCTTTTTTGTTGGATCCTTGTCTGGTTTGGGGATGAATGCGGTATTAGTTTCATAGAATGAGTTTGTAATTGATCCTTCTGTTTCCATTTCACAGAAAATTTGAGGAGTGTTGGTGTTAATTCATCTTTAGAAGTCTTATAGAATTCAGCCATAAATCCATCAGGACCTGGGCTTTTCCTTTTTGAAAGACTTCTGATTATGTCCTCAATCTTTTTGCGTGTTATGGGCTTGTTTAATTGGTGTATATCTTCTTGGTCCAGCCTTGACAGTTAGTATGCCTCTAGAAATTTATCCATTTCTACTTGAGCATAGGTGTTGAAAGTAGTCCTTTATAATTGTTTGGATTTCTTGGATGGTGTAATGTTTCCTACGGCATCTCTAATTTTATTAACTTGAATCCTTTTCTTCATCAGTCTAGCTGTTCATTTGATTGATTTTTTTCAAAGAGCCAGCTCTTGTTTCATTGAGTCTATGTATAGTTTGTCAATCTCTTTTTCATTCATTTCTGCCCTAATCCTGGCTATCTAGTAGTTTGGGGATTGGTTTGTTCTTGTTTTTCTAGCAGTTTTAGTTGCATCATGAGGTTATTGACTTGAGTTGTTTCTGCTTTATATGTACACTTAGGGCTATGAACTTTCCTCCTAGTACTGCTTTTGCTGTATCCCAGAGGTTACATTTTGATGTATCTTCCTCGACTCTTAAGAACTTTCTAATTTCCTCCTTTATTTATTTGGTGACTCGTGTGTCATTCAGTAGTGTGTTATTCAGTTCCTAAGTGTTGGAGAGTTTTCTGCAATATGTTTGTTTTTGAGAAGTAGCTTGATTCCATGTGGTCAGATAGGATCCTCTTGTGTTTGCTTAGGTTCTTTTTGTGTCCTATGATATGTTCAATTTTGGAGAATGTTGCAGGAGCTGCTGAGAAGAATGTAAATTGGGTCACTGTTGGATAGAATACTGTGTAGATATCCGTTAAATCCACTTGGGCTAGGCTGTCATTTGATTGGGGGATTTCTTTGCTTATCTTTTGTGTGGTTGACCTGTCCTTTGGTGAGAGTGAGTGTTACAATCTCCCATTCTTATTGTGTTAGGGTCTATTATAGTCTGTAAGTCCAATTGTTTTCTGTATTTAGGTGCTTCATTACTTAGTACATAACTATTGACTACTATGATTACCTCTTCATGGGTCATTCCCTTTATTAATGTGCAATTTCCTTCATTATTTCTTTATACTGATTTTAATGAAAACTCTATTTATCTGCCTTCTTAAAAGATGCATTTGCTTGAAAATCTTTTTCCTTCCCTTCACGTGGAATATATTTTTATCTTTTACTGGGACATGAGTTTCTTGGAGACAACAAATAGATGGATCTTGTTTTTTTGATCCAATCTGCTGCTCTCTGTCTTTCGGTTGGAAAATTGAGTCCGTTGGTGTTTAAGGTTACTATGGAGAGATGTGCCACATTCCCTGCCATCTTCTTGTGTTTCCCAAAAAACTCTTCTAATGATTTTTGTCTAATGTCTTTCCTTGACTTTGATTGTTTTCTTTTTTTTTTTTTTTTTTTTTTTTTGGGTCCGGTCGTGGGGCCTGAACTCTGGGCCTGAGTGCTGTCCCTCAGCTCTTCAGCTCAAGGCTAGCGCTCTACCACTTGAGCCACAGTGCCACTTCCGGCTTTTTTCTTATTTGCTTATGTGGTGCTGAGGAATCGAACCCAGGGCCTTGAGCATGCAAGGCAAGCGCTCTACCACTGAGCCACCTTCCCAGCCCTTTGATTGTTTTCTTCAGATTGCTTCTTCCCTTTACTATTCTTTGTAATGCTGGTTTTCTGTTCATGAATTGCTTTAATTTTTGTTTGTCAAGAAAAGTTTTAGTTTCACTGTCAGTTGAGAAGGATATCTTCACTGGGCACACCAGTTTGGGCTGGCAGTTGTTGATCTTCAGGATTTAAATGAACCATTCCTGGTTCTCCTTGCATTGAGAGTCTGTGTGAAAGGTCTGTAGTAATTCTGATCTTCTTTCCATTATAAATATAGCTCCTTCTTTGATTTTGTTGCATTTAAAATTAATGCCTTGTTTTTAAAGAGGTTTCACTACAATGTATCCAGAAGTGCTTCTTCTTGGACCCTGTCTACTGGGTATTCTATATGCTTCTTTCAGATGGCTAAGATTTTCTCTCTTTAAACTGGGGAGCTTTCTGTTATTATTTTGCTGAATAGGTTTTCAGTGCCTTAAGTTTTCAACTCTTCCTCCTCTTGTTTCCCAACTATGAGTAGATTTGATCTTTTAGCTGACTCTACCAATTTTTTGTTTCCCTTTGCTATGTTCTGAGTGTGTTTTTATATGCCTTTGATTTTTTGTTCTAATTCTTGTTTTATCCTCAACTCCTGTTTCACTTATTCTATTCCTTAGCTTCCACCTGTGCTTTTTTTAAAGTAAGGAAATTGAATCTTTCATGTTTCCAAGCTTGTTGTTGAAGTCAGTTCTCAGGGTGTTAACTTCATCTTGTAATGAAGTATGCAGAATTTTTACCTTTCTCTCCATTTCTTTTTGGGTGACTTGTATGTTCTGTGCATTAAATGTATTTTTGATGGATATTGGGTTAATCCAATTATATTACAGAAATAACTATATTCACACTTAAGGCTAACCTCTTCTCAAAACAAGGAAGACCATGTACTAGTGTGCAAGGGAGTGAAAAGTACATCATTTAATTCTGGATCTCCTTGACATGATTTACCCTGGACAATTTAGCCAGGCTTTCCAAAATCTACTTGTTACTATCTCCATACAACAATTAAATGAGATCATGGGTCTTTAATCCCTTATCAAAGATTATTTGGATAATACCTGATACATATGTAATATGAAATCTAGAATCTTTTTAGATTTAAAAATAGTAACATGGTGTCTGTTAAATATATGACAAGTCTAGTGGGTCTGGGACAGAAGCCTGACATCACACATTAATATTTACACAGCCTAATGTATATATATTGCACTAAGCAGAAGAACATAACGATTACCAACAGCTGAATTTCACATCAGGCTTTACTGCCAAATCTGTTCAGATTAGATATGAGTTATAAGTAGACATTCAGTTTCCAGAGATTTTTCTGGACTACACAACTATGACTACAGGGTCTGTGAACCAGTGCTGGGCCTGGGGAAGCATTCTTCTTCTGCTGAAAGAACAGCACAGCCACCTTTCCTCCTATATCATGCAAGCAAAGAAGGCAAAGCCTCTAAGACAAGGACTCGGATGGAGCAGGATCAAACATGAGCATGAGATAACTAAATCTGCTGGATGGGCTCCAAGGTCAAAGCCATATAAGCATCCATGACTTGTCAGTCTTCAAACCATGCATACCCCTTGCACATCGCACACATGTGCATGTGCACACATATGCATACAAATATACTCAGGCAATCAGGGCTCGGAGAATGGCTAAATTCAGAAGTCAGGAAGATGGGGTCAAAAAGTCAAATCTTTCCTAAGAAAACACACCTCAATCCTCCTGTAAGTTCTAAAATTACTGAGAGTTTCTCCACAGAGGCCATTCAACTATACCTCTTGGAAATGTACATTGCAGTATGGGCACTAGACCAAAGATGAAGTCATTTCATAACTCTTCATTTACATGGACAATTTAAAGCCTGCAGGTGTGTAACTCCCTTATCTTGCTTCTGCATTTTGAACTTGATCTCAAAGCCACACCTCTTTGTGCAGTATCTGGAGATGAAAACTTTTCATAACTTTTTCTTTTCTTAAAGTAGAACCTCTTTGTGGTCCAGCTGTACCCACTATTTACCGTCTGCTTATAACCAGAGCTGCAGTGAAGTGTGGAGCCACTTCCAGGATACGCCCTACAAGAGCAGGCCTAGTCTACCCAAACTGCTGGCCAAGGGATTGAGATCTGCTGGTAAGCAGTAGCCTGTGCCCCTGGGAGGTAGTCTATAAAGAAATAATAATAAGCGGGAGGGAATCAGAAGCTCTTTGGTAAATTATGGTAGAAGTGACAGTTCAGTGCCCTGGATAGGAGCTTGGTTTCTGGAGGCAGCTTGGCTGAGCTTGCTGGGTAACTGCATTAGTTGCTAATTTTGTAGCCTTTAGCTACTTGTGTCAGCTCTGATAGTTTAGTCACCCATATGATTCTGATAAGAATAGGAACTGCTTCATAGAATAATTGTGGATAGTAAAATGTATTCATGTATATGGGCCTGAAAAGGACATATAGTAGGATTCTCTGAAGTTGCTGCCATTATATTCACCCAGCTTCTGCTTATAGACTGAATAGTAAGGTGGCAAAGCCATATTTAGAAACCCTCTCTATGTTGTTTCAAATTCCACATTCTCTCCATTCCCCTTAGTTCCCAGAGTGTCTATATAATCTGTAGAAACCCTCATCTAGAAAGCAGAAAGAGACAGACTGGACTGTCACTTTTCTGAGAAGAAGAATGGGACAGGAAGGACATTTGCCATATGCGAAAAAGCCAGCATGACCTACAAATGGCAAAGGAAAAATCACCTGCTCTGTGCTGCCCGTCATGTCATCCGGTCAATAGCCAAAATATGAAAAGCAGAATGTTCTGTCAATCAGAGACCTGAGCTCTAAATCACATGAGTCCAGCTCTCCTTTTTTCTCTCTCTTCC
The DNA here is from genome assembly GCF_019054845.1 of Dipodomys spectabilis. Taxonomy (NCBI): domain Eukaryota; kingdom Metazoa; phylum Chordata; class Mammalia; order Rodentia; family Heteromyidae; genus Dipodomys; species Dipodomys spectabilis. The sequence goes on along the minus strand of NW_024870743.1, from coordinate 6,186,890 downwards.
TTTTTCTCACTCACTTGCTGTTCAGTTACATGAAGACCTCCTGTGCAGAACAGAACCTCCTGCCCTGACTCCATCCTGGAAGCCAGCCACTGAGTCTTAATTGCAGACAATTGTTCTATCAACCAATGGCTGATGAAGCCTGCCTTCAGTCTTTGGGGGCACTGGAGTAGGACCTGTGTGGTCCAGCAGAAGGCTCCCTAGGCTGACTGAAGAACAGACACACAAGGTCTCATCTATGTGGCAAGGAGAAGCGTGAAATTTCCTGCATGGATCCGTATTGCTCCTGCTGCCAGCTAGGCAAAGACTTAGAAGCAGCGCCATCACTGAGCTCTCTTCCAAACAAGCAACCCTACAGCCTGCCGGGGCTCTGGCCCCGGAGCCAGCAATCTGGCTGCGAATGAATGAGATCCTTCCCAACAGAGTTCCAAGTTGGAAAGAATCATTTTGGTTTTTTTTGTTTTTTTTTTTCCAAAAAAAAATGTGGCTCTAATTTCTCTGCAGAGAAAGAGACACGTTCGGGGTCATTCTAAAATAGTCTTTTCTGAGGCATCTGTTCTGGTGACAGCTTTCCTCAGCTAAATGAGTACGCAGTGTCTTTGGTTTCCTGTCAAGTTGATCAAAGGGTGTTTGAATGGAGAATGTGCTTTTTAGTAGCCAACCTCTGCTCGGCATGTCTGCAAATCCTAAATGAGAAGTGGGTTGAGGGGAGGGGGCTGATGTGGTGCAGTGCCTGGTTGTGCTAATAGCCTTCCTGTGGCTTCTACAGGCTGGAGGATCCAGAGCCAGGTCCAGGTGACAGGGGTGAGGGAATGTCATGAAACCCATCGCATCTCCCACTTGGCTGGGAGATGACTCACCAGCCAGACTCATTAGCACCGAGTCACCCAGGGACTGAGAGGTTCCTTTCAGAAAAAGAGAAGCAGAGACATCCAGCATTCTGCATGCATTTCAATAAGTCTGTTTGATCCAGGGGAAACGGTTCTGTAAGGAACCTAAATCAGTAAATGCAAAAGATTCATGGCTGCTAATTAGGAATGTTTTCGTGAACTTCTAATAAAGCACAGGGCATGTGAGCATTGGGTGCGTGTATGCGGGGGGAATATCAAGGTACAGTTGCTTCATTTCCTTGGCGCCTCTGTTGTGATTCTGAAGTGTTGGTGACTGTCCCTCACCCACCCACAAGTCTATGTCTGTGAACTCACATGGGACCTGGTTCTCAACAGGACTTGGCTGAACAATCACTGCTCACATTGGTAACAGCGATGCCCCGTGTGCATTTGTGAAATTTTACCATTCGCGGTGCCAGCAAAACACTCAACGCTGACAATAAAAGATGAAACTGGCCTTTTTAGGACATAAATGGCACTGGTGACTCACCTTTTCCTACAGAGCCAAGGCTCAGCATAGCTCTTCCGCCCTGTCTTTCCAGCAGCTGACATTTGAGACCTCCCAGCTCCCCACAACCCCTCCCTCCCTTTCAATGATGCCAGTTATAGCTTGTTCCCGTCCCCCATTCTGATCATCAGTTCCAGATTCCACTTTCTCAGTTCCAAACTCCACTTTCTCTACGTTTCCTACAGGCTGATGATTGTCTGGGTTCTTCCGCTTTTCCACCGTGTTGTACAGGATCTGCTTCGATCTCTACACGGCTTGAACCTGAGATTTACTCTTTGACCGTTTCCCCACCTCCTCTCCCAAATCCTGCCGGTGTCTTACATACCCTCCAAGTCAAGTCATCTGAACATTGAGGGATGATTCTGGCTGAAGCCGCTCATTTCTGTAACTCCTCACACTGAATCTTCCTTTTTTTTTTTAACTTCTTAACATCAGACATCTGTTCCTCTTCATCCCCAAATAGATGAGAACAGCAGTTCCAGACCTCTCATGCCAAGACCACTGCTGGCCTAACAAATGATGTCTCTACCCCAGCTTTACTTCCTCCCATGCTTGCTTAAATACTGTACATAATTCAAATCTGATCACTCTCTTATGAAGCATCGTAAGTATCATGTCCAAGTGTCGTGGCCCATCACACAAGCGCTCGGTGTCCACCCTGTGTTTGGTCTCCTAGCTAGGAGATGCCAGTGTTGAACCCCAGCCAACACAAGTACCTATAATTGTCCTAAACCGCTATGTCATTTCACCCTGTTCTGCCTTTCCTGGAGCTGCAATGCCATTACCTCCTTCCACCTTTCTGCCTTGTTCATTTTCAAACCTCAGTTTCTCTTTTCAATGTCTTCTCCTCTTCTGGAAGAATTTCTTTCTCCTTCATCCCTACTGAATTTCTGTCTCTGATCATAGGGTCTACCAAGCTACTCTGCAGCACTTATTTATCTATGCCATTCTGGCTATGTGATCTTGACTAAACACTTTCTCATTCCGCATATTTCTCACTTCAGAAGCAGTTAAGAGACACTTAGTTATTGGGGCTGTTTCTCTCAAGCTCTGCTCCTTTAGTTATTGCATCTGGAAAAAATAGAGAGATGATATCTAGACATACAGAAAGAGAGATGAATAAATAGACAGGTGATAGATAATAAACAGATATATAATAGAAAAGTGATTGATAGATGATAGACAGACAGACAGATAGATATTCAGTATGTATCTATCCTTTCAGAACTCTAAACATAAATAACTAAACTTACCTTCCCCTCTTCTTCTCTCCCTGAGACCTGGTTATCAGCCATGGCAGTGCACTGAGGAACTCCCTTCAATGTGTACAAATCAAACCTTTGTTATTTCCCACCTTCACTCTCTCTAGGGCCTTTGAACCGATTTCTGCCTATATATGCTTAGAAAGTAGCGCTGACTACAAAATGGCTTTCTATAATTCTGCAAACATAACATTTTACCGCATGGAGCTGTAAATTACTTCCTCATATTCTCTAATATAAGAAAATAAATGAAATAGTAATTCATTATATTAAATACCCACAGGATAACAATATGAATTATTAATACATCATTATTTTTCCAAGTACTTAGCCCTGCTATGGTTACCTCTGATATTCACTTCCATCTGGAACATTGGACCGTCTTACAGAAGGAATACCTCTGCAAATCCCAAGGTAAAAAAACAGCAGTATGTACACCCAAAAACCTAGGCATAGAGCTTCCCTATGACCCAGCAATCCTACTTTTGGACATTTACCCAAATGATCACAAACTAGACCATACTAAAGCTACCAGAACAACTATGTTTATTGCAGCATTATTTACCATAGCTAAAATATAGAACCAACCCAGATGCTCCTCAATAGATGAATGGATCAAGGAACCGTGGTATATATACACAATGGAAATCTATGCCTCAGGAGGAGGAAATGGAAAGACTTGGAAAAATTATATTAAGTGAAGTAAGCCAGGCCCAAAGAAACATAGGTCTCATGGTTTCCCTTATTTGCAATAACTAGTATATATCTGAGACAAGCAGAAACATTCAGACAAGTTGATGTTAGATGAAATGAACCCCAAGATAAGGACTCAAATGGTTTTTCTTGCTTGCTATTGTTTCTAACATATTTATAAGATGATTTTTTTGTTGTTTTGTATGTCCCTCCCCCATGGTATACTTTGTGGGGGTGAAGGGAAAAAACAAATTGTATAAATAGGGATACAGATGGACCCATTGAAACAATGAGATGTGCAAGACGTTATGTGGAAAAACTAACTTTACAACTTTGGTGGGGGGCAGGGGGGATGGGAGGGCAGGGATGGGGAAGGGGAAACAAAGGAGGAGGCAACAATGCTTGATAAGAAATGTACCCATTATCTTGCTCATGTAATTGTAACCCCTCTGTACAGTATTTTCACAATTAAAAAACTTATTAAAAAAAAAAAACCTAGGCAATAATACTTATCTCAGCTTTCTTAATAGAAATGGAGAATAGATAAATAGTTACCATGTACTAAAGAGGGAAAAAGAGGGGGCAGGAGAGAGGGGAATGGGTGTCCCTCTCCAAAGAGCAGTGTTAAGTTCTACAATCTGAATGTCTGTTCCTCCAACATTCATATATTAGACTGGGCACTGGTGACTCACACATCTGTAATCCTAGCTACTCAGGAGGCTGAGATCTAAGGATCATGGTTCAAAACCAGCCCAGGCAGGAAAGTCTGTGAGACTCTTATCTCCAATTAATCACCAAAACAAAAACCGAAGAACAATAATGTTGGAAGTGGAGCTGTGGCTCAAGTGATACACTGTTTGCCTTGAAAAAAAACATGGACCTCAAGGACAGTGCCAAGACCTTGAGTTCAAGACCCTGAACTGGCACCAAAAAAGAAAAAGAAAACTCACGTATTAAATACTACCCCAAACTTATACGCTCAGTGTTACCTGGAGGTGATTAAGGCTCAAAGGGATCCTGGGGTGTGGAGGGCAGATCGTGATAGTGGGTTTATAAGCATTAAGAGTACACTGAGCTAGCAACTTGTCCCACATCACACCTAATACCCTCCACCGTGGGATATTGCAGCAGGAAGCTCACCAGTCGCTGAGCAGACCTTGTGGCCACCCCCTTCTCCCCAACCCCTAGAGCATGAGCCAAACAACCTACTCTCCTTAATGAATTACCCAGCCTCAGTTATTTTTTATAACAATGAAAATCAAATTAAACCCACAGGGATGCTTGTGGTGGCAAGCATATTACAGATAGATATAGATATAAATACACATACACACATGTATACACACACACACATACACACACACACACACATATGGTTGTGATATTGTTCTATAGTATTATAAGCTGTGTCCATTAGTGGAAAACAGCTAAAGGAGCCAACCCCAGGATCTTTGCATATTTCTTACAATTTCATGTGCATCTACAACTATCTTAAATTTTAAAAATTAATTTTATACACTGGAAGACAGTAACAGAAGAGGTATCAAAGACACAGAGGATGGGCTCCCGTGGGATGTGGATGGAGGATGTTCAGTGGGGAGGAGGCAGGTTAGCCCATCCAGAACCAGGGCATACTATGTGCTGCTCCTTGATAGGCAGAGATGGCGGGGAGAGAGGTCAAAGGGAGTTGTGAAGGCAAGAGTGGTCTCATGGGAGTCTGATGCGAGGTCCAGGTGGCTAATATACGCGCTGAATGGCAATATGCCCACCTGAGATGGACACAGAATAGAACCGGACCCTGAAGCCTAGCTGTATGGGCAATCTTTTCCATAAACCAGAGTTTTTCCCTTCTCTCTCTCCCTGTCTGACCCTGATTACTTCTACTCCAGTACCCCTAAACATGCTTGGGGAACACATTTGTTCTCAAAGATATAAATAAATGTCTCTGTCACAGGCCTGAAGTGGGCAGATTCAAACTGCATGGAACTATAACCTTTAAACTGTGGTGAGTGGCTTCTTCATGTCAGTGTTTTACAAAACAGAAGATGGGGCACACTTCCTCTTGGGACCCTCTCTGGACCTTGGATGAGGCCAAGAAGCCCTGGTAACCCCAGAGGCCCAAGTGTCATTAGCCTCATAGCAAATCCACTCTGGCTGGGACCATATCCAGTTCTTCCTGGCATCTGGCTCAGGGTGGACATTCAGAACCTGCCCAGTGATGAATGATTGAGTGGCTCAGCCACACACGCACAGATGTGAGGAAGGGAAAGATGCCTCTCAACCATTCATTGGAGAGACAGTTTGATCCTTCAGTCTAGATGACCAGGCTGTGTGTGTGTGTGTGTGTGTGTGTGTGTGTGTGTGTGTGTGTGTGTGTGTGTGTGTGTGTGTGTTCCTGGAGGGCTGACCTCACTTGCTATTTTTGTCTGAGTCCCTGAAGTGGGCTGTGGAGGGATTTACAGGCTGTGATTATGCAGTCCAGTCTAAAAACACACAAAGCTGGGGAAGCTGGTCATCTGCTATTTGCAACCAGATCAGAAAAATCCCTCAAGGGCAGTGTGTTTTCATTTCCATGCTAAATCACAGAAGAAGAAGAAAGAGAAAAAATACAGCTCAAATGCAAATGGAGGCCCATTTTAAGCATTGGGGTGGGGAAGGGAGAGTTAAGGTCTTTGTCTGAGAGCCAACAGCCTTCTCTCCGTGAAGAACACATGGCATTGCATCAGCCGGCCAGCGCTAAGGCTCAGAGGGAGTCCATAGCTAGAGGCGTTCTCATGGTTGCCAGCGTCACGGAGCCTGTCACATAGCAGCCTTCTCCAAACTCTGAATTCTAAATGGCTCTTACCTCTATAGCTCCTTCCCTGCCTGCTGACTCTGCCTGCGTTAGGCCTCCCTGGTGAAGTTAGGGACGAAGGGCCCTGGGAATGAGTCACCAGATGCCTCTGCACATCACTTTGTGCACCAGCAGTGTCACCCCAGCTTCTCCAGCCTCGCTTCATCTCCAAGGTCCCAGGACCCACAAGCTTCCACCGTCTCCACCCCTTCCCGTTCTCTGAGTGCCAGCTGGCACTCTGTGACATAGCACATTTTCTCCTCAGGTAGCTGAAGAAAAACATCTGTGAAGCTGTTGGGAAGATAAATACAGGAGGGCCTCCCACTCCAATGGGGGGAAGCCTAGTGCATGTAATCTTCTGAGCACCTGGAATGTTCTGCTGAAGGGTCCAGGGTAGGTGGATGATTTATCCCAGGACATACAACTCCACGTGGGAAACCATTCAAAGGGAAATGCCAGGTCATACAGCAAAAGAACGAGGTCGTGTGCAGGATGGAGGACTAACTCCTTGAGAGAGCAGGGGCCTGGACATTCACTAGCAAATAACAGATGTTGGCTGAATTGTCAAGCCCGAAGGAAGTGAGCACAGGTCCTGCCCTGGTCCTCGTTTCAGCCTCCAAACTTCCTCCCCTGCACCACTGATAAAGTGGTCATTTGTTCAGAGTTGGTGGAAGTTCAGGGCCATTGCTGTTCTCCAGTGCCCAGCCATGGGAGTGTTTCCGTGAGGTCCAGGAGAAGATGGTGATATCCTGGAGCCCTACAGCTGATTTAAAACAATCACAGTCCACTTGCAGGAGAACCGGAGGAAAATCCAACTCTTTGATGTGATTATCACGTCACTGAGAAAGAAACCAGGATTGCCCAGCACCAACCATCGGGGAGGAGCAGTGCTATTTCCTCCAGTATGTTACTTCCTCCAGCCTGAGACATCATGGGTGGCGCACAGAATCACGGTCCCCAATTCCAGGAGACTGCAGAACAAGGCCCAGGAGCCTACGGTGACTTCCAAAGCCTGCAGGGTTGATGGAGACCAAGTGCGCTTACAATCCTGGACCTGCTCAAGTCCAAAGCCCAAACGGTCGCTTCCTTCTTTGGGGACCACTTGAACTCTTCTCCAGTCTAGATCTGACTTCTCATGGAATCCACACTTCGTGGTCAGGAAAAGCTGGCTCACCTTCTGAACTACCCAAGCTGAGAGGAATGGAGGCTGGCTGGGAAGTGGTTGACCCTGGGGGCCGAGCCAGTCCAGTCTGACCCATGGCCTGGTCTCCACAGTGCACAGGCCTCTGGCGTCACATTGTGCTGCGCTCAGGAGCCTCACGAGGTGCTGTGCAGGGACTAATGTTCATGGCTAACTGCATGCTTCTCCTCACCCCTCACATTTTATAAACATGTTCCTCAAGGAAACACTTCCAAAGGCAATTTCACGTGGGACTTCACTTTCGAACGGCTGCTGTGCTGTTCCTTCTGTTCAGAACACTGGCCGTCTTCTCTCCACTTTCACATAATCTTGTCATCCAAAGAGCCAGACCTGAGGACCTGGGGTCCTGGATGTGACCTTTGTACCTCTGACCTGTCACCTGACCTCTGCAGCAATGCTCACCTGTGACCCCCCCATACCCTTGCTTTACTCCTGCCTCTCGCTCCCCCTCTGTAACCCCTCACAGTTCCATGAAGATCCCGCCTGAGAACAGAGGAAGCAAGGACCATGTGAGAAGGGCCCAACTAGACTCCATGGGTTTACTTCTCTAGTTCTCGGTATCCGCAGGGGCCTGACACATAGACCTCATAGCAATCACTTTGGCTCTTCGCATGTATGCACATGCGTACAACTGTCATTCGTTCCTTGTCATCAGAGTACCTGGCATGCAGCAGACCTCAGAATTATAATCCTCCGCGCTGCACAAGGAGACATTGTTTCTCAGACAAGGACCCTATTGAAGCCTTGCCGGTGGCCTCTGCCACCTCCCGGAGTAGCCCACGGAAGCAGCGAGGCGGTGCCCAGCCCTTAGCACAGCATGAGCCACAGCAGACAGTCCACCTTGGCTTTGGCTATTTGAGGAATTGATTTTTCTCTGGAATCAATCAGGGGACACTTGAGGATTGAGACAAACGAATAAAACTCACAGGTAACTAGATGAAGCCAAAGAAGAGACTGGTGCACGGTTTGCACTTTCTGCTGTGAACAGAACTCCTAGGCCTGGGCTTCTCCCTGGAGACCACCCACTGTCCTTTTCCCACTAGAAGAAAGGCTCAGCGGGAAACAGCATGGAGCACTTTACAGGAGGCCCACAGTGGTAGTCCAAGGGCTCTGCGCTCGACAGAGACAGAGCACCACTAGGAAAGAATGACAAACCCTGGCTGGCTGTGCAGGTGACCTCTCCTGGTGGCCACCCAGACCTAGTGACAAGTGCTTTCTGCTCTTAACATGCCTGACCCAACACCAGCACTGTCCGCCTCTGAGTGACTGTTATTTGCAGACATAGTTTAATTTCCCAGCCAAGCCATTTCCCTGCGTCTCAATGTGAATGACTAAGAACTGACAAATGACTGATGTTCACACTGTTTCCTGCTCACAAAATGCCTCCGGAGACATTATGGAAGTGATCCATCCTATCTTTGTGCTCTGGGGAAGAGGGTAGTCACTTGCATTAGCACCCAAAGAAACTGAAGTGTCAGACATGCACTCCAAACCAGCAGCTCAGGAAGCAAGAACCAGGATTCAAACTAGGGTCCTTTGATTCCCCCAAATGCCATATTCTTTCCATCCATTGCGTCTGTAAAACCCCTGTTTACTTACATAATGCTTTACCAGGCTCTCATCACCATGCTGAGAGGTTGCATCTGCCATGTTGATCCCAGACAGAGCAGGTGTTCTTTGAGGCTGACTCTGTCTGTCCTCTCTTCTATGGGTTCTAAAAATACCTTTGGGTAAAAGATGAGAGGGAAAAAGAGATCTGATCAATCGTCTCAAATTACACAGCAAAAGCCAGGGACAGACCTTGGTTTTGTGATCCACGTCAAGTATAAAATGACGTCCAAAGCATCTTTCCTATTAGGAGAAGCAGCACCACCCCAACAAATGCCCTCCACCCCCACACCACCTGCACAGAAGCCCACCTCCGTGCTTTCTTGAGCACCACGGCTAGTCTGTTCTCAGCCATTCTTCAGGGAGATAGTGTCCCGTTTCTACATACAAGTAAATCGAATCCTAGAGAAATGATACGGCTGGTCCAAGATCCCAGTGGAGTCAAGATTCCTGGCTGTGATAATATTCATTGCACTATCACACACTCTCGACCAGGAAGAGGAGCATTCACACGGGTTTAGAAATCTACTGGTCTTGTACTTGGTTTTGTTGGCTTTGTTCCTTACATTTCTCAACACTTATGAAGAGATGAAGTTAGTCGGGTCTGCCGCTACAAAGCGACTGAGGAAGAGGATAAATGTGCAATGACAGGAGAACTGGGGTGTAGCTAATGTTCCAAGGAGCCATGATAATTCAAAGCCGGAATCACTGAGATGGTGTAAAAGTCAGGGAAAGCTTCACAGAGACCGTGGGCTTGAAGATCGTGAACTGGAATCATGAAAATCTTCAGCTTCTACTTCTTATTCCTTACAACATAAACCCAGAGAAATGGGGGAAAAAAGAGTCTGGCTGCTAAGGTGATGTGAGGAGCAGATGCACTGATCTTAGACAGTACTGGGCATGGCAGCGGGAAGTTCTTGGAACTCCACAAAACTTGCTATCTGAGAGAATTATTAGACAGCATACCTGAGCATTCAGGCTCACAGCACAGGCCCTTTCTCCTGCCTCTATCTCAAATCCAACCCAAGGAGCATCTCTTACAGGGAAGCCCAGCCTCCTCCTCCACCTCACACACACCTACATTGGTGACTCTCTTCAGGTATAGGAGTCTAATTGGCTTCTCCATGCCATGCCAGGTCCTCCTTGACAGGAGGGACAACTCCTACATCTCTGTTTGCTCAGAGGCAGCACCCAGCCTGGATTCAAGTGCTCTGTGAGTGAAGGATGAACAGATACACTGGAGACTCTAAAATGGGTAAGAAGAGGGACCTGCATTTCATGGAGCTCACAATGTAAGTCTCATACCATCGATATTCATTGTGCACCTCCACCAGGGGTGAGACGAAGTGTTCACATTTTGGAGCAAAAATTCTGCTTGCTTCTATACAAAAGATCCCTGGTCTAGTGGGGGAGCCAGACAAATAAACCAACAACTGCCTCACATTCCAGATTTATGGTTACAAGATGTTGAGGCAAGCCCTTGGGTCACATGATGTGACTCTCCATCTGTGTGAGGGGGATTGGCTTGTAAGGAAATGGCCAGATATCTAAGTCTTCCATCTACTTTAAAAGAAAGACCTAGAACAGGGGGAAAATGTCTAGCTCTGGAGCTGACCCTGCTAAGAAGTGTGAGGACAGAGCCTAGAAGGAAACAAGCTGAGATCCAGGAGATAGACAAAGACAGCCAGCAGGGAGGTACAGATTGGGAAGGCCTGCTGGGAAGAGGTGCAGGTTCCACCGGGAAGGAAGTGGGCAGCTTAGAAAGGAGGAGTTGGGATGGTGTCACGCAAGCGTTGGCCCCTTGACTTCAACGGGGCCTCCTGCCACACAGCAGGCTTGTGGCGCTTCATAGATGATAAGGGGGCATGCAAAGAACTAGTGTTGTCTCTCTGAGGTCCTTCAGGACAGTGAGGTGAGCACTGATAGAAGAAGGCTGGAATGATGCCATAGCCACGAGAGGAGAGCATAGACCACCCCAGGAAGCGAGGGTTGGTGGGTCAGAGCCAAGGTAGGTCCCGGGTAGAACAAGAGGCTCGTGGAGGAGATGTCTGAACTTGCAAAGAGAGGAATGAGAGAGGGAAAAGAGCCTTGTGGAGGACAAGGAAGTCACTCTCCAAGGCCCGGGTACTTACAATGATGGACTCTGGAGGAGGTGTGGAGCCGTGGGATGCAGGCAGGACACCCCAGCCTGGGTAGGGCTCCTACACACAGCGCCAATGTAGGACGTCAGCCACTGATCACAGCAGACTTCGCTTCCTCATCTCCACGTTCTTTCTCTCCTTCCTCCAAGACTGAGAGAGTCCCAGATAAATCACAAGACCACAGGGCCAAGCCTGATATATAGCACATATTTTCGTTGTTGTTGCCGCTGTTGTGCTCACTCCTGGGCTTGAACTCAGGGTCTGGGCACTGTCTCTGACCTTCCTTTTGCTCCGGCTAAAACTCTACTACTGGAACCACAGCTCCACTGTAGAGATAACAGTGTCACAGACTTTCCTGCCTGGTCTAGCTTTGAACTGCGATCCTCAGGTCTCAGCCTCCTGAGATTGGCGTGAGCCACTGGCTCCCAGCTCATAGAATGAATTTAAGGAAATTTGCACAGTGACCGTATGCTAAATGACTAGCGCCATGCTCAGGGTATGTGCGTCAGCTGTCACTAGGCATTCTATCAAATGTAAACTCTTGTTTATGCTTTTCAGATGAATGATTGCTCTGTATTTTTTTGGAAGAGCAAGGAAGACTGTTAGCACAGATTCCACCTCTGAGTTATCCTTCTGCAACTCCCTTGGCTGCCCTTCCTTGCCTCTCCCCCACCCCACCTAACCATCCCAGGCATTCCCTCCAGCCTGGAACACACCCCGCTCCCAAGTTCACCCACAGTGCCAAAGCCCTCTGCAAGGGCTTGTGAGGATAAGGAATCCATGGAAAGTCAACAGAAATATTTATCCCAAGTTTCCTGCATGTCAGGCTATGACAGCTTGCCTTCTGTCTCCAGCACTACGTTCATGTCAATAAATCTGCTAGACTCCCCCCCAGCAACCTGCTCTCTCTTCCCGAGGCAGAGAAGCTGTGAAGAACAGGGCTTCTGTCTTAAGAGAAAAATCCCACCACACCCCAGAATGTGTGTGAAGTGGCCCTTGGATAAAGACCAGACCTTTGAGTGCATTGATGTGTGTGTGGTGGTGGTGGTGGTAGTGGTGGTGGTGTGAGGGGGTGGGATATATGTGCTGTGTGTGGCATACATGTGTGTTTGGTTGCTGTGAGTGAGTGGTGTGTGTAGTTTATGTGTGGTTAGGTATGTGTGTCTTGGTGGTATATCTGCTTTGTGTGTGGTCTGTACATGTGTATTGTGAGTAGGTGTGAGGAGTATGTGGTTTGTGTGTAGTATGTGTAATTTATGTGGTGAGGTATGATGTGCATGTGTGTGGTGTGTGCATGCGCACACGTGTGTGATGTGAAACCTCATCCTCACTTAGCTTGCCACAAAATAGGGGATCCAGATGTCTCTTTAACTTGGAGTGAAGGCCAGAAGTCTGGCATCCTGTGGATCCCTCTACAGGTCTGAAGGTGCACTGCACCCTGGGTTGGGGTAGGAGACACACAGACTGGTGCTGCTTTTGTGACAGACAAGCCCATGTATATCACTGGACCTCACTTTCCAGGTTACAGACTAAACGTAAAATGTAGAAGACACTGAAGGAGTTCAATGACAAAATGGGCAGTAAACACAGACAACAGGACTTCACATAGCAGGTGAGGACCTTGTCCTACCTCATCTGATACAGGGTAACACCCCTCCCTGCACAGAGGCAGGGATGGCTGAGTCCCTTCCCTCTTCCTCTGAGGGCAGAACAAGAATTCATAGGCATTGTTCCTGTCCTCAAGGGCTGGGGCTGCATTGTCAAATACCTCAGAACCTCTCTTTCCTGCAGTGCAGGAAGATGAAGCAGCCTTTCTCTCCCTCCCAGGGCTGAAGCTGCAGTGCCCCCGCCCTGACACCGGGAGGCACTCATCCCAGCCACAGCTGCCCTGGACCATCCTGACATCTCAGCCACTGGGCCCAGTTCTCTGTCTCGGAGTCTGCGGAGACAGAGGGCTTTCCAGCAGCTTTGGGGTACTGAGCTCTTGTGGATGATGGATACCATTCTAATCCTAAATGAAAATCAAAACCAAAAGAACCATGATACAATCCAACCTCCATCGTGACAAAATTCCCTCCTCATGAAATAGTAATAAGCCATTTATATACCTGCCCCCAAATAACCATTTCAGTTCTCTGGACTATTGCAGCCTTTTTTTTTAAAGAACAGCAAGAATGTGAGTCCTCACTCAGAGAAGTTCTGCCCTCATCCTCACTCAGGGCTCTCCCGTGATTGCCCAGATTTGCCACAAGAAGCAGGAAAAATAGCAAGCTAGAGACCTCTGGGCACCCTAGACTTGAAGTTCAGCCTCCAAAGCAGAGCGTGGAATCCTGTCCCTTCCTCAATGACTGTGTTATTATGAAAAACAATGCAATTTGCAGTAGCACAAGAAAGGATAAAATATTTGTGAAGCTCTTTAACAAAAGGTCAGAATCTGTACTCTAACAGCTCTGAGACATTGATAAGAGAAAATGGGAAGACTTGCTATTGGAGAAGTGGCACCTTTTCCTAAACTGTCCTATAGATTCAACAATCCAAGACAAATTACATTTATACAGCAACTGAAAGGGACCAGAAGAACTAAAACAATGTCTGATAACAACCAAGTTGGAGACTAACATCCAATTAGAAAAGTTACTATAATTCTATAATAATCAAGATGGTTTGAAAGGTTTTGCAAAGTCTATTTCTGGTTCCTGGAAAAATATCTTTGATTTATTATGACCAACAATGATGCCAAACTACTCAGTGATCTCTTCAACTTGTGGCAAAAGTGGATGTCATATTGAACAAAAAAGTCAAAAAAAATCCAAATACCGTATGTTCTCATTCATTATAGATCTAGATGATGATAATAGTGGTGATGATGGTAGTGAGGATGATGATGATCATGATACTAGTAGTGGAAACTGGACATGAATGTAGAAAGGAAACTGTGTAGAAGGATTCTTCAGGATGATGAGGAGAAAAGGAAGGGATACAGAAAGGTGAAGAGGACTGAAGAATGATATGTGCGTGTTTATATACATAGATATTTATATGAAATACAGCATAATTAAACCCATCTAACCTTCATGAAGGAGGGAAGAGGGAGGAGAGGATTGGGAGGATGGTGGAGGGGTAAATTTGTTCCAACTACACTGTGATCCTGTATGGAAGCCTCACATATTACAAATCAAATTAGCTCAAACTACAATAGCAACATCAAAAACTATTGACAGATCACCCTGGAAAATGGAACATAAACATGCAACAAAGTAGCTCATAGATGCTTATCTACATACACAAAAACTACTTTCAGTGAATCACGTGTTACCTATAGGAGATTAAGTTATTAAAAAAAAAATTCTTAGCAGTGAGGTTCCAGGATGGTCTCCCGGAATGTTGTCACAAAAGAATTTTAAGGCACCTAGAGCTAGAAGACCAAGGAAGTTTATTAGTAAAGAGAAGCAGAGAATGAACTCAAGCATGCACATCTGGTAAAAAGGGCTGTGTGCGCTAACATCAGGCTATTTATGGTAAAGAAGTGGGCTGAAGGTTTGGCTTAAATTCACCTCAGGATAGATAAGTGTTCCTCTTTGTTCTGGACACCTGGCACATTCAATCACTTTTGCTCTTACAATGTTTGACATTACCAATTGGGCCCAGATATACCAAGTCTGGTTAATTTATAAAATTTGGGTCACCGTGACACAGATGTCCATTTTACTCGAACATCCCTTTAAACAAAGAATGGATTTCATCAGATGCTCCTTTTAAGCCAGGTGTCCTTCCTTAAGATATTTTTTTCCTTCTTTGCAAACACTTCTGTGATCAAAGGAGTTATTTTTTTGAGTGTTCTTTTCTCAGGATAAGTGACCTTTTTTCAAGATATTCTTGCTGAGCTCCCAGAACATAGTAATCATTTGGGCATGCGGACAAGGTCAGAAGGAGAGAGAGTTACTTGTCATTGAATATTGCAGCTCAGCCAGGGAGGGTAAAGTTTAGAATGAAAAGTGCCTTGTGCCTTTCATCAAGTTATTCACTTATGCAAAGCTGTGTCTGAATTCCTGGCTCCCGCTTCCCAGGCTTTATGTCCCCTGATCTATCCTGAATCATTCTAGAATGTATATGAGAAAATCTTCAGGTTGGACACAGATTTCTTAGAAACAATACCAAATGTCTGAGCTGTAATGAGGAGGAAGAAGAACTCAAACTGAACCCCACTGAAATTAAGAACATTTGCACTTCAAAACACACCAGTTTTAAAAAAGTAAACTAAAACACAAGCCACACATTGAAAGAAAGTATTTTCAAATGATGCATCTGATGAAGAATGCACAAGCAGAATGTAACAAAACTTATAGAACCCCCTAAGATGTGAAGCAAGCCCAGTAAAAACTAGTTGAAACATTGGAAAAGAGAGTTCACCAAAGAAGACACCTATGTTTAGTAAGCATGTGACTCAATACTTGATATTAGTAATTAGGCAAATTCTACACCCACTAGGATGGCTATAATAGAAGGCAGACAATGTCAAGTGTTGACAAGGGTTTGGAGTAACTGGAGCCTCCACACTTGGTGGTGGGAAAATGAAATGGTATAGCCACTTTGAAATGCTATAGAAATTTCTTACAATGTGAACCACCAACTTAATGAAATCCAGTAACTCTACTTAGGGGATTATACTCAAGAGGAATAAAAATATAAATTTAATATTTTATATAAAACATAATAATAAAAAATTCATCCTCAGACTTGCCCATGACCATCTATAGTGTCATTATTCATAATAGCCCAAACTAGAAACAACCCAACTATCAATCACAGAGGGTATGAATAAGCAAAAGATATTAGAACCATGTATTAGAACCCTATTCATCGATAAAAAGGAACAGAACACCAAAAACTCCAGCAGCCAAGATGAACCTTAGAAACATTATACATCAAGTCTAAAGGAGTCGGAACAAAAGACTCCATGCTACATTGTTCCATTTATATGAAATAGCCAGAAAGACTAGCACATAGACGCCAAAAGAGCATCCCACTTTGCCTGGAGCTCAGAGTGGGAAATTGAGAACTGCACGCGAGCTTCGGGGGATTTGTGGGAAGGATGGCACTCTTAACACTGGATTGGAGTTGATGGTGCCCAGCTCTATAAATTTCCTAAAGCTCACTGGAGTGTGGAGACTTGCCATGGGTGAATTTTACGGAATGGGAAATATAAATGAAACTGTTAAAAAGTAGAAAACTGATGGGAAGCTCTACAAAGAAAGCAAACAAAACCCACTCCTAGTGAGTATCATCCCCCATGGAATGTCTTCCTTACCAAGGACAGCGTGCCCTCTCTGCCACAGCCTGAAGCAGCCACTGCCCTCTCCTCCAGCACGGGGAAATCTTCAAATCACCCATGGAAATCAAAACGTGCCTCATGCAGTCTCCTTGCCAAGGATGTGAGGTTTTAGGATAGACCAGCCAACCTCAGATACCTGCTCCACCCTTCTATTTCCCAAGCCCTTGTCTGGGGCCGGGGACATGGCTATTGCTTCTGCCTAGCAGACGTACAGCCCTGAGTACATATATCACTACTGCAAAAAAAGAAAAAGAAAAGGAAAAGGAGGACGAAAAGACAAAGCCCATGTCTAGCCTTGCTCTTTGTGTCTCTCACGCTGTGGGTATCTGGGACTTTGGCTCCTCATCTCTGCAGCTTGTCCTTGGCCACTGAAGTTCTCTACTCAGAATACCGCAGCCTGGCTTGCCCCTGAACTTGACGTTCACTTGATAGACAATGCTTTCCTCCATTCGCATTCTGTAATTTATACATTTCAAAGATGATCCTTCGCATACGCCTCTTGGCCGCTACAGGTTCAAGCTGAGCTGATCGTCAGATTACTTACATGCTAACTATTTTATAGGTTAATATTGCTTCCAGCTGCAGGCCAGAGAGTTGCTATTCATTATTGCAAAGTTTACCAGTTACCCTGAGTATATTCGACCCAAGTTAAAAGAGAAGAAAATGCTCTTGGCCTTTTCGGATAAGGATTTTTTTTTTCTCTTTTGACATCAGCAGGGGTGCTTTTTCCATTTCTTCTAGGCAAAGAAAAACACATCCGCAGAAGTTAGAGCTGAGTTTGAGTCTAGCTGACAATAGCTAGATGCAGATTCTGACCCTGAGCTGTGTGACGCATCTCAGCTTTCTGTCCCACACTCCTTTCCCATTGGCTGGATCATCCCACTTCCTAGAAGGACTCCTTTCCCATTGGCTGGATCATCCCACTTCCTAGAAGGACTCCTTTCCCATTGGCTGGATCATCCCACTTCCTAGAAGGTGGTCTTTTCTAAAAATAAATAGGTTCTGTCCTGAAAGCTGATAGGAATGTTAGCCACAGAACCATCCATCCCCAACATCCACCCCATAGCTACAACACACAGGGTACAGGCTGTAGGGAAACGCAGCTGGAGTGCATCTGTTGAGATTTTGCTGATGATTTCACACAGACAGATACTGCCTTCCTTCAAACAAGTCCTCAGTCTTCCTGGTGCTCTAGAGCAGTTCCTCTTCTCCAACTCCACTCAGAAAGAACAACTGAATACAAATGACTCCATATAATTCGTCACTAGTAAGTCATCATCAATCATCACAGGCTCTCCTGGCTCTGGGATGAAATCTAAACAGCAAGTACAGCAGCCAACCCATCACCACATTTCACTGCACCTTCTGCCAGGTTCAGGTTTCATCACACACCTAACAGTCTGAGGTCAGACCAGCCACTTGTCCTAAGCAGCAGCTCCCGTCCATGGGTTGGCTCTCCCCACTCAGCCGTGTCCTCGGCTGGCCATGTTGATGGTTGGTTTATGCTTCAGCTGCAATGGACTCTCCTCTCTGAAAATATTCCAAGTCTCTCTCAACCCAAAATTAGTCACTTCCAACTCTTTGTCCTGGGGAATCTCACAGACACAGCTTTAAAGGCGTCTGTCCCAGGGCAATCTCATCATTGACATGTCAGCACCTGGAGAAGACCACACACTTCTCCAGGGCTGGCACTTCCTTGGCTTTATTTGATGTTGTCCATGAGATAGCACAGGAAGAGCCAGAAGAAATTGGGTAACTCATTAATAACAAGAAATTGAGAGGGAAAGGGAAGAAGGATAAGGGAAGAGGGAAGAGGGAGGAGGGAGGAGGGAGAGAGAAGAGGAGTCATTGTGACTTCTTGAAGCCTTGTAGCAAAGAGAAAGCAGGCAAATTCCTGAGAAGAATGTAGACCCAGAGAAAACTTTGAGGAAGAAGTTGATTCTAATGTGTGGTATGCCAAAGATCTGTGGGCATCCAGGACAGGCAGGGAGCGACCATGCAGGGAGCGGAGTTACCATGCAGGAGGAGAGTTATCAAGTAGAGAAGCACACATTGTTTGAGGCTCAGAAGCAATTTAGAATTTTAAGTTTTCAAACATCATCAGCTTTTGGATATTGATATAAATGTAGTTCTAAATCGATGTGGAACAGGTATAGAGAAATATAAAGCCCTCGTGTTCGTTAATAATATAGCACTGCACGCTGAATATTTTCAAGGGAGATTTTGGATAGTACGCACACACACACACACACACACACACACACACACACAAGAAACAAGCTATCTAAGATGATGAGTATGCTAATTTTCTTAATCTTAGTAATCACTTCACATTATATATCATGCTATGCACCGTAAATACATGCACTAGAAAGTACCATTTTAAAATGTAGACATCAGGAAAATGAGAAGACAAGCCCAAATTGGTAGGAAACGATTACAAGCAAAAAGGAAAGAAAGCAAACCAAAAACTAAAACTACATGCTTAATAATTATCTTTTCCAAGATATTATGAGAGCATTTAAAATTCTGGACAAAAAAAACTAAGCAGACACCTCATGAAAAATGATAGATGTGTGACAGGTGCACACAGAGACATCGCCACATATTCGACATCAGAAGAGAAGTCTGAGTTAAAACAACAATGAGAAGTCAGTACACACACACTAGAATTGCTATAATTCAAAGCTCCGACAACACCAAGTGCTGGTGAGAAGGTGGAACCACCTTAACTCTTGCTCAGGGTTGATAGGAATGCAACATGGAAGACATCTTGGCACTCTCTCACAGAAGTCATATTCTTAACTTGTAATTCAGCAATCACACCCTTTGGTATTTACACAAATTGAGTTGAGAATCTGTCACACCAAAACCTGCACAGAGTTGTTAATATCAACTCTATTCATAATTCCAAAAACTCGGAACCAACCAAGATGTCCTTCAGTAGGTGATTGGTTAAACAAATGATGGGACATCCAGACAATGGAATGTTACTCCATGCTAAAAAGAAGGTACGGAGCCATTTAAATGACATAGAAAAGATTTAAATGAATACTACTGAACCAAAGAAGCTGATCTAAAAATGTTAAATATTGGATAATTCCAACTATAAGACAGTCTGGAAAAGCAAGAAAGCACACAAGCAAGCAAGCAAGAGAGAGAAACAGAGAGACAGAGAGAGAGAGAGACAGAGAGATAGACAGAGAGACAGAGAGACAGAGAAGCACATCATGTACTGATTGAGATGAAGGGTAGAGGATTTTTAGAACTATAATGGTATTTCCTATAATACTGCAATAATAGATGTAGATAATTATAAAACATTATATATTTACTAATTACATTATATATTTACTAATTATCACCCCTAGAATGTTCAGCACTACAAATAATCCCTAATGTAAATTGTGAACTTAAGGCGGCAATAATGCGTCAACCTATTGCAACAATGTGTCACCCCATGGGGTCACTGCCATCTGGGAACACTGGACATGTGTGGGAAACGGGGATGCATGGGAACTCTTTGGGATTTTCCCTCATTTTTGCTATGCTTAAAAAGTGATGCTTAAAAAGGATACCACTTATTATTGAAGAGACAGAAGAATACCAGCCAAGGAAGGGTTCTGAAAGCAGAGATGGAGAAATTGCTCCTGACTCATTCTGTGCAGAGTTCTGGCAGGGGAAGGAGGGCGGTCACCTGTCTGGGCCCAGGATCTGGGAGTTTCAATGCTATTCATGCAGCCTGTCAACCTTTCTGCACCTTCAGCTCCATCTTCACTCCCTCGCTCAGAAATAACTGTTATCTCCACCTCCCCGGCCTCCCTCGGCCTCTCAGGTGCCACCTGCTTTTGCTTTTTAGCTTTTCCCGTTTTTCCCCCTGGATGAAGTTTTTATTTTACAAGTCTGTGAAATTCAATTATCACTTGTCTCTTGGCTTTCCTGATTCCAAGAGGCTGCTGCTACCTTCTCCTTTGCTATCCTGTGATTTTATGCGATGAATGCCATTTTAAGAGAGCTATAGGAGAATGAAGAGGTAAATGTCTAGCTTCAAATGCCATCCGTAATGGGAACTTGGTTTCTTCGCCAGCTTCTCATGAGGCCAGATGGCCCTGTTTCCAACCTCATGGGCTCTCCCCATGCCCAAACCACAGGAATTCTAATTCTGAGATGACTGTAGACATTCAAGAGTTTGCCCACCGAGCTGTGAGTTTCAAGCATGTACCTAACCATTGTGGTAATATCCCGAAATCCGTTATAGATTGACACTTGTTTGTTGCTGCTGATAACCAGAATGTTCTCACCAAATCCTGGCAGACATACAAATCCATATCCAGTCAGAACAAAGGGACTCATCTTGCTCTGTTTTCTGATGCTAAGAATGTAGGTAGCCCTGGTTGTACATATGATTCAGGCTCAATACTCTGGCCCAAGCCAATGAGCCCACACAGTCCAGTGAATTCTGAAGCAGCACAGGGGCATCATATGCAAAGAGAAAAGGGACATAGGTCTGTCTCCTCTGGTCTCATTCTCTTCCTTCCTCTAAAGGCACCTATTCAATGGTAGAGCTCCACCCCAATGGCATTATCCAATCTTCTTCACTTCCCAAAGTCCCTACCTCTGAATACCACAGTTGCACTAATGCCTTAAAACAAACTCCAGTTATGAGTTTCAAAACAACAAACTATATTCAAACTTTTTCAAGACAGACACTCTGTAACAACAGCAGCTGTGAGAGCTCTGAATAGCTATTTTCCTAGCCACCAGTTCAGATGCTTTCTACACATCACCTAATATTCAAAAACTATATGCTAGATAACTCTTAATCCCTCTTGTCAGATGAAGGAAGAAGGAAATAAAAATTGTTGACAGATGACATAGCTCATAGATGGCAAAGAGAGAGAGGGAGAGAGAGAGAGAGAGAGAGAGAGAGAGAGAGAGAGGAAGCACTAAAGTCCCTATTTGTTCTCAGCTAAAACATCAGATTATAAATTAGCAACCAGACAGGATGATCTTCCTTAGTTTGGAATGTGTCTTCAGGCTGTGGGATGTAGCACACTTGTCCTCAACAATGAGGACACTCCCATATGCAAGCTCAACTGAAGTAGAGCTCCCTAAGAAAAGCTCTGAATGGAGTGTTTCATATGACCACTGCTTTTTCTTTTTCAGTCCTGGGGCTTACACTCAGGGCTGGGGCACTGTCCCTGAGTCTCTTTGTGTTCAAGGCTGGCACTCTACTTGAGCCACAGCGCTACTTCTAGGCTTTTCTGAGTAGTTTATTGGAAATAAGAGTCTCATAGGCTTTTCTGTCTGTCTGGCTATGAACCATGATCCTCTTCAGATCTCAGCCTCCTCAGTAACTAGGAGGACAGATGTGAGCCACCAGCACCTGGATATGGCCAATGCATTAGAAAGTGAACTTGGTTTTGTTTGGGTTTTAATTTTGGACAGTGATGAACTTAAGGATATAAAAATGAAGGTTCTGTGGATGCATTTTAGATGTGAGAATATATCAGAAAGGAAACCAAGAATGACTTCCCTCACGGAAATGCCATCCTGACGCACTGAGATCTTAGGAAGGTGGTGAGTCAGAGGAAGTAGCAGGTAGGAACAGGAGCCCTTAGATGCGAGGAAGGACAGGCAAGGGAGGAATGTGTCAAGCCCGTCTCTGCCCAGTGGTCAGAATCCTGGACAACAGACCAGACTCGTTCTCTTTCCATTTTCATTCCTTCCCTTTTTATTTCCCTGCACACAGCTTTTGGAAGTAAAATGTGTTTCAGTGGATCTGCTGGGGAAAAGAGCAGAGTCTCCTCCCACACAGCCCTGGGGGCAGTGGGCAGATGGCCTCCAGAGGGATCCCGGCAGAAGCCCAGCTTCACTTGTCTTCTATAACCACACAGCGTCCTCCTGTGTCTCGATTTTCAAATGAGGAGCCCTGTCCTCACACGGTGGCTGTTCCAGTGAGTCATTCATCTTCCTTACTGCATTTGCAGGTTGGTCAGTCACACTGGAATTTGGAAAACGATCATGACCCATCTTCCCAGAGTATCAATTTTGTTTAATAATAAATATTTTTAAGAATTATTCTTATATCAATTATTTGGAAGGTGACGATCAGGAGAATCTTCCTTTTAGGCCAGCTCAGGCAAAAGTTATCAAGACTCAATTCCCCTCCCTCCAAAATAAAATACATATGGTGGTTCACATCCATAAGCCCAGATACATGAGAAATGTAGGCAGGTGGATCACTGAAGCTTGTCCTGTGCAACAGGCATGAGATCCTATCTGAAAAGTATCCAGTGCAAAAAGTGCTAGTGATATGGCTCAAACAGTAGGGTACTTGCCTAGCAAATGTAAGACCCTGCAGTCAAACCTGACAAAGAAGGGAGGGACGAAGGAAGGAAGGAAATAAATTATTCTTATATGAAAGCCAGAAGAGCTGGGTTATAGATGGAAGCATCAGTAGAATTCCCTGTAACATGTTTTGGTGCCATAGTGGAGCTTGAATTCAGGGCCCAGGCAGTGTTCCTTAGCTTTTTCGCTCAAGGCTGATGCTCTACCACTTGAGCCCCAGCTCTACTTCTGGTCTTTTGGTGGCTAAATGGAGATCAGATTTGCAGGTGCTTTCCCACCTGGGCTAGCTTCGAACTGTAATCCTGGGATCTCAACTTCCTGGGTAGCTATGATTACAGGAGTGAGCCACTGATGTCTCACTGATGAAAGGAATAATTTTATGGATGAAAGGAATAATTCCAATTACCATTTTTATAAGCAGAAACCTGCTCTTTTTCCTTTCAGACAATGATTCATGTATTCATGTCTGCACCTCCAGAATCTCACTGGCTTCCTGACATATACCAAGGTGCTGCTGTGGATGATTGGCATAGAGTTTACACTTGGTTGCAAAAGAGGGTAACATGCTGGCCTCTGGAAAGACACAAATACAGGGGGAGGAACTGTACAGTGATCAGAAAGGAGGCTGCCTTACTGCCACGATTTGAGAACACTTTTGATGAGCAGATGTCACTCAAGGCCAAACCTAAACGTGACAAAAGCTAGTTGAGAGGACCTAGCTTTTCACATACTACATACAAGAACATTATTACAGAGAAATTCATCAATATGCTTTTGAAAGACAATGATCGGATCTAAGTTGCCTGACCCTGCTTGAGAATCTTCATAAGTAGAGCTTGATGGCTTCTAGAACTTTCTCATATGTTTTCCTGGTGAACCCAAACACTTCTCAGACCTCCTGTACTTGGTGCTATGATCATAATTCTTATGCAGCCCTCTGAAGGTCTTTCTGTGACGACATTAGGAGTTGGTACTCTAGGGGGTGATTAGGTCATGAGAATAGCTCCCTCAGGAATGGGTAAGTGCCCTCTACAAAGAGGCTGGAGAGAGCTTTCCCATCTTTCCACCCTGTGCTATGTGAAGAGGCACAAGATGCCATCCACAAAGACCAGACCCTTCCCAGACATTAAATCTGCTGGTAGCTTGATCTTCAACTCCCAACTCTCCCGACCTGTGAGCAATGTATGTGTGCTGTTGCTAAGTTTGGTAGACTATGGTATTTTATAACAGTCACTAGAATGGACTAACACATCTCCTTGGGGCCCTGAAAAGGTGATTCACTCCAGAACAGATAAGATTGGAGTTCCAGGAGAAGGAGCAGAGCCTTGGGGTCCCCCTGGGCTGCCTGTACTCCCTTTGCTTTCTGAAATGAAGTGAAGAACCACAGTGATTTCATTGGGCACCAGCTGCTCTCATGAATTAGCTATCTCTGAATTTAGAAAATTGCTGTGTTGCACCAGACTGTCTTCCCAGCTGCTTCAATGAAGACAAACAGAGACAATTATTATAATTTTGTGCAGTTGTGGGGGTTTTTTCTGCAAAAGTTACAGTATTTCTATATTTTTTACATTAGAGATAAAAAAGAGATAAATGACTTCAATTTCCTTGGGGTTTCAATTACAGGGCTTGAATTGTCTCTGAGATAAGGAAGAAGTTGAAAA
Organism: Dipodomys spectabilis; assembly: GCF_019054845.1. Classification (NCBI taxonomy): domain Eukaryota; kingdom Metazoa; phylum Chordata; class Mammalia; order Rodentia; family Heteromyidae; genus Dipodomys; species Dipodomys spectabilis. The sequence continues at coordinate 6,162,413 of NW_024870743.1, read as the reverse complement.
TTCTGAATCCAAAGTCATCCTATTTAGAGAAAATCTGATCCATAATGTTAGCAGATGTAGGAACCTACTGGATACTCAGATCTACTTTTATCTGCATGGATAGTACGGTTTCCTTCTTGGTATTTTCCAATATTTCAACAAAGGAAGTGTCCAGAGGTGGACCAGAATGTCTGTATGTTCAGTGTTAACAGTGGTGTAACTTCTGAAGGGAATCATCTCCTCCTCAGAGTTTTAACCCAGTTGATCGCTAACCTTTCCTACAAAGAGAATAATGAGAAAGGGAAGCATTTATCACTACCAGGAAACAGAAAAGCAATTTAACCACGACTTGCGATCACACCTTGGACTGTAACAGCTAATGTGTATGTGGCACTTTCACACTTTATATAACGTTTTTTACCAAGCTTACGCCTTGAAACTTCACAATGACCTGAAGAAGGTGGCTACACTGAGGAAGAAAAGTGTCTCAGAGAGATTTGATGTCATCTCCGAGAAGCCAATTTGCAGATGATAGCATCATCTCAATCTACATTCTTTCATGCATTACACTTCACATGGAGATCCGAGCCTGCTTGCTTCATCCTCAACCATATCTGAGAAACACAGTATACCCAATATAGGAGCCTTGAGGAAGGAGGCAAGATCACCTGCTCATGTGGATTTTCCAAACTGGTGTTAGTTAAGGAGAATAAGCAGACAAGGGATGAATTTGTGTCTAAACTGGGTTAACTTTGTACAGAAGAACATCGTGGAATAGATTCATTTTAAATATGCACTGATTAAAGACATGTATTTTAATACATGGTGGCATTTTATGGACTCCTTCAGGGGCTGTATTAACACGTGGGTACAAGCCTTAGCCAGTCTAATTGATCTATGGCTTGATTTTACCAGCTCTTCAGACACTGATGGATTCATAAAGAACTTATGCTCAATCCTTCTGTTCTTGTGTTTATATATGCTTTTTAAAATATTTCTTTACATTACAATGATTTATAGAGGATAGCTAGGAAAATATTGTCACTTTTGTTCTATGGTCACATTATGATAGGGACTCAAGTCTCCAGAAATGCCACTTGATACAGGCTTCACAGGGATGCTCAGCACCTGTGGACATCACCTGGTAAGCCCACTGGGATCCATCCACTATCAGGTGCCCAGTGAGACACTTATGTAAAGTATTTTACTCATTTGGGACAAGCTTTCCTCTCCATCACTGCTATTTTGAATGTTGTGTGACATATATATTGCCCCAAATTATTGGCCTATGTATATTTCTTCTCAAAGTCAGAGGAACCCTATTTCTTAGAATCCACAATAAGGAAGACTTTGAATGCAAAAAGCTAAGTTTTAATGTGCAAACCAGAGATTCATAACTGGAAGTACGTCTATAAACACCTTCAAAGAGACCTGTGATTCCACAAGGTAGGCAGAATGACTAAAGATAATATGAGGGACATCATACCTTCTTAGGGTGAAATTTGTTAGGCACAATGATGTTGCTTTCTTGCCTCTACCTATGTTTGCATACTCTATTTAAGAACTTTCCATGATTTTCTTTTGGTATCTTGTATTTCACCTGAATATTCCATGCTTTTCTAAAGTCAGGGAGAGATTTATTTTCAGGCCTTCCACAAACATTTCAAACACAAACACTGAGTGGGTTTCTACAGAGCTATTTAATGCACAAGCTTAAAGATGAGATAATCTGTATAAAAATTGAACATGAAGAAGTTAGAGAAGAGGTAGCATCTTGCACATATGTATAAGAATGTAAGTATGTATGTATGTTTATATACAAATAGTTGTGTATGAATATATGTGTGTATAATGTTTATGAATAAATATATATGCATGCATACATACATATACAAAAAAATCATCAAGCTGGGCACTGGTGGCTCACGCCTGTAATCCTAGCTACTCAGGAGGCTGAGATCTGGGGATCACGGTTCAAAGCCAGCCTGGGCAGGAAAGTCTGTGAAACTCTTATCTCCAATAAACCACCAGAAAACCGGAAGTGGCGCTGTAGCTCAAGTGGTAGAGTGCTAGCCTTGAGCTGAAGAGCTGAAGGACAGCACTCAGGCCCAGAGTTCAAGGCCCAAGACTGACAAAAAAAAATCATCAAATTTTAGGGGAAGGTTATGGGTACCTCCAAGTTATAACCAGTCAAAAGCAAGGGAGTTCTCTGGTTGCCATGAACATCTGAAGTGGGACATTTTGGCAGCAGTCTTACGGGACTGAGAATTTAACTGTGGAACTCTGTCCTAACTTCAGGCAGATATGTCTAATCAGAAGTGTCATAGAATAACTTTGGGACAGACAGTAATATAATCGGTTAGTATGGGAAAATGCCACATTTCTAGTGAGCTTGGAGAAACAATGTGTTTCACAGGCCTACTAAGGTACATTCCTTGCAGGAGAGCTGTGTTTCCAAGGTGACTTTTTCCTTATGTGTGACTTCCAGATGACAGAGTATATCCAGAGAGCTGTGGAAGATGAGCAAGAAGGAGATGCCAATTGCAGCTGACCATATGCAGATGGGTATCCACATAGGGGCCTTGAGCACTTCCTAAAAGAAATCACCAACTTAAAGGATATTAGAGATTGTCTCCACAAATCTTGGTCCCAGATGTGTAAATCCCAACAGAAGATCACTAAATTCATGAGTAAACAAGGCAATATGTCTCCCTCAAACACCAATAATGCTGAAATAAAATACTAAAGAGATAATGAAAAAAAAACAAAGTCCTAACAATGATCTCAATGAAACAATGATGAGAAAGATAATTGAAATAAAGAAATGGATATTTATTCCCCTGAACGAATCCAAAAAGGAATGAAACAAACAGCAAGATAATATAAACAAATAGCTGAATGAACTTAAGAAGCTAACGTGAAATATGAGAGAGAAATTCAATAGAGATGGAAACTTTGAAAACAATTCAAATCAAAATCCTGAAAATGAAGTGTTCAATTGCTCAAATTTTTAAAAACTCAATTAAAAGCTTTGGTGATAGAACAGAAGAAGTTGAAAGCAAGGTATCATAGTTGGAAAATTTCTTAGACTATTTTATCTAATTTGTTTGATAAACAGCAGTCAGAAAATTGAAAAAAAAAAGCTAAGAAGATAATAAGGCAATTACAAGACCTCTCAGACTCTGTTAAAAGATCAAAGCAATAAAATACGAGGGTAGATGAAAAAGAAATTCTAAAGACACTGTGAATATATTCAACCAAATGACAGAAGAAAAGTTCTTGGTTTCAAGTGGTAAAGTGCTAGCCTTGAGCACAAACAGGCTCAAGGATAGTGCCCAGGCCCTGAGTTCAAGCCCCAGAACCAGCAAAAAAAAAAAAAAAGGCAATAATCATCAACCTAGCCTGCCATACCAAGCAACTCTCTCCATCATAATTGATAGAAAAATTAAATCTTCAATAATAAACTAACTCTAAAAAACTCATAACTACTAAATTAATATTGCAAACAAATACTTAAAAGAAGCCCTACTCACAGAGGAAGAGTATCCAAAATATCAAAATACAGGAAAGAAGAAACTTAACTACCAACAAAGCAGAAAAAGAGTGTAAGGAAAAAACAACAAAATGACAGGAAATACAGCATATTGTTAAATATTAATGTTAGTGCAATCAAAAGACATACAAAGTAACTTGAATCAAAAAGCAATGTCCATCCTTTGTAACCTGCAAGAAACACATCTAACTGACAAAGACAAACATGGGCTTAGGGTGAAAGAATGGTAAAATATCTTCCAAGCAATTGGACCCTGAAAGCAGGCCTGAGTAAAATAGACTTCAAGATCAGTAAATCAATCGATAAAGACAAAGGCAGTCACTTCATATTAATAAAGGCAATGATCCCTGGAGAGGAAATTACAGTAGATAACATATATGTACCAAATAGTAGCACACCCGGCCAGGTTTATTACACAGACACTTCTGGACTAAAAAACACTGACAGAACCCTAGAAAATAATTTTGAAATATACTGCGAGTCTATACAAAAATGAAATTAAGTGGTCTTTTGAGTATACTGGAAGAATCCTTACCCTCCCTAAATTTATACAAGGAGTAGTCTTCTCATAACACTACCTTTACTGGTTCTACAAAATTCCAAAGCTACTTTTATATTGGCAAAATAATAATTCTTTGAAAAGAGACCTCAAAGGGGGAAACTGGGCAAAGTAAAGGCAGAGGTGACATTGTTCAAAATAAGAAGTGTCGTCATTACCTGATGTATGAAATAATAGCCGCTCTTTATAACATACTAATAGCATAATAAAATCATCGTTTAGAAAGAGAGAGACCCCAAGGCACTGGCTCTGCTTCACGACATCACAGCATTAGCTGATGGGCTCCATGATCACTTCACATTTGATGAGCACCCAGCAGAGCCTGCTGAAAAGAGTTTTGCATTTTTAATTTATTTTTTTCTCTCCAATAAAAAAGCACTAGTGCACTTAGCCCTAAATGGTCCAAATAACGAGCTAGCACCTTGATAAAGAGCAGTCATGGTGAATAAAAGAGAAAGGCACTCCGGAAATATGCAACATGTCCTGGATTCCAGCTCCAGCACAACACACAAAATAAAAATAGCAACAACAACAAAGAACCCTACAGTAGAATTTCTCCATGCTCTGAAATCATCATCTAATCTTACTTGTCATTCCCCATATATTGCATTAATAGCTTACAAACTGCATATTCAATACCACTGATGAGAAAACAACTTGAACCTCTGATGTAAACATGTTAGTTGTTACCAGAACCTATACAAATACCTGGAGAATCTACATGGTGAGGGCACTAGGGTATGATGCCATATGAACACACTTCTTAGATGCTTCATAAAAAGCAAAACTCCAACAGCAATCTCAAGTTCTGGAGCAGCCCTCCTCATCTGGTTTGATTTTAGAACAGAGTGAACTAGAGGTCCCCATGGGCTTGTAGAAAATATTAAGAAGATAAATGGCATCTCCTTTAGGAAATAGTCTTTCAGCATGCTCAGCCCTACATCTACTCACACACACACACACACACACACACACACACACACACACACACACACACACACACCCTGACCCAGCTTTACCACCCAACTAAATGCTTAGCAGGTATCTTGGTCTATTAGTACTTTATCTGCCCAAATAATGTGGATCGACAAAAAATAAAATCTCAGAAGTTCATGATAATCGAACTTGACCTGGAAATGTATGATGAAATCCAGAGTCCAGAGATTCAGAGAATGTCTTGATAGACAGTTAGGGTTCCATGATTCATCAGTGGAAGAAAATGTTCTTCATACTGCTTGGAGCTCTGCCCTATAGCCTATGGCCCAGGGCCCACACCACAGCTGAAAGGGGAAGGTCCATGATTCAGAGCTCAAAAGACAGCTCATGCAGAAAGATGAGACAGAATAATGGAGTTTTGTGAACATGATCAAAATACATTACGTGCAGGTATGGAAAGGTCATGATGAAACCCCTTCATATATACAGCTTACTTTATGCTAATAAAAGCAAAGGCCAAATCAAATGCTTCCTTTGTGCGTCCATCCATCCATTTGAAGTGTTGGAAATAGCTCAGGACGTTGGGGTGCTGCATAGGAATATGGATGCCAACTTGAAAGGAACTCTGTGGGCAAAGCTTACTTCTGCAGGAGAGTATGCCACCAGCCAAAAATCTAGCAAGCAAGTACACAAAGCAGGCATGCTGCTCCCTTTTTATCCCTAACCCAGCAGCCCCTGCCCCTCTTCTCACATTGGCTGAGCTCAGGTTCACAATCTGCATAAGGATACAGTTTATTAACAGGACGTAATCAAAATTCAAGGAGCCTCTAACTGGATGACTGAACTGAAATACTCAGGAAAAGTATGTATATAACTAAAATATAATTAACAAGGGCTAAGCCACCTGGCCAAAGCAGACACTTTTCAGTAAAACAATTCTCTCAAGATTAACAGAAAGAAAGCAAACTACTTTGATAGAAAAGATACTTTTCTCAGAGAAGGAATAAGGATACATTTGTTCAAGCTCTGAGGAAGGTTATAATTCAAACCTAAGTTATATACTGTCCTTGCTCCTTGACCTTTGTGCAGTAGAAAAAACAATAAAATCGGGCACATTTAAGTGTCTATGTTCAGTGTGTTCCTTACCTTACCTTTGCTATCTGCAGACCTCAAAACTACATTGTTTTATTTTTCCCCTTTTACTACTGAAGAAAATGAAGCCCAAGAGGTTAAACTCACCATCATCACAAGCTTTGAGTGGCAGAGCATGATTTGAACTAAGTCTATCTACTCTTCTCATCCATTTACTGGCCCGGGGCCTGTAGAGTTCAACAGTAGTACCAGCACTTCCACACTTTTTCCTCACCACTTAAAGGAACAGTGTAGTCAACATGGGAACATAAAAGGGCCAGGTTCCCCATGGTCCAGCCCTCTGTGAAGCTGAACTGTTAAAGACTATGTTCCAGATTTGTCCCATCTAGGAGCCTCATGTTTTGAAATTGGGGTACAGAGGCAGCTCCTTGTATCCAACATCCTGGTCATCAATTCATTTCCTCGTGTTGGGGGACAGTCTATGACAGTCCATATTATTCTCTATGTCCCCCAGACTCCTCTCGTTAATTAGACTGTGGTCCTCAACTTCCTCTTTCTTCTTTCTCTAGGAGGCTAAGGCCCTACCCATGAGCCAGTTAAAGACAAGTTGGACCTATTGGCACAGAGATAACCAGGGGACTCACGTTAGGCCCCCACAGAGATCAACCTCTTCCTCATTTATGCCATGCCGAGCGACCAGAGGATGCCTGTTGTGTGCGGCCTGCGGAGGTCAGGAGGCCTCGGCCCTGGCAGGATGTGGTCCAGCCCGCAGGAAGGAGCGCTTGAGCGAGACAGGGCACAAATAGGGAGCCCCTCCAGCCGCCCAGAGCCCCCACCTCCCACAAGCAGCTTTGATGCTTTTAGATCCCACAAGATCACCCATCCCTTCGATGCCTTTCCCCATTTACATAAATGCCTGAGCTTGTCCCTCCATTCAATCTTGTACACACACGTTGCTGTCTGTTCTGCATCAAGCACTCTTCTAGGTGCTTGGGATACCACAGTGACTACAGCAGCAGACCTCTCTGCCTCCTGGAGTGTCTGTTTTCCTGGAGAGTGGTAAGCCCTGGATATCCTGTCAACAAGCTACTTGTCACAGCAGAAATGGAAGGTGCTACATGAGAAACAGGCAGGGAAGGAGGGACCTGGGAGGAAAGGCCTCCTATGGAAGTAGGTGAGGGAGAAGAGCTCTGAAGATGACATCTCCCACAGGAGTGCTCAAAAAGCCAGAGGACCCACGGAGGCCTGGGGCAACTTAGATGGTGAGAAGGATAAGAAAAGGTGGGGGACAGACAGACAGACAGCTTGGGCTCCAAAAGAATTCTGTGCCGGGGCTCAGTGAGGAGACTATTACCAGGTTTGATTTAAAAAGAGACAGTGTCTGACTTGCTTTTGATCACCATGGTAACAGGACTGAGCGTGGATGAAAAGGCTCAGGAAAGGAACAAGGCCATCAATTATGTGGAGTCAACAAAGTAAGAGCGATAAGCAACTGGATCTGTTGCTACCTTGACGGTGCGGAGATCCGCTCGTATGCTGGGGTGTCTTGAAGGCAGAGTCAAGATTGGCCATGAGTTGTAGGCGGCATAGGAGACCCAGTGAGGTAGAGTTGACTACAAGTCTTTAACCTGAGAACTGCAAAGGATGGAGTTCCAGTTCCTGAGATGTCGGAGAGGCAGGAAATAACAAATAAGATGACTTTGATTGAAGTTAATTATTTGGGCATGGCATAAATGAAATAGAAACTGATCTGTATGTGGGCCTAACATGAGTCTCTTAGCTATCTCTGTACCAATAGGTCAAATTTGTCTTTATCTGGCTCATGTGTAGGGTCTTAGCCTTCTAGAGAAAGCAGAAAGAGGACGTCGAGGACCATGGTCTAACTAATCAGAGGAGTCTGAGGGACATAGAGAACAATATGGACTATGTCATACGGATTGTCCTCAAACACAGGAAAATGACTTGATTACCAAAAGGTTGGATACAAGGATACAAGATGTTGGATACAAGGTATGCTGCTTGCACACTTTTAGTTTGAGGTGACACACACAAGTAGAGGTGACAAGGAGGCTGTCAGATGGAGGAACCCAAAGGCCTAGTGAGAGATTGGCACTAGACATATGAACTTGGGAAATGCCACTGCACTGACGGCATTTAATTCCATGAGACACAACACACCCACCTTGGGTGGAGACACAGAAAGTGTTAGTTCGTCTAATAGGCTCCTTTCCCACAGCTTAGCATGCTCCTTTCCTCCCCAGAACCGGAAGGCACCATTCCCAGAGTGGCCAACACTAAGCCAATTTAGTGCAGGTAGTAAATAATTGGCCTCCTCCCTGCTTACCTTGAGACTCTCTACTGGGTCAGTTATCACCATAAACATAACAGCACCCCTTAAAGTGACCTTCAGCCTGGGCAGCTGCAGACCCCTTATCTACTACTTGAGCAGCTGCCACAAATCCTAGGCAGCCATGATGAAGTCCTCAGCCAGGTCCACGTCTCTATCAAGGTCCCCGCCTCCTAGGCCCCTCTAGGCCAGACATAGACAGGCACTTCTCCCTGTAAGAATTGGCCTTGTCCATCCTTTTGCTGGTAATAAACCTTTCTTTCTTTGTTCTGCATGACTAGGGCGTCTGTGTGATTTTTCTGGGCTGGTGCTTACAGAAAGCAAAGAGGGCCAAGTGCTTGAGGGTAAGGGCTTCACTATGAAAAGATCAAGAAGAGGGGGGAAGAAGGCAGGACTAAGAAGGTAAGGACAATGCCTGGAGGAGGAAGGAAGCGGAGAATGAGTCCACACGTAGAAATAAGTTCAAAGCAAAGGGTAGTGAACAACTGTACCGGCAGCCACTGGGGTTGCAGGCAGAGGGATGGGGAGTGATGTGGCCGCATGCGCTTGTCTGTGAGCTACACAGGAGCTGTGTCAGTGGAGTATGGGCCCTGATGCTTGCAGGCTTACTTCTAGTTCTTGAAGACCCAAGAATGTCACATCTGCTCCATGCAGAGGGTTCCAAATGTCAAGGTCATTCTCTTACTCCTACAAGACCCGTGGTTCTATCAGGACTTCTGTCCAGCCTAAGTGCTCAATTTCTTTCTCTCCACTTCCTCTCTCACTCTCCCTAGCCCTTTAAGTGGCAGAAATAGCCAGGCTCTCAGGCAGCCCTGATGGGGAAGGCCAGCCTCTCAATATGATCTTTGCCCTGAGTTACTGCATCCAAATGAGATGGGTTGTTGTAACTTTTTCCCCTCATAATTGTATCAATTCCTTTCTTGTTTAAGAGATAGAGCCAGTAGATTTTTTTTCCAGTCCAATAAGACATCCACATTTCTGGACTCTGTTTTAATTTTTTTATTTGTTTATGAACTATCTGGTTCATGCTGAGCAATTTTCCTGTGTAATATTCTGGAGATACAAATATTCACCACTCTACACACCTCTACATACATGATTATTTCTCAACTTTAAGAAATTTGATCTCAGCAAACAAAAAGGTTTTACCAAATATTTTGCTGTTATACAGCATAGGTTTCTAGCTCTCTAGAATTATTATATCTACTTTGTATTAGCTCTAAAATTTCCTAGGAATTCAGTGTCCTATCTTTGAGTGCTTTTCTGTTTAGTTGGTAGGTTGGTTTGGATTGGTTCATTTTCTTTGTTAGCGAAATTGACATAAACTTTTGTATGCATCAGGATAACTAATACTAGCAAAGATAACAAAACCTTCCAAATCTCAGTAATTCGGTAAAATAAAGGTTTATGCCATTTCTTCTTCCTGGATATCTGAAATAACACATTTTTCCAACCTGACCATGTGACTATTTGGGAGGTCTGTGTCCTGGATAGAAAATATAGGACTCTGAGCAGAAACAGCTTGTGCTGACTCCAGCCAGCCTGGTCTATACATTAACCCCCGTACATTACACTCATGCATTGCACCTCTGTGGCCACCAATGAGGCTCTAGGTGAAAGATGGAGGCATCGGAGCAAAGAACACAGATGTGAATAAAAGGAACACTCAGTTCATTATACAACCATTCAGTTACAGAAGCATTCCATTATGGAAGTCAGGGAAGGCATACAACACTACAGACATTCATGGGGCAAGGGTCTGACCTGGGCACCATGTAATTGACAGGGCAAAGGGCAGTGATGGAAAGATTATTTGAGTAAGACACAGCCAGGGACCTGAAAGGAACACTCAGGCTCTGAGATCCCACCGGCACTCCGCCACAAACCCCAGGGAGACAATCACATTAGGGTGTGCGTAAATGAAATGTCAACCAACTGTTCATCTGGCAGAGGGGGAACTCTAAGTCCTGAAGGACAACTAATTCTATTTCACTAGCTCTGTCCTTAGGCAACTTCCCTCACTTCTAAGAACCTCAGTCTCCTAATTTGCAAAGGAACATGCATGATAATTGCTCTGCTTCATCTGCTTGTTTATTAAATAGGAATCACTAATTATTGAAGCAGTGCCTAGATCTTGGCACTTGGCAGATGATCATGGTGTGCTACCTGTGGTTACTAAGAACCCGCCCGATGTTCTCTCTCAAGTTCTTAGCACATGTGTTCCCCAAGCCTCCCAACTCTGGACTCAACTTTGGACATCAAGTTTCCAATGGCCTAAGCTCCCATTCTGCCAGCAGTTGAAAGCCAGCACCTGCACCCAGATTTCCATGAACTTTGCTCAGGCTGAGGGTATTTAAAAACATCATGGATCACAAACTTCACTTCTTTGTGTTCTTCAATTTTCATCCAAAGGTAATAATCAAGTCAAGACAGCATAATGCAGATTATTGCTGGACACCACTGTGATATCCAAGTACTAAAATCAACTTTTTCTTTGTTATGCAATGAAGCTATTAACAGAATAATGTATCACAGGAGTGTTTTCTGTCATTCCTCAGTATCAGCCTGAGCCAGGACTATAGCAGGTGGCCTCCTAATAGCTGGATGGCTCCATGTGAGTTTGAGAGCTGAGTTTTAGGAATCTCTGTCCCTCAGCAGGAATTGCATCTGCATGTTCTCTGATGATCTGCATGCCAAATGCCACTGTGGTTGCGTGCCAAGGAAGAGATACCCTGTTGGCTCCTGGTAGATGCAATTGTTTTCTGATTAACATGTTCATGATGAACACTCCTATCTTACTGGAAAATGACATTTGCTATTATGTGTCTCAAAGTATACATAATAATTATCATATTTTTAGCCCATACATAGCAACCACTTTTTAGAACATTTGGGGAGAAAAAATCTCAAGTCTTTGAAGACACATCTAGGTAACAAACCTCTGGATAATTACAAAAGAATTTTCTTTATCTGCCTTACCTCTTTTTTTCATAAAATACAAGCAAGAATGTAAAATATGAAGTGTTTTAGAATAGTGATCATACTACTCAGGCAGAAAGAGTAAAAAAAGAGAGAGAAAAGCAGATAAAGAGGGGGAAAAGGAAGAGAGAGTTGTTTTAAAATACATTTCCAGTGTGCACATGAAATATAATGAATGGGGCTGTCTTGCCCTGGTGGTGTGATGTCATGCCAAGGATAGACTATTTGTGCCCTTCCAAACTATCAAATTCAGATGCCCAAACGAAATCCGCTTTGTATGGTACTAAAAGGTGGGACCTTTGAGAAGCAGGTCATGTGAATGGAACCTTCAAGAATGGGATCAGTGCCCTTCAGAGAAGATATCAGGAAGCTAGCCACTCTCTCCATTACAGGAGGACTCAGTAGGTCATCAAAGGCTACAATCTAGAAGAGTCGTTTCTTGCCACCCCCTTGGTCAGACTGGCACACTGATCTCAAGACTCCCTGCATACAGAATGTGAGAGATTTGTTTCTGATGTTCGTAAGCCACCCCATTTATTGTACTCTACTATCATGATCTGAACTCATATAAAGGCTATGCTTCAACACATAGACTTTCAAGATCACCGTGGTATTCCACGTTGGATTTTTTTTCTGAAACATAATCATTGCCACAGGTTCCATTAGGGAATCAACATTGGTCATCTACTTTTTGCCCTCTAAGCAAAAAGTACCAGTTCTCCATCCATTCATGCATTCAACAATTCAAACCCTACAACTCAGATGTCAAAGATGGAAAGTGAATGTGTGCTCAAAGTGTCCACCACCTAGCCTATTGACTAAATTCATGTGTGTACACAAGGGGAAAGCTACTATCACAGGCAATGCTGATAAGGAAGATGGCTGCTCCAGGAGAATGGACAGGAACCACAGCGTGCTTGACCTCATCATCCTCTAGAACTCTGGGCCTCACAAGGAACTGAACTTCGTCGGCAGCTCAGGGAGCAGAACACAAATCATATGGGGAAAAGTACACTTCTGCCTTTCTGTTATTCCTCGAGTGTGCATCTGTACCTTGCTACTAAGAAAGGTTCACAGAAAGCAGCAACTTCAGGTCATCAGGGAGCTTCTTAGAAATGAAGACTTGAGGTCTTATCTAACTCTATATAATTCAAGCCTGCATTTCAAATATCTACAGATGATTCAAACACGTGGGGAAAGGCTCTGAAAGGCTCTTATTCTTCAATGGAGCCAAACAATGGACTTGCCTAGAGAGTTTTAATAGTGAAAGGAGCCTAGATCTCACCTCAGAGATTGGCTTATTTGGTAATCAATGGAAGAGGGATATCAGAAGATCTTAAAGCTCCCTAGATGATTCTAATATGTACATACAGCTGAGGATTCATGCTGCAGGGAGAGCACAACCTGGTCCTCCCTTTAACCCAAAGGCCCCCAGTATGGAGATAATGAATAGAGATTAGAAGGATAATAAGGGACAATCAGAGTAGAGGGGACCAGGAAAGAGATAGTTCACAAGATAGGGCCAGGAATGATCTCTTATTTACAGTTTCCAACAAGCCCTCACTATATAGCAGGCTAAGCCCAGAAAGAGTTGGTGAGTTTAATGGCCATTAAACAAGATCCAAATAGAAGGTGATTTTGGTGGAGAATGGAACCAACAACATTTCACCATCCTCTGCTATTCACATCCCTATCACCTGTCTTCGGTGGTGGCCATATCCACATAGACCTCCACCTGCCACCTGCATTCATCCCTGCAGTGTAAACTATAGGCTCTCACAGTTGCTATGATTCACCTGCATAGTTGGCTCTAAGCTTAGAAACAGAGGTTAAGGAAAGGTGCACATGCATTCTATATTGTTCATCCAAAAAGGAAGACACCGTCAATACAGGGGAAATGTCCCTGGAAGCCAAGATCTTCCCAGCCCTTACTTTTACAAAAGAGTCCTCGCTTCCAGTTTCATCTAGAAGGAACTCAATGGCCTAATGCATGCTACCTCAAAGACATCCCTACATTAATACTTCTCATAAAGCCATTATAGATATAACATCCTTGGATGTAAGCCAAGGAAATAACATTAAAATTCATAAAAATTCTGCTGGGGACTAAGAACATATGGTTCAAGTGCACAGCTTGAAGCAGGAATAAAAATGAGCATAAATAGAGGATGGGATAAATAGAGTGCCCTTCAAATCAGTCCGCAGGAACATCTCTTCCATCAACCAGGCTCCACAGAAGGCTGGAGATGATGGGTGTTGGATTTGCTGGCTTAACATAACTTTGCCTTGTGTCACAGGCTGAAGTCACAATCCATTTATGAAAACCTATCACTTTACCCAAGACTTGGGGGATGACAAAGGATGATCTGTTTTCTATCAAGTTGGACCAAGACTGCATCAACATGACAATCAATTGGTCAGATCTTGAAATTCCATACACTATGTATGACATAGAAAACGTTTCTCTATCTTTAAATAGTCACAAGAGTCCTGGAGTCTGAGGATCATGGTTGGAAGCCAGTCTGGGCAGAAAAGTCCCTGTGAGACTCTTATCTCCAGTTAAACACTCAAAAACAGGAAAGCGTGCTGTGGCTCATATAGTAGAGCACTAGTCTTGAGCTGAAGAGCTGAGGCCCAGAGTTCAGGCCCTGTGACCAACCAAGAACAAAAATATAAATCTGTTTGGGTATTCTGATTAAAAACATTTATGGCCTAATTTCCAGTCACCTTCCTGTGAGTTGGGGGTATGGCCTTGCTCACCAGGCCAGGCAGCCCCTTAGCACCACAGGGGAATGTGATCTGCCTTTTGGACTTCATTCTGACATGTTTGTCCTGGCCTCAGGCTGTCACCACAAGATCCTATCTTGTGTATGCTCTCCTCACAATCTTGGAGGGTACATTTTCCTCTTCTCAGACCTCAGTGCATGTGTACTTGATCAGGAAGGCCTTCCCAGGTCTGCTTTGCCCAATCCCACCTGTCTGCATTTCAGTACTTATTTTCCTCTTGTAGCACTTACCACATTGTACACTAGTGATTTTGTTTTCAGGCTGTTAATCCAATGTTTAGTCCAATATCTAACAAAAAGTAAATGCTCAGTAAGTATTTGCGAGTTGCTCATGTGCCATGCTCATGAACCAGGTTTTCGTAACTATGTTTTATGGTGTTGGCCTTGCCCTCTGAATTAGGAATGGCCATCTTGATTAAGTACACCAAATTTAGTGACTTATTATCCATTGATCAGATTCTGCCACTCAAGAGTTTAAACTAAGAGATGTTCAAGTCTCTCCTTGGTTAATGGAGTGTTAGTTCTCTAATATTTTTCTAATATTGTGGGTATTGCCAGCAAAGAAAGTTAATAAATAGAGTGGGGGAAGGGAAAAGAAAAATAAGAAGAAATGATAAGTAAGTAGGTTCCAAAGTTAGAGAGAGAGAGAGAGAGAGAGAATATCCTGGCTTTTCTCTCTCTCTCTTCCCCAAATACCCATTGCCCTTCTTTCTGATGTCCTGAAATTACCCATTTTATTTTTTTAACTCACCTTTATTCCAATCAGCAGGTGTAGGTTTATGTTTCTTTAAGAAATAGCTGCTTGCCTGAGATGTTTAAGAAGACTTCAAGCCACAGTGTGTACGTTGGTCTACATCTGAGGGGTGGAGACAGGTGTCTTCCGAAGAGTATTAAGTGTGAAATGACAAGGTCTGAGCCATAAGGTGAGGATGAAGGCAACATTAAAACTATGTTTGTGTAGGTAGAATTGATATGGCAGGTGGGATGAAAGGTGAAGAGAGTAAAGGTGACTTCTAGGGTACTAGCTGCAGGCACTGAGCGATGATCCAACCAGAAGCTGGGGTTCTGACTCAGACGACAGGTTATTGGGACAAAGAAAGAAGATGGGCCTGCCTTTGGCATGACCTCTCCTCTGCAAACCAGCCTCTCCAATCAGACAGGCTGCCCAACAGCTCTCACCACCCTTCCCATAGTCAGCAAAGACTGTCTTCAACCGAAGCTGTCACTCAATGGTTTCCTTCAACTCAATTTGCCCTCACCCACTCTGAACTATGGTCAGCCTTCTCGTCCACCAAACTAATTTCAAGTTTCATCTTGGCTGCAAGAATTTCCCCTCGACCAAAACCATATGGATACTGTGTGACTCCAGGATGTTTGTGACTATTTAGAAAGAGACACAGTTTCTATGTCACACATAGACATTAGGCTGGTCATATTTTGGTTAAGGTCTCATAAACTTGTTGTCTAGGCTGGCCTCAAACCTCAGTCCTCCTGATTTCCACTCCCTGGGTAGCTGAGATTATAGGCATAACCTACTGTGCCTGACTGGATTCACATTTTTTTAAGTAGCTCTGGTTGCTATGCAAGAAAAGAAATCTGGGAGTTGTAAATAGACAGGAAAAGCACTGGAGACATAATTTGCCACAGTTCTGGCAGAGATGGTGGTGGTTGTTACCAGAAAGGACTAAGAGAAGAGGAAGAATGTGGCTAGACCAGGAGGTAGGATGGAAAGTACTGGGGATGCACTGAGTCAAAGAAGGCAAAGAGTAGGATCAGAAGGGTCCCTTCTTTCTAGAGAAGCAATTAGATGGCAATTCCCTAGGTCAAAGGCTGTGGCTGGGATTGGTGAGTCCTTTGGTAGAACACAGGGGCAAGTATTCTGCTGAATGAGTGTTGCATCTGTCTTCTTCATTGGTTTATCACAATGTCCAACATCTTACTGTGCTTCACCATCTAGTGTCAGCCGCCCATCATAGCACCTCCCACACCCATCTCAACCCAACTGTCTGTACTCTGAGGATCTGTCAAGGTGCATTTACTCTCTTGTACCCTTGAATAGGCCCTTGCTTTTCCTAAGCGACATCACCTTTCTGAGCACCTACTCAATTCTTCTGAGCCACAGTCAAATGTCACCCACTGGGATGTCCCACACCATAGTAGTGTCCCTCTTCCATCTCTGCACTACCTCATTCCAGGATGACTGGATGATACATGAGTCCCTCAAGCTTACAGCCATGTCTAATTACATACGATTCATTTCATACCCTGCCAGTGGCCAGTAGGTGTGGATATCACGACTACTGAAGTGAATTGACTAGAAAAAAAAACGCAGAAACATTAACAGGGTATGTTCTACTAACCTTTTCTTCCTCCACACTCTGGGCCTCGGTTGAACTGGGCCCTGGCCATTTCTGTTAACCACCTGCCTTTGTGAATTTCTGGTTAAGAAGCGATTCCTCCTGCTCTAGCACTATCTGGTCTTTTTCTTTCATCTCTGCAGCATAGCTTGTCACTCAGAATGCAGCTCTGTGCTTCTAAAGTCCATGTGGCAGACTATGGTTAGCTCCAGAAGAGAGAGGTTGCCATGTATAATATATTTCCAGAACCCAGGATGCTTCATAACTGAGACTGATGGCTAGTGTACCACCATGGGTCCTTCCTGGTAGCCACGGTGGACTCCCAAGTCCTGATCTTTTGGTACTAGGATGACCAGTGGCACTTTGAGGAAATTGAGGTAACCTATCTGCATACATACTAGGGTGAAAATTGGGCCTAGGTCACACCCTCAGGGAATGAGTCATATGCTAATCAGGATTTATGTATTTTTAAGTCTTTGGAGAAGGAATTTGGAGAGATTAATAATAATACTAATATAGTATTTATTAAATGTGTACACACGTCAGAGGCTGTTGTAGGGATTGAAGAGAGACACTTGGGGGAGAATGATCCCCCAAATGCAGCGTGTGGACTCTGTTTGCCTCTGGTGAAGCATTGACAAATGTGTCTACAAACTCAACATGCATCCATGCTACACAGAATCCCAGGGGGAGGCTGATTGCCACATCTCCCTGTTATTTGTGCAACTCGGCCGATTTTACTGTACAAATGACTCAGACTCAAATAGCACAAGGAGTTGGTGGGGTATTTTTTTTAATTAGAAGACGATTCCAAAATAGAATCATAGCCGAAGATGGAAGAGGTAATTATCCTTTTTTGAAATCATCTGTGAATCCAGAAAAGAAGCACTATCTTTTTAACTTTTTGAAAGTCTCTTTGTTGAAAAAAAATAACAAAGCAGACCAAATGGAAGGATCAATCTAGCCTCTAAGGAGCCAGTGGAAAATGCAAGGTACATAATTACAGGGGGACAAATACACTTCTGAAATGGCCTCAGAGCTACCTGGTGGACAATTAGATACGGATGAAGAGGGAGAAAGAAGTTTTAGGAAGACTTCTGCATTTCTGTGTCCTTCACCAAGATAACAAATAAGGGGAAGAAATGCAAGAAGGAGAAGATGGATTCAATTCTGGAATGGAGGGCCCTGTGGAATTGCAAGTGAGGGTGGCAGTTGGCCATGTGTACAAAAACTAGGCAATGGCCAGGCGTTGGGGCTCACACCTGTCATCTCAGCTACTCAGGAGGCTGAGATCTGAGGATCACGGTTCAAAGCCAGCCTGGGCAGGAAACTCTGTGAGACTCTGATCTCCAATAAACCACTCGTAAAACCAGAAGTGGTGCTGTAGCTCAAGTGGTAGAGCGCTTGCCTTAAGCTGAAGAACTGACAGCGCCCAGGCCCAGAGTTCAAGACCCACCACTGACAAAACAAATAACAAAAAAAGTAGGCAAAACCTTTTGACAGCGGGAGGCCCAGGTGTAAGCGCAGAAGTTGAAGCCCTGATAGTAGAGAGCGTGAGCAGGCATGGTGGGCACCACACTCCTGTGACAGTGGTGATCAGGAGCTTCATCTATGTACTAGAAGAACACAAGGCTGAGAGCTAGGAAAACTTCCACCATTTCTCTTTCTAATACCATGGGAGGTGGGGCAAGGGGTTGTTAAGAAACTCTTTTCCTCTTGGAAGCTCAGTTTCCTCATCTAAGAAAGAGAACAAGAGCTCTCCTAGCCAGAACATTTCCAGAACTGAATGACCCCTAACATAAATAATTGGAGTATAGGAATATATTTTATGAAAAACTGGATGTAACTTTGGTTCTGAGTGCTGAATAGCATTCCATTGTGTATATATTTGACATTTCCTTTTGCTTTCATCTATCAATTGACATCTAGTTTAATTCCAGCTCTTCACTAACGTAACTGGGGCTGTAGTACAAGCAAGTACAGATGCTTTTTCAACTGTTAATTTAGTTTTCTTCCACTGTTGGGTCATCCAGCCATTCTACTTCTAATTGTTTGACAAGCCATCATACTGCTTTCCATAATGGCTACAGTAATTTATGTTCCCACCAATAGTATTTTTTTGCTTTGCTTTGTACCTTCACCAGAGTTTCTTGTTTCTGTCTTTTTGATGCTAGTCGTTCAAACTGGGATGAAATTGAAAGATGTTCTTAACAGTGAGTAATGCATTTACTGACCTACTGCATCCTTTGGTCTCAGTTTTACAGCTATGTAAATGCAGAGCATTCATTTGTCCAAACTGTGACTTCTTTCTGATAGGTATCATGTCTGATTCATATTGGAATCTAGCACAAATGCCTAATGACTGTTCACAACATTAGTAGGTATACAAATGGTAGATTATGTAAAAACTATGCTGTATGAAAGAAAAGGCAATCTTTAGCAATATTTACAGGTGTTAGCCATGTCTAGTAACTTCACAGACTACATAGTACTCTGGTGACTATTAAAAATTATAGGTCAAAATACTCAAAAATGAAATGCTTTACTCTCTCAACTAAGACCTTCCTCTAGTCTCCCCAATTCAGATTGAAATATTCCATTTGAGACAAAGAGAAGATGAAGCTTTCAGAACCCATTTTTCTTTATAACATGGGTCAGTGTCTCAAATTAGCATTTCTCACCTGCCGAGAAAATGAGACTCTGAGGATGTGGAATAGAGGGCAAATCCATTTGACCCAGATAGATGGAGGTGAGAGGCATGCAGAGAAAGTGACCTTCCTTCATTCCCTCCTTTGTCACTCCTTTCCTTTGCCCCCTCCCCTCACCCCCAGAGAGCAGAAATCTCCCTTTCCTGAGCCAACACAGTAGCTCCCTAACAGTTCCATCCACGCTTGCTCCTGTCATGCCACAGTAATATTCCACCATAAGTCAGCCTTTCTTGGAGTAAAGAAGAGAGCATTATAAGCATGAGTAGCTCTGTCTCATTTATCACCATGTCTGTAGCCAATCACTGAGCTTAGCATGCTAGAGAGCAGTGTAGCTGGTCCCAGCAAGTACACTTAAAACTGATTCATGCCCTGCCAAAGCAAATGAGCACAGTGCAGGCCTGCACGACAGTATTTCACTGTAGTAATGTGAAGCTGACCAACCTGTCTTTTCCCAGAGACGCTTCTCCTGCCCCCTCACATTGTTCCTGTTCTTTCTTTTTATATTTTTGCCAGCTGTGGGGCTTGAACTCAGGGCCTACGCGCTGTCCCTGAGCTTTCTTTGCTCAAGGCTAGCTCTACCATTTTGAGCCATAGCGCACCACTTCTGGTTTTCTGGTGGTTAATTGGAGAGAAGGGTCTCACGTACTTTCCTACCTGGACTGGCTGTCCTCAGCTATCAGGCTCTTGAGTCACTAGGACTACAGGCAAGAGCTACCAGCACCTAGCTGTTCCTGTTCTCTTTTAGTGCTAGTTTTCCATGTGTTGCTTGCTTGGGCCACTTGTTTGTTATAACTTCCCTTGATGGTGTGAACCTGTTTTCCCTGGTGTTCTGTCATCTCTGAGAATTGACATCGTAACAGAACACGAAGAAAAACACATTCCTATGGTGCTTGCCATAGGCCAGGCCTTCCCAGGAATGCTTCATTAATTCTCACTGCAACACCAGGTGACATTGGTTGTCCCCGATGTTTACAAGTGAGAAAATGGGGGCTTCTGAGACCTTCAGATGCCACATAGGACATGACACAGTAAGGCCTGGAATTCATACTGAGCTCAGAAGCAATAACCATACAATAACAACTCCTTCCTCTATAGCTTTCAACATGATCCACATAAAGCTTAATAGCAGCAGCCTTGGCAGACCTCACACTCTTCATGACCAGACATGCCTGGTGGAAAGAACCATATCACACACCCTTTGTGTGTCTCAACTCCCATCACAATGCTGAAAAAAGGAACAGACTTGAAGGTAGTAGAGCAGGCCTTCAGTCGCAGCCCAGCCCAGAGAAGTAGCCCTGCACATAGCAACATAAAGCTTCTAACACGGAATGAGCCCCAGTGGAAAGCGGCACATGGACTATTTAGAGATTATCAGCCCAGTTCCTCTGTTCACAGACTCATTTTCATGCAAGCATTTTGCACTCGCGGTACTTCAGGATCAGCTGTTACCTCGTGTCCAGCAGCATCCACACTCCTGCTCTATCATCCCCTCAGAAGGAAAAGTGTCTATGCTGTCAAGGAACTGTACCTTTCATTTCCAGATACAGGAGTCACTGCAGCCATTTGTTCAGGTGTGGTGAGTATGGATGGAACGCTCTAGATCAGGTTGTAACCCATGGCACAAGTTATTAATTGTGGTACACAGCACCTGCACCCCAGGGAAACACAATAAATGAGGGTAAAATGAAGGCAGGCAGGACAGAATTTCCCCTGGAATAGTCCAGAAGAGTGAGGATAAAAAGGATCTGTATATTTCAGTTATTAACACAAGACCATGGAAAATTAACACTTTGGAAGATTTTCTTTTGTTTGTACACTTCTCTTCAGTAAGTCACCAGACAAAACCAGAGATGTATACTATGTTTTCTTGACCCATTCATCTATTGACATCTGGGCTGGTTCCATATCTTAGCTATGGTAAATAGCGCTGCAATGGACATAGTTGTGCTGGTAGCTTTAATATGGCCTTGCTTGTGATCATTCAGATAAATACCCAGGAGTGGGATTGCTGGACCACAGGGGAGTTCTATGTTAGTCTTTTGAGGAGCCTTAACACATACACAATGGAATTTTATGCTTCTATCAGGAAGAATAGCATTGCCCCTTTTGTAAGGAAATGGAAAGACTTGGAAAAAATCCAAAGAAACATAGGCTTTATGGTTTCCCTCATTTGTTATAATTAGTATATGTCTAGGATAGTACTGGCAGAGAATCATAATAGCTCAATGGTTATGTACATATGACCATACAAAATGATGCTAATTGAAATGAACTCTAAGACATGGAAACAACGGTTCTTTTTTTTTTTTTGGGGGGGGGGGGGTTGTTGACCTTGCTGTCACCAATGTACTGTATCAAGTTCTTTCTTCTTATTGTATTTCATTTTTCTTTTTCCATTGGTTTATCCCTGGAAATCACTGTCTTTGACTCTGGTACCCTGTGTCTTGTTATTTTTTGTTTTGTTTTGTTTGGCTCTGGTCATGGGCCTGAACTCTGGGCCTGGGCGCTGTCCCTCAGCTCTTCAGCTCAAGGCTAGAGCTCTACCCTGTGTCTTGTATATACATTTATCTGAGTTGGGGAAGGGAAGGGTAATAACAAAATGCTGAAACAAGGACAAAGGGTGACCCATTGCAACAATGATGTTCACAAGACAGTATGTCCAAAATGAACTTTACTACTTGGCAGGGGGCGGGGGGAGGAGGAATGGTAGAGGAAGGAAAGGATAGTGGGAGAAAAACAAAGGAGTGGGTAACAAAGTTGGACAAGAAATGTACTTATAAAGCCAGCAGCCTGTGGCTCACTCCTGTCATCCTAGCTACTCAGGAGGCTGAGATCTGAGGATCTCTGTTCAGAGCCAGTCCAGGCAGGAAAGTACGTTTTCTGAGAAAACCAGAAGTGGCGCAGTGACTCAAATGGTAGAGTGCTCGCCTTGAGCTGAGGAGCTGAGGGACAGCGCCCAGACCCAGAGTTCAAGCCCTATGGCTGGCAAAAAGAAAGAAAGAAAGAAAAAAGAAATGTACATGTTACATTACTCATGTAACTGTAACCTCTCTGTACAACATCTTTACAATAAAAAAAAAAGAAAAAAGAAAAGATAAATGAAGCAGAGTTCCCAGAGACATGAAAAAGCTGATCTAAGAAAATGTGTGACCTTGTCAGGAAGGGAATAAAAGAAGACATGAACACAACCTCACCTGCAGCTGGAGACCTGAGCTTTTAGCCTGCCTTCGTTGACATGGAAACCTGTCCAGGGTCTGCTAGCTGCATGTGACTTCATTGCAACTCCCAGTTGCAAACCTCGTTGTTGTTAATATGAAGTAAATCAGCCTCTCTATGAACTTCCTCCATTGTTCCCTCTTGCCATCAGACTACAGGAGAGAGACAAACTGATGCATTGAAGAGCTACCTATCCGATGTAGCGATCACTGTGAATCGCAATTCCTGTACAGTTCAGGTCTTAGAATGCAAGCATGGAGAGACTCCATCAGCAACAGCATGGCTTCTGCCTCACCAGCTCTCACTGTTGAGACCGAAAGCCATTTGGGAAGCTACCCAGAAAATGTGATGCCAGCAAAGTGTACCCAGAGACCACCCTGAAGATACTCCCAACCCCTTCCCCTCTCTTCCCTTTCCTTTCGCTTCCCCTCACTTGTGCAAACCACCTGTGATAATTTCTATGCACATCCAAAGATAGAATGCTACCCTTATTTCGTTTGTGACAAATGACAGTCCGAGTTTTATCTAATTATGAACTCCACGCACCTCAGAATGGAGGCTTGAGCTTCCAGTTTCTCTTGTATAAAATGATTTCTAAGGTCTCTTCTATTTCTCATCCTATGTACCGTCTGTCCCCTATTCTGAACTTTGCCAACAGAGCCCAGGTCTCTGCCATGGTTGGCTTGGTTTGCAGGGCTGAATAGCAACGCTCAGGTCCTTCACTGGTTTTCACTCTGTACCTTACCATGGGAAATGAGGAAGCAGTTCTGGTGCAGTCCCTGCCCATGAGATCCAGGAATAATGAGGGTTCTCGGAGACCTTCAACTCCCCATATCATTTCAGATTCTGAATCAGACATCTTGTCTCCACCCCAAGCCAGAGGAAGGCAAGCGTCCACAAGTGGCACTCACGCTATTAAGAGGTCACTCTGGTTATAGATCTTTCAGGGCTCATATTTCAATCTGAAGAATGTGGTGCTTTCGTATTTTCTAATGCCTATGAGCAGAGAAGGATATTTAAGGACTCTGAAATAACATGGCAGGAAATTGAGGTTCAGTTACTGCATACAAAGTGATGGAAAAATCCCCTCTTTCACTATCTCTTTTCCCCTTGGGTCTGTGGTTCACAAACTGCACAGCATAAATTGTAGAGCAAACCATGCTGGAATATCAATAAACCCACATCGACCAAGGCAGGAACTCAGCCTGCGGCATGGGGACTTTTTTTTTAAGATGTTGGTTGGCAGCCAGGTTGATGAAAGGAGAAACAAAGAGAATAACAGCTTTGCTGCTGCAGCAAAAGAAGTTAGAATTCAGGAAATGTTACCCGGGTGCCTCTCTGTAAATTCATGAGCAACGACGTCTCCTGGGGTTGGAAGGGGAAGGTTAATGATGGAAACACCAACACCCTACAGAGGCTACAAATCCATGCAGTACCCAGGGGCTAGGGATTGAATTTTGTGTCCCCTCCAAATCCACAGGCACTGTGTCCTCCTGACCCCCTAGGACCTCAGAATGTGACTGGATGGGAAACGGTGGCCCTACACACAGAATTAACTCAGTTCACTCAGGAAAGTCCTACTCCAGAAGGACTGATGTTCCTGTACAAAGAGAAATTGGACACAGGCCCACATAGATGGAAGTCAGCGAGCACCTGGGTCTGCTTGGTATGAGATGTTTGGGACAAGGGGACACAGTGAGAGATGAGGAGCACGTGAGTTGCTGGATTATGTATAAGCTTGACTGAAATTTCTATTCAATTGAATGGATGTAGTTTCACACATGACCTCAAGCTTGACCCCAGGTTGTTCAACTTTGAGGTTCAGCAAGATGAACTTACGTAAAATCATATAGCTGACCAATAGCAAAGAAGTGGGGCTTAGGAGATCTCCTCTTTCCAGATGCAGGGCCAAGTCCACTGTGTAATAGTAATAATAATAATATTAATAATAGTTGTTTCTTCAAGATACAACATACTTCAAAATGTGTAATGTTTACAACAATCTGATAGAACAGATATTAGTAGTAGCTAGTGGTGGTGGTGGTGGTGGTGGTGACCACACTTTTTCAGATAAAGACACTAGGGCTAGCATTTGCTCCATGTCACCGATCATCCATTTTCCTAGTGTTATAGGTGGTCTCTCTGTATCATCTTTGTGGTTCTTCCATAACGCAAAGGTCAACTTCCCTGATAGGTATGCCATAGGAAAGATGTGACTGTGAAAATTCTTTTTTAAAAATTGTTATTGCAAAGGTGTTGTACAGAGTGGTTAGAGTTACATAAGCCAGGTAATGAGTTCATTTATTTTTGGACAATTGGTTGAGTACTTTCTAAGGCTATCTGTATGGAAGAGAAAAAAAATGTTATTTCACCCTTGTCACTCTAATTGGCAAAAATGTGTACTAACTTCAGAGATGTTCCACATTTATTTCAGTGGCAACAGGAAAGCAGAATCCGAAGGGAATTTCTCTTGTTTACCTGTGGAAGCCACACAGGTATGGCTCCTACGGAGCTTTGGGGCCAGATATTAACAGTATGCTGGTAGATTTCTCTTTGAGTACTGTACTTCAACTAAATCTATTGTGAGATCACATGTAAAAGACCCTTTGAAGAAGGAAAGTGAACACCTTCCTAGATTAATAAGCACAACTAATCAGAAGGATTACATTGGATGGGAGGATTACTCTACACGATCTTGGACTCTTAATTCCTTGTCCTTCTAAATCAAAGATCTAAGAGCACAGTAACTTCAACACAAAGGAATTCAAAGTACCAAGGACTGACAGAAGCAGAGGTTGTTCTGGAAGACTATCTAGGCAAGGGTGCAGAGGTGTTTTGCAAGTGTTGAGTTTGGAAACATGGAGTGTGAGGCTATGGCCATCACCTATAGGATTTTGGATTAAGAGAAATCCAGGACTATGCTAGATCTGGTTAAGGCCAAGGAGAGTGGGTTTCTGCCTGGACTGAATTATGTAAGAGTCGACGGGGACCCAGTGTTCTCACACCCAGCTTTCTGAGTCCAATCTGCAAGCTAACCTGCCATCTGATGCTAAAGCTGGCAATTGCATCCCCCTGCAAACTTTCCCTCTCCTACCACAAGTAAATGACAAGGGATGATTCTGATTGAATGGTTACTTGGAATAGAAAGAGACAATTTCTGTGATCTACTTAGCACAGCTTTGGTCCCAGAGTTAACACACAGCAGAAGTCTCATCCATTTCTACTGTGTGAAGAACTGAGATTCAAACCTGACTGTACAAGATGAGTACTATTTTGCTAGGTAGAAAGAGGTTGGAGAGGAGATTCCAAGGCATAAGATCAACAGTGAAATTGATTTCTCAAGCCAAGAAGAAAAAGTCTTCATTTGTAAAAACTTTCCTTTCTAGCTTAGCTACTGAAAAAGCCAAGCCAAGCCAAGAATTTCATGTAGCGGATAGGATGGGAAATTTTACCTTTCATCCTGAAATCTAGGAGCTCCAAGTTGGAATTTTATTATACTCAGCCAGTCTTTTCTTTCACTTAACTTCCATTCGTACAACTTGACTTCCACCCAGAGTGCCTTGTAAAGCACTTTGAGCAAAGTTAAGGTACTTTACTCTTCCATCAAAAGTGAATTGTTTTGTGGCATAGGCTGATGGAAGGAGACTGGGAACAGAACAGACCAGCCCGTGGCCATTGGTTTGTCATTGTTTATTGGGTTTCTTCTCTGTCCCAAGTATTATGCTCATTATACATGATACAAAAGTACTCACATTATCTTTGGAGAGATATGGGAGTCTGACCAGTGAGGGAGAAGAGGAAGTAATAAGACAGTGACAATGTCAATGGAAAGAAGGAAGAAATAGAGTGTTTGGTAGCGATGAGCCCAGGGTGGAGGGCCAAGGTAAAAGTCCTGTGTCAGCTAAAATCAATACTAACCTCCTGCAAGCCTCTCTGGAAAGAGTGTTGAGTTACAATTGACTGAAATACAGAGGTGGTTCTCTAAGTAGCTCCTGGGCAGAGTCAGGATGTGGGTGGCACACAGCCTGATATATAAACTCTGACAAGCCTCCTCCTCATTGATAACCACTCTTCTGAGAGGCTCTCCCCAGGAAAGAATCTTTTTCCTCCCTCCTGGGTTTCACCCTTTCAATTCCCTCTTTCTTCAGGAAAAAAAAAAGGTTTAATCAGGGCTGAAATAAATTAGAAACATTAATGCTGAGAGCATTGTCCCTGCTCTCAGAAGAATTATCTTTAATAACACATTTCATTCATCAGTCTAAATGCAGTTTTGAACCTGCCACCTCCTGATGTGGTGGACGAGACGCTAGCGCTGGCTTTGTGTCTGAATTTCCCTTCCTGGGAGCAGGCACACACCGAGCCCTCCCACCTCCAGTGGAAGGCAGCACTGGAGCACAATCATGTGATGCTTAACCCTACAGCTGCTGGGGGACTGTGTGATTTAATAAAATGACTCAGCGCTTGAATCCAGCGTGGTGCATTCCCTGTTGAATGACACAGCTCCTAGCAGGACTTGTGGCCTTGGAATCTCCCACCAAAATGTGCTTCATTTGGCTCTTAATTACTTTTCTCATTTAAGAGGCAACTGTCTGGGGCGGGGAGAGGCTGGAAGGGATGGGAAAGGGAAACAAAGGAGGAGGCTACAATGCTTGATAAGAAATGTACTCATTATCTTGCCCATGTAATTGTAACCCCTCTGTACAGTATTTTCACAATTAAAAAAAAAAGTACTGATGAAGCCTAAAAAAAAAAATGAGGCAACTGTCTATCAGTTGCCCATTCTAGAAATGTACACACTAATACAAACTCCATATTTCTCCCTTATTTCTAATGAATTACCCAGATCCACCAACCCTCTTTCCCCAAACGTCCCATATCTGTCCCAACCTCAGTCTTCCATACTGCTCTTCTAGCTCAACCCAATCCTTTTCTCATAAGAAAAACATGCATGATATAGGAAGCCCATTATGGTCTGAGTTCTCCCACTTCATCTCCCTTCTTCTCTTACTTCTCCTGCTCCATCATCATAGGATACTTATCACATGTCAACACTACATGTCAAAGAGTGTTGTGCTTCACATCCACTTATTCCTTCAATTCTGTAACAAAGTTATAAAGAGGTTACTGTATTAGACTGTGAAGTTGGTGAGAGAAAGAACCCATGTGACCATGTTTTATTTAGCTCTTTTGTTTTCCCATGTTCAAGATATGGTCCATAGGAGATAGTCAGTGAACATTTGTTAGATGGATGAAAGACAGATGGATGGATAAACAGGGAGATGGATAATGAATGGATAGAAGAATATTGGATGGATGGATGATGGATAGATAGATGGTAGATAATACATGGATGGATGGAGGTATGGATGATAAATGGGTGATGGATGGGTAAATGGACAGGTTTCAGGTGGATAATGGATGGATGGGTGGATAATGGATGGATAGGTAGATGGGTGGATGATGGACAGATGATAGATGGATGATGAATAAATGGTGAATGGATGGATGAAAATTGATACAATATAGGATAAAGGGATCAAAGACTCATACTCAAAATAATCTAAAGTTAGAATGTTTCAGGAATGAGGAGCAACTGATAAGAGCTCCATCCTCTTTCTCCTAAGTTTGAATCTCTAAAAGTAGTCATATTTTCACCATGTTGTTTATAGGACATAGTTACTTGGAAAATAAAAATGATAGATACGCAATAGTGTCTGTTCTCTCCTTTCCCCTGTCAAGCAACACAGTGAGAAACCACTGTCATGAAATCTGTGTGTCCAATCATTTGAATACAACTAAACCAAGAGAAGTTGACTTGCTACAAAGAATTGCTGTTTCTGGAACCTTTCAGCTATTGGGATGATTTGCATTTTCCCTTCAACATGAACTGATTTTAAGTGGGAGCAAAATCAACTTCTGTTTTGCACTCTAATGGGAGGATAAAAGTTATACAACCATGAATCCCACTGATTAGAGATTCCTGCTCATTTTCTGCTGCCTGCTAGCCATTTGGTAGCATTTTAATTTAACTTTCCACTTGCACATTCTCCATTAATATTTATGAAATGATTACTTGCTACAGCTTAGATTTTTAAGAACCGGATTGGAAGCATTCGGTAAAATACATTTGCTAGTAGTTGTGAACAAATAATGCTATAACAAGCTGTTAGAAGGCTTTTATTTCTTAATGCAGCTTTTTTTCCCCTGAAGCTAAGATAATTAAAAGGCAGTGTGGGCCTAATCAGCAGGTAAAAATTCCAATAATTGCACTAAACCTTGCATATTATGGGAATTCTTAGACCAGTGCAATTCCCAACCTGGAGTAGAATGTGGGGCATCTCCAGAGTTGTCTAGGTAAAGACACTCTGTCCCAAGGCCTATTCTGACATTATAATAGCTAGCATGTGTAATAATCAGCATGATCATGGCCGCTTAGGATCAATGCCAGTTCTGCACTCTCTTCAAACCCTTCCTGTCTATTCTGGCCTCTTTCTAACAACGTCACATCAAAATGGCCTGAGGTCTAGAGCCTGGAAGATCTGAGATGGGTTTCTAGCCATGACAGTTACAAAATCTGGGACTCAGGACAAGTTCTTTCTCATTTTTGTGCCTTCAGTCTTTCATCTGTGCAATAGAGATAACAGACTCTGCCTTAAGCTTTGGAACCAGAGCAAGGGATCAGTAACTACTTGCTTGCATTTTCTCCCTTGGTCTTTTACAATTTGTAAATTTGTTCCCCGATCCAAAGAGAGGCCTGGAGCTGCTGCCACCCTGTGCGCTTCCCATCGGTGTCATTTACACAGAGCACTTAAAGGTCCCTGTCCACAGAGACACAGCCCTGCCAATGTGTGTGCCCCTGACTTTCTATAAGCAAGTGAAGTGCTGTGTTCAGACTGAAATGTGCCTTCCATGGAACATAAGAGTTTATTTTGTTTGGTTGTGTAGGATTTGTTGGGCTTTTTTATCTCAGTGTTTCCACATTTCTATAGTTTTTTCTGAAATCAATAAAGTGACCCCATTATTTTCAATGTTCATTTTGGAGCTTAGGAAAGACAGATGAGTATATTAAAACTGTCACTTAAAATGTTCACAGGGAAGAGGGAAGCACTGTTCATTTCTCACTGATGGATTTGGATGAAGTAGGCCTAGAGCAGTAAGGCATTGATGAGTTACTTAAGGAGGAATGCAATTATGAACTGGGCAGCATGTAAGAGAACTGGATCTCTCCCTCCCTCTCTCTCTCTCTCTCTCTCTCTCTCTCTCTCTCTCTTTCTCTCTGTCTCCCCCCTCCATATATATATGTGTGTACATATTTTATATATATATATATATATATATAATTATCCCCCTCTTCCCTATACTTATATGCAAACAGCAGCATATGGTGAATACTGCACCAAAACTGTGCATTCGTCTCCTCACCCCTGCTTCTTTGCTGAGCTTGGCCGATTTGCTGTTCTTACAGCGCTAGTTCAGATGCCAAGTGGCCTTCCCCTCCTGGGTAAGGCCTGCACCTGGGTAAACGCTGCTGCTGCCCTGGCCTGGCAGGCTGTCATTGCAGACCTGAGCTTTGCAAGCAGCTCTGTCAC
This sequence comes from Dipodomys spectabilis, assembly GCF_019054845.1. NCBI lineage: Eukaryota > Metazoa > Chordata > Mammalia > Rodentia > Heteromyidae > Dipodomys > Dipodomys spectabilis. The sequence goes on along the minus strand of NW_024870743.1, from coordinate 6,132,312 downwards.
TTCGTGTCACCTCACACCACCACTGCAGCCTCATGAAAATGGCTCCATTGATCCCCTTCCCAAGCACACAGCACACAGCTTGTGGCCTGGTCCCGTAGGCACACACCACCAGTTGGTTAAAGGTATCAATGAATGGATGACTCAGTGAACAAAGCAAAGAATGAGTGGAAGAGCCCTTATCATGAATCACTTAGTGAAAGACTAGACAGCTTTTAAAGGACAGGCAGCAGTGATCAGTTTGGCTAAGAGGTCAGTGCAGAAAGTCAGCAGGGAATTTACATATCCTACTGAGATTACTTTTACTCCCATGTGTCACTCATGTTTCCATTAGTGGCTACTGTCATGTGCTTTTCATCTTTAAAGGAAAGACATTTTAAAGGTAAGAGATATTTTAAAGATTGAAATATGGTAGAACCATTGTAATACTCAGGGTAATAATAGGGTAATAAATAATCAGGGTAATAAACATTGTCTTGTAATGATCCTGTACACTGGTGCATAGTTTTCCATTTACAGACCGTATTTTAATTCTTCATTTCATGTAACTTTTCCCAGCCCTGAGAAGTTCTGGAACTTTCTTGTGATGGTCTGTGGCCTCCCAGGATCCTTAGACTCAATGTCTACATGGCTATAATCTCCACTGGATTTGACTATGCGGACTTAGTCTTACTGAGCTGAATTGTAGAGAATGACACCTTTTACTCAAAGCTAGTGATTACTACAGGATAAACTTTTGAGGAGTAAATGGTTATGCCCCACTACTGGTAACTCCTGCCTGTAATCTAAGGTACTTGAGAGGCTAAGCATAGTAGTATCGTGGTTCAAGGCCAACTCTTCTGAACCCACAGCTGGGCATGGTGGAGTGTGCCTATCATACTAGCCACATTGGAAAATTAAAATTATTGTGAAAGTAAAGTTTAATGAAGGATAGTATTACTGATACATAAAAAATTATAAGTACATAAAAAGAACATTTGGTTTGGCTCTGTTCTATAAATCCAGCATGTAGGTTTATCAATGAAATGCCTGAACCCATATCCCAGTGAAGGAGAGCTGTGACAGGAGGGGTTTAGTGACAGGTCACAAGCATATACTTGGGTGCATTTTTTTAACCAGGTGGAAGAATGGATTTAAAGAAGGGTTTTGTGTGGTAACCCCAGAAATCTACCCACCACTGCCTACTTGTATTGCTATGGATACCAAGACCTGGTAGATCTAGGGAGCTGAAGACAAGACTGAGAATCCAGGGAACAGCAGCCATAACCAAGACCACACAAGCCGAGGGATGCCAGGGCCCTGCCCTCTCCCCTGCATTGCTGATGAGGAGGCACATATCTCCTTCACCAACAGACAGTGTCTCTGTGGAGGCATGGCCAGGCCATGAGGGATGTCCTGCTGGTAGACAAAGCAGACCCTAGACTCTCAGACCAGCCAGTGGTGGCAGAAATAACATGTCGAGATTGGGCTCCTTGATGGAGCAAACAGTTTCCCCATATTCTCTCTTGGAGACAAATCGCCAAGGCCAAGTCCACTGACTAAATATACTCAGAATGCATGGGACAGCATCACCACAGATGGGTGAGCAGTGGAACTCAGGGCAGAAAAGATTACTCAGGACTGGCTAGATAGGGACGCAGAGTCACTTAATTCTTATATTAAATGTGTCCTCATTTTGTGATTCACAAACCAATGAAGAAAATGTCTTTCCACATTTCTGCAGCACAGCATTCTGCCTTGTTTGCATCGTGCTGTACAGTAAAGATACAAGATCTGGTAAAATTGATGTTGGTAATAGGTATATGATTTCACAGGGGAAAGACCTTTCTTACATCTAGCCACAACAATCTCCTCGCTTAGCCTATCCATGAAATAGCCATAATAGGATGAATTTTAAAACACATGAGTCAAAGGAAAAATAATCAGGAATGAGATGTAAAATCCTCTGGTAGTTTAGATAATGTGTTCTGCAGTAAATTCATTTCAGCAAAGAGTTATTCATGGAAAGAACTGAGTGATACCAAGACATGGTGACTCACAGAGATAGAAACGAAATCCATTTCACACCTTAAATAGCAATGATGCCCGTCAGGATAAAAGCGGCCATGTCAAGTTCCAGGTCACTCCATTACTCTGTAAATCAACCTGCTACTATCTCCAATGCATCCATTTCAGAGCTGAAGAACGCAGCTAGGCCTGGCGAGTGCAGAACCAAGAACGTCAAATGGCAGAGGGAGGGCTAAGCAGAGCTTGGATGCTATAAGTGTGTAACCGTTGGGCAAATGCTTTCCACTTTTGGAATTTTCTTTTAATCTGCTTTGATAACTATTTGGGAACATTTTTGATAAAAGTAGACTTATACAATCTAGTCTGATATAACCAAAGTTATAAATGGAATAATGTATTAGGAAAATCTCATCGTTCTTTATATGCCATATATGCATCTCTCTATTTATGTCTACCTCCATATTTACACTGTAGCTATTTCTACATTTCTGAACATTTCTTTACATGTGTATCTAATCTCTATATTACCTCCGTGTGTGTGTGTGTGTGTGTGTGTGTGTGTGTGAATACTGGGGTATGAAGTCAGGGGCTCATGCACTTGCTTATCCTTCTTGCTCAAGGCTTGTGTTCTACCACTTGAGCTATACCTCCACTTCCCATTTTTTGCTAATTAATTGAATATGAGAGTGTGATAGATGTGTCTGCCTGGCTTGGTTTTGAATTGTGATCCTCAGATCTCATTCTCCTGAATAATTACAATTACAGGCATGAACCGTTGGGACATGGCTCTACATTAGCTTTGTAGTGTACATAGTGTTACTTTATCTTGACACACGATAGCTTATCTATTTATTTTATCTATTTTTAATCTATTTATTTTAAACTGATATGTTTATTCATGGGGTATGGTCTTATACTGTATACATACATATACATGTAATGATAGAATCAGGACAACACGACTAAACTCTGAGAACCTCTAAACCGTTCTTCCAGTGATTTTGAAATGCAGAATTAATAAATATCCAGCAGACTACATGGACTACTCTCTCTAAGCCACCATGGTAATCTTTAGAACATTCGCCCTTAGAAAATTTTGCTATAGATTTTAAACTTAACACTCTTTTATTCATGCACTAATATTTCCCCCCTTCAGAAGACAATATCATCAAAAGTAAAATCAGCCACAGAGGTACGTGGCTGATACACAGCGCTCAACACAGGGTCACTGAAAGCCACTCAGAGAGAGTGCCATTTTGATTGTGTAGATGAAAGATGTTGAAGAGTGGGATCCACCCTTGGGAGGAGGGAGAGAAGAACTGAGGGGGGACCAGCAGGCCACCTAGGAGAGGAAGGGAGGAGACAGGGTTCCAACAAGAAGTTCTACAGAGAGCACAAGAGAAATCTCACTCCCTGAGCAGCACCCTATCTCCTGGCTGATTGCCTTCATACACGCTTGACCGACTGACTGCAGCCCTCAAGATTTCCTGTGCCCCAGAAGACATCAGTCTCTCGTCCTGTGTTTTCACAACCATGGGAGCATGTAGTAAAATCACAGGATGGTGTCCATCCATCCTAAGTAAGACTAGAGTACATTGAGCTAGTACAGAACTTTCTCTTTCAGGTGCAGCCCACTGAGCACTCCTCTGAGGCCATCCCTTTTGCTGGCCTGCATATCTCACAAAATGGCCTCGGTGGTCAGGTTTGGTTCAGATAAACAACAAATACTCACCCAGTCAACAGATGAAGACTAGATTCCAGTAGAGAATACACACAAGTAACTACACAGATGTGTGAGACCATTGTGAATTATAATGAATGTCATGAATGAAAATAAAGTAAGAAAGAACAAGGAGACCATGGAGGACAGAGAAGAATGAAAAGGGGTTGCTTGTTTTAGATTAAAATATCAGAAAACGTCTCACTAAAAAGTGGTATTTTCGGAAAGGCTTTACTGAAAGGAGAGATTGAACCTTAGATAGTCTGGAAGGAAAAGTACAGGAAACAGCACAGGCCACGTTCCTGAGGAAGAAAGGAATCCAGAATGTTCGGTCCAGGATTACGCTGAGCCACAGTGGCAGTGAGGGAAGAAGTGGCTGGAAGAGTGGACAACGCAGCCCCGGGGCCTCACGGCCGGGCTCAGAACTCTCTGTATTTTGTTCAGTCTGTGTCTGGCAGACACTGGCAAGGACTGAGCAAAGGCAGGGGTGGGGTCTCCAAGCTGTAATGCCTTTGTTTCAGCAGAATGTTTGGATCGATGTGGAGATCAATGGTAGTCAGTGTTGCCAGGGGGGTGAATAGGGCAAAAGTGAGAACAGAACAGCTAAAGGTATGTTGTTATTCAGACAAGAGATGGCAGTAGCTTTGATTGCATCCAGTTCGCAGAAGAGCACAACTGCAGCTGTTGGAATGTACATGGTTATCACAGCATTTCCAGCCCTTACACAGCGCTATGATCTCAACCTGTATTTTTTTTTTTTTAACTCGTGGGGCTTAAACTCTGGGCCTAGGTGCTGTCCCTCAGCTCTTCAGCTCAAGTCTAGAGCTCTACCCCTTGAGCCACAGTGCCACTTCCGGTTTTCTGAGTGGTTTTATTGGAGATAAGAGTCTTATGGACTTTCCTGCCCAGGCTGGCTTTGAACTGAGATCCTCAGATCTCAGCCTCCTGAGTAGCTAGGGCTACAGGTGTGAGCCACCGGCACCTGGCTACAACCTTTTTTATTATTATTATTTTTTAGGATTTTTATTTATTTTTTTTCTTGGTGGAGTTGTTTGGGTTTTCTTTTTCTTTTTTTTTTAATTGTGAAAATACTGTACAGAGGGGTTACAATTACATGGGCAAGATAACAAGTACATTTCTTATCAAGCATTGTTGCTTCCTCCTTTGTTTCCCTTTCCTATCCCTTCCCATACCCCCCACCCCCGTCCCTGCTACCCGATCCTCCCCCCACCACCAAAGTTGTAAAGTTTGTTTTTTGACATAACGACTTGTACATCTCATTGTTGCAATGGGTCCATCTATCCCTATTTAAACGATTTGTTTTTTCCCTTCCCCTCCACAAATTATACCAACATCAAATACAGTGAAAGCAGAGGTTATACCATGGAAGAGGGACATACAAAGCAACAAAGAAATCATCTTATAAATATGTTAGAAACAATTGCATGAATGAAAAATAAAACATTTGAATACCTACCTTGGGGTTCATTTCCCTAAAATCAACTTATATGACCTTTTCTGATCACTAATACTAGTTATTGCAAATAATGGAAACCATGGGACCTATGTTTCTTTGGGCCTGGCTTACTTCACTTAATATCATTTTTTCCAAGTTTTTCCATTTCCTAACAAATGGCGCAATGTCATTCTTTCTGACAGAGGCATAGAATTCCATTGTGTATATATACCACATTTTCTTGATCCATTCATCTACTGAGGGGCATCTGGGTTGGTTCCATATCTTAGCTATGGTAAATAATGCTGCAATAAACATAGTTGTGCTGGTAGCTTTAGTGTGGTCTTGTTTGTGATCATTTGGGTAAATGCCCAAAAGTGGGATTGCTGGGTCATAAGGGAGCTCTATGTGGAGTCTTTTGAGGAACCTCCATACTGTTTTCCAAAGTGGTTGAACAAGTTTATACTCTCACCAACAATGTAGTAAGGTTCCCTTCTGTCCACATCCTCTCTAGCATCTGTTGTTACTAGAGTTCTTGATGATAGCCATTCTAACTGGGGTGAGGTGGTATCTCAATGCTGTTTTAATTTGCATTTCTTTTATGGCTAGAAAGGTTGAGCATTTCTTCATGTGTCTATTGGCCATCCTTTCCTCTTCAGAGAAGTTTCTCTTTAAGTCTTTAGCCCACTTATTTATATTTTTTAATCAAACTACAGTAAGTGCTGAGTGCACTTGGCTGGCCAAGTATAAGTCAGTTCACACATACACACACACACACACACACTTGATTTGTCTTGGGGTCTGAAGGCTTTTTGAAACCCAACACAAGCTGGCCTCTATACATCATGTCCCATTAATGATTTATCTTTGATTGATAATATTAATCAAAAAGAAATAAGAAAATATAGCTCCTTCTCTTTTTGCCATGATTAACTTATTACTTCATTTTCAGATGCTACAGTCATAACACTCAATTTATAGGAAAATATTGAGTGTAATAACCCAGAAAAGACACTTACAAGAACAAGTGAAGCAATAACTAATATCCTTAATCAAGGAAGACTGAAACTGATGATTAATATTAAAGCTGCAGATTTAATATCTAGCAGTCCTATCATGCATTGTACTTGACTTACTACATGCTCACAAATGTTATAGCTGATCTTTGGTAGGAGGCTAGATAATGTTACTTCCCTCAGACTATTGGCTAAAAGAAACACAGGCTCACAGAATTTAAGTATGTAAGTTGCTGTGATCGTAAAGCTGGAATAGGAACTAAAGCAAAACCCTGCAATGTCTGAGTTTGGACAGGAAGGAGTGAGTGGTCCTTGTTCTTGTCTCCCCAAGAACAAACCAGAATCAAAGCTGCACGCAAAGGCCAGGTGCCATGTCTCATGCTTGTAGTCTTTCCTACTGGGGAGGTAGAGATAGTCAAATTGTGGTCCAAGCCAGTAAAGTCAGTTTGGGACTACATCTAAAGATCTAACTGAAAGCAAAAGGACTGGGGATAAGGCTCAAGTGGCAAGCACTTTGAATTCAACTCCTAGGACCACACACATACACAAAAACCTGCATGTCACCAGGACCAGTGCAGTAACTGTAAGACAACACTATAGGTAGACATGTGTATGAACTGACTTCTGTGCTCTTGACTTGGATCAAGAAATAGTCATGGTTCCATCAAGAAACTGATTTGAATTGAGATGATCACAATGGAAAGTAATCTTCTAAAATCATGCACAAGTTAATAGATAGGTAGATAGATAACCCACAAAATAGGATTTAATTAGTGGTATGTGTGCATAATTTGTGCAAGTGCACACATGTGTGCATGCGTGTGATGTGTTTTCGTGATTATGTAAATGCACTATACACATGCTGTGTGCCTGCATACATCTGTATGTATTCAGGGTGCCTTGTTTTAGACAAGATCATTGAACATGGTATGGTTGGCACCAGTTCTAACCTCAGCATTAGAGAGACAGAAGATGAAGGATGAAGAAATCAAGGCCAGCATGTGGGCTACATAGTAAGACCCTGAAGACAGAATGAAAGAAAGAAAAAGAGAGAAAGAGGGAGGGAAAGAAGGAAGGAAGGGAGGAAGGAAGGAAGGAAGGAAGGAAGGAAGGAAGGAAGGAAGGAAGGAAGGAAGGAAGGAAGGAAGGAAGGAAGGAAGGAAAAAGAAAGAGGAGAGAGAAGGAAGAGAAGGGAAGGAGGGAAAGAGAGAGGGAGGGAGGGAGGAGGGAGAGGAGAAAGGAAGGGAAGGGGAAGGGAGGGAAGGGGACGGAAGGAAGAAAGGAAAGAAGGAAAGGAAGGAAGGAAGGAAGGAAGGAAGGGAGGGAGGGAGGGAGGGAGGGAGGGAGGGAGGGAGGGAGGATAAGAGACAGAAAGAAAGAAAGAAAGAAAGAAAGAAAGAAAGAAAGAAAGAAAGAAAGAAAGAAAGAAAGAAAGAAAGAAAGAAAGAAAGAAAGAAAGAAAGATAAAGAAAGAAACAAAGAGGAAGAGAGAGAAAAGACAAGAAACAAAGATCAAAACATGGGTGAAAATTATACCCTTTGCCATATTATCCCTTTCTAATTCTCCCTTTTCCTCTTCAATGCGCTGTTCCACTTTTATTCAAATAATTTTATTTTCAAAACTAGTGTTTCTGTTATTCTTCACGCTATTCTATTCCTGCAGATAATTGGAATTTCTCTTGGCCGAGAGATTGGAAGAATTGTCTGAATTCTCACAGCGTATCAATGGGAAATGGTTGGCTTTTTCTCCTCATCTATCATTCATGGTTTTCTGCTATGAGTGGTTAAGCCAGGAGCTTTCAAAAGTGGGACACAATCTTGAGGAAGTAAGCAGAAAAAGACCGCTGCCACAGACAGAGAGAGAGAATCACAGAATCCTGCCGCCCCTTCGTAGGCCAGTGGCAGAATCATCCTGCAGGAGTAGCAGAAAACAAATCAATAATTTCACTTTGAAACCCCTGTGCTCCTCAGATATGGGCGATCCCCGGTGGACTGACCTGTTTGCTTCATTCAGCATAGCAGGACTTTGCCTGTGCAAAGAACAGTATCTGTACTGGCTACATCACAACATGGTGTGTACTGTCTCTTGTACAGACATTAGCATAAAACTCGACTTCCTGCAAGTTGGTTTCAAAACAAATAATATGTAAAGGACACAGGAAATAAGATGCACAAGGAAAGGATCTGCACCATGATAAATTCTTATGTGCATACATCAGATTAACGACAAGGAAATACTGACGCCTTGGGAAAGGCCACTGGACCTGACACAGCCTCTCTGACCTTGCCTCTGTCTGCATGTGAGTGTCTGGACCTCCAGTCTCACACAGCAGATCTCCTCACCCTCATGCAGTGTTAAAGGCCATCTGATGTCCCTGTGAACCTGAATCCCTATGTCCTTACCTCTGCCTGACTGACGCTGACTCCAAGAACCCCTGGATCTCATCAGCACCCCTAGCAGATATGGTGTAGGAACACGCCCTTCCCTTGTCTGTCATTCAGATAAGCTTCCCAGAATGTGAGAGGCTTGTGTGTTCAGGAGAAAGAGAGAGAGATGGTTAGGCAGAAGAATTTGAGGGAGAGTGGCTAGAGACTGTCCTAGGAAACTTATCCTCAGTTCAGACACTCACGTTCTTTTATTTCAGCTCCTTGTTGATACTTTTTAAAATTACAATCTGGGGCTGGGAAGGTGGCTCAGTGGTAGAGCGCTTGCCTTGCATGCTCAAGGCCCTGGGTTCGATTCCTCAGCACCACATAAGCAAAAAGAAAAAAAAAGCCGGAAGTGGTGCTGTGGCTCAAGTGGTAGAGCGCTAGCCTTGAGTTGAAGAGCTGAGGGACAGCGCCCAGTCCCAGAGTTCAGGCCCCACGACCGGACCCAAAAAATAAAATAAAATAAAATTACAATCTACTGGAACTAATTTGGTCCTTCTCATCTAATCTAACTGATCATCTTTTAAGGTGACCACGGTTTAATAGGAAACGATATCCCACACCTCAGGAAGGGAGTCACATCCAACACATTGACTTCCTGACACAGATTTGGTTCCTGAAGTCCTGAGAGCCCATTTCTTCATCCTCAAAACAAGATGTGCATCATTGACACATTCCATATAGGGGTCTCTATGCATAAGTAACTTGGAAATTCTAAACCATATGTGAAAAATCTTGGTTATTTGTGTTTTTATCTACCATTTCTCCAAGTTTCCTGAGGCCATCGTCACTTCTCAGAAGATGTAGGAAAGTAGAGAAGCTGGTTATTTTGAGCCCAAATAAAAACAGTAAAGGATTTAACTAGAGAGAGAGAGAGAGAGAGAGAGAGAGAGAGAGACCAGGTTTGGGGTCTTGTCTGCACACTTCCCTCTCTGAAGGTCCATAGACAAGCTAATGGAGAGTTCCCATTTCTGAAAAGTGGGGTTTTACCCATGCTTCATAGTGATTCAGTGGTTTTAAAAATACTTTATCAACTGCTGTATGTTTTTTTTGGGGGGGGGGGGTCCAGTCGTGGGGCCTGAACTCTGGGCCTGGGCGCTGTCCCTCAGCTCTTCAGCTCAAGGCTAGCGCTCTACCACCTGAGCCACAGCGCCACTTCTGGCTTTTTTCTTTTTGCTTATGTGGTGCTGAGGAATCGAACCCAGGGCCTCAAGCATGCAAGGCAAGTGCTCTACCACTGAGCCACCTTCCCAGCCCTCAACTGCTGTATGTTGTAGAGATGTCAGCTACCATTAATACCATGGGCATTGGCACTGTAGGGTAATTATTAAAAACAATAATAATAAATGTTATCACAATCATTGTTAAAATAATATTCTAATGGAATATTATTCTAACACAATCTACTGTCTTAATAATAACATTCTAAAAGAGTATTATCTTAATATCATTTTATTTTAATATTCTGTTAATACCTATGTGATGCAGAGAGCTGGAGAAGACACTGAGGCAGAGAATGCAAAGGCTCGGGGTAGGAAGCAAATTGCACACTTGGAAACCCAGTGTGTCTAATGTGGCAAGATGGCGGCAAGCAATACAGGAGACAGCAGATCACTGACCTGGGGTTTCCTGGGAGCAGTGGGGTGTTAGGAGGCTTCATTATGACATAGCCATATTTGCTTACAATGCGCCTTGATCAGATTCACCCCATCCATTGCTCTCCTTCCTCCTTCTGCCCCTTCTTAGGGGGCAACAGATTTCATTGTTCAGTTCTCGTACCTGTGTATAAGCACTTCAGCCCAATCCCCAGATCTTAATGGCAGCTCCTCTTCTCTCCGCAAACATCTTGCTTGGCCCCACCTCTTGACTCTGTCTATTTTCTTCCTCGGGGATAGAGCCTGGAATCGGCAGTGAGGCCTGTCATCACAGAAAAGGGAATCACTCAGTGATTCTTGAAGCTTTTGCTTGGATAATGATGCACAAAAATTTCACTTATGATTTATTGACAGAAGCAAGTCTCAAGGCAAAGCCTGAGTTCTAAGAGTGTGACTTCGTGTCCTCTACAAGGAGTGACATCAAATATGGTGAATATCATCATCCTAAAATGTTTTGGCCAGGCTCCAAAGGGTTTAGTAACAAGGTACTTCCTTCCCCTGAGAGCAGAACTCCGCCAATATCTTGCTGAAAGCCTTAAAGTTTACCTATGATCAACACATACATTGTAGCAACTACTTTTAAAGCATTCCATTCAGAAAAGGAATGTTGTCAACTATTGAGATAATGTTTTCTCTGCAAAACTATACCAGAAGTTTTATAAATAGAAAAAAAGCAGAACCTTGAATGATAAAAGTGCCAGTTTTGCATCATAACTGGCAGCAATTCCAAACACCAGAAAAACCGCAGAAGGCTTGAGAGGAAGTAGTCATGTTGGAAAGGTGGATAAGTGCCAAGGGAGAACTTTCTATAAGCTGGAATTGGGCTCAGATATGGTTTTACCCATGTAGTATTCATTCATAACTGTACCTCAAAGAAAGTTCTAATCATAATGACAGCAAACAAAGAAGAAAACCAATGGCAAACTGTTGGCAGAGACTAATTTCAGACATGTTTCACCTTTGACTTTTTCCTGAAGTAGGTGGGAAAAAAGGCCACTCTTTCACGAAATTCTTGAGTTTTCTTTTGCCAGATACAGGGTTTAAACCCAGGACCTCATGCTTGCTCAGCATGGCTGGTGCCATACTACTTGAACTATGTTTTCAGTTCAGCTTTTTACTGCTTAACTGGAGATGGGGATCTCACAGACATTTTTGTCTGGGCTGGCTTCAAGCTCTGATCCTCTAGATATCCTCCTCCTTAGTACCTAGATGTACAGGCACTAGCCACTAGCCCCCACCTGGCTCTCAAATAATTTATCTATGAAATGTCTGTTCAAAGAATTTGCCCAATAAGGAAAGTCAAATAGTTAAAGGCAAGAAATACAGTCCCATTGATCTATTTTTGTTGCTGTTGTCTGTGCTTTTAGAGGTCTTAACCAAAAAATTGTTTTCTAGACTAATGAGATAGAGCTTTTTTTTCCTGCTTTACAGTTGCAGATCTTATTTTGAGGGATTTTTATCCCATTTGAACTTCTTTATATACGTGTGTGTGTGTGTGTGTGTGTGTGTGTGTGTGTGTGTGTGTAATAAAGTTCTAATTTCAGTACTTTGGATGTGCATACTCAGTTTTCCTAAAAGTACCATTTAGGAAACTGTCCTTACCTTGTTGCTTATCCTTGGTACCTTTGTTAAAAACCAATTGACTATAAATACTTTATTTTGGGTTTCCTGCCCTGTTCCATTGGTCCTTGTAGGTGTTTTATGTCAGGCCCACACTATTTTGATAACAATAACTGCATGATGTATTTTGAAATCAAGGAGTACGGCCTCATTTTTTTTTTTTTTTTTTTGCTTAAGATTGCTTTGGCTATTCAGAATATTTTTTAATTCCATATGAGAGAGTACTATATAGCAAAGAAGACAAGAAGAGTAAATAAACACCCTCTGGATCGGGAGAAAATATTTGCAAACCATAATTTAAAGGGCTACTACCCACAATATATAAGAAAGTCAAATAATTCAAGATTTTGAAAAAGCAGATGGCCCAGTGGAAACTGGACATAGGACCTAAACCAACCTAAATGGCCAAAAGGCAATAAGAATAACTCAATATCCCTAACCATCAGAGAAATACAGAATAAAACCACAATGAGCTAATACCTCACATCTATTAGAATGGCTTTTATCAAGAACATAAATGATAGCAAGCACTAATGACACCAAGATGCATAAAGAACTCTTGCGCGCTCTTGGTGTTCATTCATGCAGCCAGATTTTAAAATAATATAGACATGCCTCTGAATCTAAAAAAATAAAACTACCAAATGATCCAGTTGTCCTGCATAATTGTATGTGGGGTGTGTGTGTGTGTGTGTGTGTGTGTGTGTGTGTGTATCCAAAGGAATGGACGTCAGTATATTAAAGAGACATCTGTCTTGTTCCCGTAAGCACTATTCACAAATACCAAGACATAGGTGTAACCCAAGCACCTATCAGGAAATGGGAGAATGAAGAGAATGTGGCATATATATATATATATATATATATATATATATATATATATAATTGAATGCTATAGGGCCTTTAAAAAGAAAGGAAGTGTATATCATTGTAACAACATGGATGGTGTTGGAAGACACTATCCTAAATGAAAGAATACAAGCATAGAAAGAAAAATACCATATGATCTCACACCTAAAATAATTTTTTAACTTTTGTAAAATATGGTTGCATAGAGAGTAGCAAAATGGTATAAAAATGGTTACCAGAAACTGGGAGAAAGGAAATAGCAAAAGAAAATAGAAGACTCAAAGGGTAAAAGGTTGCTACTAAACAAGAGGGGAAAGTTTTAGTAATCTAGTGTGCTGCATGATAACCACCATAAATAATGATGTATGGTATACTACAACATTGCTCATACTATTTTAATATTCTAACCACAAAAGAACCAAGTTGCTAAAATGATGACTGTTAATTAGTTTGAACCTTTTTATAATGTATGCATAGATCAAAACACCATGTTTTATCCCACAACTTTATGGAATTATATTTTGTCAATTGAAAATATTTTTAAGAGCAAAAGAATAAGAGAGTTGATTGAGAAATTTGCAAAACTGAATGCTCAGATATAGAACAGTCACCTAAGGAAACTAACATTGCCAAAGTAAAACCCTGCTGCGGTGCTGGGTTCAGGCATGGCTGTAGTACAGCAGGAAATCTATAGCTCACCTATGAACTCCCCCTCCTACCCAAAAGAAATGAGAATATTCATCCACCGAAAGAACTGATTGGACAGGATTATTCAAGACAAGCTTATTGATGATTGCCAGAGATCAGGAGATAAATACACTGCTCCTTAATCAGAGTGTGAATATGTAAATTGTGCTATATTAAAATGATATATTACCATGTAGCAACACAAAACAAGAAGGAAAGAGACAGGAAACCCAGACACTAATACACATGTGATATGGAAGAATTTAAAAAAACAGATTTTGAGTAGAAGAAACCACACATTAAAAAGTAGGAAATCAAAATGCAATAATAGGGCGGCCTCATGATGATAAAGGGACAGAAAAGAATCTTCATGGGTCTGAAAAGAATCACTATCTTAAGCTGTCTGGTGGCTTTAAAGATGCTCGTAAAACTTTACGAGGTTTTACAAACTAAGTGCCCTTTAAGTACTTAATAAATGTGTCAAACATCAATTAAAAATTGAATCCATGCTTCTTTATCAAAGAATGGAAACTTTGTCAATCCCATTAAAAATAAATTTTCCCATTTCAAAAGTGATCTTGAATTTTGGTAGTTATAAGATTAGCATAGGGCCATGTATACAGGCACAAATTTGCAATCCCAGCTATTCACAGGGGCAGACACAGGAGGCTGAGAATCTAAGACCAGACTAACCAAACAACAAAGCAAAAAGCAATGGAGTATAGCTCACATGGTAGAGTACCTGTCAAGCAAGCACAAAGCCATGAGTTCAAGCCTCATACCACTGTCAGGAGAGAGCAATGTCAGGGGTACATTGTGTCTTTCCACAATGTCAGAATTCACTGAAAAACAATCGATCCACAAGCTACCTCTTTTTTTGTTGTTTTGTTTTTGTTCACTGAGTAATACATATTTCACTTGTTATCTGTGGCAACTGGCAATTGTGGGTTCTTTTAGCAATCTTAATGACTAATTCGACTCTCAGATCATACATTATGCTCACCACAATAATGTATGTAGAATGACCCCCCCAAAAAATGGGGGTGCAGAGTTCACAGAGTTGTACCAAAGGCATTAGTGGAGATGACATGACTCAAAGGAGAGTTTCTAGGGGACCAGGTAAACATTTTATGAACTACAGGCACAGAGCTGTCAGGTGCTGAGTTACCACATAGCAGCTCTGGGTGACAGGACATTTCCTGTGTATGCTATGGGCAGAGAAACTGCTCCAGCCCGATCCCAGGAACTGAGGGATGGAATGAGAGGCCGGGAAAGAGGCGCCAGCAACACAGTCCCAGGAAAACACCCGCACAGCTTCTCGCCTTAGAATATTCTTGTGGATTTCCAGGAAATGAGTGTTATTTCCAGAAAATGAAAAGTTGTTGAACATGCCTAGTTTAGGCATTCATTTGCATCAATTAATATTATACTCTGGAAAAGAAAACGGTGCTCTGTTCTTTCTGAAGATGGAGTCCAGCAGTCTTTCCAAGTTAGCCCAAAGAGGTTTGGCTTGAATCTGAGCATCAGCAACCTAGTCCTGTAAGCCAGGGCTAAGGACTAAGTTAGACATTCACATCCAGTTGTTTTCTCTACAAGCAGCTGCAACATTCTGAGGATGGAGTCTGGCTTCCTATCACCCTTCTGCTGGCCCCTTTCAACTGTCTCTGAGCAAAATGTAGTGAGACCCACACTAGTGATTAGAAAGGCTTTATTCAGCTGGACACCAGTGACTCATTCCCATAATCCTAACTATTCAGGAGACTGAGGTCAAGAGGATCATGGATCAAAGCCAGCCCAGGAAGGGAACACAAAGCTGGGCTAGATATGTGACCCAAGTGGTTGAACAGCAGCCTAGTAAGTGAATCTTTCAACCCAGACCAACAGGCCCTGAAGTAAGCAGGGTACTGATATAAATACACACACACACACACACACACACACACACACACACACACACACACACACACACACACACACACACACACCTTAAACCTTTTGACAACAGACTATTTCTTGAATTCATTATTGTAGCACCTGGCTGACTGTGATGACTGGCTGGGAAGCTCAAAGAATGATTATCTCCATCTCTGGGGAACAGACCAGATGCTATCAGGCCTGGCTTTATGTTATCTCTGTATAACATCTGTGAGTGTGGGGGTGTCTTTCCTTTTTTAGTGCCTAGAGAAGTAGGTCCTCGGGGGAGAGGCAAGCTAAGAACCACAGAGGCTCCACTCAGAGAGGGTACATTGATAGGCATTGATGTCTCAGCCCTGGTGTGGGCTCTCTCTTCCCTGGTTCCACAGAAGCACTCTTCTTGTGGTTTTAGCCTATGTTCTGAAGGAAAGCTTTTACTTCCCCTACCTGCTTGATGTGAGGATAGCTTGGGTCTTTATCTTCCAACTGCCAAACCCTGATAAGAATTGGAACTTCACAGGAGAATTTGTGCATGATTATAGGATTGTTAAAATTAAATAAGATGGGAGAGAAGAAGGAATGATCCTTGATTGCTGCTATTGTCCCGAGACAGGTGAGAACACCCCTCCCTCCCCCCACTGCTCCCTAGCTCTGCCTTCACCGGCAGGCTCTGCCCACACTCAGCCCTCTTGAATAACCCATCTTCCCTGGTCCCCTCCCTGCTGGCTAACCCAATGTATGTAGGCTCTTCCTCCTCCCTGAAGGCCTGCCACTTGGTTTTATACTTATTCAGGTGCACAGCTCAATAGTGGATTTCTTGAGGCAAAGCCCACAGACAATGCAGTCAAATGATCCCCGATCCCTGGAGACTCCCATTAAATGAATGAGCATGGTGTAGAGACCTTTGCAGAAGCAGGGCATCAGGAGAGGTCATGGTGCTCAAGGGGTCACACTTAGTTGAGCACCGTCATAACTCAAATTGGCAAAAGCGCGGTGATGGACAATGCTAAGTACCACCAGAGCCGGGAGGAAAGGTGTCCAAGACAATGTTGGCAAGGAAATTATTGAAAGCATAATCGAAAAATAAAAGAACACAAAGAAGCCATGAAAGGAGACGTCTGGGAAGGGCTGACAACATAACATCTAGTACAGAACATCCCTGCGAGCCTGAAAAGGGAAATGGGGCATTTTGTAGAGGTCTGGGTAGCAAAGCAAACATGTGAGCACATACAACTTCTGTCCTCATTTGTTCTGACAATTCTCTACCTAAGAGAAACCGAGTTATATGAGGAGTCTCGCAGAAATAATAGTTTTACGTTGCAGAAATGGCAGGTCTAAAGGCCTACAAGGGAAATCGCCGAGCCTGGTTATTTATCCCCGAGAAAAATGTAAAGCTTCTGTGTCCGGAAATGCCTGGACACGAACATTTACAGCAACGTTCTTGGTAACAGCTAAAACTTGCAAATCCATATATCCTTAGGCAGGGCGTTAGATTAGCAAATGGGGACTCTCCTTGCCAGGAATACAGCCCAGTAAGACAAAGGAATAAACTGTAGGCAACAGCACCTGGATAAATCCCTAGACATTACACAGGGTGGGGGTGGAGGGGGGAAGTCAGTCTCCAATGATTACACACTCTATATTTAGTTGATTTAAATAATGCCCTTCAAATAGCAGAACATGGAAATGACAAGGGATTCCAGGTCCTCAGAGCTATGGTGAGGAGGACTGAAGAGGCAGTTCAGAAGATGTCTGTGGTGTAGGACCATCTCTGTCCTGCTATAACAGTCTAGTGGTTCTGACATTGTACCATAATTTTACACTGTGTTACCACTGAGGGAAAATGAGTTGACTCCAGAGTTCCCTTATTAAACTCCTTAAGATGCATGTAATTCTACAATTATCCAAAGTAAAATTTAATTTTAAAAAGTGGATAGTTTAAACAATACAGCCATTTTGAAAAATAATTTGGCCATTTTTAAAAAGCAACAAACTTGTTTTTGACCCAGTAAACCTCCATCTATGTATTTACCCAAGAGTAATGAAAACATACATACACAGGAAAACTGGATGCAAATTTTCACAGTAATCCTTAAGACTTGAAGCAACTCCAATGGCCATCAACAATGGAGAAACCACTGTGGTTCACCCCAACACTGAATAATAATATTAAGAATAAACTGGTTACATAGTTAACAATCTGGATGCATCTCAAGCACATTTGGCTATGTGGGAATAAAATCCAGACTCAAACCAGTACCCGTGCTATAATTTCATTTGCCTCAGTATTCTGGAACTGTCACAAATGGATGGATGAGTGGTTCCCAGGGGCTGTGAGTCAGGGGACGGGGGGACGGACCACATTGGAGGCACAAGGGACACTTTGGAATGGTTGAACTGCTCTGGTAATTACAAGACTCTATGCAATTGTTTTTCAAACCTCACAGAACCGTCACACTACAAATAAATCATGTTTCCACAAACCTGACACTAAAGAACAACGGAATCATTAACATTTGCTTGTGATGAAGCAGGAGTCCAGAGAAGTTACAAAACTTAGGCAGCATGGCCAGCGGGTCACATTCACACACGAGGCTGGGGACTCGCTGCTGGTTTGCAGAAGCTCCCGGGTCTACACCGTGACACCGTTGTGCTAATCTGGTGATACCCAACAGATTCTCAGGGCTGGATGCAAGGAGGGAAGCTCAAGAAGGAGAGACGCATGCTGCTAGTCTGTGAAAAGATCAAAAGCCAAATGCGGTTGTAGCTGGGGACCCACATCAGCTGAGCACCATCTGCATACCGCACTGCCGGTGAAACACTCAAGTTGCCAGCTCAGAGAGCAATGGTTGAGTCGGTTGTGGTGTTGGTTGTAAAGAACATCACGTGGACTTGGAGCCCCTCTGCCTGGACACACATGGGCCCCAGGCCTGTGAACTTGACTGCTAAGGCAGCTTTGGACCCCAGGTCCTTCTTCTCTGGGAAGCAGTGCCCAGTTTCCTACCCAGCAGTAGGTAGCGTGGCCTTTGGGAAGCCAGGATCTCACAAGGAAGCAACAGCACAGACAAGGTGGCAGTGGATTAAATGCTTCCATCAGAGGGCAGGGATGGACAGACAGCTGCCGTGTCTCCCTCCATCTCCTCAGCTCAGGGCCAGTCCCATGGACCAGGCAGGGCCCTGGGGGAGCCTCTTGGCCAAGCAGCTAGGGCTAAAGAAGGGAGAGAGGGCTTGAACAACCAGAGGACACAATTGTGGCATCCTCAGGAATGTTGCCCCCAGCGCCTGTTCCCTCCCCAGGGGTTTAGAGGGCCCAGTACGAAGCAGGCAGCTCTCAGGCCACCTATGAGCGATGCTGCTCCCCTCAGGACACTGCCCATTTCGTGCTCTCCCCCACCACCCCAACCCACACAACCCCTCCTTGGTGTCTGCTACTTGTCCCTGGTCTTCATAGGGTTCAAGGCCAAGACTCCCTTTATCCCACAATCTCTACTCCTAACCCAGGGCCTGGAATGGATCAGAAACTCTGTATACATTTTCAAATGAATGGAGGGCAGGCACAGTTAAGGACTATCAGGCCAAGTGTATTACAACTTAGTTCTGGAAGGTCACACAGCTCAAAGGGACATTGGAAATCTAGAGAGGGAGCCATACAGGAATCAGAAATAACAGCACCTTCACAGTGCAATCCAAACATCCTTCAAAATTAAGTTGGAAGTATATTCATTGCTGTGATGAGGAAATGAAAGTCAGAGAGGGTGGATAAAATACCCAGTGCCACACAGCTAGCCAGTCAGATCCAGAGTTTGAACGCATTCTTCTTTGACTCAAACCTGTGCTTATTTTAGTGCATCATGTCAGTTGTCTAGCCTTGCTGTCTGCCCTCTCCCTGGCCTTCCATTTTCTGTCTCTTTAAGAGGTAGAATGAGGGCACAACATAATCTGAACACAGAAAAGAACAAAGTCCCGTCTTCTTGGAAGGCAACTGGGCAGGGCATCTTAATTGAAACAAGATAATCCAAACAATTGCTTCACTCGAAGTTTACAAATTCCATTTCGCTGACTTGTATTTTCACAAACGACTTTCATGCCAAAGTTATTTTATTTTTACAGAAGTTAGGAAAATACAAAGGGAGGACATTTCAGAACAAAGTATCTTACCACACAGTCTACTCCTCTTCGTGTTGTAAGGAAAGCTGACAAGTTTGCAAGATGAAACCCTCAAGCGTTTGACACCATTCCCTGTGGTATAATAGGCCCGAGCAGCTGAGAACGGCAGCCCAGAAGCCAGGTTGCCCTCTCACACCCGCTTTCTTACTTCCAACCCTGGGATTAGCTCTTCTTGAAAAATCAGAAGGAAACAAAGGCAGAGCAACTTGGCCATCCAGTACCAGGTGCAGAAGAGAGATTTGGGGCAAAAAAAGAAAGAAGGAAGGAAGGAAGGAAGGAAGGAAGGAAGGAAGGAAGGAAGGAAGGAAGGAAGGAAGGAAGGAAGGAAGGAAAGAAGAAAGGAAAGAAGGAAGGGTGGAAGGAAGGAAAGAAGGAAGGAAGGAAGGAAGGAAGGAAGGAAGGAAGGAAGGAAGGAGGGAAGGAGGGAAGGAGGGAAGGAGGGAAGGAAAGAAGAGTCAGTACTTCTCTCAGGAAAAGGTTCTAGTTCTAATGAGTAGAGTGCATTGAATCACAGTTTGCACAAAATGAGGGCAGTAGCACCTACCCTTGCAAGGGCCCCCTCTTCTACAGAATGCCCAGTACCCTCTAATCTCTGAACGATCTGGGGGAAAGGGCAGTAAGAGCCCTGGGCTCAGAAAGTCAGGCTCGCTGTGTGGGCTCCAGCTCCCCTTGCCTTGAAGACATCTGTGAAATGAGGGCCACCCTCTATGTCATCTACCATTTTCTCCCCGCCCTCTGCAGCAAGGCCTTGATGCCACCACAGCTGCTCCTGAGGCACACGAGCTCCAACCACGAGCCCTGACTTAATGTCCCTTTGGCAAAGGACCAAGCCGTGTGGAGAAACAAGGTGGAGCCTCCCCCATCCTCCAACTTGAACCTGAGCAAGGATTCAAGTGTACACAGGAAATCTCCAAGGTTTACCGTCACAGAGGAGAGAAAATGGGGGAGCAGAAGGTAATACAGAAGTGGGTAATGAGCAGGAGGGAGGTGGGGGAGCAGGCAATATGGATCTGTCTAGTCTGCTCACTATACCATCTCAAAGGCTCAGCATTCAGAAGGGGCCCTGCTTGACTTAATGATCTCTTGAAAACTCTCTTTTTAAAATTTTTGAACTTCAATACGAAGGCTACAGAATGCGAATTGAGCATTTCCAATGTTCTACATACTCGTTGAAAACTCATTTGCAGTTAAAGCTTATGTTACATATAAATATACTATTCATACTATTGTATATAAATATAGTATATAAATATAGTATATAAATATAGTATATAAATATACTATTCATATAAATATGAATAGTAAACTCATTTACTAATGATCTAAGTTCCAATTCCTTCTTTACTTAGAACAATATTAACAGCAACTTGAAAACCACCGTGACAAGTTGAAGGAGGGACTTGAAAGAAAGGGGAAAAGCCCAACCTTTGAAGACACTGATTTGTTACAAACGGCTTCATGTTTTCACAACATAGCTGGCCCAGGAAGTTATAAGCCAGTTCCCCACAGGAAGGGGGTGATATTTAATAAAGCAAGGAAATTGGGAAGAGTGATGGGAAATGGGCTCAGAGCTCTCCCAGGGGACCTGTGAAGAGCAGGGCATTCTGGAACCTCCACTAAGACTCTTGTCTTTGCAGCCAGGCAGGGAGCAGGTATATCTAATCTGACCACACATAGACACAGAAGTGCTTTAAAAAAAAAAAAAACCTTCAGGCACAGAGCAGCAGCAGGCTGACATCAGAAAGTCAACCAGAATTAGTGGAAATTGGGAGGATCAAAGACCGGGGATGGGTTGTTGCTAGCATCCACTCAGAAATGGAACCTCAGCATCTATAAGCAATGGAGGACCTCAGCCAGTACAAAGGTCATGATTGTGCACCAGAACACAGGGAGAGATCTCAGACAAGCCTGCATAGTCAGAGGACCCAGAGAGGACAGAAAATGCTGGGAATGGGTTTGATAATGAAGAAAGAGAGGAGAGAACTCCAGGAAAGGCTCTGTATTCATTTTCTATGATCATTATAACCAGTTAGCCTAAACTTAGTGACTTCTAACAGCACAACTTGTTGTATCTCGTATAGGTCTCCTTGGTCTAACATCAGAGCATCTATAGACACTTCCCATTCTGGAAACTCTCTGGTAGAATTTGTCTGCTAGTTTATTGTGACAACTGACAGAATATGCTTCTTCCTAGTTCTAGGACTAAGGTTCCTATATGATCGGTGGCTGCCAGTTCAGACCTCTTCTCAGTTTCTAAAGTCTGTCTGTACCCATTGGACAACAGTCCCCTTCCTCCATCTCCACCATCAACAGCAATGAGTTCTTTCATACTCTATCTTTCCTGCTTCTTCTTCTATTGTTGCCTATCTTCTTTTTCTAAGTCAAAGTGAAATCCATGCAAGATAAAAACAGCCACTCTAAGTGAACAATGCAGGGACATTTCTTGCAAGTACCACCTCCATCTAGTTTGAAGACATTCCTACCTCCCCAAATTAATACCCTCCAAAACTACTGAGCAGGAAATCAACCCCTACCTTTCCTCTCTCTAGTCCCCAGCAATCACCAATCTGCTCCCTGATTCTATGGATCTACCTAATCAAGATATTTCATCTGAAGAATCAATAGAGTAGGTGACCTTAGGTGTCAGCTTCATTCATGTACCCTAATGCCTTAGAGGTTCACCCAGGTAGCGGCTTGCATTAGTACTTTATTCCATTTTAGGACCGAATGACAATCCATTGCCATTCATCCACCATACTCCACCAATGAGTTATTTCCATCCTTAGGCTACTGTGAATAGTGCAGATATGATGTGTGTTGGGTTGGCCTAGCTATTTCTAACCCCCTAGGATAGACAGCCTTCTTCCACTCTTCAGGGCTCATATGATCATGCTGGGCCCTCCACCCTGTCCAAGATCGCCTCCCTTAGTTCCACCTGCTAGCATGTGGTGTTGCATTGTTATAGCTCCTCGGCACCAGAGCATAGATGCTTTGGGGAGGTGATTTCCTGCCACCACAAGAACTGTATTATCCAAGTTTGGAGAGAGTACAATGACTGCAGGAAATGTCAAGCACTTTAGTGCCACTTCTACACCATGGCTTCCACAGTTTGAGAAATATACACAACCCATTGAAAGGAAGAGACACTGCTGTTGCTCACATTATGTCCGCCAGCCTCAACATCAGGCTGAGTGGCAACTCAATCTCTGGGTAGGCTTCTGTGATCACTAACCCTAAGACCCTGCATGAAGAATTTTTAAGACAGTCATCTGTCAAACCAGATGCTACTTTTAAGTTGGTTTTTCTTAATATTACCATCCACTAACAACATAAAAAGAAATATTTTAAACTTCTTACCTAAGTTATGTATAAGATTTGGGAGTACAGTTCCCTCTGGATATCAGGGAGTCCCAATGGTGAGAAATAGTTGGCTAGTGATTGGCTGTTTTGTGCATTTCTATCTACTGCCTAGAGAACTACTTAGCACATGAAAGGTACTCAAAAAAGGACTGGTGAATAAGTAAATGGAGTATATAGCCTGTGGGGGTGGCAGATGTGGGGGTGTTGATGGCAAAGGTCCAATATTGTAGACCATGGATGTGTTCTAGAATGTGCTGTAGGCCAATCCTAAGAGTTAACTGGGGATCCTCATTGTTGCCATGTCTCATTGGGGGATTAGCACTTCATATTTTGTCATACTTTTCATCAAGATGGAAGAATGGGATGTGTCTGATCCTTGTGAAGGGAACAAGACAACACCAGGAAAATGTGGATGAGTAGAAATGAAGACGATGAAAGATGCAGCCACCAGCGACCCTCCTCCCACAGCTAAAACCCCTCCCTCCGTTCGTTCCATCTGAGAAAGGGCTGGAAGGGGTTTCACAGAAGACATGAAAGAAAAGGAATTCAGTGAGCCACTCCTAGAGACGGGATTCTCCAAATTATCCATGAAAATTGGATGCAGAATACATAACTCATAGCTCAGGACCTGTTTGGTTGGAGCATCTCAGTGACAAGAGGATAAGTGGGGATCTCTTGACAAATCTCTTAACCCTGATTGGTATTTCTTAGCAGCAATGGTCTCCTGAAATTAATTCAGCACAGGCAGTCAGTGAACCCAGACAGCATTCCTGAATGTGCCTATAAATCTACAAATAAACCCAGTCGGTAGTAAAAGACAAATGATTACACTTGGACATGATTAATTAAACAGCACTCTATAAGCATTCACACAGTGAGAAAAAAGGATATTCTTAGGAAAGGATCACAAGGGCTCCATAGATCATATAAAACAATGCTTATCAAAATGAACTCCAAGAAATGGAAACAAGAAACTTTTTATTATACTGTTTGTGGTTCTTTTTTAATTTTTTCTTTGGTTTATTCCATTTTGTTGATGTGTTTCATTTGTGTATCCTTTGTCTTGTATGTAAGTTTATCTGATTTGGAATGGGGAAGAGGAACAGAAACTATGGGACAAAAGGCAGACCATTCAGCAGTGATACTCACTATTCACTATGTTGGAAAGGAGATATACAACTTGTGGGGCAAAAGAGGGATCAGCAGGGGGGAAACTGGGAGAAAATGAGAGAGGGGGTGGCACAGTTCAAAGAGAAATGAACTCATTATCTGAGTTATATCACTGTAACCCTTGTGTGCATGACCTTTACAATAAATTTTAAAATAAATAAATTACATTAAAAAAAAGAAGAAATGACATTTCATTCCTGAAATGTACATACATACAGCATTTTTCACTTTATTCTTTGTCAATGCAACTTGGCCCTGAAAGCTAATGTTAATGTGTCTAACTGAAAGGAAAGTTTACCTTCACCCAAATGTCAGGATCCTGCAACTAAAAACCCATTCAATGACTAGCCTTTATTTCTTACTCATATAAACACTGCTTTTTCCAGACTGTAAACACTACAAAAACCTTCAGGAACTAAGCTGTTTTAAGATGGCTGCCAATGGGAATAAGATGAGGTTATTGTTAAATATCACAATCCTCCTCTCACAAAGCAACTTTCATTAATATTTGAGTTCAAACTAAAGAATATTAAGGGGAAAAAAGTCTTTGTAACTTGGAAGTTATGAAGTTAAAAAAAAGCACTGTGTTTCCAGACTCTTTAGAGAAAAATCTAAGAATGATGACATTCATACATTCTTTAACTGAGACTACTGATCTCCTCTGTCCTGACCAAGGGCAGCCAGCCACCTGGGGCCAGTCATCTCTCTCTCCAGGATTTGCCTTCTCCAGTGGGATCCAAGGAGACCCTACCAGGATGCTGTGGCTACCTAGAAGCATGTCTGACAAACTGAATTATAATTCTATGAAGCCACTGATGTATTTTATCCCAGAAATATAAACTGGCCCTCTCCTCCTAAAATATACACTTCCATTGGAAAAATAAATCTCTCCTAGGAAAGTAAGGAAGACATTCTCTTTTATAGACTCCTCTAACAGTAGAGTCCTAAGTGATTCCACCTGTGCCTAGTGTGGATTTGGCCACTTAATCAAGGCATGATTATCTGGCTCTGAATTCAGCCAGAGAATGTGTCTGAAAGACATGAAGGGCTGAGCTTTGTGGTTAATGGCAAGGAAGCTCAGTCTCCAGAGAATCCCCTAAAACGAGCTTTGTTGGCAGTGAGCTTTCCGAAGGTCATAAGCTTTGAAGGACAGGCATTTCTGGGCCTGTAGTTAGAAAGAGCTGCCAGCACTGATACACTCCCCAACTTCCTGATCCTTGAGTACCTCACAGATTTCCTTCCAAAATATCTCACCTTCCCCTGAGAATCACTCTCTTGGCTGTTGTGTTTGTTCAGGATTCTAGCTCGCTCGTTCTCTCTCTTTTCATATTAACTTCCCTGACCTCATTTCTCCCCTTTCTATGCCATCCTTCATGGAGCCAGAGTGCACAGGTTACTTTTCCTCTCTGTGACACAATACCTGAGCAAATCAGCTTCAACAAGGAAAGGTTTGTTTGGGTGCACAGATAAAGAGCATCCTGCCTGTAGTCACTTGGACCCATTGCTTCTAGGCTGGGCTGCAGCGGAACATCATGGTGGTGAGTATGTTGGTAGAGCAGAGCTTTTTACCTCATGGTGGCCAGGAAGCAGAGAGAGTAAAAGAGAAAGGTCTGGACAAGATGGACCCTTTGAAGGCACGCTCCAGTGACTTACCTTTTCCATGTAGGACCCACTTCTCAGGAGCCCACTCAGTTATGAACCAATCAGTGGATAAATCCACTGATGAGGTTAGCACTCCTAAATCCAGTCACCTCTCAGCATCACCACAGGCTGGGAACCAAACCATCCACCTGTAAGCCTTTTCTTGGGATCACTTCTTATCCAAACCACAACATGAGATAGTAGTTCTAAAACAGAAGTCATATTACATCACTCTCTGATTTAACAAAAAAAAAAAAAAAACTTTTCTTAGACCACCTATAGGAGTAAAGCTAAAAATCTACTTTTCAAAGAACTTTCAGAGAACCACATAATATGGTCACACTTAGATTTAGCAAATAAGAATACAGGGCATCCAGTTAAATATGAATTTGAAAAAAAGAAACCATATTTTTAGTGTAGCCCTGTCTCACAAACACTCAGGACACGCTCATGCCAAAACTAAATGCATTGTCTACCTGAAATTCACATGACTGTGGGTCCTGTATTTCATGTGGCAACACTAAAATAGTTACCCTAATCATTATCTCTGAAGTCAAACAATGGCCTGCCCTTGTGCATATTCATGACATGTTTCACTACTTAAAAATTCCTATTCATTCTTTGTATCCCAAAATATCTTCTTTGAAGCTCCCTCTGACAGCCAATAATATCATCAGCCTAGCTCACCTTGGTCCTCTCTTTTATCTGCCCTCTGTACTCACCAGGATGCATTATAATGATGCATGAATCATTTTCCTTCTATACTACAGTGAGAGGTCCCCAAAGAGCTATCATTGACCTTCATCCACCTATGGGCCCCAAACCTAACTTAAGACCAGTACAGAACAGAAACTCAAAAAAAGACTTAAGTAGGTGAAGAATAGTCAACTAAATAATAACTATTGGGAATGATTTCAAGTACATTATTTCACTCTCCATCACAGTGGGATCCTAAGAAGAAAATAATATATACTAGAATGACTTAAAATACAAAACAGAAGGCCCTGAAATAGTCTCAAAACAGCCAAATATCTCTCACTCCCCTCAACCCTGGAGGGGCTCAGAAATGGTTTCACTGGAAGGCGGTGCACCTCTGCCTGTCACATCTGTTCTCAACCAAGTCTCACTTCCAAGGGCATCGAAGATTGCTCCAAGGACTGCATCACTTAAATAGCATGACTACCTAGAGCTCTGAAAAGTGGTCTCCCATCTACCCATCTGTGCAGCTCCCACAGATTCTTCTCAGTACTTTAGTTGAATGCATGAATGAATCTTGTTCATTCAAAACAAATCTATTGAAAATCTGCATTGAATTTAGCCTTAGGTATATGGTAATGACTGCCACAGAGTTTCTAACTATAGAGAATTTAAGGTCTGAGACAGAGGCACTAATAGAGTCAATCTCTCTAAGACGTATATTAAGCTTCAAAGATCACTTGTTATTCTACACATGTCAAAAAAAAACACGATGAAATAATGAAAACTTAAAAGGAACTTCCTAGGCTTGGCATGGTAGTATATGCTTATAATCCCAGCAACTCAGAAGCATCAAAGTTCAAGGCCATTCCAGGCATAAAGACACTGAGACTTGTCTCATAAATAAGCTGGTTGTGATGGCACATTCTTGTAGTCTCAGATACTTAGGAGGTAGAGGTAAGAAGATCACTGATCTAGGCCTGCCTGAGCAAAAACTGCAAGATCCTATCTGCAAGCTAAAAATAAAACTGGCTTTGAGTGTGGCAGAGTAACTAGTGTGCTTGCCTAGCAAATGGGAGGCCCTGGGTTCAAGCCCCAGAAACACACAAAGAAGGAATGCCTTAACTCCTTATACATTTTTCCCCAAAGGCAAGCATTCTCTCTGAGAGTCTGGAATCCCTCAAGCCATCTACAGCCCTCACCTTGATAAGCACGCTGAGTTCTCTTGCAGGAAAGCAGAGCAAGGAGTGATGCAGGACAAACGGTCTAGCACAGGTAAGGAATACAGGCCAAGCATCCTCCAATGCCACCACATGCACCACTCTATGTAAGAAGCTGGATGTGGTAACCATGAAAACCCAGTGAAACAAAATGATAAACAGTCTTGGCACTCAGTACTGGGAGAGCTGTCCTGAAAACTCTGCATCTTGAGAAACATGATTAATCGAGCCAGGACCACACTTTATGTTGCATAGTTGCACCCCAAATTTCTAAATATTACTAAAGCAAAAGGCCCAGCTTCATGTACACAGAAAACGTCGGCCAGATCTCATTTGCACCCTATGAGCTCCTGAAGCCTAGTGTCATCATGCAGAACAGGAGAGACCACGAGCTGATGAACACCCTCTGTGTAGCTAATGTTGTGTTGGTCCCAGACACATAGGCCTGCATTGAAATCTCAGAGCTGGCTGCAGACGAGGTACCATCGCCTGCCCTGTGCAGAGAAACCAAGGCTCAGAGAACAAGCGGCTTGTCTCAAATCATATTTCTGGAAAGGACCTGAGGATAACTAAACACTGAGTGGCCCCACCAAAGTTCGTCTTTCTGCTGAAGCCTCCATCTGACAACAGATGAAAATCACAAAGAGCTCCAAAAAAAAATGGCTAACAGGGACTGAGGGTCCTGGAATCCTGAACCCATGCACAAACCCATCAACCAATCAGGTGGTCTTGGGCCACATGGCCTAGTCTATCTTTCCTGGTAGGTGACAGCAGGCTTCCTGCAGTCTCCTAGAATTGTTCTGGACATGGGAATCAAATGTGAAGACATGGTTTGGAAGCGCCACATGCTATAAACTATCACAGCAGTAAATTTGCTTTGGTTTGGAGGTTTTCTAGGGCAGGAAGTAGAAGGGGAACAGGCATGAGGAGGCCTGCCCAGTCGGGGTCCTTCATCCTGCCAGCAAGGCCTCCTGGGTGCACAGGAAGCTTGGTCAGCCCTCTACACCCAGACCCCGCAGCTCTGAGGTAATCATTTGCATCTTCTGTGAGAAGGCGGAAGGCCAAAACCTGCCTGTCCCCACAGCCAGCCTCCCCAGGGCACTGGCCCTGTGGTTGGCCAAGGCTAGCCTCGGGGCCTTGTGGTTACTTCCTGTGGCTTGGCGAACAGAAACAGCGGTGTAGTGAAAACTCCCACCCCCAAACGTACCTCTCACAGTCCGCAGTAAAGAGTCAGAGGGAGCAAAGAGACCTGAACACACCAGGATGACTTCCTTCCACTCATCGCTGCGCCCTGTCCTGGTTGATCTCTTGTGTGCAAGTTTCTGGGGACCTCCAGGAGGCTGTTCCTGGTGAGAAGCTCAGATGGGGAAGCAGAGAGCCAGCTCTAGGGCACTCTGGAAGGGTCAGTTCTCCAACTACTCACTCTGAAACGTAGTGGATGGACCAAGCATCGGGTGCTGCATAGTAACTACGGCCTGCCATACATCATAATTATGTTAGTCCCTCACAGAGCCCTGCCTGCCTGCCTGGAGTCACACTAAGTGCCCAATCTGAGTGATCAGATTCAACCTTCACCACAGCTTTACTTGGGAAGCAGGCCTGGCCATTATCCTTGAGAAAGCTGCAGCTCCAAGGGGGAGAGTAAGTGGTCCCGGGCCATACAGAAGTCAGCAGCAGTGCCAGAGTTCAATTCCATGTCTGGATCCAGCTCAGGGTCCAGCCCTGACCAACAGGGGAAAGTGACAAGCAGAAAAGTAAAGAAATACACAAGATGAGCCAAGGCAGAGGCAAGAAGGACCTCGGGAAGTAGAAGAGTATATAACAGCAGGAGTGGACCCCTCACTGATGAGGACTGTCAAGGGAACAAGCAGCTGCCCCTCCCTTTCCCAAGTCTACCCAGCATCATACAATGCCAGTCCCTCTTTGGAGTTCACAGCAATCATGTGTGTTGAGGAAAATTTAAAAATCCTCCTTAAGGAAGCTAATCAAATCATTCATGTGTTCACTCTGTATGCATCTAGCACCTGCGGGATGCCAGGCACCGTGGAGAAAGGAGCAAGCACTTCAGTTGTGGCTCACTACCTTAATACTGTTAGTCACCTCCTGAGAGAACTACACAAGAAAGCAGATGCTCAGAGAAACAAACATATATCGACATGGATGAACAAAATAGATGTAAAGTGCTCTGCAGAGTCGTCCACCAGAAGCTGGGCATGGTGATACATGCCAGTTATCTCAGTTCAGCAAGTAGACATCAGGAGGATCACAGTTCAAAGTTAGCCTGGACAAAAAGTTAGTGAGACCTACCTGCTGTACTCATGTCGGCTCACAAGCAGGGCATGGTGCCAGCACCCCAGACACACAAGCAGAGGCAGAGGTTGCTCGGCTGCCTCAGTCCTCACAAGCCACGACTTAAACCTCAGTACCTGGAGACACAGACACAGAAAAGCCTGGGGGAAGGAAGGGAAAGAGAGGGAGGGAGGGAGGAAGAAAGAGAAGGTGGGAAGGAGGACTAGGGGTATGGCTATTTGAAGGAAATAATAGAATCAGCAAGTCCAAAGACCAGCAGAAAGAGAGAGGGAGGACCAGAAGGGAATAATAATAATAGGCAGGGATTGAATATGACCGAAATACATTAGACACTTGTATGAAAATGTCATAATGAAATCTATTACTTTGTATAATTAATACATGCTAATATAAAAAAGAATTCAGAGGCAAGAACACATGTTCCAGGTTGAAGGAGACAAGTCGGTCCAAGTGGGCATGTGCCAAACTTTCCATCACAACTTCCCCTTCTCTTTCTCTTAATCCTATAAATTATTTGACTTTCCAAAAGTACTGGGAGACTTAAATAACCTGATCTCTGCTGGTTCTCTTTCATACCTGGCCTAGAATAGACTTTCAGGGAGAGAAATGGAGACAGTCAGAAACAACCATTTATTAATACCTACTATGTGACAGAAACTGTTAGCTACATGTGGTGTCACGATAGCTCTACCGAGTAATTATTAATCCTCATTGTGGAAGAAGAAATGGAAGATGGGGTCATGGTTCAAGTGGTACAGCACCTGCCTAGAAAGCTCAAGGCCCTGAGTTCAATCCCTACTACAAGGAAGGAAGGAAGGAAGGAAGAGAGGGAGGGAGGGAGGGAGGAAGGGAGGGAGGGAGGGAGGGAGAAAAGGCAACAGAAACACAGAGATTATCAGAGACTCCATTCTGAAGTATATTACACCTCCAAAGATCTAGAAGTCTCTGTTCTGTGAATGACTGTGAATTTATTAGCAAATTATTTAGTAGTTCAAGAATCAGCCAAGTCAAAGAGGACCAATGAGGAGGAGGGAAGGGGGACAAGAAAAGATAATGGGGAGGGGGGGTTGAGTGCAATTAAAATATACATATATGAAAATGTCATGACAAATCCCAATATATTGTATAATGAATATTCACAAATAGGGCTGGGAAGATGGCTTAGTAGTACAGTGCTTGCCTAGCATGCATGAAGCCCTGGGTTTGATTCTTCAGTACCACACAAACAAAAAATAAATGAAAGAAATAAAATTAAAAGAGAAATAATTATTTTAAAAAATACACTCATAGAAAAATAAGAAAAAACTATCAGCAAGCCAAATAGATGTAAAGTGTTAGATCTGAAGAAGTGTGCAATTGAATGTGGTGAAGCATGAATTCTTCCTGAAAGATTTTCCATGTGCTAGAAATGTTTCTTTAATCATGGTGGTTTTTTAGTTCTCTGAGGAAAACTTCTAAGACATGAATGATCCTGTTTAAGTTTGTGTCTGTCAGATCCCATGAAGGCAATTATGACAGTCCTTTGATTCATGAATGTGTCGGTGGACATTCCTAAATATTTACACAAACACATTGATTACTTGCATTTATAAGCCAATGGGACATGTGAAGCTATTCTCTATCACAAAATAAGAATTTTTGCAAATACAGTAATCAGTCCATATTCTCTTCTCGTTAGCCTGATGCTTGAAATAATCTTCAGTGGCTTGCAAAGATGTCTCACATCTGCACCGGCACATCTGTGGTGGAGGCAGGGCACATGCACGTTTAGAAGGTGGCGTGCTTGCATCTGGAGGGCCTCACAGCATTTCTGGGCTTGAAACAAAACCCAGTAGCAAGGATCAAAACAAGAGCAGCATCAGAAAAATTGACTCCCAGCAGATGAGCCCCACTTCCCTGTTCCATTAGACAGAGTAGAGGGGCACTGTCACCAGAGGGCTTTGCATCCTTATAGGACTTTTGAGTAGAAGTTGTGTGTGACATGGGTTTTGCAAACAACTGAAGAGATTCTTACAAGCATCAGTTTAGCAAGGAGTGAATATGGGCTGGTTCTGGTATTTGCAAAGAGTCTTATCTTCTCCAATATTGTCTTCTTATACTTACCTCTACCTCTATCTCATTTAGATTCTGATAGCAAAATGCCCTCCAAGCTACCAAATTCCCAGAGGGCAATTAGTACGACTAGATTCAAAGCTGATGGGTATAGACAGCCCTTAATTTCGAGTTCCACCTATTAAAGTGGCATAAACACTTGTTATAAGTTTGCTTGCTGATGCCAATCTGAAGTTTCTACAGTTGTGGAGATATCCCCGTGAGTGAGCAGATAGGAGGAAAAAACAGGAGAGATAAAAGTGAGAATGGAAGATGAATTAGAATCCAAGAAGCATTATTCATCCATAAACTTCCTGATTTTTTCCCAGGCAATGCCACTATTGTATAACCTTTGTCCGTCTCCTCCTAGTATTCTAAACCAGCTCAACAAGGAACAACAACAAGAAAAAGAAAAACAGCTATTGCAAACTTTACCTAGAAATCCCATTGTGGGGAGGGACAATGATATTCTTCCACTGTGGCTGTTTGTGGATTGTAAAGCAAACGCAAAGGAGGTGACTGTGCATGAGTGTGTGTTTGTGTATGTGTGTGTAAGAGATGGGCCAGAGAGGCTGGGAGTAAGGATTTAACACAGGTGTGAAAACATGAATTTAAGTCATAGGGGTGACTAGGTTAAAAACAAGGATTGCTGCCAAACAGGCCCTGGACACACAAGGCTTAGCACCAGAAGTGAAAGCAATCATTTTCCAGTACAGCCTCTGGAAGCAGGTGAAGGTCTGTCCTGGGTGATGCAATTAACAACCTCCAGCCCTGTGCTGGGGTCCCTAGGCTCAGCCTCTGAACTGGAAGCTTACACAGTGGGAACACATTCAGGCAAAAGAAAATGCAGATTGGAGCCAAAGCAGGAATCGAGCGGCGATTCAGCCACCACTGAGTCCTCACGGAGCCTTCCACAGGGGCTCTGACAGTGGGGTGACCCAGCTTGAGGCCCAGAGCCTGTGCCTTCGCACCCCTGTATCATGATAGGAGTGGCCCTCTTGAGGACAAAACCTTAAGGTGAAAGGCAGTTCCTAAAGGGGTGAGCTGCGAGGAGGCGGCAGCAGCTACTAGTCTTGGAAGCCCGGAAGTCCGTCTGTTGACTTTATAGAGGAATCCAGGCTGAACCACACAGGCCGCTCCAAATATTCCCCTGGCATTCAGGTCCACCTGTGTTGAGATAGATTTGTCCCATCAGGGGTCATCTTACTTGAGTTCTGATTTATATGGCTCCTGGGGGCTTGAATGACGGTATCAGTAGTACAAATGGGATCTCCATGGGCTCCGGACAGCACTCTCCTGGCTCTGGACAGCACCTGCTGTCCCCCTCTTCCAGAAAAACAGATACAATGGGAGAAAAAAATCTCTTTGCATTCAAAGGATCGGAAGATCTGCTGTGTTCCCATGGCTTGAGGGCTGCGCTGTACCAGGTTCCAGGCCTGGAACTGATACATAGCTCCTTCCTGCTCCAAAAGGTCAATTTTTGACAACGATGCCAAGAACAGACATTATGAAAGGAAAGATCGGTGCTGAGAGGGATCACATGGCTGATTAAGTCAGTTGAGCTTGGGTTTAATGAAGAGTGTAAGGCTCTGCAGCAAACCTAGCCACTATGGGAAACTTCTCCCAGGTAGCTTCTAATTGATAAGGGTCAGTAGCGTCAGGCCTTCCCAGAGAAATTACACAAACATCAAGTCAACAGGAATCTACAAGCACCTCCCCCGGGGGCTGAGAACTCCAAGGTCCACCACTATAGAGGAAGAGAGTGGATCATGACACATGGAACAATGAGTTTTAGAACTCTGTTGGTGTCCCTTTGGGAAGCAAAGAACAAAGAACACAGACAGGAAGACCTCAAAGCCTAGCAGGCAGCCAAAGCTTCATTCAGAGACAACAAACCAGAGCACCAGTGGTGAGTCTGCTTCCCCCACGCATCATGCCTACAGCTGATCACCATTGCAATGGCTTGGAAAAGGGCAAAGTTTAAAGTGTATTTAAGTCACCAAAGTTAAGTTTCTATCACCATCATGAACAGGAGCCATCCGCACAGCAAAGCAAGAAGATAGGAAAGTCAAGTTGTCAAAAGAAAACAGGTAGCTGCTACCATAAGGGCTGTTAGAATTCAAAAGCAACAGGTGTCCACGGCACTAATAATAGTGAAAGCATCAAGTTTTTAAATGTTACATTTTTCATAAATTAGAAACATTAAAGGTTATCCCTAATATAATGTCACTTGCTGGCATACCAATATGCAATGCACAGTAGGAAGGGAAGGAAGAGAATAGGAATGAAGGGCGAAAGATGGAGGCCAGAAAAGGAATCCAGCTGATATTTTCTGAACCCAGGTCTTGAGCATTATACAGGGCACTGGGAATGAAGCAAGGAGCCAGACACCTGCTTCTCACCTCCACTGTGTCACCTCAAGCAAAAGGGAAAATCCTCCAAGCCAGAGGAGGTACCCTAGCCACCAAGCCCTCAAATGATTCAGAAGTGTGACCTTCAGAGATCACATCTTCTCATTGCATTCTGGAAGACTATTCACATCACATTTGCTTTACTCGCTGCTGCTTTCCAAACCCCAAAAGACCTTTCCCCCACATTCAATTGTGATAATGAGTATGTTTGGCCGATTTTTCTCCCTGCTCAAAATATGGCTGTATTTCAACTGTTAGCTGTTAGGGCTTGCAGAATTCTGCCTGGAGATTATGAGAATGTGTTTCACGATCTTAATGGGGAATACACACACACACACACACACACACACACACACACACACACACACACACACACATATATAAATTAGTGACATTGCAACTGCTGTTGTTTTTTAAATGTTTTAGTTTGATTTTGAGGCTTACACTTCATGTATCTATATTCAGATCCCCTACAGTAAGCCTGGATTCTCTATGACATGTAATATGCACTTGTTCAGACTGAGTTGTCTGCCAGATTTTGTGAGAAAATGTATTTCAGCTGCACCTGACCAGAAACCCATCTATCTTCCTTAGGTACTGAGACACGTGGACATATGGATGCACGCAAGCATGCACACATGGAAGATACCAGGACAGGCCCGGGGAGCTCTACTGCTCAACAGTTTCACTTCCAGAACAGAAATGGTAGGTTTAGGGTAGTGCATGAATGTGCGTCATTCGAAATAAATACTTATTTTGATGGTTTTGTTTTTTCAGAAAAAGTGACAAGCAGTGGAAGGTTTTGAGCGTTAACAAATGATACTCAATTCCTAACTGGGAGTTCTGCACTCTTAGTTATTGGGGGGGGGGGGGGGGGGGGAGGAGCTGACACGGGAACAGATATGTGAGCTTCCAGCCTGGAATGGAACTTAAAATACTAAGAAGTATTATTTCTTCTGCCATAGTCAGTGCCTGCATAGAGACTGGAACACTCTGGAACTCAACAGAGAACAATTTACTCATGGCTACTCAGTACTTCCTGCTGCTATGTGGTTGGCACATACTAATTAGTAAGTACATCTGTGGATAGCAGAAGGAGTATTAGATACCAGCTCCTCACAGACTAAGAGGCTCGTCTCCTTTCCTTTGATTTAGTTACAAATGACCCAAACACTGGGCTCCAGGGGACTCCATTCCTTGAAAAAGAAGACCCTGCCAAACCTTAAAGCTCCAGGGGCCTCAGCTATCACTGTCACTGGAGACGCTGGTAGCTGGCATCAAAGCAACCTCAAAGCCATATCCTGGGCGAAGTTGCCAGTTGGCTGAGTCCGCTTCTCGAATTGTGTGAGCTGCAAATCAAAGACCAGCTGAAAACATGCTTTGTACCTACAGGCATATCCTTATGCCTTCATGGCCATCCAAGGGAAAAAGAACTTTTTGTTTTATTTTGTCACTCTGATCCTGCTTCCAAATAGTTTGTGGGCCAGACGAGCATCAGCACGAAGCAAGGCCGCTGAGCCCTGCACACAGGTGACGAGCACGGGAGACGGGCTCCTCTTGTCCCCTACGTTGTACCGCTTCTTTCTTGCCTGAATCCTCACCATCTCTCTCCCCTTCCAGGGTCCTCCGTGGCTGCCATCTCCATAGAGTAAACAATTGGCACCTACCACACCATGGGCACCAAGACAGAGCAGGTGCTTTCTTTGTATTGACCCCAATTCCAATCCAAACAATGATATCTCAATGTAGACTTTAGCGTCCTCTTTCTACTGGGCAGCAAATACTGGAATTCAAACTTGAAACCAAATAAATCTAACTCCAAGACCATGCATCTCTGAACTCCATTACTTCCAGCAAGAGGAAAGGGAAACCTAGACAGGAGTGGTTACCTTGAGCAAAAAGCCAAGGGAGAATGAGAGGCCCTGAGCTCAAACCCCACGACTTCTCTCCTCTCTCTCTCTCCCTCTCTCTCTCTCTCCCTCTCTTTCCCTTTCTCTCTCTCTCTCTCTCTCTCACACACACACACACGAAACTTCATTTGATCAAGTGTCTCCCATGTGAGAAGAGCATCACTTGCCATTGTTACTGCTATATTACCGTCATCGTCAAGCACCTGTGCAAGGTGCTTAGTCAACACTATTTCTACTACCATAACCCTACAGGGTAGACATAATTACCCTCTCTCTTGTAGCCAAGGAAACTGTGACTCAAGAAGCAAAGTGACTGACGGCAAGGTCACACAGCTAGTAAGCGGCCACATCAGAATCTTCTAATTGAATCTAATCAACATAGAGTCCTCTTCTCAGTCAGAAGTGATAGAGACACTGAGAAAAACAATCAACAGTCCATGAGATTCCTGCGTTCCTTCAGAAGCCACTGAGGGCCAGTACCAAAAGAACTGAGAACTGAAATAAATAGGGAGCCCAAGGAGGAATCCTGGAGAAGCTTCAGGGACAGAGCAAGCAGAATGGGGCCTAAACATATGTAGAACAAAAGAGGCCTTTTAGGAGCCTGTGGAGAAAGGACTTGGGAGAAGCAAGAATCCCACTGGGAAACAGCAACGATGAATACTAACTGAGCATCTACTCTGTCCTACCAATCTTAGCATCCTTGAGTCCTATGAGAACCAGCAGGTCTGGAGGTATCTTTTAATCCATTTTATAAAGAAAGGAGCACAATCGTATAAATAATAAACAGCAGAAACAGATTAGTAAATGCTCTCCATTGCATCTCTGCTGCTGGCGGTGGAGAGACGGACGGGCAGGGTGCACAGCCAAAATGGTTTCACTGTAGCACCACACTTGGCCACATCTTTACTAGGACTTGTCAAGGAGAAGTGATCAGGCCAGCCTCACCTCAAATGTGTCATCCAGCTTCCGGGTTTCATGTTGTCCTGTGTATTTGCCTGCTCAGCTCAGGTAGTAAGCTTCACGTAGAGAACAAAGAGGTCCATTCTTCTTTGGCTCGACATTCTAGGTCATTAATCAACCAGCCTTCCTGCAGCTCATCCAGTCTGT
Source organism: Dipodomys spectabilis (assembly GCF_019054845.1). Taxonomy (NCBI): domain Eukaryota; kingdom Metazoa; phylum Chordata; class Mammalia; order Rodentia; family Heteromyidae; genus Dipodomys; species Dipodomys spectabilis. The sequence continues at coordinate 6,094,878 of NW_024870743.1, read as the reverse complement.
CTCCTGTCATGGATGTTGGGACAAAAGACCAATCGTTCTTACCTTCAAGAAGCTCTCTGACCCGACTCCTAGACTCATGTTAATATGCTGTGCTATTGCCACATAAGTATAATGACAATTGTGCTCTATCTAAACTGTAACATGGAATAAACAGAGCTCAACTGAGTTTCATTGTCAATTCTTCTTAATTGTCCAGTCTGCAACCTGCTGACCACCATACATACTTGCAGTTATTTTCTCTCATCATGCCCAAATCGCTAATTAGAATAATCGCTAAAAGGTAGAGTTTACATGAATCAGGCTGACGTGACACCAATCCCACCCCAGTCCTCATTTTGGTTTCCTCTGGGCTCCTTACTCTTAGTTCTATTTCCCAGGCCAAGATCCACATCCAACACACTAAACTATTTGAATTATCTGATAGAATAGACCATACTCCGCTATCTGTTCTGACGTTAGGTAGGTAAAGTTGATTTTAACAAAAGTGAATGCTTGCATAGATTCATACCTGGAAGGCCAGCTCTCTGATCATTTCCAACTCCCTAGTAAACCATTATACTTGCTCTTCTCTTCTCCTCTAGGCTAATACTATGTCCTATATCCAGACCCAAAGGTTCACTCATCAGCTGCCCTGTCCTGATGGTTCCAGTAGCACGAAGATTTATGTTTAAGGATATCTTTCCTGGCATACAAAGAGAAATCATTAGGGAGCAGTAAAAATACACAGGCCTGTATGACCTGTATTAAGCATAAGGCACCCTACTGACGCTCACTGTCCCTTCAACACACTGAGCCTTTGACTTTCCCCAAAGTACAAGTGTATGTAGCTGTGTCTCAGAACAGAAGACACAGACATGTGGGCACTTTTTAAACTGTGAAGCCCTGTCTAGTTAAAACTGAATGCTTTCACTGTTAAACTCTGAGCAGGTTCTAAATAAAGAAGACATGGTAGAGGACATAATGAAAGAAATACATTCCATGACAGATGCCCTGGTTTGAGAGTTCATTGGTACAGTTGTGCTGCTGCTACTGCTGCTGCTTTGTGGGTGATGGGTTTGTTCTCACAGGAAGTCAATCTATTTTCTCAATCACTTTCCACTCCAGCTCTAACACAGGTCTCTGTGGAACCAGCTGATCTCCTCTCCCCTCTGCCCGCTGTGCGACAATCACTGGCCAACCTGTAGATCTCCACTCGGCTCTGTTCTAGGCATTCCACAGCTTCCTTCCACCCTGTGCCAGCAAAGCACCAGACACAGGCAGCTTCCAGCCCAGAAGTAAATGTATCACAAGACTAAAAGGCCCAAGTTCAGGTTGTCCTAATTTGCACAAACCCCTTCCTCATCTTCTATTCATAATTTTATATTTGTATCTCCACAAAATTCCCACATTGCCAGGTTTTTTGGTTGATGGCACACCCTTCTGCAGAAGTAAACTTTGCCTTGTTGAGGAAAAAAATCTATTATTTATTCCTATAAAGGAAAAACGCATTTAAAAATAGAATGAGACTTGTCTGGTATGGGCACTAAACATTTCTTCTCTCTCAGACTCGTGGAATATCTCTAACAGCCTGACAAAAAAGATGGCGGCATCGTTACTCCTTTTCACCCGATGAGAAACCTGAGGCTAGCCTTTACTCTTTGCACCCAAGGCTCACTATCTAGCAATACATTTATGTATGCAGCTCCTCTTCTGTGCAGTTATGAAATACTTTTGGGTTGCTAGTTTCAAATGAGCAAAACATAGTATTTTACTTAAAATGTTAGTGAGGGATGACACTGATCAAGGTGCAGTGTATTTATTAACTGCTTTTTAACATGGCACCTCCTTTGTACAACTACTTAAAGATAATTTTAAAAATTAAAAATGAGAATATAAATGAGTGTCTATTCTCAATAAACTCTGTGCAATATGTAAAATAAATTCTCTCGGTCTATAGTTCTAGTATTGAAAGACTCAACCCCTTTTGGCCAAAACGTCTTCCCAGTCAGATATTGATTGAGTCATGTTTACCACTCCACCCCATACTTCCCGCAGTACCTCACAGCACAGAGTGCTTCTAACAGGTACAGGGCGGATCTCAACTTCAGTTCTCTCCGCCTCTCACTCTATTGCTGAAAGTTCACTTCAATCCCATGGCCAGCCTGAGTTGGGCCCTGGGCTAAGGTCAAGTACCCTACTACCTCAGGTCCCACCATGAAGGTGTTACCTTGTCTGGACCTCTGCTTGCTTGACCGGGACCCTCTTTGCTCTGCAAGCCTTGTTGGCTCTGGGATCTCTATCATTACTAAGATAACCACCTACCCTCCATCCCAAACAGGGCCTACCTCTGCCTAACAGTGAGAATACAAGTAACTGATCCTTACTGAGCCCGCTTGATGAGGCACTCGGGCTGTGGTCTCCTGAAATCCTATCTATGCTGTGCTATTGGGAGGTGGGTCTTTGAGAGAGGGTTAGGTCATGAGAGAGCATTCATAAACAAAATTAGAGGCCCCAAGAGCCCACTCAGCCTCACAGAGAAAAGACAGCAATCTACAATCCAGACCAGGGTCCTCACCTAAACTAGGCTACACTTCCTGACCTAAGACGTCCAGCCCCCAGGATCGTGAGAAGTAAGTTTCCAGTGTTTATAAGCCATGGGTCCATGGTCTGGCTGTCAGTGGGGCAATGCTATCAGTACAATAGAAGTACTTCTAATCCAAATTTCCTTTAACCTCTACCATTCCTCCAACACTGCAGATGGCGCTCTTGACAGGTTCTACATTCCACCCATGAGCCGTCAGGCAGCCAGGAGCGGAGCGCCTCACCCCCCACCCCGTGTGCCCTGCTGTGTGTGCTGCTGTGGGTCCGGAGCAGACCTTGGGCTCTCAGCCCCGGCTGCCTGGTGCCTCGGGGGCCGGTGCTCTGCGCTGCACATTCTCCCATTCGGTGACACATGGAGCAGGGTCTGCAGGAGCTGGCAGCTCAGTCACCCTGCCTGGGAGACTGCATCCTGGGCTGTGCTTAGCTCGCTCAGCTCAGCTGATAATCCAAGAGGCTGAGGAGACCCAGGAGCCTCCAGGAGAAGGCACATACTTCTGTAAGGAAGGAGGAAATAAGGGCGGGGCAACCCAGGCAGGAGCAGGGATGGGCACCAGAGCCCAGACAAATGTGCGATTGACATGAACCAGGGGTTCCAGGGCTCAGTTAGACACATGGGCCCTCGCTGAGCCTAATCCTCCTAGATCCACAAAGCTTCCATGCTCTCCTCTACCCCAGAATAGCTGGGTCACCTGAGGAGACAACATGTCTTGCAGTAGTGCTGAGATTTAATCTAAATCCAATTGATAAACCCTAGACCTTTTTTTTTAATCCATAAATCTTTAAATGGAGGGGGGAAAATAACGTCTTTTATGTTTCCTACAAAATACATACAAGTTCAATCCTTTCTCAGATAGATGATAGATAAATAAGTGGATAGATAGATGATAGATAGATAGATAGATAGATAGATAGATAGATAGATAGATAGATAGATAGATAGATAGATAGATAGATAGATAGAGCAAGACAAAGGGAGAGAGTGAGAGAAAAGACCAAGAGAGACACAGAGAGAGGTCCTCCAGGGGGGACCTGGAGAGGCGATCCCAAAGGCTCATCGAAGAGGAAAGGCCAGTTAGTCAGCCCAGTCTGGCTCTGAAGGAGCTTGGTCTGAGGGTAAATCATACCTTTGCTTCCCAAACGTGGACCCTGAACTCCCGCTAAGGTCTGTTTGGGGTTTTGACTGATGGAGAGACATGGCCACAGCCCAGGAGCTTGGCTCACTCATTCACACAGCCAAGTCTTGGAAGCTGTTTCGTATTTACAAATCTTTGCACTTGATGAGATGTGACCACGTTTGCACACACAGCCGTCCTGCCTGCTCAGGATTGGGTGTCACTCACAAGCCAGTGGTACCCACACTCTCAACACGTAGATCACATCGGCCCGGCAGGGTCCAAGAGCGTTGCTATGGTTGTTATCATGGCAAGCTGTGGGCTTTCTTTTGTTTTATAAAACCCACAGAATTACTGTTCTGCTTTTCAAACAATGCCAGTTGTGAACATTTTTGAGCCAGGATACAGAACTGGGTGTCAGGCCTAGTTTTCCAGGTAAAAGCTGTGTGAAGAGGGAGAAATTAGCTTGCCTCCCCAAGCCCAGGTTTAACCATCTGCACAATGGGGATGGCAGTGCCTTCCTGCTCTCCTTGGATAAGACTCCATGCAAGCATCCAGGACAGCATAGGTGCGTTCCTTATCAGCCTACACGCATAACATAAGGCCGTGCTCTCAAAGCTGAACTCAATGAAAAATAGTCTTTCCTCAGTATCCATGAGGGTTACTTGAGGATTACAGGATCCACAAGGATTGCAGGACCACCATGACCAAAAAGAACACCTAAGGATGCTCAACCTCTGCCCACAAAATGGCATACAATTTTCATAAAACCAAAGCATCATTTCCCTTATCTTTGAGATTAACTCACTTAGAGATAATGAATGATACTTAATATTGTATAATGTACATAAATGGCTATTATGTTGTACAGTTTAGAAAACATCTATATATGCTCATACAAATGCATTTTGTTAACATTTCCAATTAAGGAAGCATGAAGTTGGTTGAATCTGCAGGCCCAGGGCCCATGAATAGAGAAATGAGCGCACTGTGTGAGGTCAGGTGGCACATGGACACAGGCCTTGACAGATAAATCAAAGCTGGCAGAGCAAAGTCCAACTCAGGATCCACCTCAAGCACAGGCTCCTTCCGATTCACCAGGTTCTCCTAGCTACTGAGACCACAGAACAAGGCAATCATGTTCCACTCGAAGCAGCAGCATGATTAGAATACACATGTGTAAAAACGGCTCCTGTACTGTGAAAAGAATGTTGAAAGGTGAGAAGAATTTTATTATTCTTGTCTTCCTCGCAGATTCGCAAATTGCTAATAAGACAAGTAAATCAATCTACAAACCATGAAGAAAAAGAGAAGGGCAAAAGATGTGCATTTTTTGCACAGAGCTGGATGGGTGGAAAGATGGAAGCACTATACAAAAGGATGACAGCCTGACTGTTGAAGATGTGGGTGTGAAATGTCCCACAAGCAGGCTTACGTGGTGAATGTTTCATTCCCCAGCTGGAAAATTCTGGAAACCTTGTGAGATTGGGTTTAGCTGGAGGAAGTGGGTTGGGCTGGAGGTGGGCCAAAGGGGGTTGTTTGTATCGTGTCCTGGCGGTTTGTCTCTGCTGTTCTCTCTGCTTCCTGCCCGCCTGAGGTAAGCTGCCCCTGCCACTCGCTCACGCTCCCATGATGGTTTACCTCACCATGAACCCAGAATTGAAACACTTCAGACTGAAACCCCAGAGACCAGAGGCAACATAGCTCCTCCCTTACATTGCTCACATCGGTTATGTTCTAACAATGACCAAAAACAGTCCAACACACCAGTCGTCCTGACAATCCTGAATGCCTCTCACTTCAGGAGAGAGCGGGCAGCAGGAGGCTGAGAGGTTTAGGGTCGACAATGCAAGAGTTAGTAAGTTGGTGAGAGGTGGGTCAGAAAGATGTGAGAAAAGGTGTGGCCCCAGTTTTCATACACTTAGGACTGAAGTTGCGCTGGCACCTTCTACTTGAAGCTACTCACTGTACCCCCAGAATCTCCAAAAATGGCTAATCAGTCCCTAAGCTTCTCAGAGTTTCTGTTGTCTCAAATGACAGAGCAGAAGCAAAATACTATGTGTGCAGTGAGGAACCACCCAAATATCCTGCCACAGTGATGGATGGTAGCAGGTCTCCAATAAACTGGGCTGCCTAGGCAGAGGAGAGGAGCCCCTAGGCTGGAAGCCCAAGGTGACAGAATGGCAAGTAAGGGTTAGAGCTGCCACAGATTGTACCGTTCCATTCCTGCATCCCGGCTGGTGACTTTTGAACCATCTTCTCAAGCTCTCTCACTCTCCAGGACAATGAGGGAGGGGGCGGGGGCCGGGCACAGTTGCTGGGCCTCATTCTCTCTGGTGGATGAAGCATCTTAGCCCTAAACCAGAACCATCTGTGCAAAATGACTGTGAGGCACAGAAAGTGCTGGAACCACAAAATTCCAGCTTTTGCTTTTGGCTTCCTGGCAACCGAAGAACAAAATCACAGCTCTTGTTTTTCCAAATATTTCCTGCCACATAGGTCCACCCCAGCCTAAACTTCAGTTCTCCATTAGCAGCCTCTGGTGTTTCTGTGGCCACTCTGTCAACCAGCCTTGGAGAAATTGCTGGAATGCGTGTTAAGGTCAGGGTATTGGCTGAGAATGAAATGATTTTTTTCATAAAGGACTAACTTCATAAACCCTGTCTTGTACACAGGTGTATAGAAGAAACTTCAGAGTTTTTTTTTTTTTTCTGGGTTCAGATCTTGCCAAGACCCAAATATGAAAAACATTTCTTTTTGCACTGAAGGTGTCTGTTCAGACACTGGAAGTAACGTAGAGAGAGGTGAGTGGTGAGCTCCGAGGGCCTCAGCCCAGGGTCCACCAGGCCTGAAAGTCTGTTCCCCACCCAGCATCCACCCAAGCTGCCACGTGCACCACCTGACAAAGACCACAACTGGGCCCAACAAGATCGGGCAGCACCCAGATAGTTACAGAGCAAAAGATTGGAAAATTCACTTTCCTTCACCCCACAGGAAGGCTTAAAGATCCAAACCAAACCGGAGCTCGCTCAAGTGTCAGGAGATGTAAAATACTGTGGTTTGGGGAGTACAAACGTTTTTAACTATAAATACCCTTTAGAGTGTTCCAGTGCACTGAGCCAAAACCTAAATGCTATGAGGTTTCACCCAACCGAGTGGTTCCTTAAATAAACACAATGCCAGGACAAAAAAATTACCAAGATGAACTTGAAAGAAAGAATGACACTAAAATGAACAATCTCACTGAGGAGAGACAGTGGGCGTGGAACTCTGGTGACCAGAGTTAGCTGAGGGCACCAGAGAGGGGTAGCCCTGGCCAAGCACATTCAAATCCATCAGTGTTTTAAATGCTGCAGAAACACCATGAAAAGGTCATTGGTACCTTACACTGCAAAGCTGAGACAAACAAATGCTACAGGCAGATTGGGAATGCAGGCTCTGACTCCCAGGCCTTCCAAGGACCCAGGTGCCTATTACCACATCACTGGCTCTTCATCAGTGTGTGACCTCTGTGAGGGCCAAGGTGCCATCTTATTCACCCAGGAATGTGCAGTGTTCAGGAAGCATCTGATCCTCTGGATGCTGTTGCCTAAGATGCCCAGGACCGCCAAGACCAACTACCACCCAGATAAGAGACCACATATGGTCTCTAACTGCTCTGGAAGCTAAAAGGTATCTGCAGTATTAGGAATACCTCGGCTTTTTGAAGGAGCCTCTGTTCCATGTCTAATTCAGCATCTAGTGGCTTACCACAAGTCTTTGATGGTCCTTGGCTTGTAGACACATCCCTTAGACCTCCATCTCCATCTCCAATCAGCACGATCCCCTTCTATGTAGGGATTGCTCTAATGTAGTTTGACTTCTTGCTCTCTGGTGACCATCCAGCTTTCAAATAAGGCCATAGTCACATGACCAGGAGCTAGGACTTCAGTATACATTTCCAGATGACAAATGATAAACTCCTACACTTATACACTCTGGTGGGAATAAACAACTGCTCTAGAAAGTGGTATGGAAGTTCCTCAAAAAACTAAACATAGAACTATCCAATGATTCAGTAATTCCACTCACAGGTATTTATCCAAAATATTACACACAAGGATACAGTAAAGCTACCAGCACAACCATGTTTATTGCAGCCCTATTAGTCTTCCCAAGGCATGGAATCAGCCTAGATGCCCCTCAATGGATGATTGGATCAAGAAAATATGGTATATACACAATGGATCTGCAAAGAAATGGAAAGACCTAGAAAAAATGTCTATTAAGTGAAATAAGTCAGATCCAGAGAAAGACAAAAGGAATCCTGACCCATGACTCAGGAAGAAGGCTTGCCATGAAAAAAAAAAAAAATCACAGGAGTAAAACTAAACCGCATAAAAATTTCAAATGTACCCATTATTTATATAATACCTATAAGTAAATATATCCAAATTTACACCCATTTAGGCTTCTATTACTCTGGTTGTCATATTTTTTGTCCTGTTATCCTCATAATTAACTGAAATTTTAAAGAAATTGATGACATTCACAAACTTAGCTGCACTTTACTTCCTATCAAACTCTGAGATAATCACAAATGAGATTGTGACTAATAGAAAAACCAGTGATGAGAAAAACATATAAATGTGGTAAACACAAGAGGCAGAGCAGAAGGATCTTGAGCCTGTATCAAGACCTTGTTTCACAAAAAGAAAATAAAGGGAGGGGAGGAGGGTTTAGGGGGAGTATAATAAAGCCCAAATTGAGGAAAGTGTCTTAAGTAGCTCGGAAAATGTAAGCCTATTTAGGCAGAAAGAATTTGCAGGTAGTGTTAAATATAATTCCCACCAGGCAGAGGAATAATTACAGATTAGGAGAAAATGAAGTGCTAACCTTTTCTCAGCATGGCCACCCCTTCCCCTGGTTATGGGGTACTGCTGAGAAGGGTTAAACACCCCCTACAAACACCAGGTGCCTAGCTCTCACCGCCTGCTCTGCTGCTGGTCTGGAAGCAATTGCAGGAGATATTTTGCCCTCCATGTTCTTTCATTGTCTCTGGAAATGGTTCGTTGAAGCCTATATTATGCAGAATAGACTCCCAAGCACCCTGAGTCCTAACACCAAAATCTAACAATGCTTCTTTTTTCCCAGTTTGTTCAGGGATGAATAAATAAGTAGGGAAAAATAGTGTTGAGTTTTATTCCAAGTGTTTGGAATGCTTGGCTTCTAGCCTTCTAGGAAGTACCAGGGATAGCAGAGCAAACTGGCCCAGTACCCCTTTCTTCCCCAGTACCCATAGGTGCAACGGCAGGTTGCATATACTTGCTGTAACCCCACTTTGCATGTGCATACACCCCCTAAAAACATTAGGCTCTGGACACTGTGTGCTTAGCTCTGAGACAGGGTCTGCTACCAAGAGCATAAATCATTACCCGTTGTAAAAAGGAGCAGATGAAACTGGAGGTCACAGTTACCAGGAGAAACCTGGTAGAAACCTTCCAGTAGAAGGACCAGCCTCCAAAACACACATACTTATATACTCATGCATAAACACAAATTAACTAGCGTGGGAAAGTATCTGGTAGAATTGAACCCCTGTGTATGGCTGGCATCACTGTGGAGAACAGGATAGTGGTCCATCAAAATAAATTACATATAGAATGACCATATGATCCAGAAATGTCACTTCTAGGTAAGCATCTATCCAAAGCATTGAAAGCACAGTCTCAGACAACAATTGTACATCCCAAACCATAGCAGATTATTTATAAGAGCAAACCCAGAGCCCATCGGTAGGCAAATGGATAAATGAAATAAAGTCTATCCATGAAACACAATATTATTCAGCTATAAACAGGATGAAACTTCAGACCTGTCCACAAGTTAGATGATCCTTCACAAAAGAACAAAGGCTGTAGGTTGCATTTCCATTGGGGTATATTAAACATTCATATTCAGAAGAAGCAAAGGGAGAGTGGTGAATACTGGGGTCAAGAAGGGAATGAAAAGAGGGACAGGACTTCAATTTGGGACAATGAAGAGCTCTGAAAGTGGGTAGAAGTACAATAGTCTGGATGTTCTTAATGCTAGAGGAATGGTTCACTTAAAAATGGTGACTGTAAGTCCAGACACTGCTAGCTCATGCCTGTAATCCCAGCTGCTCAGGAGTCCAAGATTTGCAGATCATGGTTCAAAGCCAGCCTGGGCAGGAAAGTCCATGAGACGCTTGTCTCCAGTTAACCACCAAAAAAAGCTAGAAGTAGAGATGTAGCTCAAGTGGTAGCCAGGGACAGCGCCCAGGCCTTAGGTTCAAGCTGCAAGACTAGCACAAGAAAAAAAGAAAAAAGATGGATATGGTAGGCTTTATGTGATGAATGTTTTTACCAGAAAGAGAGTCAGAGAGGCAAAAAGATAGAGACCAAAAGGGAAAAGCAGACAGAGAGGGCAGATAGATGTGCAGATTTCATAGAATTCTCCAATAGCCACACGATTTCTGTAGCACCACTGAAACTTTGGCAAGTTGACAGCAGAGCTACCAAGAACCCTGGTAAGTGCTTTAAAATGACAACTTTTTATGGGCGATATAGAGAGAATATGGGTTCTGCTTCATATTCCTGCTCCTCAGATCACCCTAGTTGGCTTCTGAACATACCTGTAACACACAGAGGCACAGGAGGCACACACACTCCCTGACAGCCTCAAAAGTTCATCCCAGTCTCCTTTCAACGGTACCAACAATGTGCTTCACATGTTGCCTTGGCCTGCATACAATCTCTACTTTATCATTTTCTCATAGCCGGTTACATCTTCCCATCTTATTATACATTTTATTTTACATTTACACTTTTTAAGTGTTCATGAGTTGATCCATACTGTGTACACCTTTTTTCTCCTCTCAAAATATTCTTAGGGGCCAGGCACCAATGGCTCATGCCTGTAATCCTAGCTACTCAGGAAGATGAGATCTGAGGATCAGGGTTCAAAGCCAGCCTGGGCAGAAAATTCCCTGAGAGATTCTTTTCTCCAATTAACCACTCAAAAAAACTTGAAGTAGTGTTGTAGCCCAATTGGTAGAGTGCTACCCTTGAGCACAGTGCCCAGGCCCTGAGTTAAAGCCCCACAGTAGACAAACATACATACATACATATATATATATATACATATATATATGTATATATATATATATATATATACACACACACACACACACATATATATATGTATATATATATATATATCTTCTTAGGGATTTTTCTATATTAGGATATACAAAGCTACTTGGTGATTGCTTATTGTTCCAGATTAAAGATGGTGGTTGATTCTAGGCTTGCTTGGCTAGCAAGAATTCATAGCAGTGGAATTGGCAGGTTAAAATAAAAGCAATTTCTATTTAAATGGACATTGGCAAGTTACCCGCCATAATGGTGGTAACAGCCTAATCTCGTGGTCACACCATCGTTAGTCACATGTCACCCCCACTATTTTGCCTTCCTAACAGAGGGGACTAGATTCTGGCCCTTCTCATTCAGATCACTCTGACCAAGAGGTAGAGTGAGCTCCTTTTAACAAGTGTCATATCCATGCTTCTTTTCCTTTATTTGTAAACATAATTTTTATTAACTTTAAGTAGTTGTACAAAAGGATTTGAACTCAGCATGTCGGCTTATGAATAAAACAGACCTTGATCAATGTGACCCCTTCCCTCCTTTTCACCCATCTTCTTTTCCTTGAAATGACTGATTCATAACCATTATTGGCTTTTCTATTATTTCATCTCTGTCTCACTCATAAGCTCTTTACAGATGAAGGGAATTCGCTTTTCACTTGTGTTATGCATTGGAGGCTTTTCCACAGGATTTGTTTATTTTGTTTTGTTTTAGCTCTTCGCTGCCAACCAGAAGTTCACATTTTTTACATAGTTATGTGTATCTATCTTTACCTTTACAGCTTTCTACTCTGCCTAGAAGGCTTTTCTGTCTCCAAGTTTAAAAATATGCCCATGTTTTAAACTTTCAGGCAGACTATCCTTGTTTATGGATTGGGGAGCCAGTGGAAGTACCAGGAGCAGAAAAATGCAAGCCAGTGAAGGAGGTTCCAGCTGGAGAGTGAGGCGAGGAGGGTGGCATTCAGGCCACGGCCAGTAGTTCAGTGAGACAATTCCACGGAGGAAAGCATGGGCTCTCAACCAAGCGCACTGCAGCACACGGGGATTTGCAGAAGAAGATTCACAACAACATAAAAGCTACCAGGCTTCATACTTTCAAACTCAAACATATAAGCCTCCTAGAAGAAAATGTAAATCTTGGTGCCCCCAGATCAGGCAATGGGGCTCTCTTCTTTTTATTTCTTATTAGTATATATTAATGGTTCTAAGAGGTTTCCTTGTGATATTTCTGTGTGTGTATAGAAAACGTATTTAACAGGCTTCATTGTATGTACCAGCAACACAGTGGGGGCCAGAGTGTAGCTTGGTGATACCGCAGCAGATGTTCACCATCTGCCAGGTGTTTGGTTCAGTGCCCAACACCAGAGACAGAGACAGAGACAGAGAGAAAGACAAACAGGATCAAATAACACAAGAAACAAATTGATCAGAATACATTAGACCAAAGAACATCATAATACAAAAATGATGACATTTGATTATAGTGAATCGTCTCCTAAAATGGCCAAATTATATAGAAGCATTTCAAATACATTTTTTACTCTTCTTTTGATGGTGCAAATTCACTAAATTTGAGTCTTCATAAAAGTAAAACTCTCACTGACAGCAAAACAAGAAAGAAAAACAAGAAGGTAGAGGAAGAAGAAGACCACCACTATAATAAAAGTGAACACACTGTCCTCAGAATGAGAGGACATGCTTGCAAATGACACCCACTGCTAAGCGGCTGGTAGCCAGAATATATGTATTCTACTACGTCTCATACAATGCAACAACAAGAAGGGACAAACAGCAAGAGAGTTGGATATCTGTCCCTTCAAAACGATAACATAGATGGCCAGAAAGCACATGAAAAGATAGTCATCATTATTAGTCAATAGGGAAAAGAAAATTTAAAAATACAAAAATACATCTCACACACACACACACACACACACACACACACACACACACACACACACACACACACAAACACACACACAAATTGCCAAAACTAAAAGGCCAAAATACAGTTCAGAAAAACATTTCAAAGCAAAAAAAATTTTAAATACACATTTTTGGTCTACCAGAGAAACTGGAACCATTATTCGCTGTCTGGTGGCATGGGAAAATGGCATAGCCACTTTGAAAAATAGGTTGGCAGTTCCTCAAAATATTACACATGTCTACCACATAACCTAGTCATTCCATTTCTGAATATATATCCAAGATAAATGAAAAATGTGTCCATGTAAAACTTTGTACATGGAAGTCCAAAGTGGTATTGTTCATAATAAACAAGAAATGGAAATGATCCAAGCTTCTATTAACTGATATAAGAAAATGTGGCATATCCATAAATGTAATATTACTCGGTAGTGAAGAAGAATGCAATTCTCGTATAATTTATGGTATCTCAGTGTGTACTTATTTTTTACTATCCAGTGTGTTTACTTGTAGATTTATAGATACATTCTAACTACTACGAATTCACACAAAGGAGGATCTTTTTAGGAAAGGAACACAAAGGCACAATAGCTGTGTGCATATGATCACATAAAAGAATATTTATCAAAATGAACTCCAACAACTGAAAACAAGAAGTTTTTGCTTTGTTGTTATTTTTGTTTTCTTTTCTTTATGTCTTGTTTGTTCACTTATCTGTCTTTGCGAGGGTAAAGGGGTACAGAAATGGAGGGACAAAGGGTGAGCAAATGTAGCAGTGGCACTCACTAGACACTATGTTGAAAATGAACTATACAATTTGTGGCTGGGGACAGGAGGGGAAAACTGGGAGAAATCCAGGGAAGGGGTGACATTGTCCAAAAAGAAATGTACTCTTTACCTGACTTACGTAACTGTAACCCCTCTGTACATCACCTTTACAATAGCAATAAAAAATGTAAGAAGGAAAAAAAGAAGAATGCAATCTTGATTACTACCATAACATAGATGAACTCTGAAAACATCATACTTTGAACAATAAGCCAACCACAAAAGACTATATATATATATATATATATATATATATGAATTCATATATATATATATGAATTCATATATATATATATATATGAATCATGGAGTTCAATTTGTTTGGAACATTCTTAACAGACTCACAATTGATTATAGCCGAAAGTACAGGGGATGGAAGGTGATTCCGAAAAGTGTGAGGATTCTTTGGCAAGATAAATTGCTTTGTGGTAACCACCCATGGTAGACCATGCCCATAATCCTAGCAGTCAGGAGGCAAAGGCAAAACAATTGCTGGTTTGAGATCAGCTTGAGCTACATAGCTAGAGCCTCTATAACAAAAAGAAAAAGAAAAGGAAAGGAAAAAGAAAAAATTTTTTAACGTTGTTCTATGGTGATCATAGAATCACCATAATTCTATGATCACAGCGATCATAGTTGTGTAGCTATGAATACCACTTTAAAAAGTACCCTTTGAATTTTGCCCTTTAAAAGGGTACATTTTATGACATAAAAATCATACCTTAGTAAAGTTGTTTAAAAAACAACAGGTAGTGAGCCACAGTTTGCACATTTCTACCCTGGTCTTTCAATATTTTGTACTTTTTAATATGTTATCACAAAATATGAGGGAAAAAATGGATGGTAATAAATTATTAGGCAGTAAAGTCTGTAAGAGTAACTGAGAATAAGAAAACTTGCAGAGAGCCGGGCGCCGGTGGCTCACGCCTGTAATCCTAGCTACTCAGGAGGCTGAGATCTGAGAATCGCGGTTCAAAGCCAGCCCGGACAGGAACGACCATGAGACTCCTATCTCCAATAAACCACTAGAAAACCAGAAGTGGCGCTGTAGCTCAAGTGGTAGAGCGCTTGCCTTGAGCTGAAGAGCTGAGGGACAGCGCCCAGGCCCAGAGTTCAAGCCCCATGACCGACAAAAAAAAAAAAAAGAAAGAAAACTTGCAGAGAAAGACTTAGGGAAAAACTTGTCTGCCTTCCTTCCTCAGGCACAAACCAGAGGTCATAACTTCCGAGCATGGAGTTTGCAAGGAAGACAGTGTTTGGAGATGAGAACCCAGGGAAGCTGCTTCCAGCGAGCTATGCAGAGGTTCATGGAGCATCGCACAGGGGCCTAGCTTAGTCCACTGATTCCTGAACGGAGAGGCTGTTGCTCGATCTTTGGACCACTCTGAACATCTGTTTCCTTCCCTCCAAAAGTCCTGTCTATATCCATCTATAAGAACTGAGCTCAAATACGTGAAAAACCTCAAGGCAGTATGCAATGTGAAAATCATTAGTATAAAGTTGTCGAAAATCATTGTGCTATCATTGGTCATTTCTTATTAACATTTTTACTAATTAATAGGACTATAAATAAGCACACAGGAGAAGATAAAATTAATATCCATATCTCAAATAAAATTTGAGATACAATTTTGTCTAGTAGACTAGAGTTTCAATCCAATGTCATAATCCTCAACAAGTTACAAACATTACCTGGGTCTGTTTTCTTACCTGTCAAGTGAGGTGAAATGAGGGGAAGTCCAGGTCTGCAGTTCAAGGGTATCAGAGTATCACACATGAGTCAGAGCTAGAATATTCTCCTGACAAAAGAGATGCACCATGCAACTCTGAAGTCCTTGCTTGTCTGGAAGTGAATGTCTGACTCCCAGTAGGAAAAAAGCCAACTCCTACAGAATGAATGCACTCTCATTGGATTAAGTCTTCTTGCCTTGCTCATCCTGTGTGCTGCAAACCAACATAGCTACCAGCAATTTCATCCATAGATACTAGAGCAGAGAATGGGATGGAGAAGACATTAGACCAGCCAATGACTTCAGCACCAAAGTGACCGCTGTGGCCTGAACACTTTTCAGGGTGTACTCTCCTTCTGCAACACCTTGTTTTTCTCAGCATTTCCTTCTTCAGGTAACTTCTACCAGCCTCTGACTTAAGAGTGTCCTCTAAATGCCACTTCTTGTCAGATGTGTATCTTCTGTTTCTGGTCCTAGCTTGTCCTTGGCTTTCTTAGGATTGGCCCTCTTATGTATCTGCCCCAAGACAGCAACTAAAGATGCTATCCGAATTCTTAATCAGTATAGAAAATACAGAATCAGCCAGGTACCAGTGCTCATGACTTTAATCATAGCTACTCAAGAGGCTGAGATCTGAGGATCGCCATTCAAAGACAGACTTTCCTGTGGGACTCATCTCCAACTAACCCTCAGAAAACCATAAGTGGAACTGTGGCTCCAAGTGATAGAGCACCAGCCTTGAGCGAAAAAGCTCAGGAACAGAGTCCAGACTCCGAGTTCAAGGCCCACAACTGACAAAAACAGAGAGGGGTAGAGACAGAGAGAGAGAGAGAGAGAGAGAGGAAAATACAGAGACAATGGACTTACCATGCTGAATGCAGGCTCCTACACACCAACACAGTAATGCCCGTGGCTTCTCTCTCTCTCGTGGAAGAATCTGGGTATGTGCAGCTAGCCGACAGGAAGGCTGGGACATCATCAGCTGATAAGTGAAGGCCCACCATAGCCTGTCTCCATGAGTACTGAGGCCAACAAATGCCATCCATTGGAGCACTGGAAAACAAGGTGAATATTTATGAGAGGCCCCGAAGGCGCATTTATAGGTTGGGACACACACAATGCATCCAAAGCAGACTCAGAACTTTTTATAGCCTGTCTTGAGAGCATTGGGACAGCCTGGGACACAGGCTCCCGACTTTGGGCTGTGCCCACTCGGACTCTCAGGAAGAGGAGATGAGCCGCCTCTGTGGGAAGAAAGCCAGGAGGAGGAACTGGCCTCCAACGGCCATTCCCCGTAAAATCCCACTGCACTGCTGGGGTTCATGTCTGCATTTCTCCTAAGCTTCTAGAACCCCCTGGCTTTTTTAAACCATTCCCAGTTCTTTCCCAGCATTCAATGGAAAAATCCAAGCAGCCTTCTTTCAGCCGTTTTTCTCAGTATCCTGGTAAGCCAAATAGAGCCACTGGAAGAAGATGCAGTTCCCAAAGGAAAACATCTTGGTTTCATTTGTGTAAATCCATTGTTTTCCCTACGTCTGAACTTCAACTACAACCTGAGTACAATTTTCCCCTTGTCTTTAGCACTCATAAGGTAAACCTTGCATCTCACTTGTCTCCTCCATTCCAAATCTGGTGATGTAGGGTTTAATCCTTCTCTGCTGTCTTGATGTATGAGCTCATACCCCAAAACCTCACCTGCCATCTAAGGCACAATGGCTCCTTTGCCTCTCCCAAGGCGATCAATTCAACTTCCCTACTTTTTATCTGCTATTGATTCTTCTTTTTTACATCCTTGTTAGCAGACTGTACTTGGGTTACTGATAGAACTGACCAAAACAATGCAGCCATAAGCTTGGACTGGCTGAGTAGCCCCTTCTGAGGATAACATGGTATCGCATTAAAACCAAGATGGTAGCCAGGTACCAGTGACTTATGCCTGGAATCCTAACTACTAAACAGGCTGAGATCTGAGGATTGTGGTTTAAAGCCAGCAGGGGCAAGAAAGTCCATGAGACCCTTTTTTTTTTTTAATTTTATTTTATTTTATTTGAGAACATACTGTACAGAGGGGTTACAATTACATGGGCAGGATAATGCATACATTTCTTACCAAGCATTGCAGCCTCCTCCTTGTTTACCCTTCACCTCCCTTCCCAGCCTCCCCCCTCCCCCCCCACCCAATCCTTCCCCCCCTCCCCCCCCCACACTGACATTGTAAAGCTCGTTTTTGACATGACATTTTGTACTTCTCATTGTTGCAACAGGTCCACCTGAATCCTTAAACAACTTGTTTGTCCCCATCTCCTCCACAAGTTATACTGACATCAAATATAGTGAAAGCAGGGGTTATACTGTGGGGGAGGGACATACAAAGCAACAAAGAAATAATCTTATAAATGCATTAGAAACACATGCATGAGAGAAAAAAAAACATTAAAATACATATTTAAGGGTTCGTTTTCCTAACTTCACATTATCTGACCTTTTCCGCTTGACTCATACATATACTAGATATTGCAAATAAGGGAAACCATGGGACCTATGTTTCTTTGGGCCTGGCTTACTTCACTTAATATAATTTTTTCCAAGCCTTTCCATTTCCTAACAAATGGGGAAATGTCATTCTTTCTGATGGAGGCATAGAATTCCATTGTGTATATATACCACATTTTCTTGATCCATTCATCTACTGAGGGGCATCTGGGTTAGTTCCATATCTTAGCTATGGTAAATAATGCTGCAATAAACATAGTTGTGCTGGTAGCTTTAGTGTGGTTTTGTTTGTAAACATTTGGGTAAATGCCCAAAAGTGGGATTGCTGGGTCATAGGGGAGTTCTATGTGAAATCTTTTGAGGAACCTCCATACTGCTTTCCAAAGTGGTTGAACAAGTTTACATTCCCACCAACAATGAAGTAAGGTTCCTTTCTGTCCACATCCCCTCCAGCATCTGTTGTTGTTAGAGTTCTTGATTTTTGCTGTTCTAACTGGAGTGAGGTGATATCTCAATGTTGTTCTGATTTGCATTTCTTTTATGACTAGGGATGTTGAACATTTCTTCATGTGTCTATTGGCCATCCTTCTTTCTTCTTCAGAGAAGTTTCTCTTTAAGTCTTTTGCCCACTTATTTATTGGGCAGTTGTTTCTTTGAGGATTTGTTGTTGGGGGGTTTAATTTTTTGAGTTCCAAGTATATTTTAGATATGAGACCCTTGTCTGTTGTTTGGCTAGTAAAGATCTTCTCCCAATCCGTGGGCTTTCTATTGATCTTGCTAGCTATGTCATTTGCCCTGCAGAAGCTCTGCAACTTTATGCAATCCCATTTGTCCAACCTTTCTTTGATTTGTTGTGTTTCCGGGTCTCTATTCAGAAAATTTCGGCCTGAGCCAAGGAGACCAAGGGTTTCTCCTATTCCATCCTGTAATGTTTTCAGAGTGTCTGCTTTGACTCCGAGGTCTTTGATCCATTTGGAGTTGATTCTGGTACAGGGTGATATATAAGGATCTAGCTTTAGTTTTCTACATGTAGTTAACCAATTTTGCCAGCACCATTTACTGAAGAGGCTGTCTTTCTTCCATTGTATTGTTTTAGCTCCCTTATCGAAGATTAGATGGCTATAGGTCTGTAGGTTCATTTCTGGGTTTTCAATTCTATTCCATTGGTCCTGAGGTCTGTTCTTATGCCAATACCAAGCTGTTTTGATTACTATGGCTTTATAGTAGAGTTTGAAATTTGGTATTGATATTCCTCCAGCAGTGTTCTTTCCGTTGAGGAGCGTTTTTGCTATTCGGGGTCTTTTATTGTTCCATATGAATTTTTGGATTGCCTCTTCTATTTCCTTGAAGAATGAGGGTGGAATTTTGATAGGTATTGCGTTGAATTTGTAGATAGCCTTGGGAAGTATTGCCATTTTCACGATGTTAATCTTTCCAATCCAGGAGCATGGGAGGTTTTGCCATTTTTTAAGTTCTGTGTTGATTTCCTTTTTCAAGATTTTAAAGTTTTCATCATAGAGGTCCTTCACTTCTTTAGTTAAGTTAATTCCTAGGTATTTTATTTTTTGTGGGCTATTACAAATGGAGTTGCTTTCCTAATTTCAACCACACTTTTCTCATTGTTGGCATACAGAAAAGCCATTGATTTTGGGGGGTTAATTTTATAACCTGCTACTTTGCCAAAGTTTTGAATCAGCTTGAGTAATTTGGGAGTGGAGTCTATGGGATTCTTTAAATACAAGATCATGTCATCTGCAAAGAGGGAGAGTTTTATTTCTTCTTTCCCTATTTGGATCCCCTTTATGTCTGCATCTTGTCTTATTGCTGTAGCTAGGCATTCTAATACTAGATTGAAGAGAAGTGGAGAGAGTGGGCATCCTTGTCTTGTTCCTGAGTTAAGAGGAAATGGCTTTAGTTTTTCACCATTGAGTATAATGCTGGCTGTAGGTTTGTCATATACAGCCTTTATTGTATTGAGGAATGTTCCATGGATTCCTAATTTTTCCAAAACCTTCATCATAAAGGGGTGTTGGATCTTGTCGAATGCTTTTTCTGCGTCTATTGAGATAACCATGTGGTTCTTATTCTTGCTCCTGTTGATGTGATGAATAATATTAATTGATTTGCATATATTGAACCAGCTTTGCATACCTGAAATGAATCCTGTTTGATCGTGGTGTATGATTTTTTGGATGAATTGTTGAAGTTGGTTGGCCAAAATTTTGTTGAGAAGTTTTGCATCAATGTTCATCAAAGAAATGGGTCTATAGTTCTCTTTCTTTGATGAGTCCCTGCCTGGTTTTGGTATGAGGGTTATGATGGCTTCATAGAATGTGTTCGGTAGTGAGCTTTCTCTTTCAATTTCATTGAAGAGTTGGAGGAGAATTGGTGTGAGCTCTGCTTTGAAGGCCTTGTAAAATTCCACTGTAAAACCATCTGGTCCTGGACTTTTCTTAGCTGGGAGGTCTCTTATTGCTGTTTCTATTTCAATGCTTGATATGGGCCTGTTAAGATAGTTTACCTCATCTTGGTTTAGTTTTGGCATGTCAATATTTGCTAGGAAGAGGTCCATTTCTGTCAAGTTCTCAAACTTATTAGCATAAAGTTTTGAGAAGCATTCCCTTATAATGTTCTGAATCTTGGTTGTTTCTGTGGTGATGTTTCCATTCTCATCTCTGAGTTTATTAATTTGGGTGTGTTCTCTTCTTTTTCTGATAAGATTTGCTAAGGGTCTGTCAATTTTGTTAAGTTTTTCGAAGAACCAACTCTGTTTTGTTGATTCTTTCTATAGATTTTTGGATTCTAATTCATTTAATTCTGATTTAATTTTGATTATTTCTTTCCGTCTACTGGATTGGGGTTTATCTTGCTGCTCTTTTTCAAGGAGGTTTAGATGTGTCATTAAATTGTTAGTTTCAGATCTCTCCAATTTGTTGATGTAGGAGCTCAGAGCTATAAACTTGCCTCTGAGTACTGCCTTTGCTGTGTCCCAGAGGAGTTGGTAATTTGTGTGTTCATTTTCGTTGAATAGCATGAACATTTGAATTTCCTTTCTAATCTCTTCCATGACCCACTCATGATTCAGCAGTGTGTTGTTCAGCCTCCATGTGATACCGGACTTTCTTTGGTGGCTTTTGGTGTTAAGTTCTAATTTTATTCCCTTGTGGTCAGAGAGAATGCAAGGTATAACTTCAATGTTTCTGAATTTAGACAAGTTTGCTTTGTGGCCTAAAATGTGGTCTATTTTAGAAAACGTTCCATGTGCTGCTGAGAAAAACGTATATTCTGATGCTGCTGGGTGAAATGTTCGGTAGATGTCTGTTAAGTCTAGTTGATCTATGCAGCTGTTTAGATCTGCGGTTTCTCTGTTGCGTTTTTGCCGAGCTGATCTATCTAGTGGGGATAATGGTGTGTTAAAATCCCCAACAATTAATGTCTTTGGATCTATATGGGATTTGAGGCGAAGTAGTGTTTCTTTGATAAATTTGGGTGCTCCATTGTTTGGCGAATAGATATTTAGAATTGTAATATCCTCCTGAAGGAGAGATCCTTTAATTAGTATGCAGCGACCTTCTTTATCTCTTCTCACGAATTTTAATTTGAAGTCTATTGTATCTGATATTAGGATTGCAACTCCCACCTGTTTATGGGGTCCGTTTGCTTGGTAGATTTTGTTCCAGCCTTTAGCATTGAAAATGTGTTTGTTTTTACGGGCAAGATGTGACTCCTGCAGGCAGCAGATAGAAGGGTCTTGTTTTTTAATCCAACTAGACAGTCTATGTCGCTTAATTGGAGAGTTGAGTCCGTTAACATTAAGAGATAGGACTGAGAGGTATTTGGGAGTTCCTGCCATGTTATCCAACTTCTTGGGGGCTGCGAAAACTGGGTTCTTCCTATGGTTCTTGGATTCTCAGTTTGGGTGCAGTTTCTTGGCCTTTATTGCGGTCTTGTTGGCTTTCTATGTGTAGGACATCTTTAAGAATCTTTTGTAGGGCTGGTTTGGTGGAGATGTATTGTTTCAATTTTTCTTTGCTATGGAAGGTTTCTATTTGGCCTTCAGTTATGAAGGAGAGTTTTACTGGGTACAGTATTCTTGGTTGATAGTTGTTTGTTTTTAGGGCATGGCATACATCATTCCAGGCTCTTCTTGCTTTGATTGTCTCTGCTGAAAAATCTGAGGTGATTCTAATTGGTTTCCCTTTATAGGTGATTAACCTTTTCTCCTTGACAGCTTTAAGGATCTTTTCCTTGGTCTGAGTTGATCCTGTGTGGATTATAATGTGACGGTGGGATGTCCTATTCTGGTCTGGTCTATTTGGGGTTCTAAAGGCTTCTTGTATCTGAATAGGCCTATCTTTTTGCATGTTTGGGAAGTTCTCTGCTAGGATCCTGTTAAACATATTTCCTAGACCATTAACTTCTGATTCTAGGTGTTCCTCTACACCCATTATCCTTAGATTAGGCCTTCTGATGGTGTCTTCCAGGTGTTGGATAGATCTATCATATTTCTTGGACTTGTCTTGGATGGTTGTATGTTCTTTCTCTATAATATCTAGGCTGTCTTCAATCCCTGAGATTCGATCTTCTGCATGGTCTAACCTGCTGTCAAGACTCTCTACTTTGTTTTTTTATCTCTTTTCCTTCTAATTGGTCAGCTTTGATGGCTTCAAGTTCTTTGTTGAAGCTCTGTTTTAAGTCTTGTATGAATTTCTTTACTTCCTTAATATGGTGTTCAGTGTTTGTTCTCAAATCACTTAGTTGATTGGTTATGGTTTCTTTGGACTCCCATTCCTTCTGTTGGGTTCCATTCAGCATTCCCTTTGTGGTCTCCCTGACTTCCTTCAGCTCTTTGTTAATGGATTCCATGAATGCCTTTAGTGATCTTTGTGTGTTCTCTATCTGGTCTCTCAATTCCTGTATTACTCTTTGATTAGCTTCCTCCCGTTCGTGGGATTCCTGCAGTTCTCTTTCCTCCCGTTCGTGGGCTTCCTGCAGTTCTCTTTGAGTGTTCTCAGCCTGCTCACGCCATTCCTCCCTTTCTCTTTGAGTAATCTCAAGTTGTTCACGCAAATCCTGTATCAGTTTTTGAGTAGCTTCCTCACGCTTATGATATTCCTGTATAAACTTCTGGGATGCCTCCTCTCTCTCCCTATCACGCTCATACAGAGTCCTTTGTAAGTTGTCAAACTTCTCATTTATCATGTTTGCCAGTAGTGTTTGTAGAGCTATTTGGGAACTCTCCTCTGGATTATTCATTATCTGTTCTGACCCCTGATTATCAAGATTGGGAATTTAGATACCCGAATTTGCCATTTTTCTTGTGTTTTTCCGGTTTACTCTGCCCATTTGAGATGAAGATAGCACCAGTTTTGTGATAGAACACTATCTTAAGGCAACCATCAACCAAAGTTTGCATTTGTACAGTCAATAGTCTACAGATACAATCTAGTTCAACAGATACATCTATTCAACATCAAACAGCTATATGTTAATGGGCTTCGAACTGCAGAGAAGAATTTGGAAAACCAGAAATTATTAGGGTTAGGGAGAGATGTGGACAAAAAATAGGGATAGATTGGTGTGGGGAGGCACAGGGAGAGTTAACTATGTCCTAATCACAATGCAGGAAATAGGTTGGGTAGGATGCAAGTAGAGAGAGAGAGGAAAAGAAGAAAGGGAAAGGGGAATGAAAAGAGACCAGAAAAAAAAATAGAAACATAAAAATTAATGTTATTATAGAGATTAAAAGACCATCTATTTAGAGAGGAATGTGAATATATTGAGAGAAGGGGAGGGACATAGAGGAGATGTGAAAAACTTTAAAAAATGCTTAAAATATTATATAGGTATAAAGAGGTAGTACTGCTATTAAGGAATTTAAGTTTCAGAGGTTTTGAATTGAGTAATAAATTTGTGGATTAAGTGTGTACACAATGGGGGATAGGGTCTACTAGTTAACTACGGGTTTATCTGAGGATGTGCAGGACAAGAGTTAAGTCACATAAAGAAGAACAAAAGAGAGGAAAAGGTGAAACGGATAGGAAAGGGAGAAGAAAAGATCAGAAGTTCAGTAGAGCTAGACAAAAAACAAAAAGATAAGAAAGAAAGAAAAAGAGAAAGAAGACAAGAAAAGAAAGGAAAACGCACATTCACGTATTCCTAAAATAAAAATTATAAGAGGAAAAAAAAAAGTTACTGGAAAACAATTTTTTTTCAAAAGAGGCAAAAATTAAAGATTAATAAAAGTTTTAGAAAAGGAAAAAAAATTTTTATATATATAAGGTACCAAAAAAAAAGAGAGAAAAAAGAAGAAGAAAAAAAAAATAAAAAAAGTTCTTTGATTTTTTTGGGGGGGGGGGGGAGGGGTGGGAAGAATCCTATATCTCCCTTTTGTCTGTAACCAGCCTCTTGTTGGAGTCTCTGGTCAGCTTGAGGTCCTGTGGCTTGATTGGTTTCTTAAGTCAGTTTGTTCGAACAGGCAGAAAAATGCTCTGCTTTACCCAAGATTTTGAGATCCCCCTCCCAGCTTAGTTTAATGGGAGGGTGATCTGTTTTGAGAATCACAAAAGAGGGGGATGCAGTGATGAGGCTAGGTTCTGGGTAGAGTTGAGGCCTTTCAACAAACAGTAGCTTTTCCCTGGGGCTATTTTGTGAAAAAACTCACAGAGCCCAGCCTGGAGCCATTCTCAGGGTTTCTGTTTTTCAATTGATTGTGGAGGCTGCTAGAGGGAGGGGCTCTGGTTACCCAGTGAGGAGAGCCACTCCAATGGCTGGCGCCTGAGCTGGGTGACTTTTCCCTGGATGGAACTGAGTCTGTGAGGTCACTTCGCCATTAAGTTCTTGTGACCTGCTAAATGACTCGTTTTATTCCAAGGCCTGAGCTGGAGCTAGCAGCTCCTCCGAGCTTTGTCGGTATCCAAGATGGAGATCACCGGTGCTGGGGGGGAGGGGTGGCCTTCCCTCCTCTGCTCCCTGAGAAGGAGTGAGGACGTCGGGCTTCTACTCACGCCAAGTCTTGGATCCTGGGTCAGCTCTGGTCTGAAAACTGCAGGATGAAGATGTCCACTCCTTGTCGGTTCTTGCTAGTGTTGAGTAGAATCCGCTTGTCCGCTGCGTCTGGCTCCTTCGTCCCAGACTCTCTGTGTCTCAGGTATGACCGCGGCGGCGACCCTGCCGCCGCCGCGACCCTGCCGCCGCTGCGGCGGTTGCTGGCAAGCGCTCAGATGTGTCTCCTTGCCTTGGCTTCCCTCTCTTACTTAACTCTCTGTCCTGTGATGGCACACTTGGTGTGATTCTCTGGCTTAGGACTGTTCACTGGAACTCTAAAACTGCTTTCTATGGGAGAGCTTGTTCAGATTCCAGCTTCTCCTCCGCCATCTTCCCGGAACTCCCTGAGACTCTTATCTCCAATAAACTACTAAGAAACGCCAAAAGTAGAGCTGGGTCTTAAGTGGTAAAGCTTTAGCCTTGAGAAAAAGAATCTCAAGGGTCAGTGCCTCAGAACTAGCATTTTAAAAAAGACAAGAAGGTTGACAGGCTGACTGCTAGGCAGTACTGCTAACCCTGTGGGCCACCTCTGCTCAAAACAGGGACTACTCTTCTCTTCCCAGGATGCATCAGGACCATCCATTCAGTGGACAGAGTTAGATGCTACCTGGAATACTTACTAGAAGTAACACTGTTGGTACTTTCCCTCTGTGCCCTGGCAACCACAGGAAACAGCCTTCAGAAGAGAGAGACTGAGGCCAGATGCAATGATGGTCATTCCAGTGAGTGAGCATTGCCTTACAAGATGAACCTCAAGGAGGCCACCTTGCCATAGGAGAGTAGAGTGGACAGACATCTACTGAGAGACATAAAGCAATAGAAGAGCTGCATCCATTATTACACATACTTTGCAAACCAGAAATATATTTAAGCTACAAACAAAAGAAAATCAGGTAAAGTTGAATAAACTCTCCTAGGAGCCTGGTGAGTCCCATACTCCCCATTAGGGCATGAAAGGGAGGTGTCTGCCACTTACAATCAGAAATGCCATCCTTCATATGGAAATAAATAATAGCACCCTCTTCGCAGCGCAGTTGTGTGAATTAAGTGAGATACTACATAGATAGAACTTAGAACAGTGCCTAGCATGTGAAAATCATTCCATAGTGACTAATTGTTACCAGCTGTTCTAGTCACGCTCTGACCTTGGATAATTTACAAAGAAAGGAAATTTATATTTCCTTCCAGTTCTGGAGGACAGGAAGTCCCAGACCAAGGCCCTGGAAAGTTCGGTTGTGAGATGAAGGTGGCTCTTTGCGTCCAAGATGGGGCCTCTGTTGTGTGTTGAGAAGAGGAGAAACCATGTCTTCACATGGAGCAAAGGCCCTGAGAGGGCTCTTTTCAAAAGGTCTTAGTCCCATTCACAAGGGAAGAGATCCCTCTTAAAGACTCCTTCCTCTCTTAAAACCTTTGAGAATAAAAAATAAATAAACAAAATAAAGTAAAATAGAGACTGGGTAGGCCATCGAGACAAAGGCCTCTCTCTATAGAGGTCCTGAATCCCTCACCATAGCCTTGAGTCATCCCATATGGGCCTCTGGGCACCTATCATGGCCCATTGCCTATGGAAGACAATCTCACTTCTGGGCATTTACCAAACACCACAAATAAATAACCACATAACTAAAGCTATCAGCACAACTCTGTTTATTGCAGCACTGTTTACCATAGGTAAGATATGGAACCAATCAACCCAGATGCCCCTCAGTAGATGAATGGATCAAGAAAATGTGAGATACACACAGACACACACACACACACACACACACACACACACACATTGGAGTTCTATGCTTCCGTCAGAAAGAATCACACCACCCATGTATAAGGAAATGAAAAGACTTGGAAAAAATCATATTAAGTGATGTAATGGCCTCCCTTAATTGTAATAATTAGTATATGTCTAGGATAATCTTAGCAGATGAGCAGAATAGCTCAAATGCTATGTACATATGACCACGTAGGATGACGATATGCAAAATGAACTCCAAGACATGGACACAAGAAGTTTTTCTTTGTTGTTGTTTTTTGTCTTTTTTTATTATTATGAAAATACCATACAGAGGGGTTACAATTACATGGGCAAGATAATGAGTACATTACTTATCAATCATTGTTGTTTCCCCTTCCTATCCTTTCCCAAACCGCCCCCCCCCCCGCCCTACCCCCCCTACCCCAGCCAAAGTTGTTGTTTTTAATGTACTAAGTGATTTCTTTTGTGTTTTTCCCCCTATGGTTTATCCCCTTCTTGTCATTGTATTTGATTTTGGTTCCCTGAGTATTGTATATATGTTTACAGAAGGGAAGGAGAACCAAAAAATGTTGAGATAAAGGAAAAAGGGGGAAACAATGCAACAGTGATACTCACAAGACAATATGTTGGAAATGATCTGTACAACTTGTTGCGGGGGGAAAGTGGGAGAAAATAAGGAAGGGGGTGACAAGTTCAACAAGAAATGTACTCACTACCTTACTTATGTAACTGTAACCCCTCTGTACATCACCTTGACAATACAATTAAAATTTAAATTAAAAAAAAAGAAATGGAGGTCTAAAGTACAGAATGAGGAATTATTCATGTAAGAGTGTCCAGTGACAGAAATCCCAGCACAAGGGGAGGCCCAGATGTGAACACAAGAAAGGACCATGCACTGGCTGCTCACGAAAACATGAAGATTAGGAAATGTGCATGTGTCCAGCCTCACCTGGCCATCATGTGTTCCAGGCCCAGGACTAGAGTTCCTCTTCTGCATAATTGCACCTCAAGCGGTGTGCAAAGTGCAGATTTGCTCAGAGATAAGCTCTCTAGGACTATCTGCTTCTCTGCTGGCTGAGCTCCAACTCGAATTTGGCATTTCCCAGAGTGTTAACAACCACGTCTGTATTTTGGTTCTGTACTCATTAGGAGTTCTCTGAAAATAGCCTCTAGCAATTTCTGATCTGTCGTTCTCAATGTGGGGCTGCAAACACTTGCAGCTGAATCTGATTTTCAACACTTCGTTTCTCCTGGGGAGAATCAGAGTGCTATTCACACAGTTTTCTCAAAGCCAAGAGAGCAGCACCCCTGTTCACGAGGTGCACCCCATAGTCCAACAGTGTAGGGTAGTGTCTGGCTGTAGCATACTGCACACGGTGCCTTTATAGCCAGGCACTGTGGCTCACGCCTGTAATCCCAGATACTCAGAAAGCAGAGATCACAAGGATGACATTTCCAGACCAGCGTGGGCAAAAGGTCATGACACTTCTCGACAAACCAGTTTGGTGGTGCACTTTGTAACGCCAGCTCGGCTGGAGGCATAGGTAAGAGGATTTCAGTTCAGGACTAGCCTGTGGAAAAGCACAAAACTCTACCCAAAAAGAAAGCCACATAAGAATTGAGGGCATTACTTCAGTGGTAGAGCATGTGCTTAGCAACGGCAAAGTCCTGAATCTAAATTTCAGTACTGAACAAAATCAGATAAAAAAGAAAAAGTTTACCACAGCCATCTTTATTCTCTAGAGAAAATCCAAGCAAGCAAGCAATCATAAAATGAGATGGCCAACCTCTGGCCCAATCTTCCTAAACATTGTGTTGAAAATGGAGCTCAATAAGAAGAAAAGGAAAATACTAAAGAATGATGAGTTCATTGAAAAGAACCCAACTAAAGCAGAGGGAGAGCAACATCCATGAAAACCCCTTTCAGTACTCGATGACTGAATTAAATGTTAACAGACTGAGACGATGAAGCCACTCTTCCTTTGATCAAAGGATTGCAGATGTGTGCTAAGATCCAGATGTCAGGCACACAAGCATAGACGTGTGTGTGTGTGTGTGTATGTGTGCACGTGTGCACGCTCATGTGTGTTATTCACAGCACTGGGGGGAAGTTCTTCACACATTGTACAAATGAAGCTCCTCAGGAACCTCCTGAGGAAGCTCCTCAGGTCCTCTCTCCCTCCCATACAGCTCCAAGAAACACAGGCAGGATCATACTCCACTCCTTTGCTGTCTCATGTTCATTCTTTGTGGGACGAGATGGAGATGCCACTCCCTGCTCAGGAGGACAATCTTCTCTGGATTCATCCTTTTCATGAGAAATCCATCAGGCAAGTCCTAAAGCAGATGGGAAGCATTGACAAAAGACATCTCTGCACCCACTCAGATAACAGGGATGCTGGAGTGCTCCCCAAACCACAAGTGGTAAAAACTAAAGGATCAAGAAAATGTGATATAGACACATATATATGTATATAGAGGTGTGTGAATATGTGTATATATATTTACATATGTGTATGTGTATACACACACAGACACACGATAGAATTTTACTCATCCATCAGGAAGAATGATATTGTATCATTTGCAAGGATATGACTGGATCTGGAAAAAATTATATTAAGTGATATAAATCAGATTCTGAGAGACAAAGGATGTATGTTTTCTCACACATACGGAAGTTAGATCTAAAGTATTAAAATATATGGAAGCATACACAGGGCCGTATACACAGACTGACTAAGGTATTGTATTCTCAGAAGAGAATGCCAGCGGTGTAACTCCTTTGAACAACTGGAATGGTGACCAGGAAGCTAGAACATGTGTCATGAGGAGCCCACAGGTCAAGGGAACCGGACAAACGGAGAGAGGAATGGTGGGTGAATGCAGTCATCATAGCCAATGTACACATAATAAAAACCAGGTAGCTTGAGTGGAGGCGTGAGGTCAGGAAAGAGGGAGAGACTGATGAGAGGGGCAGCACTGATCCAAATGCACTGTCCTCACAAACCAACACGCTTCCACGCTGACTGGAAACCCTTGTACAACCACCTAGATAAAAACAAAAGGAAAAAGGAAATAGTGTGCAGAGAGAAGAAAGACCCTCTCATTCCAGCCATTCTCCTATCAGTGCTCTCAGTCCACATGGCAGGCACATTCTGCACAGGTGCCAGCCACCGTACCCCCAGCATTCACACAGCACCCACAGTTACCCCTGGCATTCACACAGTACCCCTGGCATTTACACAGCACCCACAGTTACCCCTGGCATTTACACAGCACCCACAGTTACCCCTGGCATTCACACAGTACCCCTGGCATTTACACAGCACCCACAGTTACCCCTGGCATTCACACAGTACCTACAGCATTCACACAGTACCCCCTGCATTCACACAGTACCCATGGCATTCACACAGTACCCACAGTAATCCCCGGCATTCACACAGTACCCACAGCATTCACACAGTACCCACGGCATTCACACAGTACCCATGGCATTCACACAGTACCCACAGTTACCCACAGCATCCACACAGAGTTACCCCTGGCATTCACACAGTACCCACAGTTACCCCCGGCATTCACACAGTACCCCTGGCATTCACACAGTACCCCTGGCATTCACACAGTACCCACAGCATTCACACAGTACCCACGGCATTCACACAGTACCCATGGCATTCACACAGTACCCACAGTTACCCACAGCATCCACACAGAGTTACCCCTGGCATTCACACAGTACCCACAGTTACCCCCGGCATTCACACAGTACCCCTGGCATTCACACAGTACCCCTGGCATTCACACAGTACCCACAGCATTCACACAGTACCCACGGCATTCACACAGTACCCATGGCATTCACACAGTACCCACAGTTACCCACAGCATCCACACAGAGTTACCCCTGGCATTCACACAGTACCCACAGTTACCCCCGGCATTCACACAGTACCCCTGGCATTCACACAGTACCCCTGGCATTCACACAGTACCCACAGCATTCATAAAGTACTCCTGGCATTCACACAGTACCCCTGGCATTCACACAGTACCCACAGCATTCATAAAGTACTCCTGGCATTCACACAGTATACACAGCATTCATACAGTACCCACAGCATTCATACAGTACCCATGTGCACAATCCAGTCCTATCCATCTGAAAGCAAATGTGGGCACAAAGCAAATGTGGAACAGGCCTACAAGAGTCAGATCTTCCCAGTTGAGCTACATTTTTAGCCTTTCATGAATTAAAGTTGTAACAGACCCTAGACTATATTTTTCCCTCTGATAAATGACTAGGAAAATGAATCATATTCAGGCTCGCCCACCTCAAAGGCAGCAACTCTCACGATTAATTGGAAGGTTAGCCTGCTTAAGCCTCCCATATTTCTTTGGTAAGGAAAAAAAATCATATAATCGTGTGACCTCCAGATTTGGTTCATGACTACCAACAAATCTTCTCTAGCTGCCGTTTCCAAGAATGAATGATTGTGGGCACTGAAATGAAGCGATGGCCATGTTTACAGGGCACTAAATTGTGTGATTCACAAACATGGTTGGACAGCTGTCACAGGAAGTAGAGATGCCAATGTGGATTTGCAAAATTCCTCATATGGCTGCTCAGGCCTGTGTGAGACATGTCCTCTGTGACAGTGACAAAAACACAAGACCAGAGGGAAGAAGAGCTAGGGGACATGCCTGCCACGTGAGGAGGGGAGGGAGATGGGCTACAAAGTCGACTCTCACCATTGGAGATGGGGAAACTGAGGCAAAGGAGAGAAGAGACTTTCCCAAGGTCCTTTGACAGGATGACCCCCACTCTGTTTATGGCCTTACTAACTAACAAGTGGTCCAGAGCCACTCCTCAATTCGGTCTTCCTGTCCCCAGCTTCCTTTACCAAACATCAGGAAAAAGAACCACACACACGCACACAAGAGCTGCATGCAGTAGATGTGTGTCAGATGGAAGAGGCACAGTGCTGAACAGAACTGGCAGATGACACTCTCATTGCTCATCCTTGTGTTTTGCATGGCCTTTGCATCTTTTCTGATTGTTTGAAAACAAACCACCTAAGCCAAGAAAGATCTTTCCAGAGATGGATTTGTGTTGTGCCTCTCCCTCATGTCCTTCTAAGCTCATCTCCACCCGCCAGTACTCTGGGTCTGCGCTTGTGATGTTGAATTCAGGCGTACACATAGCAAAGTGCCACACGGCTTTCTTAATTTTTAACACCCCAGAAACATCATACTTTATGCGCCAGTGTCATGTTTTCCATTCCATTTGTGTCCAGATAGTTATTCGAGCTCCCTCATTGTCATGGGGAGTCACTCATACTATCCAGCATGGCTTGTTAATCCAGTGTCTTCTTAGGATTCCTTCTGTGGCTAATTGACTTGTGATGAGGAAGGGGACTGCTCTGAGTATTTGCATACACGCTTCCTGCTGCGCACAGAGAAGAGTTCCTTCTTCTTACAAGAAAATCTGCTGCGTGCTGGTGGATTGTATGTACAAACGTATAAAAGCAGCCCATATTGCTTTTTCAAAATCATCACAGCAGTTTACATCTTCACAGCCAAGCAGGAAAAGCACCATTGGTCCACATTCCTTCCAAAATAAAGGAATGAGGAACTTCTTGAAGTTTTGCATACACAACTGGAGAGCAAATCTCAACCCTACACGGGTCTCTGTGAGGTTTTTTATCATGGCCGTCTGGTGTTCTATAACAGGTCTGCTGCTGCCTTGCTCACCTGTATTAGACAGTTTATTCTGTATTGTTTGAGGAGCCCCTAGAGACTGGTACCACACAGAGCACCCCCTGATCTGCAGTTTTCTTTTGCACTTCCTTCGCAAGGTCCTTGGAGGGTAACGTCTTAATTTATCATTCTTCATTTGTATGTTACATTCTCTAATCATTGCCAATCCTGAATCTTAGTTTATAGTTTATATATCTTAACTTATTTGGGGGTGTTGTTTTCTTTTGTGTTTTTGTTTGTACTCGGGGTTGGTATTAGGGCCTCACATCTGCTAGGCAGGTGCTCTACCACTGAGCCACGTCTCCGACCCTTTTTTTGACTAGTCATGTTTGGGATAGGTTCTCACTCCTTGCCTGGGCATGCGCCTAGGCCGCGATTTCCTACCTTAGGTTTCCTGGAAGGACAGGCAAGGGCCCCTACCATCAGCTTCTCTCTGTTGAGACAATCTCGCAAGCTAGCCTGGAACCCCAGCCCTCCCAACCCTAGCCTCCCATGCATGGATGACAGGCACTATCCACCACATCTGGCTTTGGGTTGAAAAGATGTCTCATGTAAGTCTACCTGGGCTGCCCTCAAACCACAAGAGGATTACAGGTTTGAGCCAGTAGAACCTGACTACTTCTTGACATATTTGGATCCTAACACCCCAGTTAGTGCGGCTTCGTCATTATCCTCAATTCACGGATGAGGAGTCGAAATCTCAAAGCTGAGCCAT
The DNA here is from genome assembly GCF_019054845.1 of Dipodomys spectabilis. Lineage (NCBI taxonomy): Eukaryota > Metazoa > Chordata > Mammalia > Rodentia > Heteromyidae > Dipodomys > Dipodomys spectabilis. The sequence goes on along the minus strand of NW_024870743.1, from coordinate 6,061,778 downwards.
TTGTCCAGGTCGTGGCAGCAGTATGGAAAGGAGAGCCCAGGGATCTCAATGTCACATCAATCCTCGCCACAACGATGTCTTTCAAAGTAAGTCGATACCTGCAGTATCACAGTGGCAACCATGCACTGAAGAACCAGCGCTGTCTCTCTGATACTGGACCCAACTCCAACTCTCTTCTTGCTAATCAGGAAATCTTTAGACAGTAGAGTCACAGAGGTCACTGATAGGTAAAATATTCAGCTTTATGTTTTTTGAGAAGTGATTTATAATCAGAGACAATGCATGAGAGAGTAAACAGAGCAGGTCTCTGGGCCTCAAACCCTAATTCATCATCTTGGAAATGGGTACGGAGGACCGGGATGTAAGAACTGTTGTAAGGCATGTTTCAAAATGCTGACTGCTTGGAATGTGGCAGAGAGTTCATTTTGTCAAAAAAGTTATGGTTTAGACAGGACAGAAGTATTCACTTGCTAGGATGACCAAATCAGTGAGACCACAGGATGGGTACCACAGCCTTGCACAGGGTAAACACAGCATGGATTCTCTCTAAATCAGTCAACCTGGATCAAAAGAATATATCTTCCATTCTGAAGAATATATCTTCCATTCTGAAGAATATATCTTCCATGCTGAAGTCCTTGCTCCCCAGCATGTCTGTACTTGAAGAAAGGAGGTAATTAAGCTTATCGGTTCTCTGTCTCAACAAGACAGTGTGCTTATAAGATCTGGATACAGACAAGTGCCTGCGGACATTTGCCCACCTGAGAACATTGCTAGCAGGTGCCACCTGCAAGCCCAGGATGGACCAGCTCTTCAGACACCTCAAGAAGAAACCCATGGTCTGCAGAATTTTATTTCTGCTATTTCTGCAACCCAGTTTGTTCTCAGTTGAGGCGGCAGAGCAGTGTATTTCTCCTTTGCGGTCACTGGCCATCCAAAAGGACACCTAAACGTTCACCAGTTAGGAAATTTGAAATTGGGTTCTCTAAGCTGTATCACGAAGGAAGAAGGAAGAAGAACATCCAGCCAAGCGTGTGTGAGAGCCACTAAGTGAGAGAAGCAACGTGCTTAGAGCCAAACTAGCCGTGTCCACCCCCCACCCTTCTCACTGGGAGGACGGGCCATGCACTGGACACCGGCCTTGTTTGTTATCTAGTTTAGTTACTCACGAAGTGTTATCTAGTTGTGTCACACACCAGGGGTAGGAGTGAGTGTTTACTGAGGAGGAGGAAAAGACTCGGGCTTTCTAAGACTTGCACAAGTCCAAGGCCCTGGTATGGGGCCAGAGCTGGATTTCCAAGACAAGCCTGTCAGACTCCCAAGACCACACACTCAGTCTGGGGCTCTGACCCTAGTCATCGTATTAGTGAAGGGTGGATCTTTTCAAGGAAGTATGGAAGAGGAAAGGTTTCCTAGGCTCTCAGTTTTGGAGGCCACGTTCAGAGGCATCCCCCTCACCTGCTCAGCTCTGGTGAGGAGGCCTTGCTGGCACATGGCGGCAGTGGCCTGCGGAGTGGACACGCACATGCGCAGTGCGCACAGAGCGGCAATGGGCGGGGCCTCACAATCCTTCCGCAGGGCACAATCCAATGACCTCACTACCTCTCCCTGGACGCCGCTCGCTAAACACTGCACCATCTCCCAGTAGCACAATCCAGGGACCCAGACTTCAACACAGCGGTCTTCCAGGGACGTGCAACATTTGAACCAGAGGAGTAACGGAAGAAGAAGAATTGCAGACTGCTTCTTTACAAACAAGGTCTCAGCCAGGCACCTGTGGCTCATGACTGCAATCCTAGCTACTCAGGAGCATCACAGCTTGAAGCCAGCCCAAGAGGGAAAGTCTGTAAAACTGGTATCTCCAATTAACTACCAGTGAAGCCAGAAGTGGAGCTGTGACTCAAGTGGCAGAGTACTGCCTTAAGTGAAAAAGCTAAGGGACAGCACCTAGGCAGTGAATTTAAGCCCCAGTACTGGCACATGCACGCGTGCGCACGCGCACACATACACACACACACACACACACACACACACACACACACACACACAAACAAGGCTGTAAAACCCAGGCTGGCCTTGAACTTCAACTCAGCACCCTCTGAAGTGCTGGAAGTCCAAATGTGCACCCACACTCTCAGAAGTACAAACTCTTAGCTCCTATAGAATGCCCAGGGTCAGTCCAAACATGTACTCGTTTACATACTTCATTGAGTAGATAAAACTCATTTCATCTACCCAAGTTCTCTAAGGTAAGTACCATTGCTATCCTATTGACCTTAGTTACATGAGCAGCATGGTGCAGAGCGCCATCCCTCCATCCTGCTGAGCTCAGAGAGACTGTGACCTGCAAGTCCCTCCACTCCAGTGGAACGGACCATGGTTCACAACTGCTCAAACCCCTTCCCCACCCTGGGTTTTTATTATTCTGACTTGAACTGATACAACAAGACGAAGTGTTAAGGTGGTGACCATACAGAGATTTCTCTCTGATGAAAAGGAAAGTAAACTTTAATCCTCTCCTCCCTCAATACAAAATTTGGCCCATGCTAACCAAAACTGCTTATTTGTGATTTTCACAAAGATGATCTTTGTAGAACACACACCTACCAATAGCTCAGCTGAGTCAGGCATGCCTAACAACCAGGATATGATCTAAGAAAAGTGGTATTAGCTGATTTTTCACTATTCAAACATTACAGTTTCTGAATGCAAACCCAGATGGAAGATATATCACTCAACCTGGCTTCTTTGGTACAATTAAGAAATACGACCATGGGCTGGGAATATGGTTTAGTGGGAGAGTGCTTGCCTACCATGTATGAAGCCCTGGGCTCAATTCCTCAGTATCACATGCACAGAAAAAGCCAGTAGTAGTGTTGTTGCTCAAGTGGTAGAGTGCTAGCCCTTGTGCAAAAGAAGCTCAGGGACAGTGCATGGGCCCTGAGTTCAAGCCCCAGGACTGGCAAAAAAGAAAAAGAAGTATGGCAAGCCACGCACTGGTGGCTCACACCTATAATCCTAGCTGTTTAGGAGGCTGAGATCTGAAAATGGTGGCTTGAAGCCTGTCTGTACAGGAAATTCTTATCTCCAATTAACCACCAGAAAACCAGAAGTTGCACCATTGCTTAAAGTTGTAGAGTGCACCCGGTGCTGGTGGCTCATGCCTGTAGTCCTACCTACTCAGGAGGCTAAGATCTGAGGATTGTGGTTCAAAGCCAGGCAGGCAGGAAAGTCCATGAGATTCTTATCTCCAGTAAACCTCTAGAAAACAGGAAGTGGTGTTGTGGCTCTAGTGGTAGAGTGTTCGCCTTGAGCTAAAGAGCTGAGGGACAGTGCCCAAGCCATAGTTCAAGCACCACAACCAAAAAAAAAAAAAGTTGTAGAGTGCTAGCCTTGAGCAAAATAGCTCAGGGACAGTGCCCAGACCCAACGTTCAAGCCCCATGACAGAAGAAGAAGGAGGAGGAGGAGGAGGAGGAGAGGAGGAGGAGGAGGAGGAGAGGAGGAGGAGGAGGAAGAGGCAGAGGAGGAGGAGGAGGAAAGAAGAAGAAGAAGAAGAAGAAGAAGAAGAAGAAGAAGAAGAAGAAGAAGAAGAAGAAGAAGACAACGACAAAAGAAATAAAGTCAGATTCTAGTAGCTCACACCTGTAATCCTATCTACTAAAAAGGAGATCTGAGTATTTCATTTCGAAGCTAGCCTGGCTAGGAAAGTCTGTGAGATTCCTATCTCCAATTGCCAGCCAAAAGCTGGAAGTGGAGCTGTTGTTCAAGTAGTCATTGATCCTTGGTGATCAAGTGCTGGGTCCTGTATATAACTACAATTCTGGACTCTGTGTGTGTGTGCACACGTGTGCATGCACACATGTGTGTATATATACACACACATGCACACGTGAACCTGTGCACACACATGGTGCTCAGGTATGCCCATGTGTACATGCACCAGTACTGGGGCTTAAACTCAGGGCCTGGTACCTGTCCTTTAGCTTTTTGTACAAAGTGCTCTACCAATTGAACCACAGCCTCATTTCCAGCCTTTTGGTGATTAATTAGAGATAAGAGTCTCACAGATGCTCCTGCCCAGACTGGCTTCAATCCCTGATCTTCAGATCTCCACCTCCTGAGCTGCTGAGGTTCTAGGTGTCAGCAGCATAAAGAATGTGAGCTGACTTCACTCCAAGCAGGATGCAGTGTTGTCAACTCCATTGTGATCTTAAGGGACCACAGTGACTTGGCCAGTCCTTCTGCTGACCAAAATGTCATTGTGCAGCTTGTGAATAAATATTCCACCCCACTGCTGTCCAAAGCTTTCTGAATAACACCACTTTCTTCACAACCAGCTTCCCACCCCGTTCCTCTGAGTGAGGGATCCTGGGACACACAGACAGAGGTTGCCTGGTTCCAGGCTGGTGTGACATCATCCTGACGGAATGTCTGTGCTTAGGCTTTGTTTTATTTAGGTTTATAACATTCCCAAAGACTTAAATCTCATCCAGGGTTGCTTGGAATCCAGGCTTCAGGTGGATTATGGAAGGGATGCGGCAAAATCATCCTCATAAAAGCTGAGCTCAGCGAATGGTTACGCCAGAGCCATTCTGCCCTGAGGTTCAAAGCGAATCTTTCACCTCATTACATTTTCAAGATGGCTAGCAGTCAGCAGCCTCTAGATTTATGTAACCTTAGTTACATCCTGTAAAGCCATGTGCTAGTTACATAAAGAGTGTTCACAGGCATTGGTTAAATTAGGACAGGTCCAGATCATACTCAGAAACCAGGACAAAGAGGCTCCCGGCAGCTTTAAATATATTTTGTTTAAATTCAAAACAAGGGGATAATTTATTTTGTTCTGTCTTCTCCAACAATAACAGACATTTATCAAATGCTTGCAAAATACCCAGCCCTCCTGCTGGCCTGGCTCCTTGCAAGGATCAAAGGCTCTGGAGTTAGGTTAAACTGTACTTGGTATACAACAGCCAGCAAGATTCTCTAGCCTCTGTGTACCCCTCTACTAAGCCTGGCTAGCCCCATATTAGTGTCGCAGTGAAAAGTAAATAACTAATGTGAAATGCTTGATATCAAGTAGGTCCATTGATTTGTGTGTGTGTGTGTGTATGTGTGTGTGTGTGTGTGTGTGTGTGTGTGTGTGCTAGTACTGAGGCTTGAACTCAGGGCCTTGTGCTCTTGCATAGCATTTGTGCTAAAGGCTGAGGTACTACTACTTCAGCCACACCTCCACTTCTGGCTTTTCTTTTAGCTGGCTAATTAGAGATAAGAATCTCTCAGATTTGTCTGCCTAGGCTGGCTTTGAACCATGATCCTCAGAGTTCAGTCTGTTATGTAGCTATGATTATAGGCATGAGCACCAGTACCTGCCAGTAGGTGCCCAGTAAAAGATGGCTTCCTAACCTGCTACCTATGACTGATCTCATTTAATCCTCTGAATAATCCAGGGAACCTGGCATATTATATCCCCAACATGATGAGGGATGTCAGAGCCTAACTCATTAGAGGTGAGCAGGAATCTTGCAATGTACAGGTTAACCCAGTTGTGGTTTGTGCAGATCTTTCGGCTTCTCCCCTTTTCCTCCTGGCTCCCTCCCACTTGGCACCTTCTCTGTGAATTAGCACCTCAGCCACAGTTCAGCAGGGGGAAATCTAAATGGGAAGGCTTGGTTAATAGCTGGATTGTGCGGTTAAGAGCTCTGGGAGAGATTGGAAAACATCAAGAAGCTCGATAAGGAAAGAGATGGCATCTACTCAGAGCCTTTGGAGTCCATTTCTCTGCCATCTGGGCCTCCCACTAACTGGCAATCAGGATTCTCGCATTAGATTTCATTTAAGGTGTCTGATCTGCAGAGAGCTGAAAGGTTATTTGTATGCTGAGGCTGGAAGCAAGAATATTTCTCAAAATCACATCAGAATTCCTCTTGAACTTAGCTGACTCTGCCAAAGGCATTGCCCTGACCTTGGGATGTCTTTCATGGAAGGCTATGTAGAAGTGTTACAGGATGCTGAGCTAGAACACCTGCCTGCTGAGTCTGAAAAGGCCATCACTGCTACTAAAGATGGACGCTGCCCCTCGGGGCTGTGCTGAGGCCTCCTTTCTCGGGGGAAGTTCATGTCTTCGGCCCACACTCACCATCAACAGGTGCAAAAGGCAGCCATCTTTACTGTAGCTTGAAACTCATTTGCAATGTAGATGCGACTGAAGCCACTTGAGAGAAACCCTTTTCAAATCCATTAACACATGTACTCTCAGCCTCAACTTGATGTGGTCTGCACTTGCTTTTGTTTTTCCAGTAAGTTCTTATATAGCATCTTAAATAAGAAAGTAAATTACCTTTCTTATTTTATGAGAGTTCTTTCTGCTCAAGGCTGGTGCTTTACCACTTGAGCCACATTTCCACTGGAGATGAAAGGCTTTTTCTGCCTAGTCTGGCTTCCAACAGAAATTCCGATCTCAGCCACAATAACAGGCATGAGCCACAGGCACAGATAACGGTTGATTTACAAAATCCATTTTTATCAAACACAGCAACAACTCAAATGAAATTCTTAGAGTTTTTATCTAGATAATGGATGACCCTGGGAACTGTGACTGTACCACACATGGGCAGAGACATATTCACTTAATAAATATTTATGGTCCATCTAGTTACGGCAAACTTTACCCAGGTAGATCTTCCTGGGGTAACATCAAGAGGAATAGAGAGCCTGGGTACAGCTATCATGGGAAAGATAACAGGAGTCACCCCCTGATTGTTTAAATAATTCATGATCTAGTCCACCAAGAAAACATTCCAGAGCCACTAAAAACTATGTTGATAAAAATTCAGTGAGAAAAGACTTAGAATGAATTGTTGCACAAATAGATGTGTGCCTATGTCTTGTGCGCACACACACACACACACACACACACACACATACACTCACATATATATATGTCTGTGTGGGTGTGGGAAGATCTAAGAACTTGAGGATGAAGCCTATTGTTGTTGGCAATTTGGAAATGCTGCTGCAGAAATCCAGGCAGATCCCCTACAATGGATAAATGACTAAATATGTGCTGCATAAAACCAGCAAGAAAATCCTAGATGCTAGATAGTGACTTTTGCTATTCAATATGCAGTTCTTTTACCTTTTCTGTAACCTTAAATTTTTCTACCCCAAAATAAAGTGATAGTAGGCACATGGACAAAGAAATAGGTCCATGTGCCAAAGTAGCCACGTGTCAGTGGGGACAGTCCAAATGGCTTTTTATTCTCTTCTTGACAGGTGTATGTTGCCCACACCATACGGGCCTCCTGGTCCTAACTTGTCCATGAGCATCCATCCATCTACAGTGGCACCTACTTGCTTCCCAGAGTTCCCTCAACTACATCCAGGTTACAGGGGAAACTCCTCCAGAGCTATCCCTTACTTGCCAGGGAAGATGAGGCTCCAACTCTGTGACCCAAGGGCTCTGCCTCCCCTCCTCCACATTTTTCGCTTGTTCCCCCATGTAGCTGCATTTCAGCCTTCGTTCTGATATCTGCCAGCTCTGGGACCCTTGTCTAGTAGCTTAGCCTTACAGTGCATTAGATTTATAGCATGTAAAATCTGGAGGAGAAAAAAAAATGTGTATCTAACACATAAGGTTTTTATGAAGACCAAATGAATTCCCCTCTAGGGCTCTGAGTAGTACCTGGGATACAAGGTGCACTGTAAAACTTTTTGATGGTTCCCATCATTCCCACAGCAGTATTACCATCCTGTTTACTACCCATGTGGAACTGAGCCAAAATGGCAATGTGCAGTCAGACAGACCCCATTCTGGGACAATGGAGGAAAGCAATGAAAGCACCCATCCCAGAAGACCACATGGACACAGTCACATAAAAGAAAAGGACTTTATTGCCAGCTGAGGCTGACAAGCCCACTTCCCCCATGGGAGAGAGAGAAATGGTGCCTCTTGCTTTCCCAGAGGGACCCTATGCCATTGGGGCTACAGGTAGGAGGTATTCTGCCTGTGTGCCCAGCTAGTCACTGAAAACAGCAGGGCACAGTTTAGGTCTGGGCAGAGAGCAGGAACAGAACACTTAGGAGAGTTCTCTTTTCTTTGTGAAGGGCAGGGTGGAGTTCAGGCCTGGGTGGAGAGGGTTCCATTAATGCAGCTGGGGGCTAGGGGTAGCATGCCACTCCAGGTAGTAAAGTGGGAGGGATGGCCAGGGCTGAAGGCCAGTTGTAGTTAGGCCTGGCCAGATCAACTGTTTCTGTGGGAGGGGCTGAGGGCCTGAGATGGAGGGTATGCTAACAAGCAGATGCAGACCCCCCTCAACGTCTCTTCTCTAGCCAGGTCCAGGTGCCTAGAGTTCTTCTCACCCGCCATGGCACCACACTAGGTCCTGCTATACCTTATGTTCCAGGAAAGTTTACTTCTACAGCATAAGCCAGGCCTATTTCCTGAGTCCTCAATTCCTGCTTCTGCCCCAGAACTGACATTTCCCAACTAGAACATTCCCTCAATGGAAAACACCTTCTCTATCCACCAGGGTATGATCTGGAGTCTGAAAGCCCTCAAGAGATGATCATAAGATCACATTGGGTCTTATTGTATTAAATATATCTTGCCAACTCGGTGCAATTAAAAGATGTCATTTTTATAATGAAAAGTAGATGGTGGTGATGAATGTCCTCGGTAATATGACAGGGTTCTGCACAGTGAGGAAGTCTACATGGTGGCCACCAGCCATTGTCCCTGGTGTGCCTGACTGTCCCTGTCATAGTTTGCAAGGCTGTAGAAATCGCTTTCTAGGATTTCTTTTTGTTTTTTTTCCCTAAGATGTGAAAACAACACCAATTTGCTATTTTTATCAGTTCCATCTTTCCTGTGTCTATTGTAGTCATTCGTTTGGGATGAAAATAAAAGACTCCTTTTGTATTCAAAATTTACAGGCTCCAAGTCCTAACCTTTGCCAAAAACAAAAACAAAAACTTTCCAGAATGGAAAAGAACTTGGTTTGTAGCACAGGAATGTCATTCAAGCCATTAAATTCAAAATAATTCATGCATTTCCAAGTTCTACTTATTTTCCCAAATAAACAAAGATATCTTACTCTAAATTGTTTCCACCCAGCTTTGAAACATGACTGCTAAACTTCTCAAGTAACATAATTTATGTGTTTCCGGGTGCTGAGAAATGCCAAAGAAAAAAACCAATCCAGGCTGCAAAAAAGTTCACTGATCTGGTTGACAAGTAAGAATAATGACTTTTTATGCCTTCCAGCACATTAAAGTAGAAACTCTCCACGATTCTTCAGATACCTGTTTTTTAGCTTTTAGCCATTAAAGGCATGTGACTCCACTATTTCTGAAGCAAACAAGGCTTGCATGCATGAGCAAGGGTTTGAACTGGTATGAAGGATGACAGACACCAGTAGATGATTTGGCATTGGTGGCCTGTTGGGAGAGATGCATTAAACTAAGAGCTTAAGAGTGAGAGGTAGAAGAGCCCATGAGGAAAACTCATTTCCTGAAACTGTAATTGAGGAAGATCAGGCCACAGTCAGTCCCAGTGTATAAGCATTTTAGCCTCCTTCGCACCCACCTCCTCTCCTGTCCCTGATTGCTAGGACCCAACGCCTCTAGGCAAGAAGGCTTCGCATTCATCATACCCACCTCATCCTTGAGACATTCAGTGTGATCCAGTGGGAAGAACACATGCTTCAGAGCCAGGCAGGCTCAGGTTCAAGTCTAAGTCTGCCATTTGCTGCAGACTCTTTATAAACTGAGGTCTTGTTTCTTTAATGTTGGGAGTGTGAGGGTTATGAGTGAGAGGAGTGCAGAGCCAGTAGGTTCTGGAACATAAAAGGTTCCCAGGATTCATTCCCATGGTTCCCAGGATTCATTCCCATGATTCTTTTCTGTCTATGATCCAACCTATGCATAAATATGAAGTGTCTTAGTCCACGCAAGATACTATAACAAAACACCACAGACTACACGGCTTATAAAACGGTCATTCCTTTCTCAGTTTTCTGGAGATTGGAAGGTAGATGTAGGGCCTACTATCTCATTCATAGGCAGTGACTTCCTGCAGCTCATTTACATGATAGCTGCCTCCCTGGGGACACAATTGTATCCCCCAACAAAGCTGTCTTTACCATATAATCATGGCCCAAAGGTATGAATTTCAAGAAAACACAAACATTCAGTCCACAACAATCCCCACACATTGCATCTGTTTGGTGTGCAGATATATATATGTATGTGTGTGTGTGTGTGTGTGTGTATATATATATATACAATAGGATATATATACATACATATATATATATATATATATATGTATGTATATATATCCTAGTAAATATTTGCATGTAAGTGCAGGAAAAGGTATCTAGGACATGTGATCCATGCCTTTATTGCTATTCATATTGGTGCATAATTCTTCTATTTGTTCAGTGTCAAAGTAGAGACAAACAAGCTAATGGGCCCTTGTGTTGAAATCTAGTTCATGCTGTGTAATCTGGAATACATTTGCAGTGTCTCCATGTTGAAATGAGACTAAAGTTGCAGGAGAATCTAGCAGAACAAAGCCTTGCAAATGTTATCTTATGTACCACAAAAAGAAATCAGACCATAATGAGAAAGGAAAAGGGAAGGGGAAAGGGAAAGGGGAAAAGGAGGGAAGGGAAGAGGGAGGAGGAGAGAGTGGGAGGGGGAGGAAGGGCAGGGGAAGGAAAGCTGCTTTTAGTGGGTAACTCTTTGTGACCTCACCTCTTCCCAACCTCACCTCTTCCCGTAACCATGCCACTTATCACAATGTTTATCTGACTTCTACTTATCCTCTGTTATGAATCCCTTCACATCTACTATTTGCCCTAACCTCATGCTCAGGGCTCTCTAATGATAAGGAATATGACTTTCATGAGGACATAAATATGTAATGGCCAATAAATACATGATGAAATGCTTCAATAATCTGCCCATAAAAAATGCAAGCCAAACAACATTGAGATTTCATTTTACTCTCGCTAAAATGGTCATCATGAAGAATAGGAATGGCAACAGATGCTGGTGAGAATGCAGAGAGATAATGCAGAGAAAAGGGAACTATTACACTGTTGGTGGGAAGGTAAATGAATGCAGCCACTATGGAAGACAATATGGAGATTGCTCAAAAGAAAGGAAAGAAAAAGGGGGGGGAGAGAAGGGGAGAAAGAGAGAGAGAGAGAAAGAGAGAGAGAGAGAGAGAAAGAAAGAAAGAAAGAAAGAAAGAAAGAAAGAAAGAAAGAAAGAAAGAAAGAAAGAAAGAAAGAAAGAAAGGAAGGAAGGAAGGAAGGAAGGAAGGAAGGAAGGAAGAAAGAAAGAAAGAAAAGAAAGAGAAAGAAAGAAAGAAAAAGAGGGAGGGAGAAGGAAGGAGGGAGGGAGGAAGGAAGGAAGGAAGGAAGGAAGGAAGGAAGGAAGGAAGGAAGAAAGAAAGAAAAGAAAGAGAAAGAAAGAAAGAAAAAGAGGGAGGGAGAAGGAAGGAGGGAGGGAGGAAGGAAGGAAGGAAGGAAGGAAGGAAGGAAGGAAGGAAGGAAGGAAGGAAGGAGAAAGAAAACTAAAAATAGAACTCCCCATGATCCATCAATACCACTCTTGGGAATTTATCCAAAAGATTACGTCAGGATACAATAAAGACATTGCACATCCAAATTCCTCACTGTACCATAGCTAAGTTACAGAAACAGCCTATATGCCCTAAAATTGACAAATGGATCAAAAAAGATGGCATATATGTATACAATGGAATTTTATTCATCCATCAGGAAGAATAATATGTCATTTTCAGGGAATTGGATGGACCTGGAAAAAATTATGTTGGGTGAAGTAAATTAGTCTCAAGAGACAAAGAACACATGTTTTCTCTCATATGTGGAAGTTAGATCTAAAATATAAACATATATGAAAATATACACAGGACCTAATGTAAATATGCATACATATAAGAATAAATAGACTGCAGAATGGTATATGCAGGAGTGGATTTCCATGTTGTAATCTCCTTGAACAATTAACAGAAAGTTTAACAAAACCCATACCAAGAAGAAGATGAAAAAGAGGGTGTGGTGGAATGGAGAGAGAAACGGTGAATGAATGCAGAAGGCATCGTGCACGTACATCTTGACATGTTGAGTTCTTTTTTGTGCAACTACTTAAATAGACTTAAAATTATCTTACAGAGGAATATTTTGCAAACAAATTTATAAGTAATTCAATGTTTTTTTCAAATGATTTCTCAGCATTCTGTTTATTCAGTAAGCAAGCATGCAGCATCGATAGCATTCTTAGTAAGGCCATAAGGATGCAACATCGTGGAAGGAGTCTGTGCCCCCAAGGAAATCATGGTTCAGAGAGGTTCTACCTTAAGTGATAGATTCACACACAGCAGGAGCAGTGGATGTGAGGTGAGCACAAGCCCTTGAAGGCTTTAAGAGAGAAGCAGCCATGCTCTCCTCAGAGACGGGCATTCCAAGACAACTGTCACAACTGCCCACAGCTGAGCAAATCAATGCAGTTACATCCCCGAGGCCACACATGGGAAATAGAGTTTCTCTTAAGAACACGTAGTTCCCTTCATAATGCAGTTTAACCTCCTAGTTAACTGTTTTGGCAGCATACCACATGGTTGGTTATAAAGAACACATGCATATGTAAATACCCTAGGCCTGCCATGCTGCATTGATTGATAGATTGATTTTTTCCCTCATCTTAATATGTAAGTGCATTTTGGATGGTTGGATTTATTCCATCCTTTGAACTGAAATCCAACCATCACCACTGAACTACTGTGTCAGACCTTTTCCTTTTTGAAGAAAGAAGCCTATTGAGATTTTGCATCATATCATCTAGACCTATGAGAGGAAATAAATTAGGATTTGGGTGAGCCCATTATTCCAAAAGCAGCTGTCATTTTTTAATCTTTCATGCTACATTGGAATCAAGTTACCATTCCCTTTATTTCAGATGTGGGGAAGAAAATCATCTGGCCAGGTGTGATGGCCACATGTCCACATTCCTGGAACAGTCCTGATTTCTTATATTCTGTCAGTTTCATTGTCTGTACATGTCACCAAAGCAACCTGAAAATCACAGTATGTTATTACCTACACTTGTAATCTCCCAGACTATCGCTGCATCATAAACATCCTCAGTGTTCCTTACCATGAAATGCATCCCCAATTTTCTCTGAAAAGAGTATTCAAGAAATGTTGAGTTTTAATACATGAAAATTCCCTTAGAGTACTGAGGAGTCTCTGAACTAGAAGACAAAAATATCAAAGCATACCCCAGCCCACACAAATCCTGAAGCTTGAGGTAAGATGGGCGAGGTTGTCTGGTAGGTTTCCTGCCCTTGTGCAAACTCTGGCTCCTATTTATTCTGTTGCTATGCAACTAGGATTTTTTTAAGGAGTCAATGGAATAGGGAGACAGGAAATGGCATTTATTGCATGTCCCCTATATTGCAATATTTTATACTCATAAGGCAATTAATTCTCCTTATCTAAAGTGCAAGAGATCATCCCCATTGGAAGACAAAGAACATCAAGGCTTGAAGATTTAAGACACCTTTCCCAAAGTCAGACAAAGCCCAGACTGGCCAGGTTCCAAAATCTTCTCTTTCTTATACCACAAACTTGATATGTATGCGACAAACAAATTTGGAAAAATTCTAAAGGATATCTACTTCAAAATATCTATTTTTTCAGGTGAACAAACTGAGGCCAGAGAGCACTAGAACCACTGGGAACACAGTGGAGTTCATCAGTGACTGGACCATAAATGCCCTCAGATCCCCCAAAACCCAATCCGCTGTCCTTCCTTCCTCATCATCAGAGCTCATCCCTCTACAGAGAACCAATCAGACCATTAGCTCCTCCCACATCAAAGGCCAATCGGGTGAGAGTACAGATTAGTAAACCATCAGAAGTGAACATAAAGAGACTGGTAAGGCTAAGGATGAAAGGTGTTTGAATTGAACTATGCACAAGAAATAAAAGTTAGCTGGAACAAAATATTCACTGAATGGAAATCCAACACAGTGGTTCCCTGAGAAGATGGTAGAATGGATAGTTTAAGAAGAAAAAAAATGAAGTCATCATGAAGAATTCCATCCAAAAATGCAATACTATGAACCCATGGTTATTTTCCTGCTTTTTAAACAACTAATCTCTTCCATATGGCCACCGAGCAATAAAAAAACATATATCTCTTATATAAAACCACCTAAGGGAAAACTACACAGAGCAGAAGAGCTAGTAAAAAAAAAAAGTGTTTGAAAAATAATGTATAAATGCAAAAAGCAAGGTCCTTACAAATGGTGGAAATATTTGAACATGGAAAAGTTCCAAGAAGGGCTTTCTTTCCCCAAGCTCAACTAAGTGGGAGATATTGGAGGTGAGGCTCTATTGAAGATTAGGATTTTTATTTAAATGGAGTTACAAAATTCCATGTGCTGACGGAAGTGCCACTTATAATTAATTAGCAAGTAAGCACAGTCTTTGGAGCCAGTCTATTTTTGTAGCAGGACATATTTGTCTCTAATGTGATTGTTGGTATTAAAACTGGTGGATTGGGTTTATTCCAGATGAGCCAAGAAGCTTTTAGAATGCTGTTCTCTCCTAAAGTAAACCACAATCAAAACTAGGTCACAGATGCCATTTGAAAATAATAACTAACATCTGCATAGGCCAGTTATGGCTTAAAGAGTGGATTCAGAACCATTATCTTATTTGATTCATGAAGGAAAAAAATTGTGAGGCAGATACTGTTTCTCCGACAAGACTCAAAGTCTGAATGACTTGGACAGGAATATAAAATGCATCAGTGACAAGAGCTAGGGGCCCTGACATCTGCTCATTCAGCACACCATTAGCCGATTCTGCAACTACCCACAAAACACCTACAAGTTCAGAATTCCCTGGAAACAAGGGACTATGGGATCTACAAAGGTCTGGCTTTGTTTCATTTGTATGTATGGGTGTATGTATGTTTGCTGTTGAAGGAAGGACTCGTCACAGAACCACACACAAGATGCTAAGTCATAAAGGAGCACATCTACTTGAGGTACAGTTTTTCTCACCTTCAATACTTTCTTGGGTGAATTTTTGTTGTTTCCATAGAGACCTAAAGCTAAGATATTCCAAACCACACTGTAAAAACTGAGTTTGGTTCTCCATACTGTCCATTTGCTTGTGAGTTTAACTGCATTTACATTTTAAAAGATAATCCAAGGAAAACATTTCTGATTCTCCAGAAAAAGAAATTGCTGAGAAGTTTTGTTCATGAATTGCAGTACCACAACTGCACCAAGATGATCTTCAAGTGTATTGACATATATTGGCAGAGCTCTCTTTCACACTTTCTCTGTTATTTCCTTTCTTTGGGG
Source organism: Dipodomys spectabilis (assembly GCF_019054845.1). Lineage (NCBI taxonomy): Eukaryota > Metazoa > Chordata > Mammalia > Rodentia > Heteromyidae > Dipodomys > Dipodomys spectabilis. The sequence goes on along the minus strand of NW_024870743.1, from coordinate 6,046,367 downwards.
ATGATAACTACAGCCAGGAAATGAGATGTCAACAAGGAATTTTCAGTAATTTCTTTAAATATGTATTTGTGCTTCAGTGTTGAAATCTGAGCATATAAAACTCAGGACTGGAAAGGAGACTCTTGACAAGATGGATTCTTTGGAATACTGGGTGGCGGGGAACAGAGGAGGTCGAGAATAGTCCTAAAGGGGAGGTTCCTCAGTCCTGTAATTCAGACCATCTTCAGACAGTTTGGCTCCAGATAGTGTCTAAAAACAAATTTTCTTTTTTTTTTTTTTCTTATATGCCGGTCTTGGGGCCTGAACTCTGGGCCTGGGCGCTGTCCCTCAGCTCTTCAGCTCAAGGCTAGCGTTCTACCACTGGAGCCACAGCGCCACTTCTGGCTTTTTCTGTTTATGTGGTGCTAAGGAATCGAACCCAGGGCCTCATGCTTGCAAGGCATGCACTCTACAACTGAGATACCTTCCCAGCCCTAAAATACTTTCATGACTATTTTTTTCCTTTAGTTTTTAGTAGTACTGGAGTTTGAACTCATGACCTTGTGCCTATTAGGCAGGCAATCTATCACTGGAACCATGACCCAGCCTAAAAGCAAATTTTCAAGTATGGGATCTGAAGTCTACATTAAAGATGGAAACACTATGAAGAAACTTTGTTAGACTCCAAAGGAGACTTTTATTTCCAAGAATGACTACACTTAAAATCACAGCATAATTTCTTTAACAAGGAAAGAAAGATATTCTTCCTAAATAAAACAGATTTGCTCTGTGTGCCTCAGAAGCAAATACTTAGGATATTCATATCGTAGACTTAAGAGAATATAATTTTACATGAAAAATCAAAGATGGTGGTCTGGGCATTGGCTCCATGGTGTGCTGGCCTAGCATGCACAAAGCAGGCCCTGTATTTGGTCCCCAACACCAAAACACACACACACACACACACACACACACACACACACACACACAGAGATAGAATACCATAGTCAACTTTAGGTCTATCCAATATCAACTTTGCAGTAATAAAGCCAGCCAAGTAATAGAGATTTATCTCTTCAATAACAATAAAATGGTATAGCTACCTTTTCCTCCACTCAATGTTTTAATTGACTTTAGTGACTGATCCATTTCATAGGACTACTGTAATGAAATACCACAAGCCAGGTGATATAAATAACAGAAATTTATTTTCTCTCAGTTTGAGGACTAGAACTCCAAGATCAAGGTATCAGTGTCAGCAGAGAGCTTAGCTCTCTAGGAGAGCGCTACTTTCTTAGTTAGAGGAAGCTACCTTCTCCCTGTTGTTCACATGGCTGTTCCTTGGTCTAGCTGCCCTTGTCAGTCCTCACTTCTTATCAAGACACTGGTTAGAGTGGATTAAGACCTACTCATGTGACTTTGTTTTACCGTAATTACTTCCATAGAGGTTCTATCTCCAAATACAGTCATATTCTGAGGTGTTAGAGCTTAGGGCTTCAAAATACAAATTTGGGAAGAACCTAATTCAATCTATAACATTTGACCCCCTGGCCTCACAAAATCCATGACCCTCTTGGATGCATAAAACATTGACACTCACCCAATGAGCCCCATCCCACCATCAACTCCAAAACAAATGCTAAGTCAGTGTGTGTAAGACACAGGTATGATTCATCCAGAGACAAAACTCCTTTCAAACTGTGAACCAGCCAAGTCAGACAAGTCACCTGCTTCTAGAACATAATGGAAGAGACAAACATAGGGCAGACATTTCCATTCTGAAAGACAAACCTCAGAAAAAATTTTTTAAAAAATTTGCTGGTGACAGGTCCCAGCAAATCTGAAACCTAGCAGGCAAATTTGGTTTGATTTTTTTTTTAGGCCTCAAAAACAGTCTTCTTCAGCACCATTCTCCATTCTGTGTGGGCCACTATGGGGGTAGCCCTGTTCTAAAAGGCCTAACTGGAAAGAACCAGTATAGGCCCTTCCATTCCTCCTGCCCTGTGAGTGTTTACCTTCTGCCATATCAAGGTGTGGCCACAAGATGCCCACTTGGAAACATGAACTGGACTGGCACCAGATGCCAAGCCAGCCAGAACCTTGACCTTAGACTTAGTTCCAGCCTCTGGAACTGTGAGAAATAAATTTTTATTACTTATAAATTACTACACATGATAGTTTGTTATAACAGATGAATACATTAAGAAAGACCCCGAAAGGAGTTACCAAAAAGTGGTTGGAGATGGGCCCTGGTAGCTCACACCTCTAATCCTAGCTAATCAGGAGGCTAAGATCGGAGGATGGAGGTTTGAAGACCCCTCAGGAAAGAATAATCCACTTAGCCTGCAAAAAGCTGGAACTGGAAGTGTGACTCAAATGATAGAGCACCAGCCATGAGTGGAAAGGCAGAGCAAGAGCACAGGCCTGAGTTCAAGCCTCAGTTCTGCACACACACGTGTGCGCACACGTACACGTGCATACACACACGAGTCAGACGCCAGAATCTCTTCTTCTGGCAGATTGATATTCATTTATGGAGCCTCCAAATAATTGAAGAGGGTCAGCCACATCTGAGAAAACAGTCAGCTTTACCAAAACCCCACTGATTTAAATATTAATCTCACCTTAAAAACAAATGCCTTGCTGAAACATCTAGAATGTTTGCCCAACCCGGCCATGTTGACACATAAAATTAACCACAACAATGCTGTGTGGTCACATATTTCTACTGAATTCATTCTGAAGATGACCTTGAGCTTATGAAGTGAGAAGAAACACAGTTCTCAATATAGAGTCCATAGAGACAAGTTATCTGTTAATTAATTGACTGCATGATGTATCTAATATGATAGATTTTTTTTCATCTATGAAATGGGATAAAAACAACTAAACTGAGAGTGGTAGCACACACCTATAATTGATACTAATCTGAAGACAGAGGGTAAATTGAGGGCAGCTTGGGACAAGTTAGCAGGACCCCCATCTCTGAAACAAAATATCAGAACAAAGGCCTGGGGTATGGTTGACAGATAAAGTGCTTGGCCAGCATGCATAAGAAAAAAGAGGAGTGGGGGAGGGAAAGAAGGAAGGAAGGAAGGAAGGAAGGAAGGAAGGAAGGAAGGAAGGAAGGAAGGAAGAAAGGAAGGAAGGGATGAGGGAAGGAGGGAGGGAGGTAGAGTGGAAAGGAGGGAGGAAGGAAATCATAGGGTCATTTGATGAACAAATACAAAGCATTTGGAAATATTGGGGTTTTTTTGTTTGTTTGTTTTTGGTGGGTCGTGGGGCTTGAACTCTGGGCTTGGGCTCTGTCCCTGAGCTCTTCAGCTCAAGGCAAGCGCTCTACCACTTGAGCCACAGTACCACTTCCAGTTTTCTAGTGGTTTATTGGAGGTAAGAGTCTCACAGGCTTTCCTGCCTGGGCTGGCTTTGAACTGCGATCCTCAGATCTCAGCCTCTAGGATTACAGGCCTGAGCCACCGGCGCCTGGCAAAATATTGGTTATTAATGGCAAAGATCAGGTAATCATTAACTCTTTCTTGCAATGGTCAAATGGAATGCACAGAAAACTTGAACTTCTGTCCACCTCGGCAGATACCAGGATGCTGTCTGTGGGTAACTGGATACCACCCTTCTTGCTCTTCTCATGCTGAAGCTTAAACCAGCCATGGAAAAGGAAAGCTGGGAGCAGTAAAGACTTTGTCAGGACGGCTACAGGAGCAGAAGGAGGTGTGCGGTCTCCTTTGGTCAGGACGCTGCTCTCCCAACCACAGTGTCTGGGACGGGGGCGGGGGGGAGGGGAGAAGGGGGGGTGGCAGGCGGTGCCAAGGTATGGGAAGGAGTCCCCCAGCACTGCGATTCCATAACGCAACCACAGTCACCAACACAGAAGTACGTTCCTTCTTAGTGAAGTTCCTTCTTTTTGAAGTGGGTGAAGTGGGGCGGGGGGGGGGGGGGGGGGGGGGGAGGAACCACTTCACCATCCTCAGCTTGGAAAGTGCCAGGAGTGCATTTACCAATTTTGCTTTGATTTCTGTGGTATCAGAAAATAGATCTAATACAGAGTCAGGTAGGGTATTTCTAGTGGAACTGAGACAGCAGCTTCAAGCTGGGCTCATTTTCTAGAATATTCTCTTTCTAGAATATTCTCTTGCTAAGTCTACCCTCAGTCCTGCAACATGAACCCTATCTCTACAGGTGAACTGTGGCGGGAGATTGCTTGGAAACTAGGGACATACAATTAATAAGAGAGATTTAACAATACCACCACAGAAAAAGATCAGAGTGGATATGGAGAAAGTTAACTTTTAAAACAGAGTAGTTAATAATAGCTTAAGCTTAGCAATGTTGAGATTAAGCAGAGGAAGCATGGCCAGTCCTGGAAACAGAGTAAAGGAGGCACAGAAGAGTGCCCACAGGGGCTGGGAAGGTGGCTCAGTGGTAGAGCGTTTGCCTTGCATGCCTGAGGCCCTGGGTTCGATTCCTCAGCACCACATAAACAAAAAGAAAAAAGCCGGAAGTGGCACTGTGGTTCAAGTGGTAGAGTGCTAGCCTTGAGCTGAAGAACTGAGGGATATCACCCAGGCCCAGAGTTCAGACCCCATGGCCAGACCCAAAAAATAAAAAAGAGTATCCACAGCAGTACTGGTCAAGAATCCAGGGCTAAGGACTCCATGGAAAGTCTGTCTCTATTATGAAAATGAATGGGAGAGGCCAGTGGAACCAAATTGCATAACTACCTGATCATGCTCTGAGTCCTTACACCAAGAAACCTTCAGACTGTAATTGACTTGCTTTTGTACCTATCCTACAAGTAGAGGAGGCTGAGAGATCTGAGGAACATCATTCAAAGCCAACCCAGGCAGGAAAGTCCATGAGACTCTAATCTCCAATTAACGATCAAAAAGACAGAGGTGACTCAGTGGTAGAGTGCCATCCTTGAGTGAAAAAGCGAAGGGACAGCACCCAAGCCTGAATTCAAGCCTCAGTACCAGTACCAGCACAAAAAAAAAAAAATAAGTAAGACAGAAGATAGACAGAGAAAGAGAGACAGACAAAACAGACAGACAGCTAGACAGAAGTCTGGCCTTTGTGAAGTTGTTTTCCATGAAGTTGAAATTAGGGAACCCATTGTACCAAAAATTCTCATTCCTCAGAAAGAAGAGTTCTCTGTTGCCTTTCCAATCTCTTGTCAGTCTTTCTCTCTTATCTGAGTGTCCTCAAAATGTTAGTATAAGAAAAAAAAATCAGGGAATATTTAACTAGCAGTTACAGTAAACATATAACAAAGATCCGCAAGTCAAAGTAGCTAGAGTTCTGGGACCAAGGAGGGTTGGCCAAAGGTGAGATGTAAAAACAACACAGAGGCCACGTGACCATGGTGGAGTTGGGGAGAAATCCACTGGTGACTGGCACCAGGAAGAAGGCATCCCATGGTGGGCAGATTGCAGGTATTTGTCTAGGGACCATGGCAACTGGGGCGGGAAGGGGGGAGGGATGAGGGCATAGCCTGGGGTAAAAGAATCACTCAGGAAGGCATTCTTGTCTACTTGATCACAGACACCATAATAAATGTTCTTGCTGCTCTAGATACATGTGGAGATGGGGAGCAGCCCGTGGTAAAAAGCAAGGCCAGCTTCTAAGGCCATTTCCTCTCAAAGTTCATTCCTGGACGTCTAAATCGACCAAGTTGAGCCTACAGCAATCCGTAAAGCACACTGTCTATAAAATGGATGGACTCCTCCTTCACTTCTTGAATGCTTCAAGATGTATCTTCCCAGCCACAAATGAAAAATGAAGATTAATGGGTGAAGGGAGTCACAGCCAGATCTCACTCCAACAGGAACCAAGCGGTGGAGCATGAAGCAGCCACGGGGCTGGACCAGGAGGGCTGCCAGGCTGGCTGTTGGAGCAGCAGTGGAAAGAATGCGTCTCCCCTGGGCTGAGAACTGCTCCCCTCTCCCCTCCTAGAGGAAGACACGCATTTCCTAGAATAGAGCTGGAGTCTCCTTCAGTCCAAGGTCACGGCATCTCCGTCCAACTCTGCTTCTGTTCACACACAAGGCAATGGGGGAGTCTGCTGTAGATTAGCTAAAGATGAAGTGGATGGCGGCCAAAGGTAAGCAGGGTCCAAGAAAGGGCTTGCAAAATCTAATGTCAATGATTCAAGTTTCCACACTGATTCAGCCCAGGTTCTCAGTGAGCCAAGGCCTGGAGAACAGGGGTCTGTAGAATTGGAGACAGAGTGACAAGGTACCTGAGAGACAGCAAGAACAGAGTTAGACACCACTGGCTCCAGGACCTGCTTTGCACCACTCCCAATGGTGACCTCAGGCTAGTGACTCAACTGCGCCAGCTCTGCCACTCACCAGGCCCCTCACCACCTGTCTCCAAGGGCTGCCGTTGCAGAGTCAGTAAGAAAGAAAAGACAGGTGAATGCTTGTCAGATGTCAGTCAGTCCCCTTCCTTTTCAAGTTACCTGTTCAAAACTTCTGCATGTATTCCCACTGCAGGGCGCGGGGAGGAAGGTGTCTCCAATTCTACTTTACAAGGGATATGAAACATATGGAAGGAAGAGATGGATCCCGAGCTGCCAAAAACTATATTTGTGGGAGTGAAATTCCGAAAGCACTCTCCAGATCCACACTGCGCTCTTAGCTCTTAGCTACAGGTGCCCATGAAATCCTCCGGCGCTATTAAGTCGCAGCTATTCATTATGACACAAATAGACCGGGAGCTACTTGATCCAGGTGGGAACTGAGTGGCAGCACCCCCCATACACACCTCCCCCCGTGGCACTGTTCCACTAGGGAGGGAACAACACATTTGCAAATGTCAGACAGGCGGAAGAGAGGAAGTTTTCTCTCTGGGACTGCAACACCTGGTATGAGGGGAAAAAACAAAATCTAACGGAAAGGTAACAGCAAAGATAAAAAGAGACTGACTCTTATGCTTTTTGTGTAATCGATTCAATCCCCACCGCCAAGAGAAACAATGGCTCTTCCTTCTAATGCTTTCATTTGATGAATACTATTCAATGGCCTTTTTTCATTTAAAAAAAAAATCCATGCAGCGTTTGTGCATTGAACTAGCAAGCTGCTTAGCTAGGCCTTGGTGAAGTGTCACGCTTTGGAACAACATCTCTGCAGCTCCATCTGCTTAGAGGCGGCTGGGAAATCAGGATGCCTGAGCTCCCGGGGAAGGGGGGGAGGAGAACACAGCGGGGAGGGAAAGACGGCAACCTGTTAGGCATAGGGATCAAAAGTGGTGGACATAACACATGGCAGATAATACATGCCCATCATGGTGTTTCTTGTTCCCATAGTGCCTCGGGTTCCTCCCCAGATGCTTCTTCTTCCCAATGCCTTGGGTGCCAATTAACCAACGGAAAGATCCATGCTGGTGCATGCATAAGCCATCCAGCAATCAGGAGGAGCCCTGTCCTGGAGCATCTACGCAGGGCTCCCTCCATTGGACTCCTTCGGGCCCCTCTCCTAGCTTGCCTTTCCCCTTCAAATACACTTGCTCTTTAAAAAGCTCTCCTCGTTTGAGACTTTCATGGGCAGAGAAAACAAATCTGTGTCCACCCCCCAGAGGGCATCGGGGCCAAGGGGAGAGAACGGGCGCTTCTGTTCTGTGCCTGGCATCGTGTGTGGCAGATGAGATTGTAGTGCTTGAACTTCGTGCCATTTTTTGTGTCATCAAAATTACCATCTCCTCCTAGAGAAAGGGAAACTGAGTCGAATGAAATAAAGTGGATCTGACTGTGAATGTGGCCAACCCTGAAGCCTGGCCCCTCTGCCTGGCCAGTACTCGCCTGAGATCCATTCCACCCCCTCCCTAGCTCCATGATTGATCGGGGCCTCGGACACAAGATCTGTGGCCTTCGGTCCAGCAGCATGCTCCTCCTGAGGGCGGTTCATTTTCCCCTGCACCTCCCCAGTGAACATGGCTGCCAGGCCTGGCCATGGCAAGCCGGCTCCTCTCCGGCTGTCAATCATCTCCAGCTCAGCCAATAGAATGAACTCACTGCCCACAAGTGTCAGACAACCTCCGAATCCTACTATGTCCCGTGCTGGAGCATATCCTGCCATCTCTATTTTAACATATACTTCAACTCCACCTGCAGTCCAGCCCCTCCCCAGCCGCCACCCTCACGCCTCTACCATCAGCTCTCGCCGTCTCTGGGGCTCTGGCTGAATCTCCGTGTCCTACTTTTCCCCCTTAGTGATGTGTTCCCTGCCCAGCAGTGAGAAGAGCATTGCTTCACATTCATTCATTCATTTAATTCACGCTGAGCCTCTTGTTAGAATTGAGTCGTGGTTAAAAAGAAGTATGTGAATAAAATAAACTAGAAGCCTCGACCTCATGAAGTTTGCTTGTTATGGGGAGAAGAAGTTGGAGAGAGGGTGCTGCTATATCTCTCAAGGTGGTCTAGAACACAGTATCTTTGGGTCTTGGCCTCCCTGGTGCTGGGATTGTAGGTGTAAACCGTTGTCCTTAGCTGAAATTTACTGCTTTGATAGGAGGAGCTGACAACTAAGAAAGTACATGTGCCAGGCATGGTGGCACATGCTTGTAATCCCAGCCACTCAGAGGGTAGCGTTAGAGGCTGGAGGACTGGAGGAAGAGAAAGAGCAGGACAGAGGTAAATAAGATAAAGTATCTGTTCTGGAAGACAACAGAAGAGGAGGAGGCAATGGAAGAAAGAGGCAGGGGTTGACCTCACAGGGCATAGACCACTGGCAGCCGGAAGGTGCAAGAATGCACTCCCTCTGAGAACTCTGCATGAGCGCAGCCCTGTCGAAGCCCCGCTTGCCATTCCTGCTCAGTGAAGCTGGTTCCACACCTCTGTCGGAACCACGACAGATGCATTTCTGTTGTTTTATGACACCAAATTGGTGGAAATTTGTTACAGTAAACCAAGGAAGCTAATAACCCCCATTCCTGTTGTCTTCCTGCCTCTCTACCAATGGCCTCAGGCCTACCGTGAGTCTTCCTCTCTCTCCTCCAGGCATACCATTCACTCAGCTTTACCTTGCTCTGCTTACACTGGCTTCCCTGCTCACCTTCCACTCATCCTCCCCACTCTTCTCTGATCTTCCCCAGAGCGGCTCCCATCCCATCTGGACCCCTCCCTCCTCAGGTACAAATCTTCATGAGGCCCAAAGTGCTCATGAAGGAGCTGGAACCAACCACAGCAGCCCAGTGGCCAGGCTTCTGCTGGATGGGCTTCGGCTACCCGCTAGCCGGAGCCCCATTGGTGGGTTTTATGAATGGAAGTAAGAGTGTGAGAACTGCAGTGGGAAGACCCCAGGCCTGGCCAGGGTTCCACAGCACCCTTTGTCAGCTAAACTAGATCAGAGGTGCCTTAGGGACCTTTCAGGTAAAATGGAAGAGGAACACTCAAATGTGAATCTCAAATAAACACTAAGTATGCTTCTGGGCAATATCCAGCATATATATATGTATATATATGCTTTTAAAAATGTATTCTTCACCTGAAATTCAGATTTCAAATCAATGTGGGTGCATATCTTTTTATGTGCCAGTTGCAGTCACCTTAGATTTTACCTGTGTCTGCAACCAGCCATCCTGTCCTACCCACATCCTTCCCCTACCACATACCAGCCCCACTTCAACAGAACCACCTTTGAGACCTTCTAGCATCCTAGGAAGCTCAGTCAGGTGGGCTTGTGGAGGCAAACTGAGGCAGAGGAGAGGAACCAGCATGTTGATGTGGTTGTAGAAAGGCAGAGATAGCAGAAGATGGTGGAGAAAGGCTTTGTGACCCTCACACCATCCATCCAGTTCTGCCAACACATGCTCCACAGGACAGGGCAGACAAATACACAGCCACTCCTGCAGGAAGCTCAGAGGATGCTGCAGAATTTTACACCCTAATAATCCTGGCCTCGTCCTCAGTCTCTAACCTCCACCCAACACTGGGTATCAGCCATTCTCACAGCCATCCTGCACCTGCTACAGTCGCCCACATGCCAGCACTTCTGCAGCTCTGCTCTACTGAGCTGTGGTCTTCCTATCTCCCTCCAGCCGGGACCAGGCCCATTGCTTTGTAGCTCGGAGACCTCAGACCAGATGGACCAGCTCTGCTTACCACCATGGACCATGCCTGTCTAACAAAAGCCAGCTCACTGGCACAGTATTCAGAGATCTCCCCATCTCCCCGTCTTATCTCCCAACCAGCCCAAACCAGGCATCTAGTACTGCAAGTACACGGGTGACACGCTGTCCTGAGTGAAATTCTTCTCACGCCTCCTGGGGAATCTGGAGATAAACTTTACTTAAGCAAATTAGCTCGGCATGGACATCTTGGTCTGAGGCAAGGCTGGGGAAGGAAACCCACACTCTGACTTCAGCTACTGAATGCTGGACTCCTGGGTCTCTGACATTGCAACTGAAGGAGCCAGACTGCATCTCGGTGTTCGCATCGTTGCCCTGTCTGTCTGTCTCCCTCCCAAATCTCTACAGCTGAACCCAGCAAGAACTTGACCACTGTTTAGTTCAACATTTTCGGTGTGGGCAGCTTTGCTACTGGCAGTTACTCAGGGGCCCAGGATTTGTCTTGTGATCCCAACCTCTTCCAGCTTCCTACAATTCTCTGTTCAGAGGATCCACGCTGGGAGGGTCCCTGTGGGGTTTTCATGAGCCAGTGCCTGTGATGAGCACTGTTTTCCACCCAAATTTCCTCACCAAAACAGGGTACCCTCAGCTCACAGCCCCCTCTGGAGATTCCCTGGGCTGAAAAATTACCACACTTAGGGTCTTATCCTCTCCCTAGGGTATATGACTGGTCAACATGTGGCTATAAAGGTCAGCTACTCACCCAGCCAAGGGCAAGGCTAAAAGCTATCAGAGCTGTGCTCTCGCTGAGGCCTCAGGTGGACTGCTTTTTTTTGGTCCATCATAGCCCCAACTCTCCTTGTGGCTTCCTGCATCCTTCCTCTCCCTCCACTTAATGTGAAGCCCAAGGTTACTCCTGAGTATGCTTTCTGTATGCTGATCTCCAGTACTGAGGAAATCCAAATTAGCCACATGCATGTCACTTCTACTCATAGTATTGGCCCAAACTCTCAAGCCAATGGGCCACATCAAGCTGCAGATGAGCCCAAAGGGCAGGGTACCAATGAGGCAGGAGCACCTCTGCTTTCCTTTGTAGAACCATCGGGCCAGGCAGAAGCCCTCCCTCCCCAGGGGGTGGAAGTCAGTGAAGGAAGGGTCACAGGCTGTGACCCTGAGCCTGCTCACAATTCCAAAGTTGGAGCCACAGAGCAAGATTCAAGCCCAGATTTTTTACTTTCTAGGATCGATAACGTGTTCTTGCTCTTCATCCTGAAAACTACTAACCTGAGGCTAAAAATAGTGGAATGCACAAAGCAATCATGAGGAGTAACACAAGAATCTATCAAAGTCACTCCCCTAGGACTTGGCATGGGAAAAACAAACCCTCTACTGATGCTTCATGGGTCTAGATCTGACTTCTGACGTCTGCTTGGTTCACACACAAGTGTGACCTCTTCTACTATAAACTTGTGGGTTGGGCACTCACTCATCACGTCCCAACAAGGGTTGGGCAAATGGAAATTACCATGCAAACTGGAGAATTCGATATCATCACTGTTTTGCTTTCTCTCTACCAAAACTTTCCAACTGTTTTCTTATGGTATTAAACCACTTGATCTCAGCTCAGGATTCTACAGCCTGAACTGCCCCGGAGTCCTGTGGTTTGCATAGATTGGACGGGGATCTGATACCGGGGTCTGGCATTTACTCTTGGTGGGCCTTTGAAGGCAGGAGTGAGACTTGGCTGGTGTAGAGTTAAAAGTTCTTTCCAGCTTCAGGTCTTCCTCTAAAGAAGGTCCAGCTGGGGGAATAGGCCAAGTGGGCACACGGCTTGGGCAGGGGTCTGAGACAGCTTCCCTTTGACTCACAATCTGAAAGGAACCTCTAGCATAACTGGAGCAGTGAGAAGCTCTGGGAACGGAATCCAGCCCAAGCAGTACGAAGCAAGAAGGGCTAGAGTCAACATAAGCCTTGCTTCATTTATGGCTGAGGCCCCTAAGCCCAGGCTGGGGACACAAAATGGAAGTCCACTGGGACTGAGAACGTTGTGTGTATGGTGACAAAGAGCCTAGCTTCTGCAGCCAGATCCTCAGCAGTAAGTTCTAGCTCTGCGGATGTGAGCCAGTTGGTCCCCTGGCTTCATTTAGGATTCCCATCATCTCTGAAGTGGAAGACCAGAATCGCGCCAACATCACCACGCTAATGTAAAAATTACCGAGACTCAGGAAACTCTTACAAAGCACCTGGCAGTCAGCAGGACACAGTGAAGCTAGTGGTTGCCTTGGCTGCGGCTGCTATGACCATCATTATTAACATTACTATTTGTTTATTATCATTATCGGCATCACAAAAGGCGCCTGAGTTCACATGGGGAATCACTCAGTGCAGATAATACTGCCCCAGATTGCACTGGGCTCGAAGACATGCAGGACCTGGTCTGGAGCACACACAGTCTTCTCAGGGAAGAGGGAGGCAGAGATGACTTGATCTCACTCCAGGCAGCTGGAGGTGATGTGAAAGCAGATGCGAGACCTTTAACCTTGCTCGCAGGCACACAGCTACTATACTGTTAGACTAGCAGAGGACTGTGACCGTAAATGGGGATGCCAGAGAGACCCTAGTCCCGTGTGCAAAGATCAGAGAGGATAAGTGGGCTCAATGGCGCTGCTGGGTGTGAGGTTCAATGGTGATTTTAATCACTGATGTACACGCTGGGCCTTGGCTGTGTGTGTACCTCACACCCCATAGTAAGGAAACTCTCAAGACCAGAAGGCACGGTGAAGGAGGAAGTATAATATCCTAGGTGGTTCTGAAGACACATCACTGTTGTTTGGATATGTGTATTTTTGTACCAGTGCTTGGGTCTCACAGCACTCCATGCCTCACCACACTTGCTTGGCTTTTCTGCTCAAGGCCCGCCTTCTATCACTTGAGCCACACCTCCACTTCTGGTATTTTGGTGGCTCCTTGGAGGTCAGAGTCACTGGGGTGTCTGCCTAGCTGACTTCCAACCATGATGCTGAGATCTTAGCCTCCTGAGTAGCTAGGATCATAGGTGTGAGCCAGCAGGGCTGGGCTTCGTTTCTGTTTGACAGTGATGCATATGGGTAGATGTGGGAACACATGACTTCGCAGAGACTCATATTCTCGTGTGAAAAATGCCCCTCTCCCCAAAAAGGAAGTGTTCTTATTCAATTGGCATCCATATCTGAAAGTAAACCATCACCAGAAGTCTCTCTCACACTGGTTCTACTAGGGCTTAAGCTAGGGGCCTGAGCACTGTTCTTTAGCTTTGTGGTTCAAGACTGGTACTCTACCATTTTGTGGGTTAATTAGAGATAAGAGTCTCACAGACTTTTCTGCCTGGGCTGGCTTTGAACTTTGATCATCAGATCTCAGCCTCCTAAGTAGCTGGGATAACAAATATGAGCACCAGCACCCATATTAACATCTTGTCTTCTTCACCACAGATGAGCCTTGCCCGTTTTTAACATCTACATAAGTAAAATGATACAACGTGTCATGTTTAACGCTGCTGTTTTACTAAACATTTAATATATACCAAATGTCGTTATGGATAGCTATAGTTTATTCCCAATACATATTTGTAATTGTTTTTTTTAGTTCTGTTTATGAGTTGCCATCTTGAAACAAAATGGTTATCAGTGAAAACCTCCACATGGCAATTCTTCTTTCTGATTTTTCACCCAATGATGTCTGCCATTCCAAACACCACTGCTTTGATATTTCAAATGTGGGATGATTCACTTCGCTGCCCTAAAGTGTGCTCACGGAGTGAGCAAATCTTTTATAAGTAGTGAAGAAAGCCAAGCAGACACAGGCAGCAGCAACCAAAGTGGAAGCAGACACACAGCAAACCCTGAGTGGACACCAACGCCAAAGCCTCGGGTCTGATAAGGTGCGCACACATTCCTCATGCAAGGAGGGAACTACAGAAGACCAAACATTCTATACTGCCACAGGGAGCAGTTAACACAACCAGGTATGGAACACAACATGAAGCATGTAGACGTGACAGTGGATGCAATCGGTATGGAGACCACCAGCTGCCACTACTGGGTATGGTGTGAGCGTGAACAAATCACATCTCTCAATCTCAAGCTCTTCACGCATAACATGAAAATACTTTCTTGGCTCTTAGGCTTGGTTTGAAGATAAAATTAATCTAAATAATTATTATGTGAGTTACACTGGGGGTTGGCATTAAGCAGCAAGGGACTCTGGTACTAGTGACTCACACCTGGAATCCTAACTACTCTGGAGGCTAAGATCTGAGAATCGCAGCTCAAAACCAGACCAGGCAGGAAAGTCTGTGAGACTCATCTCCAATTAACCACCAAAAACCAGAAGTGGAGCTATGGCTCAAGTAGAGTGGTAGAGTGCCAGCTTTGAGCAGAAAAACAAAGCCCAGTCCCTGAGTTCAAGCCTCAGTACTGGCACATAAAAAAAGAAAGGAAAAGGAAAAGGGAAGGAAGGGAGGGAGGGAAGGAGGAAGCAAGGAGATGTTACCCCACTCTGCTCAAAATAGACTTGATTTCTATGCTATTAGGGCATTATATATTAAGACCACTTTGAGGAAGGAATCTGAGATAAATATCCAAATCCTTCATGCTTAGGATTTAGTATTAGAAATAAAAGTTGAGCTGAGCCAAATCTTACTTGTCACAGGGTACATGCGCAGCTGTGGTGTGGGGTACTTAGTATATCTGAGGAAAAGACAGTGGTATTCATCTTTTTTTTAAATACAGGGTCTCACTATATGGCCCAGGCTGGCCTTGAACTTAGGACCTTCTTGCCTCTGTCTCTCAAGTGCTAGAGTTGAAGGTGTGTACCACCACACCCGGCTTTCATTAATATTTACTAGTTCTGCATGTCGATCATTGTGCTTGTTGCTTTGCAGATTGTAACAATGGACTTGAATCATTCTATCATTTCATCATTTTAGTGACTCTAAAAGAAATAGGGTTTGCAGGCCAGAAACTGAAGTAACAGATCATTCACCCAGTGAGTTTAGGATGGAGTCGGGGTTCCTGCATGGATCCTTCCACACACTGGCTCTTTCCACAGAAAGACAGGTGCTAGCCTTACCCTCAGGAAGCTGGTCATCAAGTCCTGTGGGGGCTCAGACCACTCATCTTGGAGCTACGCAAATATACTTCAGAGCTGGAGGCCCTGCCCCGGGATGCCCAGCGTGGAAGGACCATCTGGACTGAGACCTGCAGAATGCCCCTCTAAGCTGCTCCTGCCTCTCCACACGCACTCTCTGTTTGTTCCAGAAACTGACCCACAACATATTCTAAGCTTTCCAGGGCCTCCCAGGGGAAGCCGTTTTGAAAGCTGGATTTACAGATTAACGGAACAGATCCCAGCTAGCCTCCCTGCCAGAGACCTGTCAGCACTTGCAGATGGCGGCTTACAGATTGCTGCTTCTTATCTGTGGGGTTGGCCCTCTCGACTGCTAGAGAAGCAGCCTGCTGGAAGGAGGTGGTGATCGGGAAGAGCTGGCCGGGCAGGGATCCTGAGCTGACAGTCTGTGCCTCCTTTCAACACCAACCCATTCCCCACCCCCACCCGTCACCCCATAGCTTACAAGCTGACCTGGAAATGCCTTCAATGATAGAGATACAGATAAAGATAGTTACAGGTACAGATACACAGACACATACATGTACACTTACACTTACACATACAGATAGATACAGATACAGATACAGATAGATACAAATACAGATAGATACAGATACAGAGATACAGATATAACTATGATACAGATAGATACAGATACAGATACAGATATAGATACAGATAGATACAGAGATACAAATACAGATACAGATAGATACACAGATACAGATACAGGTAGATACAGAGACACAGATAGAGCTACAGATAGATACAGATACAGCAATACAGATACAGATAGATACAGATACAAATACAGATACAGAGATATGGATATGGATATAGATATGGATATAGATATAGATACAGATACAGATATAGCGATACAGATACAAAGATACAGATAGATACAGATATAGAGATACAGATACAAAGATACAGATATATACAGATACATAGATATAGATACAGATACAGATACAGATAGATAGAAATACAGATACGGAGATACAGATACAGACATAGATATAAATACAGATACAGATACAGATATAGATACAGGTATAGATACAGATGTAGATACAGATACAGATACAGAGATACAGATACAGCTATAGATACAGATGCAGATATAGATACAGATACAGATACAGAGATACAGATATAGATATAGATACGGGTATAAATACAGATACAGATATAGATACAGATACAGATACAGATATAGATACAGGTATAAATACAGATATAGATATAGAGACAGAGATACAGATACAGTTATAGATACCTGGAAACCACCTAGTCACCTGGTCACAGTTGAGGACACAGCCTTGCCTGTAGTTATGAAGACATGAGTGAAAGCAGCATACTTACTACTGAACACTAGAGGCAGTATTAGGGTCTAGTGAAAGAAACAGTGAGCCCAGTCAAAGAAATTAAAATCTTTTTCTTTTCTTTTTCTGGTGGTCCTGGGGCTTGAACTCTGGGCTTTTGTTCTCAAGGATAGTGCTTTACCACTTGAGCCACAGCTCCACTTCCATTGTGTGTGTGTGTGTGTGTGTGTGTGTGTGTGTGTGTGTGTGTGTGTGTGTGTGTGGTTAACTGGAGATAAGGGTCTAGGGGACTTCTTGCTCAGACTGGCTTTAAACTCAATCCTCAGATCTCAGCCTCCTGAGTAGCTAGGATGGCATTGGGCTGGAATTGAAATCCCTTTTGAAGAAGTGCTTCTCAACAGCACCATGATTTGACTCATCCTTTGTTTTGCCACCTGAAAAGTGATGTGAGTGGTCCTACAGTACAGATGGTTACTATAGTGAAAAAAAAAAAAAGGATTGATCCCAGGAAAATACAGCAATATAGCCATTGATTCCAAAGTGAAGAACGGAAGTGGAAAGCAAACACGATCTCAGGTCAAGGTATCTGTATTTTAACAGTCATGATATAATCCATTATTTCTTGGGGGGAATTACACTCACCCCCCCCCACAGGAGACAAAAGGGACAGAAGAAATAGAATACTAACTTTCATGCATGCTCTCGTGTGTATGCACATACATACACACATAAATGTGTATACACACAAACCCAGAGACCCAGGCATATACACATAATCACTCACATATGCATAGATGTATGCATGCTCACATAGGCATACCCTCACACACATACATACACGCAGGTGTACAGACACACACACAGGTTCCCATGTGCACATGCCCACATATTCATATACATAAATACATATACACATGTAAACAAACAAACACACATATAGACACACACATGAAACCAAATCCTAATCAGGAGGTCTGCAGTGACCTGCAGTCAGAACAGGACAAATAGACCTATTTTCAAGTCCCAGGGACGAAGTGCGCATGGGCAAGGCTGCTCCTTGACAATGGAGCAAAATGAAGGTTCTTCCTATAGAACAGAGGTTTCCCTGGGTCCTTTCTAATGGCCCGAGGCTTCCTCTTACAAATACTAGCACATTCCAGTAGATCAAAGAGGCCTTTCTGTAGGTGTTTGCATTATCTTGTTCTGACTTCCTCATGTTGACTTTATAATTCAGCTTTCAGAGACAGTCCCAAATGCACCACACGCATACACAGGGCACTGGAAGTGAAAAAGGGGATGAACACAGTAGGTTTTTAAGAAGCAATGAGGAAGAGGAGGAGGAGGAGGAAGAGGAGGAGAAGGAAGAGGAGGAGGAGCAGGGTGACTACAAAGTGATATTATTTCCTGCATTAGTAAGAAATCACATATGTCCTTAAACTAGGGGATATTTTTCAGGAAGTAGTAGCAGATGTATAAAAAAATGGAAAATAGGTAAATTAGAAGTTACTGTCATTTGAAGGCTTCTTCAAAAACACAGCCTGTCTCCTAACAATAAGAATGGGTGTGTGGCCTCAGTTGAATGAGACTGTTATAGCAATGGATATGGCATAGTATTGAAGCCAGCTGAAAGGGTCCTTCATAAGACCTTGTAAGGAGGCTGGGCTAGGGTTCCCTGGTATTCTGGACCTGCTCAGAGCAGTGAAAGCACTTTAGGAAAATGTCCATGAAGGTCTATACATGTAAGAAAGATCCAGTGTGTTCCGTGGTTCTCAAAGGAGGGAAGCACTGGAACTGCTGGATAGGAGCTATGTTACAAAGGACTGTATCTCAGGGTAAAAGTTCATGCAAGTCCTTGTGATTTATCATAAAGAACAGAAGATGACCTGTTCCTCTGCCTTAATACTAACTCCTCCCGAACAGAACATGTAAGTACACAAGCAGACCATCCAGCAATACATAAGGACCTGAACAGATAGAAAGTCAGGCATGGCAAGCACTCAGCTTCCAGAGAGACTGGATTACAGAAATGCAGGCCAGACCCAATTAACCTTGGAAAGGACTTGGATATGAGCTGATGTGGTATGACACTCACAGAAGGTCCACAGGAACTCATGCATGAAACAACCAAGCTGAGAGACTACACCAAGAAATTATCAACATGATCCACAACATTTAGACAGGACCCCGACATCTAATTGAATAACATAAGAGTCAAACGGGCCAGGTTAGAATTCAAACTCACTCCACATATGAAAAGCTAAAAAAGTCTCAATCAACAAAGGCCAATGCCCAGATATCTCAAATGGGAGTCTCTGAAAAGACATTGAAGATCAATTACAACAGTGCACACAAAATCACAAGTGAAGATCAATTACAACAGTGCACACAAAATCACAAGTAACCACAAATACTCCTGAAACCAATACAAATACAGAAAGCCTCGGTAATGATATAAAAAAAAATTGGAAGGGGCTGGGAAGGTGGCTCAGTGGTAGAAAGCTTGCCTTGCATGCATGATGTCCTGGATTCGATTCCTCAGCACCACATAAGCAAAAAAAAAAAAAAAAAGCTAGAAGTGGCGCTGTGGCTCAAGTGGTAGAGCGCTAGCCTTGAGCTAAAGAGCTGAGGGACAGCGTCCAGGACCAGAGTTCAGGCCCCACAACCAGACCCAAAAAAAAAAAAAAATTGGAAGAACCAATTGGAAATTGGTTCAGGAAGCTGATACCTAAAGGAACATGGTTCAAAGCCACCCTGGGGAGAAAAGTCCAGAAGACTACATCTCCAATTCACCAGCAATTCACAACACCCTCAGACTCCTAGATACAGATGGTTCTGACTTTCAGTGGGTTACATCCCAATAACCCCACTATCTGCTGAAAACATCACCGAAAATCCACTGAACGCGTGTAACCCAGTAGCCATCACAGCTCAGCCACACAATGCTCTCTGGTTTGCTGCATGGTCCCCACAGAGCTACAACTCACAGCACCGGGGCTCAAACGACCTATTGCTCACCCATGAAAAGATTAACATTCAAATTTTGAACTATGGTTTGCTCCTAAATATGGGTTTCTCACCAATATAAGGTCATTTAAGTCAAACCATGGTAAGTTGGAGACATATAGTCTTACAAATAAACAAATGGAAGTCCAAGCACAGTCATGCATTTCGATAATCCCAGCTACCAGGAAGGCAGAAATCAGCAGGATCATGGTTTTGAGGCCAATCTGAACAAAAAAGTTCACAAAGCCCCATTTCAACCAATTGCTATGTGGGGTGCACCTGCACCTGTCATTCTAGCTAAGTGGGAAACATAAATAAGAGGCTGTCAGTCCGTGCCAAATGGGACAAAAATGCAACACATTATTCAAAAAACAACTAAAGCCAACAGATCTTGGGACTGTTGCTCAAGTGATAGAGCACTTTCCTGGAAAGCGCAAGGCCCTGAGTTCAAAGCCTTGGACCACCAAAAAAGAAAATTTAAAAAAAAAAGAGTTTATAATGGCTCCTCCCAAAAATTAAATCCTTAGATACAAACTTCATAGGTCATCTATAAAGGAGTTAGCAAAGGGCCAGAAATAAATGTCTTGAGTTTTGTGGACTCCCGATAAATTCTTCTTTCTTTTTGCGTTGTTTACTTTTGTTTTTGTTGTACTGAGGAAGAAGGGATTATGGCCTTAAAAAGAAAAATGTAGCCAGGTACCAGAGGCTCATACCTGTAAACCTAGCTACTCAGGAGGCTGAGATCTGAGGATCACAATTCAAAGCCAGTCCAGGCAAGAAAGTCTGTGAGACCAATTAACCACCAGAAAACCAGAAGTGGACCTGTGGCTCAAAGTGGTAGAGTGCTAGCCTTGAGCAAAAGAGCTTAGGGACAGTGCCCAGGCCCTGAGTTCAAGCCTTACAAACCACACACACACACACACACACACACACACACACACACACACACACACACACACACACACACACACAAAAGTAAATATCCTTCTTGGCTCACTAGTCTAACAAACTAAACCACAGAACAGATTTGGCTGAGGGTGAGAGATTGCAACTTTTGAGCCATGGGATCTGCATACTAAAAACTAGTAAACTCTAACAAAAGAAATTAAAGATAAACTAAGCAAATAGTGAGACACACTGTGTCCAGGATTTGGAATATTCAATAAAGATGACACATCTCCCAGAAATGATTTGTAGATTTAATATAATATTGATCAAAATCTCAGAAGAACTTTCTTGTAGCTGTAGATAAGCTGATTCTAGTGTTTATATGGAATGGCAAAAGAACTAGAAAAGCTAAAACTTTTTTAAAGAAAAAATTAGTTTGTAAAAGATCCTTCTTGGCTCACTAGTCTAACAAACTACTTCTGGTATAGACGGAACCAGAAGTTTTCCTCCAGAAGGAAAATGGCTGCAACCACACTCTTCGTTCAAGTCTATTACCAGAATCTTGGTAGGGTCTATAACCACCCAAGCATTTTCTCAAAAAACAAAAAAAGGAAGCTATATAGAAGAGAAACACTTAACTTCAGAAAACAATTATCTTCTGGCTGGATTTAACAATAATTCTTGGAAGTGTTTCTTTCTCCTGAAAGCCTTCCTCTGACCCTTCTCATGTTAGAAGTTAAATTAAAGTATCACTGATGCATTTTCTTTTTTTTTATTGTGAGAATACCGTACAGAGGAGTTACAATTACAGGGGCAAGATAACAAGTACATTTCTTATCAAGCATTGTTGCCTCTTCTTTGTTTCCCCTTCCCATCCCTTCCTATACTCCCCTCCACCTCCCCCCCCCCCAACTAAAGTTGTAAAGTTCATTTTTCGACATAACGACTTGTACATCTCATTGTTGCAATGGGTCCACCTGTATCCCTAGTTAAACAATTTGTTTTTGCCCTTCCCCTCCACAAATTATACCAACATCAAATACAGTGAAAGCAGGGGTTATACCATGGGGGAGGGACATACAAAGCAACATAGGAATCATCTTATAAATATGTTAGAAACAATTGCATGAAAGAAAAAAACATTTAAATACTTATCTTGGGGTTCATTCCCCTAACATCAACTTATCTGACCTTTTCTGCTTGACTCAGACATATACTAGTTATTGCAAATAAGGTAAGCCTTAGGACCTATGTTTCTTTGGGCCTGGCTTACTTCACTTAATATAATTTTTTCCAAGCCTTTCCATTTCCTAACAAATGGGGCAATGTCATTCTTTCTGATGGAGGCATAGAATTCCATTGTGTATATATACTACACTTTCTTGATCCATTCATCTACTGAGGGGCATCTGGGTTGGTTCCATATCTTAGCTATGGTAAATAATGCTGCAAGCTACTTTAGAACCTTGGCCAGCAGGCTTCTTCTTGTGCAGGATGGGAGTTGTGTATAAGAAATATCTTCATACTGTTCCTACTAAGAGGTAGAAAATCCCTAAATTTCACAGCACACTAGGGAAAACACAGATGCACTGGTGAATCCTCTTCAGGGTAGCAAGAGAAGATATGAACATATTGTACATATCTCAGCCAGGTCTTCCCCTCATTCTGAGCTCAGCCTATTCAAGCATATTAAATTCTAAAACCTTAATGTATTGATTAAATGTTCAGTTTATCCACTTCTTGGTGTTTTAGCTATCACTTGATCTGTGCCCCTTTTCTGGACCCTAAGTGTGAACTCAAGGCTTCCTATGTGTTCAGCTTACTGGGGCTCATCTGGTGCTTTACCACTTGAGCCATGCCTCCAGCCCTGCTTTTTGCTGGCTATTTTGAGAATGGAGTCTCAACACGTTTTCTGACTAGGTTGGCTTTGAACATTGATCCTCTGTGTCTCAGACTCATGAGTAACGAGGCTTACAGACTTCAGTCACTGAGGCCCCATAATCTGCTGTATTTCGTCACAACTAGCCTCTCCTTGGTTGGGCTCTGAGGGATCCAACTGTTTCTTTTCCAGTATTCTTCATTCCAATCCTATTAGAAAAACTCAAATAAAGGAGAGAATGAGGACACACCTGGTAGACAAGGGAGAGGAAGAAACCTGCTAGAACCCATAAAAATTAGACAAAAGAGACAGTCTTCAACTCATGTGTACTCTAACTGAACCATTCTGGAAGTTTTGGCCCTCAAAGCTGTATGGACACATACTCCAGAGAGAAGTTGTCCAACCCTGGTCAAAGGGAGATAGACTGGATCAATGGCATTGCTTGTAAGGAACTTTTCCAAGCTCTGCAAGGTTTGTGTGAAACAGTCTTTGCTTGGGTCAGGATTTTATTACCTTTCCAATGGTCAGGATTTCACTGTCATAACTGATGGAAAACATTTGTGCAATCCTCCCAGCGCTGAATGAATAAGTAGCTCTCAGCAAGCCACATTTGTGGGGAGAAATGGGAGCAGGCACTGCAGTCCAAATAGCTCAGACCCAGCCAGACCACAGCACTAAAGTGGTAAAGTCCAAAAATGCTGGGCCTCAGAGGCCAGCCCAGGACCACCAGCCACAGAAGCTAACGTGTCTGAGAGACAGGGCTGATCCCAAGATGCGATTCACTCCGGTACTCACTGGGGTCTTTGGTGGTAATTGGAGACGGAAGCTTCCTGGACTTTTGGAGAGCCAAAGAATTTCACTTGGCCAAACTCAGGGTGTGGTGGTTAATTTTGTTTGTCTTTGCCTAGAGCCAGTAACTGCAGATCGAGGGTGGAATTTATTGGATTTTAAATTGAGAGGAAGAGAGCCAGATGAGCTCTTCCATATTAACCAAGGAAGGCAGAAAGAACCAAGAAAGAGAGAGAAAGGTGGCCAGGAGAGAAGAAAGTCCTTGTACTGAGGATTTTACTAATGACATCTCATCATTATAGCCAAGACAGACTAAAAGAGTGTCTCGCTCTTGAATTCCTGTGACAATCATTGAAAAGGAGGCTATTCAAACTGGAAGGACCTTTGCAATTGAATGGGTTCTAACCTTCTGTTTTTCAGCAGCAGCAGAACCTTTGTCGATGTGAAATCAAGAAACCACAGCTACAGCCATGAATTGGTACAGGTCTATATATCCAAGCACTCAGGTAGCGGAGGCAGGAAGATTGAGAGTTTGAGGCCAGCCTGGGCTACGTAATAAGACCCTATCTCACAACACAAATACACCATGCACACATACACACACACACACATACACACACACACACACACACACACACACACACACACACACACACACACACACAAAATCCCACAGTTCAAAAGCAGGTAAAAGTATAACCAAGGTCTGAGTTTCCCCAACAAATTACAGAATTGATCAAAGAACCAGGCAGGAGCTCTGGTCACTGAAAATCTCTAATTCTTCCCATCACATCCTACAGCTTCCTTCAGCAGACCTGATAACTCTCCCAGAATTCGCAATTCATCTCACTGATAAAATCATGAGCCTGAAGGCCAACTTCAAATCTCACCTACTGCTTCTCCCCCCCTCCCATAGACAGACAGGGACGGATCCACACACGGACTCAAGGAACATCTGCAAACAAACCTTGGACCTTTTTCAGCTACACCTATAGACATAGAGCGACTCTGAAGTGTGTTGAGCTGTGAGGTGGGAGCCTGGCACTTCCTGCCTCCACCTGGACGAGCCTTCTCCTCTGGGCGGAGGCTGGGTGCTTTCTCTGTGGAAGCAGCAGATTCAGGGAAGGCCCCCCTGGGACAGGGAAGTCAGACAGGTGCATGCAGGTGATGTCACCCAGAGTGGCTTCCAGGCTTCGTGATAAGGAACAGTCACTTGCCATGGGGGTGAGGCTGGTGCACACACCCAGGGAATGGGCAAGGACACGGGCCATGGTGGCAGTGGTACTGAGTGAGAAATGGACCAAAAAAAAAAAAACCAATGCCTTCTAATGGTGTTGCTATTACATGTGCCAGAAAAGAGTCATCACTTGGATTGTGAGCATCTCTCCCTCTCCCTTAATTGTTGTATAACAGAACTAGATAGAGTGCGGGCTTAGGAGATGGGTGTAGGCCTGGGTCCCATTTAATAAACATTGGCAGTGTTTTGTTATAAGCATTTTGCATTTTGCAATTATATTTTGCTACAAGCCAAGATACATATTCCCTTTGCTTAGAGATACAAATAGATGTAACTTTCCTTCCAGAGAAGAAAACCCACATACCTACCTTCAAATAGCAAAGACTGTGTTTCCGAGAAAATGCTTAGGTAGTGTCAGTATATAACACTGTGTCTGGTACAAAAACATGTTAGTTGTGCATTCAAGGGAAGAAGGGAAAGGGGGAGGAGAAGGGAGTGAGGAAAAGTGGGGAGGGAAAGAGAAGGCAGGGAGATCAGGAAGGAGAGAGAAGAGAGGAAGGAAGGAGGGAGAGAGGGGAAAATAGGGAGGGATGAAGAGAGGGAGAAAGAAGGGAGGGAGGAAAGGAAGGGGACAAGAAGGGGAGAAGGGAGAAAGGTAGAGAGGAAGAAAGAAAGGAAAAGGGGAGGGAGGAGAAAACAGATGCAGGAAGAGAGAAAGGGAAGAAGGAAGAGAGGAGAGAGGAAGAAGGGAAAGAGGAAAGGAAGAAGGAAAGAGGGAACAGGAAGGAAGAGAGGGAGGAAAGGAAGATAGAAGGGCTGAGAGTGAGGGGACACAATTGTGGTGCTGTGGGAGGGGCAGAGGAGAAATGAGCACGGTCTAAATACGATTTGGTAAAAAATTTAATAAATGTGAGAGGAATCCATACGTGTTAGAGCACCCCCATGAAAGGCGGCATTTATTCTCACACCAAATATGGAAAGTGCCACCGTGTCTCACTTTCTGCACCAGACCAAGGAAATGCAAGAAACAGCCCAACAGTACCCAGCTAGCAAGTCAGAGCCGGAACTCCAACTCATTTCTTCAGACTCTAAATTGGTTTCTGCAATTCCCACAGGCCCATGCTTCCAACAAGAGTTGACAAGCCTCCCTACTTGAAGACTACAGTTTGCAGGTGGGCCCTAAGTTATTATTCTAACTTCCAAACTGGAAGATTGGAGAACCTTACTGGTATAATTTCTGGGGCCTCCTTCAATTGTGGTAGCTAGAATGTGCCTATAAATCTATAAGTAAACACACTGGGTGGTATGTAAGTGGTTACAAATGAATTAACCGAAGTATAATAGACTCTATGGAGAGTTCAAATAGCATAATTCTTTAGAAAGACTAAGTCAAAGCCCAACAAAACAAGTACCAGGAAATGGGTATTTCAAGAGGGGTGGGGTGGGGAGCAAGGGGGAAAGGGGTAGAAGAATAAAGGGGTAGAGGAGGGGCCAGAATGCAGGCAAGAATTCATTGTATAGACCACAGGATTGAGAAACATAAAGGCAGGAGTGGATGGGAGGGGGTGAAGATGTTGGAGAAATGACACAGATCAAGATGAATTGCACACATAAACTGCTCTGTTAAATGGCAAAAAAATTCAATACATAACTCAAAACTTAAGACAAGTAAGAGAAGAGGTGGGAGAGTTGGGTGAGAATATTGAAAAGGGTATCATTGATCAAGATGCACTGTATTCATAAATTGCTTTGTTGAACAGCACTCCCTTTGTACAACTACTTCAACATAATTTTAAAAATTCAAAAAAGAACCTTGGCTTTCTCTTTCTCCAGCCCCATCACTAATGGTGAAAAGAAAGCCAGCTTTTGAGTTATGATCATCTTCAGGAAGAAAAACTCATTACATGCACGCAGAATGACATCACACATAGACCACGGAGGAATTATCAGCCAGGTATTTATTTATTTTTATTATTGTGAAAATACTGTACAGAGGGGTTACAATTACATGGGCAAGATAATGAGTACATTTCTTATCAAGCATTGTAGCTTCCTCCTTTGTTTCCCCTTCCCATGCCATCCTCCCCCTACCCCGCACCCAACCCTCCTCCCCCGCCTACCAAAGTTGTAAAGTTCGTTTTCGACATAACGACTTGTACGTCTCATTGTTGCAATGGGTCCACCTGTATCCCTAGTTAAATGATTTGTTTTTTCCCTTCCCCTCCACAAATTATACCAACATCAAATACAGTGAAAGTGAAAGTAGGGGTTATACCGTGGGGGAGGGACATACAAAGCAACAAAGAAATAATCTTATAAATGTGTTAGAAACAATCGCGTGAAAGAAAAAAAAATTTCAATACATATCTTAGGGTTCATTTCACTAACATCAACTTAACCTACCTTTTCTGCTTGACTCAGACTAGTTATTGCAAATAAGGGAAACCATGGGTCCTGTGTTTCTTTGGGCCTGGCTTACTTCACTTAATATAATTTTTTCCAAGTCTTTCCATTTCCTAACAAATGGTCAGCCAGGTATTTAAGGGAGCAGTCTGGTCCCATGGTTCACAATCTTCGGCTCCGTGGATTCCACTGTGTGAGACATTGAACCATGGCTTGCACTTAGCTCCTATACTTCCTTGCATGCCAATGAGAACTAAGACCTCTGCTAATAAGAACTCTGAACACAGAAGCACGAAAACGTGGCACCGCATGGATAAGACGGCTATTTGCAGTTGTTTAATTACCTGGTTAATTATGGACTCATAAAGTCGGAATGGGCTGGGGAGCTAAAGGGATGGCAGAGCAAATGCAATTGATAATCTTCTATTTCATATCCAATTAAGATTCTTTCCCTGTGTATAATTGCTTCTTGAAGTATATTCCCTATTGCCTACCTTGTCAAATCTTAATGAATCTGCCCGGCATTCTGAAAGTCTCCAAGACCTCATTCCTCCTTGTAGGAAGGTGATGGGAACAGAACATGGAGGGTAGAGGGCGGATTCTATCATGGCAAAGCCCAACCCTTGCCTTCCTGCCTTCCTTCCCTGTCCCACTTGGTCCTCCCTCAGCTACCTCATCCACAGGCTGCCAGCCAGAGACACAGTCAACCCCAGTCAGGCTCAGTACTTGCTTAACATTGACTGGAGCATCTGTCCCTTTCCAGCCCAGGGCAGAGCTCTCCTCTCGCCTCTGCTAGAACCACCACTGAATCACCAGCCTCCTCAGGTACTGCCAGGGTCATCCGCGAAGATGTGAATTGAATCAAGTCACTCTCACCTTGGAAACCTTCTCTGTTCTCTATAAACTTGGAGTCACTGTAGAGAAGTCAGGAGCCTTCAGCCACTGTGTCTATGTACCATTTGCCATCTCTCTTTGATTGGAAAAAAAGCTGTGAACTGGGTATGGTGGTACATGCCTGTAACCTCAGCTACCGGGGACATAGAAGTAGGAGGATCAAGAGGTATAGAACAGCCTGGGCAAAGGCAGAGAGACCTTATCTCAAAACCCAAGTGAAAGCAAAAGGATTGGGGACATGGCTCAGGGACAAGCCCAGGCCTTAGGCTCAATCCAGAGTATTACTCAAAAAATGCAAATGCTGAAATAAGGATACAGGTTGACCCACTGTAACAATAAGCTGTACAAGACACTATGTTGAAAGTCAACTGTACAACTTGCGGGGGAGGGAGGAGTTGGGGAGGTGGGGAGGGCAGGGATGGTAGGGGAAAAACAAAGGAGGAGGTAACAATGCTCCATAGGAAATGTACTCATTACCTTACTCATGTAACTGTAACCCCTCTGTACAGTATTTCTACAATAAAAAACACTTCAAAAATGCTATAAATAACGACACCAATCACACAATTACCAGCAATATTTACATATTTTTGAAGTTGGGTTATCTTACACTGTAAATACAGAGAATGGAATAATGTTTCCCTGAATACAATGTTACTATTAAATTGATAGTGATTTTAGAATAAAAAAATGAACTATGAAGGGAAAACTGAAAAATGTTGCTCCACCTGTTTGGAAATAGAAAGGCTCATACGATAGCTTTGTGATATTTAACAGATATTTAAAAGGCTTTAAGGTTGTCAGGCCCAAGTTCTACGCCATGTTATAGCTTTAACCTTGGCAAAGTTATTTAATATGTTGAAGATTGTTGTCTTGCTCTGTAAATTGGATATAATGATGCCAACCTCACAAAGAATTGAATTATAATAAGGAAGCACTTCATCAAATGGAACTTACAATATTGGGATTCACATTATATTATTAATGATATTACATATTGTTTCCTACCATAAAAGTACTGCCTAAGTATCACATTGCTATTTCTTTCAGTTTGTTATTAATGGCAGCCAAGGAAATAAGTTGTAGCTGAATGAAATAACCACATAGTTGTTTATAATACAAAAATACATTTTTAAATTCTAACTTAGAAAATCATATCCTAGCCTAGCATCAAGAAATAGAAGTTTTGGTTTGTTGTTGTGGTGGTGGTGGTTGTTTATGCCAGTCCTGAATCTTGAATTCAGGGCTTGGGTGCTATCTTTGAGTTATTTTGCTCAAAGCTAGCTCTCTGCCGCTTAAGCCATTGCTGAACTTCCAGCTGGCTCTAGCCTTACATTTATATCTTTTAATTTTGAGATGTCCCATTAAATATAAATAGGATACTAGGCATCAGTGGCTCAGACCTGTAATCCTAGCTACTCAGGAGGCTAAGACCTGAGGATCGCAGTTCCAACCCAGCTGGGGCAGGAAAGTCCATGAGATTCTTATCGCCAATAAACTACATAGAAAAGACCTCAAGTGGCGCTGTAGCTCAAGTGGCAGAGCACTAGCCTTGAGTAAAAGAAGCTCAGGAACAGCACCTAGGCCTTGAATTCAAGCCCCAGGACCAGACCAAAAAAAAAAAGATATAGGATGGGGATGGATCTCTATTTAACACTGCTTAGAATCAAACTGATGGATAGAATTGGGATACATATTAAATTTAATGGAAGTCAAAATATATTGTCCTTCTTTTTCCAATCACATTGGACATGGAGCAGATGAAACCCTTCCTAAGCTTGCCCTTGTTGGTTCCACTTGGATTAATTCAGCACGGAAGCCAGGACGAGTTGCTTAAGTTATTCATCGATGGGAGGTAGAAAGCAGAGCACAGTGTGAGCAGGAAATCACCAAGACAGCTCTGCCCACCTCCTCGGCCAATCAGAACACAGCCATTCTGCAAGAGACTTGGTCATTGTAAATTAATCAGCATATTCTCCACCCCATATTAGCAGGGCCAGATGTGAGTAGAGGCAAGAAAAAGGAGCGTACATCCAATTGATTGAATATTGCAGGAATGTGGGCCAACCTCATGCTATCACACATGACTGGCACAATAGACAGGAGCGGGAGGGGAGAAGGAGGGACTTTAATTACAAGGTGTTCAAGCACCCAGGAGCTGCCCACCAAGGGAGACCTAATGGGTGTCCACACAGTCACAGATCTTCGCACACGTCTGAAAATAACAGAGTGTGACACAGACACAATTGCCATGTTGTCATCTCATCTGCACAGTGATTTGACATACTGGGTATCAGTGCAGAATTAAATTAGTGGAGAGACTGCATGGCAATTTCCCAAACAACGTCTCTGACAGCCAAGGGCAAGCAAGGCCAGAAGTTGTTCTGACAGCTTAGACACCCCTCCCTGTACCCAGCACTGGCTCTGGACACAAACAATAACAGAATCCTGAAGGTTTCACCTCCTTGGGCCATCTTGAAAAAATGCAGATTTCTAGGTTCCCAACTGAAACCTACTGACCTGGCATTCTTGGAGGGTGAAATCTAACAGTCCAAATGTGTAACCCATCCTGAGCTCCTAAGGAAACCAGCTGTGTGCCCTCCCCAGGCTGGAACGCTGGGGAGTTCTAGTTGATCTGCAAGTGATCGTTGTAGTTCCGAAACTACTGCTATTGTTTTAACCTTAATCCCATACATCATTTCCCAGGAGCCTGTAACTACTGGGTGATCATATGTACACTGCTGTCATCTGAGGGAGGGATCACTGGGCATCACCGGCCCTACCCCACCTTCTTAGTTTTTATTATCTGTGAGGAGTTGTACAAAGAGGTTTCAACTCAATGTGTCTGTTTATGATTACAAGGCACCTTGATCAACATCACCCCTTCCCATCAATCTCGCCCATCACTCCCAGCCCCACCCAGCCCCCCACCCAGCTCTGTGCTCCCACTACACCTTCCAACTCCTTACCCTCCCCACATTACCCCAGGTCACAATGTTTACTGGTCCCTCTGCACCATGAGATGGTAAGTCCCATGAACCCATGGAGTCCTTTCTTGCCTGTCTTGCTGTTTATTGGATTTCCGGGGAAATAACTACTGGCTACTCAATAGTTCTACTTTAATATCTACTTCCTACCCCTAACATCTGAATGATCCAAAAAAGGAGACTCCCAAAGCATAAGTAAATCTAAGATCGCCTCATGCGCTGGTGCTTTTTATACTGTGTTCAATGTTCTTATCTAAAGGGATGGCCTTCTTCCTTGCAAGACAACTTGAGCAGGCATCTCAGCTCTAAATTTCAACCCTATATTCTTGGCAAGTCAAAAGACAAATGTCCTAAGAAGACAAGCTCACTCAGATCTTCAATTGCTGTTGGTCAATGTGACCAAGGACATCAAGTCTTAGGAGAGGCTCATCAAACCCAGGGAGCTTGGATTTCCAAGTTAGACTATGAGAGCACCCTACCCCCTAGGCATTGTCTAGTACCCCACCACTGAGCCTGGCCATCAATGGGCAGGTGTTCAGCCTGCTTCAAGAAGGATGACCATAGCCACAGATGAGGACACTGAGACACAGAGAAGTTACCTGCCTTAACTATGCAGCCAGGGACCACAGGGGACCGCAGCCAGTGAGTGTACAACTACACCTAGGTGCTCTCTTCCAGGCAAAGAAATCAATGGCAGATAGACAGGATATCGACTTCCAATTCTTTTTAGATTGCAATGACCTGAAGGCAAATTGGCTTTTCATCTGATGCTAGGAGATTGTATAGGTTGTTGGCCGAAGGTTGAGTTTGGATTAGGAATTCCACGTCATTCTTCGCCCCTAGAGCCTCTCCATCAATATTAACTTGGTTACTGATCTATGCTACTTACAAGACAGTCTTCTGATCTCTTCATCCTTGTGGCTTCTGACTGACTCACTAGTTGAAGTTCATTAGAAAACAACATTAGTAGTTTGTGACCCATGTGTATACATTGCTGAAATGAACAAGCTGAACATTCTAAAACAGGGCACAGCCAATCCAGGTAGCGGCGGTGTGGAGTTTCACTTCCTCTTTTTACATTGGTTAGGCAGAATCCTTTTCCTTTCAGGGTTTCAGATATCATTAAAATATAATCTACCCATTGGGAAATAGAAGCTCTATGTGAAATTTGTTTTTCTCTATTTCTAGCTGGGTATTTAAAACAGACTGAAGGGAAAAATCTAGGGAAATTGAAGGGATGGGTGGGTTGGGAGAGATGAGAGAGAATGATGTAAGGTGTGATATTGATCGAGATGCATTGTACTTATTGGCTGACCTGTTGAATTGTAAACCCTTTGTACAACTACTTAAAGATAATGAAAGTATAACAATAAATTATTGAATCTTAAAAATAGACTAAAACATCCAGTTTGAGTAAGGTCACTATGCCCTAAGTAGGGTGCTGGGTGTGTCTACAGTATAGAGGGAAAAGGTTGATAGCAAAGTCATTAGTGTGGTAGCCTACTTAGCTAACATAGGAAGCTGAGATCTGAGCATCAAGATTCAAAGCCAGCCCAGAAAGGAATTCCCATGAGACTCTTATTACCAATTAGCCAGCAAAAAGCTGGAGGTGATCTGTGACTCAAGAGTCACAGTGCCAAACATGAGCAAAAAGCTAAGGAACAGCACCCCAGGCCCTGAGTTCAAGCTCCAGTACTGGCAAAACATTATGTATGTATATATGTACGTATGTATGTATGTATGTATGTACATGAGTATAATATATTATATTATATTATATTGTGTTATTATATACTATATTAATATATTAATG
The DNA here is from genome assembly GCF_019054845.1 of Dipodomys spectabilis. Lineage (NCBI taxonomy): Eukaryota > Metazoa > Chordata > Mammalia > Rodentia > Heteromyidae > Dipodomys > Dipodomys spectabilis. The sequence goes on along the minus strand of NW_024870743.1, from coordinate 6,013,939 downwards.
TGTTCAAATATAGTCATATACATTATATATTATATACTATATTCATAAACTGGTATGTTGAAAGCCCCTTTGTCCAGTTTAAGATAATAAAATAATTAAAATTTAAAAAAATCAAATGAAAACAAAATAACCCACTCCATCAGCCAATGCCCATAACCAAGCCCCTTTCAGCAATAGTAAGTGACTCCTTTATCTGTCACACATTGTGAAGAACAGGAAAATGCAGGCAGACGTAGGCTGAGTCTGAGCTACACACTGTGCTCTTACTATATCTAAACCCGGGGTTCTCCCTGATCCCTAAAAGCTCCCAGCCCATTTGCAGGTCTATACCAGGGCCTGGGCCTCAAGTTCTCAACCCAAAGCATCCAGCTCAAATCCCCAGGTACCTCCCTGGCTTTTCCAACCCTAGAGCGAAAAGCCCCCACACACACCATCTTTCAACACTAGCTCACTCTTCATTGAACTGACAGCTGTATAACCATATGTAGATTACTAAGGCAATCATGTGTAGATTGCTACATATGCTAATCAATTGTTATTTATGATTACACAAAAAGAGATGAAATGTATAGACAAAACCATACCAAATGATAAAACATGACCCCCACTTAAAAAATATTTTTATTATCTTTAGGTAGTTGTACAAAGGAGTTGTCATTCAACGAAGTTTCTGAATATTGTGCCTTTTGATCAATGTTACACCTCTGAATATTCTTACTCACCCCTCACTTTTCTTATTTTTTCAGTTATGCATTTTAAAGAAAGAAACCAAATAGACAAATAAATAGACTTAACATATATTGATCATTGGCCTCCAAATGCAAGGAACTACTCATTGCATTTCCAAATTACTTTAGAAAGATAAATATCATACTCTGTCAAAAATAAATAAATAGACCACTTCAAATTCTTTCTGGCTTCCTTGCATCCTCAGTCCAAAGAGAAATATGACATGGAAGTTTCTGGTGCTGTTCTTTTTTTGGTTTTGTCTTGTCAGTACTATAATTTGAACTCACAGCCTTACACCTGCTCTGCTAGTACCTTACCACTTGAGCCACAACCCCAGCTCCGCATATTGCTGATTACTTTTGACAGAGTCACACTAATATTTTTCTGCCCAGTTGGCCTTCAATCTCGATTCTTCTGAGCTTGGTCTCCTGAATGGTTAGGATTACAGGTATAAGCCACCAGCACCTAGCTGAATTTTGAGTTTATCAGCTTACACTAAAAGTTATAATGAACAAATAGCTCAACAATGGTGAAAGTTGGTATAGTTGAGGGCTTTAAAACAGAAATATCGCCCTTTACAGTCTTAACAACAAATAGATGTACTGCAACATAACAGAGGCTAATTATGACAAACCTATAGCCATCTTATTAAATAGGGAAAAACTGAAATCATTTCCCCTGGAAGTCAAGCTCATAAACTTGTTTTTATGTTGATGTATGAGGCTGTGGTTAATTCATTTTGCCAAGGTACACTGTCCATTCCATGGAAAAACCACTATGCAGTCATGCACTCTCTTCCTGACAAACAAGAGCTGGGTGGCCTCCAGTGTTTGCTATAACAAATGGTGCCACTGAGACCTCAGTCCTGCAATCCTGCTGGTGCACATGAGCAAGAAACCATCTGTATGCAAACCTGGGAGGAGAATTGCTGAATCAGTGGTGTCAACATCTGCACCTGAGGAGATAAAGCAAGTTTTCCAACATAGTTAGACAGTTTACAATCCCGGCAGAAGAATAACCTCTGTCTTCTCTGCTTTTCTTCAGTACAAAAGTTTCACCAGTCTAATAGGGATGAATTGGTATACCTCCTGGTCACTTTAATTTCTATTCCCATGATAAACATATTTTGAAAAGCTCAATGTTTTTGTACTCTGATTGCTTGAAGTGTGCTTTGAAAAGCAGGCATTTCTGGCTTTGCTGGAACTGTCTTTATTGTTGTTTTAATGGAAGCTCCATTGTTCCAAGAGTATTTGTTAAAAAGACATCCTTCTTCTCATTGGAAATCAATTCCCGTGCATGCTGGGTATATTCCCAGATGCTATTGATCTCCATGCTTACCCTTGTGCCAATCCCAAAGTCTGGCTTGCAGCGGTTTCATGTAGCTTCAGATCAGCTATGTAAGTTCTCCAATTTCCTTCTGTTTTGTCTAAGTTGTCTATGCCGTTCTACATCCATTGTGCTTGGGAGAGGTGAGCTGTGCTGCCTCTGTGCTGGTGGTTTTTCCTTCTTTGGATGAGAGAATCTGTTCTCCACAGCTTTGTAGTCTTGCATTTGCTGGCCAGAAATTCCACCTCAAACAACAGCCTAGATCACACTCCCACCATTAAAAAAATTCTCCAGGAAAATACACACTTTTAATCAAGATTCACCTGTAGACTATCAGTAACAAAATCTTAATTCATTTCTTTACTATAATTATCTTCAAGTAGCTGTATAAAGAGGTTTCTATTCAAATTTTTCAGTTCATGAGTACAATGCACAGTGATCAATGCCAATCCTCCCATCCTTCCCCCCATCTCTCTCAACTCCCATCCCCTCAATTTTCCTACTGCTCTTTTCACGCATGTACATTGACTACTGGGACTGTTCTCCACCCTTCCTCTTTCCATTTGTCTACCTTGACTTCCCTTTCCTGACAACAGGTATTCAAGCTTCCTGGAATTTTTTAAACTGTAACTCAGTTGTTCAAAGGAGTTATGCCATTGGGATCCTCCCCTGCATCTACCTCCCTTTCACTAACATGCTGTGGATATGTGCATAGACCCCTGTATATGTTCATATACATATTTAGAAATTCAATCTCACTGACATATACGAGAGAAAACATGAGTCCTTTATCTCTCTAATCTTGACTTAGTTCATCAAATAAAATTTTTCTAGATCTCTCCATTTCCCTACAAATAATACAATAGCATTGTTTGGATGAGTATATGTACATGTATCTATGCATACACATACATGTATATGTATATATAGACACATATATATAGACACATATATATGTAGATATGTATACACGTGCATATAAGGTATATGTGTGGATATGCAGATCTATGTACAAATATATATGTTACATTTTTTGGGTCCATTCGCCATTGAAGGACATCTGGACTGTTCCCATAACTTGGCTGGGGTGACTAGTGCAGCAGCAAACACGGCTGTGCACGTGGCTTTCATGTATCCCGACTTGGAAAACCTGGATTCTCAGGAATTAAGTCCAAAACTTGAAGCCTGACTGTTTACACTTGAACCTCCATTTCTTTCCAGAAGTGTGGCCTGGGGAAGTCCACACAACTTCTCTAAGCCTCTATTTCCTCATCTAAATAAAGATCTAAACTATAAGTCTATATGAAGTCATGTACAGAGCCATACACACACACACACACACACACAAGCATATTAACTAAAGCATAGTAGATGCAGGGGAGGATTCCAGTGAAGGAACTCCTTTGAACAACTTCTCTTGTTCCAGCTTCCAGGAAGCTGGAAACATGTGTGTTGTTAGGGAAATGAAGTCAAAGGAGGAGGCAGACAAGTGGAGAAAGGAAGGATGAGTGAATACCGTTGTAATATTCAATGAATACCGTTGTAATATTCAATGCCCATGTGTGAAAACAGAACCAGGTAGCTTGAGGGGAGGGGTGAGGTTGGGAGAGGAGGAGAATGATGAAAGGGATGACAATGATCCAGATGCATTGTGTTCATAAACTGACATGTTGAATTGAAGCCCCTTTGTACAAACTACTGAAGGATAATATAAAACAAAAAACAAATAAATAATAGTGTCTAATGATACTAATTCTTGTTATCTCTCAAGGCAATCGAGTGCTGGTCACACAGATATCAATCATCACAATTGTCACAATAAGATACTTAAGTGAGAGCCAAAAATGCAAGACCCCAGGAAAAATCATTTTTGCAACAAAGAAATAAAAACAAAATGAACTGCCTGAATTATTCCCTATTCCGTGGGCTGTTTTGGCTTTTGTGGTGAGCCCAGTGACTTAGATTCTAAAAACCCAGCTTGATTTTGCTGTTTGATAGGCTGGATACTGCAAGCGATCTGCGGAACACCATCCGATAAAATTACTGCCAACTACCGGGAATATCCCAGCCAGACCATGCACACCCTCTTAAGCAATTCCAGAATCAAAGCATTTCAACCTCAGCCCTCCTCCACAGGGAAGAGGGCACAGGAGGGACAGGCCAAAGATGCTGAAACTATTTGTGACTAGTCTTCTCTGTGTGCTAAAGACTTATAGGAATGTTTCCTCAATCTGTCCACACAATTGCCCTGCAGTATAGGTACAATTTCTTCCTGTAAAGCCTGAAAAAAAAGGGGGGGGAGACCTTTAGAAGTGGAATGTTGCCTAAGAGTTCCAGTTAGAAAGCATCCAAGCTGACAATCTAGCTCTGTTCTGAGTCAAATCCAGCTTATTCCTGCCCCACACTGTCTCCCAAGTTGAACCCAAACAAACCATGACCAAAGGATTCCACGCTCTGCACGAAGCATTTATAATTTCATCCTCACTTCTTCCATTTGTCGGGGAAGGCTTGCATGTAATTAACTTAAGGATGAGTTTTCCATAAATTATACTTCAATCTGATTCGATATTTGAATAATTAAGTTTAGAACAGAAAGACTAATGAAACTAATGGTTAACCAAATTACTAGATTCTGAAAATCATTGATTTTCTCATTTGCCTGCTAAAATAAATGGATCTCATTTGCATGTACAGCTCCCACTTGCTTTAGCTTGGAGAATGTTTATCTTCCAAGTTTTCCTACAAAAGTTGCAAAATCCAGTCCTATTTCAATTATGCTCATTTGCATGGAAACCAAAGCCTTATTGCTCTTCTAATTATCACTATTATGGTTGTTCCTTTTATTTGAATACAATGTCCTTATAACTTAAAGAATACAATTTAAAACTGGCCAAGTAACTTTTTTAAAAAATGCATATGGAAATGATCAGTGTAATACAATTTCTTTCGGTAAATAAAATAAATAAAAGCAAATTCTCCTGTTACAAAACACCAAAAAACACTGTGAAAGACTTTTTCAGTAATTTCTACAGCAGAATAGGCAGAGGTATTGTGACCACATGATTCTGAATGTTTATACTCCGCATGATGAGAAGGTATTTCCTGGAATATTTAATGAATAGGGTAAGACCAGAGGGATTTCCAAGAAATACAGAAACATAAGTCACCAGTGATTTGTAAAGGAACTAAAAGTCTTCCAGTTCACTGTTTTTCAAAGTAAAGGTCACCACCTATAAACCTGATGGGTTATGATCGGCCTTTCATATTCAATAAAATACAAACATAATAGAAAACGCAGGAAAAACAACTATGGGTCTGTAAAACTTTTGCTTCAGTGAATCAAGGTCAATAAACTTGAAAACTATGCATCCAATTGATCCTTGGTCTAGGCAGAGTTTTGAAGGGCTGATAGTTCCGAGACCCCAGAAGATAACAGAGAAGACATTGGATACAGACAAAAGGGTTCAACCCTTGGCCAGCATTTCATTTTCGGTGTCGCCCTGGTAACAGGGAGATAATAGTAATTGCTGGCACTTATTTTCAAAGATGGAAAGAGATTGTGACTGTCAAGTTCAATATAAGGCATGGCATATAATAAGCAACGAAGATTGGCTGTCATTTTCCTGAATGGTCCAATAGCATTTTTGTCCCTGCTTCCAGATGTAGCCATTTTTCTTCATATGACACCACTATGTGCCTAAGTTTTCATCCTCTGTCACCTTCAGTAGCTCCCCTAGATAGCCAAGGACTAGGAACAGAACTCTGTGCCAGTCAACTCTCCATTACTCTGCTGACTGATGCTTCCTGCATACTCCACTCTGCTTTACTATGTTTTTGAAGCCATTCTGAGCCCTGTTAGGATTAACACAGGCTCCTGGGAACTCAAGAAAAGTCACGAGGAATGGTTCCATACTTCCCATTGGTTCCAAAGGTTAGGTGGGTCCTGCTCCCAGTTGGGCCCGGCTGGAACTCTGGCCTCATTCTCTGCTCCTGCCTCATTCTGCTGTCTTGAGTGTCTCTCCTCTATTGAATTTGGAACTGACTCCACTCAAAAGCCTAAAAAGGCTTGGCTTCTAGATGTGAGCCCTGCAGGTGGGCAGACAACTGCCTGCACTGGTGAATGGTCATTCTCTGAGGAGGGGCTGGGAGAGCAAAGGTAGAGACGTAGCATCTGATCAGAGCTTGCTCAGGGAGGACACTGTCCCTGGGTCTTGCTTGTTCCTGGACTTTCCAGGTGGGCAGGAAGTGAGGAAAATGAACCTGGACTGGGGATTAGATTTTATTCTAAGTCATAGCTGGTGACAGTAAAGCAAGGGTCCAACTCCAGCCATCTAGCTCCAAGGCTAGGCTCTCTCTACCAGTCCCCAGAGCCGGTCATCAATGACAAGACAATGTCTACGCCCGGGGCATGGTCAACTCATCCTAAAATGCCACATCTCCATTTCCAGGAGTCCCCACTTCCTAAAGAGAGACCTACTTTAGGGGATCCTGAGTGCCTTCCTGCATGGATGACTGAATTGAAGACACAGTACGCATGCTCTCTGCCAGTTCTGTTGATCTGGCTCCTCCACTAGGGCTGGTGAAGATTTCCTCAGTACTAAGCATAACTCTGAAATAACTGAAAATCATTTACTAAATTATAGTATGGTATAAAGCCATACAGAAGGGGGCTGGGAAGATGGCTCAGTGGTAGAGTGCTTGCCTTGCATGCCTGAGGCCCTGGGTTCGATTCCTCAGCACCACATAAGCAAAAAAGAAAAAAGCGGGAAGTGGCGCTGTGGCTCAAGTGGTAGAGCGCTAGCCTTGAACTGAAGAGCTGAAGGACAGCACCCAGGCCCAGAGTTCAGGCCCCACAACCAGACCCAAAAAAAAAAAAAAAAAAGCCATACAGAAGGAAAGACACAACTCTATCTGGTTACAACCATTTCAATATGGCCTGGGTTCAAGCTCATCTTCCCTCAGCAGGCACCCGCTGTGTCTCACTTCATACCTTCTCCCAACCTCTCCCCACCTGGAAACTCAAGATCACCACTCCCTTAAAGATCCTTACAAGACAGAATTTCATTCTTGTTCTCTATCAGTCTCTACTAGGTGACGCCTTCCTACCACTTCCTACTCTTTGCTCTGCTGTGGTTATACAAGGCCTGTGTTATCTTTCTTGTTCTATCTTGTTTCTGGTAGATGCTTTGTTCTACACATATCTTAGAACTATCCTTTTATTCCAACTGATTATATTGGGGATCCCATTTCCAGAAGAAGATTCACTTGTTTTTGCATACTCCTCTATCTAAAAAAGCTAGACAAAATTTCCAATCTCCTTAGAGGTATTGGGAAGCAAACAAGGGAGCAGGAATTTGAGGGGCTAAAGTCTGAAGAGAAAGAATAGTCTAGAAAGACACTCACATTTGACTTTAGTCACCAGCCAGAGAACTGGAGAGGAGAGGCTGGGACAGCACACAAAGACTTCTACAGTATTAGTGAGAAAGGGCTCTGCAAACACCCAGGTTTCCCATTTGAACCCCAGAAATGAAGTATTTGAAATACAGCTATACAAACTATATTGATTACCAAGAATAAAAAAGGCATAAAACTGAAGATAGAGAAAGGCTATCAATAAAAATGGATTTTAAAAATTCATGAAAACACTATCTAAAAGAAATAGTGGTCATGCTGTGCTATTAAACATGCAGCAGGCTGAGAACATGGCACAGCAGCGGAGCCTGGCATAGGTGAGCACTGGGTTCCATCTCCAACGCTGCCAACCTAAATAAAGAAGGAGTAGCTTTGCCATCAAGGAGAAGAAAAAAAAAAAGCATTCCTGGAAGTATACAGAGCTATCTCCTCACCATTAAAGGAGACAGCCCAACGGGAAAATGCCAAAATTCAACGTTTGCAAGGACTTGTATCCATCAGAACTCAGGCGAGGGGTCAGAAGCTATATCAGAAACCTGAGCGAAGAATATTTAACACAAAGAATCAGGAATGTAGGTAAAAGGGTAGACTGGATGTAGACATATGGCAAATGTGGGAGCTATAAGAAAAGAACCAAGTAATAACACTTGGAAACACACTGGATTGTCACAAGTCCTGTTTCCCCCTCCAAAATAAATTATTAGTGATTCAAATTATAGGGCCCAGAAATGTTTCATAAATCCATCACCAAAGGTGGATCTTTCTTGCTCTTGTAAATTTGTCACAATTCCCTTGTAACCTTACCCCAAACTCCCTTACAAAACAGAAGAACTTTGGAAACCATTCCTACACAAATTTCACTTCCTTTTCCTTTCTGTGATTCCTGGCCTCCAAGAACTTCCCAGGACCCCAGGGACTGTCCCCATGCTTCTCGGACAGATGGTACGAATGAAAACATCCAGGCAAGGAGCTGGTGGCCGAATGAAATGTATGTATAACTCAGTGAGTGGGAACATGCAGTCAGCGGCCTCTGTGTGCTCTAAGCAGCCTGGGAGCCGCTGGGAATGGCTGACCCAGCTCACCCTCACACCCACACCGGCCCTGCTGCAAGTGATGTTCATCTCGGCTCTGGATGTACACAAGCTGCAGGACTTGGGCTCCTGCCTTCAAAAAAATAAAACAATGTACATTTTCTCCTTGGGGTTCAGTTCTGGACTCACTGCCTTTTGTATAATTCTTCCTTGCAGCCATTCAAGCTTTAGAACTCTCCTTCCTGCCTGGAAGCTCAGGGTTGGAGGAGCAAATGGGCAAGACGGAGGAGGCCTGCCAGGTAGACACTTCCTGCCCACCGTCAGGAACCAGAGTTTCCTAGTTGAGGAATGGCTTCCTTAATACCCGCCCTGCACCACACTGGGCTGGGACCAGACTCAGCAAGACACGAGGATGAGATGAGTATTTGTGTTTTTCTACTGTGGACCACTCCCCTGGAGCTGACAGAGGAGACAGAAAATCAATCTCAGACCTGCACTCCCCTGGGCCTAGCTGTACAATCTGCCTGGAGTGCTCACCAGGCCTAAATACCTCCTCCCATCCAGGCCAGAGGTCAGGATGCCCAGCTGGTGATACTCTTAACCACGGCCTTGCCTGTGAGTTCCTCTGTGAAGACACACCTCTCACCCACGGAGGGCCTTCACAGTGTTCTTAGAATAGTGTCAAGATGTCTTTAACCTCAAAGGGAGACTTAGCACATCACCTATCTTCCCTGAGGGGGGTCTCGATGCAAATGAGCATGTTACAAACAGATTGAGATATAGTAGTAAAAGCTACATGTTACTAGCACTGGAACAGACACATAGACCAACAGAAAGGAGTAGAGGACCTGCATGTTACAATCACCTGATTCTTCACAAAGGTGCCAGAAACGGCTGGTGATGAAAAGACAACCTCATCAACAAGTTGTGCTGGGAAAATTGGGCATCCACATATAGAAGACTGAAACTAGAACCTTCTCTTTCACCCTGTATCAACTTGGAAAGGATCAGAGACCTTAGTGCCACCGCTAAAATTATAAAACTACTAGAGGAAAGCATTTCAAGACATGATCAGAGGCGACAATTTTATAGGATTCCAAGGAAATAGGAGATGAGTAATTGACAAATTTTGCATCAGATTAAGAAGGTACTGAGAGACAGTTTACAGAATGAAGAAAGCCTTTGGCAGACATCATCTGACAAAGAATTAATATCCAGGATACATAAACAAAAAAATCAAACATCAAGAATTTAATCAGTGGGCGAATGAGTTAGATAAACAATGCAGTTCTCAGAAGGAAGTGCAAAGAGTGAAAGAATATATGAAGAAGTGTTCAACATTATTAGCCATAGAGGCAATGCAAATCAAAACAACAGTCAGAATGGTCATTTTTTTTGGGGGGGAGGGGGTCAGTTGGAGGGCTTGAATTCAGGGTCTGAGCTCTGTCTTTGAGGTCTTTTACCTAAGACCACTGTGAACCACAGCTCCTCTTCTGGTTTTCTGAATGGTTAGTTGGAGAAAAGAGTCTCACAGAGACATTTCTGCCCAGGCACAGATCTGCTGCTGAGATCCTCAGATCTCAGCCTCCTGAGTTGCTAGGGTTACAGGCATAAGCCACTAGCACCCGGCTTCAGAATGGTAATTATCCTAGCTACTCAGGAGGCTGAGATCTGAGGATCATGGCTCAAAGCCAGCCTAGGCAGGAAAGTCCATGAGACTCATCTCCAATAAACCACTAGAAAACCAGAAGTGGTGCTGTGGCTCAAGCGGTAGAGCGCTTGCCTTGAGCTGAAGAGCACAGGGACAGCACCCAGGTCCAGAGTTCAAGCCCCATGACCGACAAAAAAAAAAATGTAGATGTGCATGCTATAGAGAGACTTGCACCCCATATCCACAGAATAGTATTCACAGTGGGCAAATACAGAACCAGCCTACGGGCCCATCAATGCATGAATGGATAAAGCAAACATGGTATATACAACAGAGTATTATTCAGCCATAAAGAAGAATGAAACGATGTCATTTGCCAAAAAAATGGAACTAGAAATCATCACGTTAAGAAAATAAGACACAGAAAGACAGATATCATACATTTTCTCTCTGGATTTGGAAGCAAAAGTCATGCAAGTAGAAGGGAACTATTTTGGCAAGACCAGCAGGAAGGAAGAGTAAGACAAGAGAACATGATGAAGGTAAGCATGATCAAAGCACATTGTACCCTGTGTGAAAATGTCATTACGAAACCTACTCTCATACACAGTTAAAATATGCAAAAAGAGGTTAAAAATAAAACAATCCCAGTGCCAGTGGCTCACCTCTAATCCTAGCTACTCAGGAGGCTGAGATCTGAGGATCATGGTTCAAAGCCAGCCTGGGCAGAAAAGTCTGTGAGACTCTTATCTCCAATTAATCACCAGAAATCTAGAAGTGGAGCTGTGGCTCAAAGTGGTAGAGCATTAGCCTTGAGCTGCAGCACTCAGGGACAGTGCCCAGACCCCAAGTTCAAGCCCCATGACCAAAAGAAAAAAAAAAGAGGTAAAACAAAGCCTAAAGATTGGTGCCTATGAATTATTTTTTATACCAGCAGAAAATATTTGTGCTTACAGGTTAATTAGATCTACTACGCTTAAAACTAAAAGACTAAACGATATTAATCTGCTGTGTGCTGATTTTCCAAAGATAAAAGCCTTTGGTTTGTTACCTGCCTTGTGGTGGGTGCCAATTACTAAGGTGTCAGTACTTCATCAGGGCATTCAAAGCTGTGGATTGGCTGTAACTATGTCCTTGAACCATGAAACAGGCAGAGTTGCATGCACTCTGTCTGACTCAAGCCAGCTTTGCCCTGCATAGGTGGATGCTGATAGTCCTATGAATAATATAATGGGAAAGATTACTTTCTGACTTAACCCTTCTCAAATGTCCTGTCGTGGAACAAAAGAAGACATGTTTATAAAGTCCCTGACAAGTATGGCCATTAGCTGAAGATCCTAAGCAAGATGCTCTAGGCCTTCTCTTCACACACTGGATTCAATCATTCTTATTTTCTTCCGTGTTTATTCACAAAGCAACATGCTGTGAGCTACAATGAACCAGAAAGCCAAGTTCATGGTTGTGATACAGACCACCCAGCAAGCAAGGGATGACAAAGACAAGGATAGCCCTACCTGAGCAAGACACAAGAGGTCACATGCTACAGAACTAGGTCCCTTACTCAAATTACCTACTCCCTCCATCCCTCAATTCCTCATCTATAAGATGGCTGTGAATATGCACACAGAACCATTTCTCTCTTGTAGGATTGGAATACAATAGCAAATGCGAAATCCAAAGGAGCCCTTAACACACTTTTGTTCTTATTGGAACAATAAGAAAGGAAAGGTGACTAGCAGAAGAGGAGTCAGTGATGCACAAGAAACTCAGGGTCCCCACAGTAGCCTTTGTAGGCCCAGGAGAACAGCAACACATGTGTTTCTTATCTGTGGTGGCATGAAAATACTTCACGTCTTTGTAAAAACCTCTTAAGAGCCTTACCCCACATCATATTCATGCAGGCAAGAAAAGAGATAAGGTCTTTTAGAAAGCCCGATTTATTCTCTCTCCAGACCTACAGCAGGAATGATTTAGGAGACAAACAGCACAGGGTTTCTGCCTGTCATCATGAGGGCTGCTTCCAGCTCCCAAACCTTCTGCCAAGAGATAAAGAGTTTAATTGGAAGAGGTGGCAAATTGCTACGTGTGATCCCAGGCGGCTCCCATACAGCATAGGCCTTCACTGGATCCGCAGGAACTACTTTCCACTCTCAGAAAACACGAGTGCTAATTTCTCAAAGCACCAAGTAGAAATAGTTTTCAGAGCCAGGAGCTTCAGATTGTCAATGGGCCAGCTTCTCACCTGGGATGGTTCCACTCCATAGCATTTCTGGCAGCCAAGGAGAGAAAAATCTGTTAGCTCTAGAGCTGAAAGAGGTGTAGATATCTCTCTAGAGGTGCTGCTAAGAAGTGCTGCTCTGGAGACAGGATGTTATCTTTCATGGCCCCTCAGTCCCGCGCCACCCAGGTCTGAGGGAGCAGAGCCATCTGATCTTTAGATTTAACCCTTTTTGTATATTTATTCATTTTTGTTGTATGCAAGAATCAGAAAACCCTGGGGGATTTTTTTAAATGTAATGATCAAAACCAAACCACTTGTGATGGTTCATTTTACCTGTTAACTTAGCTAGATTATGGTGCCCACGTATGTGGTCAAATGCCAGTTTAGACACTGCTGTGTAAGCATTTTTAGGTGACACTGACATGTAAATAAGTAGACTAACACATAAATAAGTAGACACTAACCCATAAATAAGTAGACTTCCCTTAAAGCAGGTCAGCCCCTGTATTATAAGTTGAATTCATCCAATCAGCTGGAGATTTTAAGAACAAAAACTGAGGCTTCCTCCAAAAAATAAAAAAAAGAAAGAGAGAAAGAAGGAATTCTGTCCAAGACTATAACATAAAAATGTTCCCCTTTTCCAAGACAACTTCAAGCTTTACCTCCAACCTACTGCTTGTTCAATGGAATTTGGACTTTCCAACAGCCACAATCTTGTGAACCAAGTTCTTTAAGTTCTCTTAGATTGTTAGACACAGGATACAGAGATGATGTATGATGATGATGATATAGATCGATGAGAGAGAAAGAAAGAGAGAGAGAAATATGTTAGGTTTTTAAAAGAGGTAGCCGAGTAAGAACTGCACCATGCGCGTGGTATTCAGGTAAGGGGTAGGTTTATTCAGTAGACCTGCTGGGACCAGGCAAGGTTGGCACTCCACGTGGCTGGGAAAGGCCTGGGAATGAGAGAGAGCTGGGAAAGAAAGGAAAGAGAGAGGAAAGAGCTAGAGCAGAGAGAAAGCAGAGAGCTAGAAAAGGGCAGCAAGAGAGCTAGGTAGCAGAGAGAGCTAGAATAGAGCAGTGAGAGAGCTAGGTAGCAGAGCTAGAATGAACAGAGAGAGAGCGCGTCTGGGCCTGCGCTAGGCCTTATCTAGGGTATGGGCCGAGAAAGGCGTGGCCACATCAAATTCAGATGTGACCTCAGAGGATGCAGATGTGACCTCTTCCAGGTGTCCCAGTTGCCTAGGTAACGCAGGTACTGGGTGGAGACTTTGCTGCGAGGAGGGTGGAGTCTGCTGGCCATCCAGGAGCGGATCTTACAAAATAGACTAGAGAGAGAAAAATAGAAAGAGAATAGAGGAGAGACATAATCTCTCTCCTCAGACAGTAGCCAGCCCCTTGAGGACAAAGGACTTGCCAACAAAGGCAGGTTCTAGGCTTCTGAGATGTCTAGATACAACCCTGCAATGGAGTCCATTTTCGTGACTAGCATGGCTTGTATAGGCCCCAGGTAGATCTGAGGCCTGGCCCAAGACTAAAATGCCCCGAACCTCCTCCTAAACAGTCAGGAGATGAAGACTCTAGCCTTGAATCTCAGGAGCAGGGTCAGGAATAAGAGACAAGGAGTCCCTGGGGCAGGCCAGAGAGTCCAGGGAGAAAAGCTGACTCCGCTGCTCCCTGGGGAACTGCAAAACCACACAGGAAGTCTGTGCTAGGTGTAAGAGGAGAAAGAACCATTGGCAAGGCCAATCACTGGTTAACACACCTGGGAGTGGAGAAGGATCCCCTTCCGTCCTAACCTATACCCCCAGCCCAGCGCTCCAGGAGACCAGGGCAGCTAGAGGCAGAGGCTGAGGCAGAGGCAGGGGCAAAGTTCGGCTCTGATCATGGTAGCATTCCAAAGTCTCTGGAGACAGAGACCAAAGACAGGAAGTCTTCTTCCTCAGGGGAGCTTCGGCTTAGCTTAGGACTTCAGGGAAAGGACAAACTAACTCCAATGGGGGCCATTAATTAAAGGCTCACTTGAGATGAAATCAGTATCCAGTTGACACTCATTTTCCATTCTCAATTAGCAGAGTCCTGAGAAAAACAATATCATTAGTCAACAGGAAAAACTGGGATATTGTTATTCTACCTTGGAATTTGGGCAAAAGAATTGCAAATTACTGTAACCTTACTGGCAACACTTACTTGACTCCCTCCAACAATGCTGTTTAGGGAGTTTCACCCCCTTGCTTCATTTTCATGCTAATGAGCCATTTCCAGGTCACCCCATTCTTCTTCCTGACCCCCATTCCTGCTGAAGGCGTGCAGCCTGAAGAGGTTTCCTCCTTGTGAGAAGCATTAACCAGCCTCTTAATTACTCCTTCTTTTATCTTCAGTGACCTGACCAGAGGCTGAACACTAGCCCATATTTCTCCATCAGTCATTTTAACTACTCCTCAGTCGCTCATAAGTGTCCTTCATTTTGTTCATCACTGAAGGACCCAGGGCTTCCTGAATAGCACATAAACCCAACCACACTTGAGAATGAAGGATGTGTATGTCTCCATTTTATAACCTTCATCTATAATGAGAAGACTAAGCATTGCAAAGGGCAGAGCTGGAAGAAAGAGGGGGTGGGGGGAACCAAGAGAGCAGAAGGGTTTTATGCAGTTCACTTTGGGAAAGATACTAACATAGTGCACCTGTCTGTTCAGAGGAGAGGTTTAGAGGGGAAAGAAGGATGGGCCTATGGAGTCCTGCATGCTCTGCCCTTGGCTTACATGAGTTCAACTTTTTGTTGTTGTTGTTGGCAGTGGGGCTTGAACTCAGGGCCTAATAGCTGTCCCCTGAGCTCTTTTGCTCCAAGCTAGCACTCTACCACTTCATGCCACAACCTCACTTCCATGCTCTGCCCTTGGGAGCCAAGACTTAATCGGCAGTACTGAAAGTAAATGACACTATGATTGGGTTAAGAGACGGGGTTGTGTTTGAGAGAGGGTTGGGGTTTCCTTCCACAGCTAAGCCAAACTCAGTGAGTTAAGCAGCCCAGAGACTCTGTCTTCCCAGTCATGAGGTATCTGAGGAGCAGAGTTTGGGGGAAATGTACATGAGGAGTTGCAAAACTGCATGGAGCAGATTGGTATAGTCATTCCAGTAATGAATCCCTCATCATAGTATACGTGCAACTCCACACTCTCTTCCCTGATTGGCTCAGCAATGTCATAGACTTGCTTTGACCAATAGGATATCAGCAAACATGACCCAAGTAGAAACTGAAGAGGCTCATTAGGGTCTGTTGTCTTGAAACACTACCACCACGATGACAGAAATTTCCTGAAGAAGCCACACAGAGATCAACTGGGGACTTCTTCTCCCGTAGCTAGCTAGCAGCCGGCCATGTCCATCTCCTACCAGTCAAACAGTCAAACGATATGAGTGGCCTCCAAACTAAAGTGGCTAGCCTGCATCAAACAGCAGCATATGAGCAAGTATGGGGTTGTTACTCAAAGCTACTGAGCTGAAAGCATCTGTTAGGTAGCAGTAGATAACTATTTTGCTTCCAATTGAAAGAACCTGCCACAATTCAGAGAAAAGACTATAAAAACCAACATTCATGCATGCTGCAACACATCAACTAGTACTGAGGAATCTTTCTACAGCTGGTAGTATGCAAAGTGTCTACAGCAAACCAAAATGCAATGCCCAAGTATTGCAGGCATTACCATTAAAGTAGGAGCAAACGCTTGCTGTGGCCTGCTGTATTGGAAATCCTCAATAATCCGGATAACTCGCTGGGCAAGAAAAAGAAATAAAATGTACATAAATTAAAAATGAAGTGGGTAAAAATCCCCAAAGCTGTTGACCTACCATGAGATTGTCTGTTATAGGTTGAAAAATGGCCACCCAAGATCTCCATCTCCTAACCCACAACTTGTGAGTGTTACCTTGCCAATTAGTCAGTTTCTTATGTAATTAGCAAAAGGATTTTGATATGAGGGTGTTATTATGGGTTATCTGGGTGGGGAGATGTGAAGAGGAGATAAAGATGACAAGAGCAAGAAATTAGAGTGACATGAGGAGAGAATCATAAGCAAAGACATGCAGTCGCTTCCAAAAGCTAGACTCAGCAAAGAAACAGATTTTCACCTAGAGATTCATAAAGAAGGGGGGGGTGGAATAATAGTCCTTCTAATACCTGGAATTTATTCTAGTAAAGCTGATTTTATTTGGCCTCCAAAACTCTAAGAGAACAAATGCGAATCATTTTAAGCCATCAAATTTGCAATAATGTGTTACAGCAGCCATAGAAACAAATACATCATCTAAATAGTAAAGTTAAAAACAAATGTTTACGGGGAGGAGAGAAAGCAAGAGAAAATGAGGGAGGGGGTAACACTGTCCAAAAACAAATGTACTCATTACCTTACTTATGCAACTGTAACCCCTCTGTACATCACCTTTACAATAAAACAAAATTTAAAAAACAAATTTTAATGATAAAATCCTTTAGAAAGATGAAAAGTTAGTTGGATACAAGCTCAACATACAAAATAGTCTGCATATTCCTGCACTACTCAAGTAAGAGATGGTACAAATATGATGAGAGCTCATGGGCAAAAGTAACAGATTCCTACAAGAACATAAAATAATCCAAAGCAACATCTACAGGCTCCTTATTAAGATATTTACAAAATATTTTGATGGCCATAAATGGAGATCATTATAAATGGAGAACTATCCCATGCATTTTTTGAAAATCATTACCAGAAAGAGTTTCCCCTAAATTAATGTCCTTTCAATGATGAATTCCAACATGGTTTCTGCAGAACTTGACAAACTAAATTCCAAAAGGGAGAGTGGACAGGAAAGGATCCACTTGGTGGCCCTGGGTTGCTCAAACTGCACATTTTAGGCAGGCCTGTCTTCAGGTTAGGCCTTGGAACAACTCCTAGGCAACCTCTCTGAATGCTTGGAATATTCTACCCAATTAAGGGTGTTTTCCTTTGCTTGAGGCCTTGGGCCATTCTGTATCAGTTTGATCAGAAAATGAATGAATGGTGATTTGTGGTGAAAGCCCCAAATACTTGCTTTATCTTGGGAGAAGGGGATGGTGTGTGGCGCTCAGGAGCTGAGTTAAGTCACACAGACACTAGACAACTACATAGCTGACCCTCATACAAGTAAGACTCTAGTCAGTTGCCCTGATAAGCCATACTCTACATACAACATCACCACTGCTGCTGGGAAATCAAATACCCATGTGTCTCCACCGGGAGGGGACACCTGCCTGGTGTCCCCTAGATATTTCCCCCCTACCCTTTTCTCTCTCTGCAGACTTGGGGCTTTCTTCTTTCCTGTGTTAAAATCTAACCACATATAATGGCTTCCGAGTTCTGCCATTCCTTCTAGAAAACCATCGAGTTGAAGAGGAGGATCAAACAACAAAGCACTAAGAAGAGCTATGTCCATGTTGAAGGAAATCAATTGAAGACTTCTAATAGAACTCTAATAAGTAAATGGAGAAATGGAACAGAAACTCTAGCGGTTGCTCTTCTCCCACTCATCTCATAGTTTCAGGCCACTTGTCATATGTTTCTTTCAGGTTGATCCTCATAATACATGACTCCTGCCAGCAAGCTTCTACCAGTTCTCAAGGCCAACTCAAGTGTCATTTGTTTTAGGAAGTTTCTCCCACTTCCCAAGGAAATGGAAAATTGCTCTCTGCAAACTTTGTTCTCACTTCAGCCCTGATCACCATGAGCGGAGCTTGTGTCCCTCCCTTATATTGTGGTCCTAGTGGGCCCAGTCAGGATGTGACTCATCTCCTTTCCCCACATACCGCAAGATAAAGGACTACAGCAGAGGTAAGTAAATGTTAAATGAATAAAGTATTAATAATGATGAAAATCAAAGTGTCATGAACTAAATAAACTATAGCATTTTACAGCATAGGAACTGTGAAAAAAGATAATAAAAACCCAAGATTTACATTGGCATAAAATAACAAGCCACCCAATGAATAACAGGTATTTATTAGACATTTCTCTGTCTCTCCTGTGTGTGTCTGTCTGTTTCTGTCTCTCATTGTGTGCCTGTGTCTGTCTCTCTGTCTCTGTCTCTGTCTCTCTCTATCTCTATCACATGCACACATGCACTAAAGGAATTACCAAGACTAGTAACAATGGTAGTCTATACAAGGAAAGCTTGCCAATTTGTTGTATTGATTGGAAGTGTCTGGAAGATGCTATATGGGATTGGTAAACTGCAAACAAACATGCCTTGAAAGTTAAAGTCCCTGAAAATTGGGTGGTTTCACTGAATTACAAACTTGTATAAAATCTCCTTTCATGATAGGATTTCTCCCTTTACCTTTAATTACTCTCCATTTAATCATGTTAAAGACCCCTGTTCCAAATCGAAGCACCATTAAAGCCCATTCATTCTTGCATACTGATACTAAGAACTTTCTCTTTTTTTAAGGAGAATTTCTCCTTTGCATCTGTAAATACTTACAGATACAATGTTTGCTAAGCAACTAAATAATGGTAGTAGAATTAAAGGAAGAACCTTAAACCTTCCATTAATCTCCCATTCTGTTCCTCTTCCTGAGCTTGGCATATGGTAGCCAAGACAGGTACATAGGACTGTTAATCACCTGAAATGTGGCTAGTACAGTGAAGAAGTTCACTTTTCAATTTACTTTAATTAACTGAAATAAAATTCAAACGGTCCCATGTAAATGTAGCTAGTGGCTACCATATTTGAAGATACAAATATTTTTATTCTTTTCATGCAAGAACTATCAGTGTTGGGTTACACTCTAAATGGACAAAATTCAATAAAATGAAATCAGTAAAATGAACAATGACCAGTGTGTGATTCATGAAAATGTAAACTCTGACACTGACACACAAAGATGAGTGTCTGCCAGGTACTGGTATCTCATGCCACCAAGAAGCTGAAGTCTGGGGATTGCAGTTCAAAGCCAGCCCAGGCAGAAACATCCATGAGATTCTCCCATAAACCACCCCACAAAGAGCTGGAAGTGGAACTGTGGCTCAAGTGGTGCAGTGCTAGCCTTGAACACACAAGCTGTCAACTCTGTCTTCAAAAATGAAACTCTAAATGGTTAAAGCCACTCCTGATACAGGTATGCGACATGAGGGAGAAATGAACCACATACAGCAGCATAAAGCTGAACCCCTGTCCCGAACAGGGCATTCCTCCTGCAAGAAAGTGACCAAGACAGACCTAGATCATCCACAGGGAGGCCCGAGGGGAGATGGCGGCCCTAAGCACGGAAGACGGAGGCCAGGGCGGAGGGGCCGAGCGCCAGGAAGGGGAACTGTGTGAACCTTACGATTTAGTCCGACATCCAACGGCATGTGTGCCGAGGGTGGAGGGGTCGTGTGTGTGCCAGGTCCGCCAGGAATGAAGCAGAACACCATCCCGATCGCGGGTGCCCCAGGGCCGCCAGCTGCCGGGCCCTGGCCTGGCCCACCCCGGAGGGCCCAGCACCCACGCACCTTCCCGCCAGCGCCTGGAGCAGCGCCCTGGGGAGACGCCAGGGCCGGGGTCCCAGGGCCCACTGTGGGTCCACAGCCAGGCTTTGAGGGGCCCACGGAACGCTCCGAACTCATTCGCTCCCCTGCGGAAACGCTGATCCCTTGCGCCTTCCCGCGCTTTCCTGGGAGGTGAGCATGCGCGCCTTGTGATGCTTTCCTGGGGGGGGGGGGGGGGGAGTGTGAGCATGCGCGCCTCACCGCGCTTTCCTGCATGTACACCTCGCCACATGGGGGTGAGCATGCGCACCTCAACCCACTTTTCTGGGGGTGAGCATGCGCGCCTCACCGCGCTTTCCTAGGTGTGAGCATGCGCACCTTGTGACACTTTCCTGGGGGGTGAGCATGCGCGCCTCACCGCGCTTTCCTGAGGGTGAGCATGCGCGCCTCACAATGCTTTCCTGGGAGCGATCATGAGCATTGGACGCAATTCCCTCAGCTTTTCCCAAAGCAAGCGCTCTCTTCAGGTAACCAGTCCCAGAGCTCCAGGGGAAGAACCCAGCTGGTGCGGGGCTGGAGCCTAGGCTTTCCTAGAGTTCTTTGGAGCCTCCCCCATCTTGGCCCTAGGGGGACTAGAGGAGCCCAAGACAGGGAAGTGGAGGGGAGGGGAGAGAGGAGGGAGGGGAAGCCGGAAGGAGGAGGACGGGAGAGGGAGGGTAGAGGAGAGAGGGTGGAGGCGAGAGGGAGGGGGACGGGAAAGGAGGGAGGAAGCGGGAAGGGGTGAGGGAGGGAAGGAAGGAGGGGAGAAGGGAGAGGGGCGGGAAGTGGAGGGGAGGAGGAAGGGGAGGGGAGGGGGGGGGAGGTGAGAGGGACAGGAAAAGAAGGGGGAGGAGGGAAGAAGGAAGGGGGAGGGGAGGGGGACCTCAGACCCCCTGAATTCCCCCAGGAACAGGTGCTGAGCCCAGATTCATGAGTTGGGCCTGATGTGGCCCAGGCTGAAGAACAGTCCCATTGCCTGCCTTTTTCTCAAGGTAGAACAGTCTTGACAGGGAAGAAAAGGTAATGAGGACACTGGTCCACCCCAAAATTCAGAGAAAACAGACTTAAAGGTTGCCTCCACATTTCACCAGAGATGAGGGGCTGCATAAAAAATTCAACTGAAGGGCTGGGGATTGAGCTCAGTGGAAGAGTACTTGCCTGCCAAGTGCAAGGCCCTGAGTTCAGTCCTCAGGTCTGGAATAAAAAAGAACTAAACTGAAAAAATACATGCAATTTATAGATGTCCTGGTTTATCATTGTGGCTTCTTCATTTTTCAGGAGATAACCCCTTCTGGAGACCTTCTCTTGCACAGCCCAGAGAGAGTCACCATTTTGGGTAGACCATCTCTAACAGCTCACTACCAAGAGTGAACTTTAAGATTTTTTTTCCTTTTTTTTTTAACTTTTATTTGTCTTTAAGTTTATTCTTTTTTTCCATATATATTTTTATTGTAAAAATACTGTTCAGAGGGGTTACAGTTACATAAATAGAGTAATGAGTACATTTCCTATCAACATTGTTACCTCCTCCTTCATTTTTCCCTACCATCCCTTCCCTACCATCCCTTCCCTCCTAACCTCCCAACTCCTCCCTCCCCCCCAAATTGTAACGTTTGTTTTCAACAAGTTTATTCTTTTTAAGTAGCTGTACAAAGGAGTTGCCAGTGAACAAAGGAATTAATGAATATAATATTTCTTGATTCATGTCAGCTCTTTTAGATTTCTTAATTCCTTGAGGTCCTTAACTGACCTCCAAGCTAAGTCCTCGCCTGCATTTCCACTTTTCCCTGCGAGAACCTTTCTCATTTCAAGCAAATAGAACTCCTTAGGTAACAGCTGGCACCTTCCAGTGGCAGTATAATTATTACATAATAGATAATAATTCCTAACAGAGTAGCCTTATCAGGATATATTGCCACAACCCCAACTTCCTTCACAAATGTACCTTAGACTCCACAAAGGGGGATTGTTCTTTGCTGGAAAGCTTTGAAAGGGCAACTGAGCTAAACAGCATTTTACAGATTTTTTACTTATAATCTACATTACCAAAGCTTAACTATTGGAAGCCATTCGTGTTTTGTTTTGTCTAAACATAATAAGGTTCTCTGGGATTTATTTTGTTAAAAGGAATAAGAATGCTTGTCATTTTTTAGCAGTTTCTATTTGATCATTTTCATGTAGCTAACCCTTAATGGTCATCCTATATGGTAGACCATTCTGGAACAAATTGTTATCTCTACAAATTCTTGTGCCGAAACCCTAACACAACAGTCTATCAGCATGACCTTGTGCTTGGAGAGAAGGCCTCCAGAGACATAAGTAAGTTAAAACAGTACCACACCTTTAAGGTAAACCCTATGGAATCTGAATGGAGTCAGAAGGAGGAGGAGGAGGAAGAAGAAGAAGAGGAGGAAGAGGAGGAAGAAGAGGAGGAGGAAGAGGAGGAGCAAGAAGAGGAGCAGGAAGAGAAGGAGGTGGAAGATGAAAGGAGAAGGAGGAGGAAGAGAAGGAGGAGAAGGAGAAGACATCACAGGAATGGCAAACACATAAAGAGGAAAAAACAGGTCAACCACCTGTAGAGCAAGGAGAGAAGCCTCAGAAGAAAGTAACTCTGGTGGCTGTTTGACATTGAACTTCCAGACTCCAGAACTGTGAGAAAATAAATTTCTGTTGTTTAAGGCAGCTAGCTTGTTGGTATTTTGTTACAGTAACCCCCTAGAAAACTAACATCAAGCTTCACTCCCAGCAGTCTCAGATGAGAAAACAGCCTGCCCGGGCCAGTGTTTGAATTTGAACACAGATTTACTGTGGAAACTTCTGATTTTAACAAGTTTTTAAGTTCTTAAATCACTTCTATTCCACTTCAGAGGTCCTTAAATCCAACTTTAAATTGACCCTTATTTCTACCACACAAAACACAGTCATGCCATGGATTAACCTGTAGCTGGTAGTGGTAACGCTATTAAATCACTTCCTTCTGACCAAGATAAAGAAGAGTAAAAAGCTGGGCGCTGGTGGCTCACGCCTGTAATCCTAGCTACTCAGGAGGCTGAGATCTGAGGATTGCAGTTCAAAGCCAGCCCAGGCAGGAAAGTCTGTGAGACTCTTATCTCCAATAAACTACTAAGAAAACCAGAAGTAGTAGCACTGTGGCTCAAGTGGTAGAGCGCTTGCTTGCCTTGAGCTGAAGAGCTGAGGGAGAGTGCTCAGGCCCAGTGTTCAAGCCCCATGACTAACCAAAGAAAAGGGGGGAGGGGGTAAAAAGAAGCAACTTAGAACCCTTCTACCTACCTTCCTCAGTCTAGCAAGTTCATAATTATGATTGTTTACCATGCATGCAGGCAGAAAAATTAAGTGTTATGATAGGAATGGAGTAAGGTAATAGTGGAAGAAACACAAAATTGGGTCAAGTTGTTTTACTGGTAGGCAACCATGAAGCAGAGATTCTGAATTTAATGCTGTAGCTCAACGAATCAGAAAGGTCAGTATTTGGTTTAGTTGGTTAGTTGATTGCCTGGATAGTTGATTGGTTGAAAAATGGATCAAATATAGCCTACACTAAATTAAGTTATAAATGTCATAACTATTATGTTATATAAGAAGGCATCTAAGTACTCAGTGAGATAAAATGTTAGAATGAATTTGTCATGAGACATCTGCTGGCCTATTCCCAGGGAATACTTTCTCTCCACTCATAGAAAACACACAAGTGAGGGGAACATGGGCATCTCTGAAGAATTCTGTAGTGTCTTTATCTGCAGGTCAGAAGTTATCATAGGCACTGTGTCCACTGAAGCAGGGCCTTTACATGCAGTGAAAACCTAAAAGCCAGCATGACAGGGGCAGGTGACACTAAATGGCTTCAGTCTTAGCTGTGGTGTTGGCTAATTGACCCCTGTGCTCTTTGAAGAGTAATAGATGAGCAGTCTACTGAATTGTTGCTTGATCTGGGTAATTGGAAGATTTCTGCTTTGAATTAACAGGCGTTTAATGTAAATCACCAAAGACACAGTCAGACTCCTTCCGTTGATTCCCAGACTTGAGCCAGATTACCAGTTGAGAATCCCCTGAAAGCAGAGAAACTCCCCTGCCTTGAGGTAGGACTCAGCCTGTTACTAAAAAGTCATGCTGCTAATACTTCTCCCAGCCTTCCCTAAAGGGGCCTACGGCCTTTCACCAAGTGACTTTGTGCATTAGAGAAAAGGAAACAACCAGACATGATATCTACTAGGCGCTGACTTAAGTTGGCCTAATTCCAAGGGGCTCAAAGCATATCTACCACCAGTATGGGAGCCAAATGGTCCCCGGAATTCCCACAGGCCCATCCCACACTTGGCCTAGTGAATTCTTGGACCCATCTGTGGCTATTTTCCAAGTTCCAGAAAGCAGAATCCCCACATCAAGTTCAAGTATTTCCTCCAACTTACCTATCAACTAACACCAAGTGTGTTTACTGACATAAGATCATTTGAATCTTTCTTAAGCTAAAGAGAATTGCTTATATCAAAAGTTACTTGAAACATGGTCAAAACAGCACTTTGCCTTATTGGGGAAATGTGGTAACTTGTTTTAGAGGAGATTGCTGCTCTGAACCGCCACTGATCAGGGAAGCCAGGCATGTTCCTGGCCTATAAGGGGTATTGATATTGTCAGCCAATTCTGGCTCTTCTGGACATTCTCAGGGAGGCAGCAAAGCATCAGAGAGAGATGATCCCTAATCACTTCCTTTCCAGAGTTCTGCCAGAATGCCCTCTTCTCTGAAGTCTGTCTTGTTTGGAAGGATCATGATCACCCACTATGTCTCTGCCTAGTGCTTGGCTTTATCTAGACCATTTCATAACCAGGGATCACCAAAGGTCATCTACCTGTCAATCAGTGCAGCCAGTGTCACCAGTGCCAGTTGGGGATGAACGCAGCGATTGGGGGGAGGGGAAGGGCACCCTAAGGAGGCAGAAGAGAGGAATGCAGGTGATCAGGCCTGCTGGTCCAAGACTAGGGTTCCTCCATGCCCCACTCCAAGCCTGAAAGTTACTCTACACAGGACAGGATTCTGTCTGTGGGGCTAAGGGCCTTAGCTGGAACCAGAGTACAGCCCAGTAAGACTTTATACTTACACTGAGTTCAGGCAACCCTGTATGGAAGATATTGAAGACCCAGTCTTTACTATGGAGCCATGGGATGGGTGAAGGCAAGTGGGAAGGGTTCTGTAGATCCCATAGGAGCCAGTAGCAATGTAGCCAGGACCCTGATGAAGGGCTTTTATCCCCCAGAAGATAAGAGTTGGCATGGTAACCTACATGTAACTCCCTCCAGCTTCCTGGGAGGCTTCCTAGAGGGGAAATTGAAGGATCACAGAAAAAGAAACACTTGAGTAGGGTCTTCACAAGTCAAGGTCAGAGTCAAAGTCAAGCAAGAGATAGTCCATGCTTCCCAGCCAGAAGGAAGAAAAGCATCTGGAACCAATTGGCTTGGGGCACAAGTTTGGCCTCTAGCTTTGATTCAGTTCACTTCATAGTTAAGAGGTCTTGCTCACTGCTCCAGCAAATCAGAGATGGTCAGCTCTCTCTCACTAGTTTTTGTAAGAATACAGCCAAACTGGAGTATCTGCTCAGCCTGGGGCCTATCCCAGCAATGGTGACAACTGTGTGTGTGGTGTCCTGGGCACTGCTCTGTGTTCTGCTCAGTCACCAGATCATTCCTCACAGCCATGGGATGAGATGGATGTCATTGCTACCACAAAGCAGGAAGCTAAAGCATCAACAGGTGACATGTACTGCTGTTGCCAATGTCACCAAACAACAGAGGGGTCACAGTTGGGAATTGAACCCAGGCAAGCTGACTCCAGCCACTAACATGTACCACTCATTAAACAGCTGAAAGGGTAGTGGTAGGTATCATGCCCAGCATTAAAGGGCTAGAGGGAAACACAGAAACTTCCTGGAAGGGTACCTGGCATAGTCGATGGGTTCTCAATAAACAAGAATTCATGATTAGTGATATCAAATGAGGTCAGTGGCAGGTGTATAGACAACCAACTCCCTGTAGTTTCTTGTCTCAGTTATCTGTGGCCATACCAATACTGTATAACACATATCCACCAAACTGCAGGGCATGCAGCCACACATCTTTCTCAGCACACATGTCTGAGAGAGCCGGGGGGGGGGGGGGGGGCGGGGGGGGGCAGTTCCCAGACTGGACTCAGCCTCACATGAAGAGGATCGGCTGTTGGCTGATCTCTAATGGCACTGGTTAGAACGTTCAGTGCAACTTGGCTTTGCTGGTCCTTCATCCTGTAGCAACCTAGCCTGGGTGATGACTGGCCGCAAGAGCAGCAAGCTGCACTGAGCAAGGATTTTCAAGTCTTTCTTGGCCCCTCAGCTTCTGATCTCTCGTGGATTAAAGCCAGTCACATGGCCAAGCCAAACTGTGAGTAGGAAAACTTGCATAGCTCCAGGTAAAAGTGTACAAGTAGGGTAGGGTTGAGTGGGGGTAGAGTAAACATTCTTCCACAGCTACAAGTCCAGTAGCTGACTACTGATCTGCCACTGGGACAATTACTAGACTATTCCACATGCCTCCTAAAGGTTGAACTTCCCTTAGTCACAGTTATATCAAAGTACCTACACTCTTTGGGCTTGCTGAATACCAAATACCCTTCTGAAGTCAAACTGTTCCCTCAATACATGGCAGAGGCTATGATAGGCCTTGGGAATAGGCCTGTGAACAAGGCAGGTAGGGGTCTTACTCTAAATTAATAATGTTCCATAGAGGAGACATAGTATAATTTCAGAGAATGAGAAAAATTATGAAAATTGCCAGAATTATCCAAAATAGAGAGCCTGGGGGTGATCTTCAGAGACAATAACTTCTGAGATTCATGTGTGTGACCTCAACCATAAGCCCAGAACCTGATACTTGATTGGCTTCAATTAATGTGGAAAATAGGATGATGGATGGATGGATCGATGGATGGATGGGCAGATGGACAGGCAGATACTGGGACTAATCTGGCACTTCCTGCCATTACCAGCCGACTGTCCTTATTCTCTCCAACACTGAGGTCCCAAAAAAGATCTTAACCAAGAAGATCCATCACCTACCCACATCTGGTGAGCCAACTCTAAGACCCCAATCACGTGTCTTCTCCCATACCTAGCAGCTGATCTGCCTCACCATTCCATGACTTTCCTGCTTAATGATTCAAGTACCCACAAAGCAAATCATGGGCAAGTCCAGCCATGCTCCTCACCTTGCTGTGCATATTTTGTCATTGGCATGTGAAAGGGACTTGAAGATGCCAGCTCTGATCCCACCAGCTCATTCATTGTCCCAACGCTTTGTCTTGTCCTCATTTACAGAATGGCTAGATGCTTTGTGTATAATCATCCTTTACAATAACTCACTGAAGTTGAGTTTGGATGAGGGAAGAGTTGTGTTTTGTTTAAGGCAAGGAGATGGAACCCAGGACTACTGTGTGCTCAGCAAATGCTCTGCCATTGAGCCCCAGCCCCAGCCCAGAGTTGGCTCTATTGTCCCATTGAGAAGTCAGGTAACTTGCTATAGAATGCAGAGCCAGCTTTCCTGAACCAATATGGTGGCATGGAAGCTAAAAGTTCCTCTTAGTATACAGTCTTTGGTTGTCCTTGGAACCAGGGCCTGCTGAAGGAAAAATAAATGTGATGGGGGCTGGCAGGGAGGGACACTTATCTACAGTGAAAGTTCATCAGTCAGGCACTGGTGGCTCATGCCTAGTTCAGAGACATCCCGGGCAGGACAGTCCATGAGCCTTACATCGCCAGTTAACCAGCAAAAAGCCTAAAGTGGAACTGTAGCTCAAGTAGTACAGTGCCAGCTTTGAGTAAAAAGCTAAGTAAGAGCACAAGGCCCTGAGTTAAAACCCCAGTGCTGGCACAATTTTAAAAAGAAAGAAAAGAAAATACTTCAAGAACTGATGGGCAACACTAATTTTAAGCCTGGATAGAATAAAATAATAGAAAAAAAATTGCCAACCTCCCCAATTATATGTGTCTTCAAATACAAAGGTCTTAAAGAACCTCTCTATTTGCAGGCCACAGCAGCCTGTCAAACAGGGGCCCAGGTAGAAAGCCAACTGTTTCATCCAGGGCTCTCTCAAACTGCCTCTGGTGAAATCAGAGGCAGACATGAAACTGGAGGTCACAGGCAAGAGGAATGGTCTCTGAGCCACTCTGCAGCAACTATACTATGGAAAGTTATTTTTAATTTGTTCCATATGAATCATGAAAAACATGAAACATTCAGGAGGTTTATCATAATGCTAAATGAGATAAATACTATGTGCTCAGGCAATAAAAAAATGGAAAATATGTATTTAGTCCAAAAATTTCATTTACACAAAGCTAACATAAGGAGATGATTTCCTAAAGAGACTAGCAGTCTGAGACTAAAGACCAATCCAGCCATCATAAGGATACAGATTGGATTTATCACTTTGGTAATGTCTCCTGACTAGAACAAGGCTTACGGCATGCGTTATCTGAACACCAAGATTAAATTCCACAGAACCTAAGAAAATGCTTGACTTGGCTGGAGCTAGTAAATCTGGCTTGGTCCAGATCCTGCTGTCTCATCTGCCCCTCCCCACCCCTGCCCCCTTCTATCTGCAGGCTGTGAAACCCTGGGAAGCTCACTGGATCTCCCTGAATTTTCATCTCTCCACTGCCATAATAACTAACTCACCACAGTAAAAGTAAGAAAAATCAAGTGAAATTAATGGATCTTGCTTGGCACACTAACCTATTGGCAGATGTCAGCTACTACTACTTTCAGAAACTGAAAAAGCAGACACAGAATCTTCTGAGGACCTCTGGTGAACTCAGCTGTGAGCGAGACATGAAGAAAAGAAGTATAAGCAAAGAGGGAGTTGCAGGCCCTGCCTCTAGGTGCGTGTGATGGTGGGTGGGTAGACAAGATGGCCTGCACTGGAGACTCTCCTTTGGCTCCTTATAGGCTTGAAGAAGAGGAGCCAGAGAACAGAAGATTATGATGGCTCGGTACTCCCCCTCAAAAGAGAGTAGGAGCATCCGGGACCCTCCCCAGTGTGGACAATAGAAAGAACTAGACACTAGGGCCCCTGTCACTGGAGGAAAGTGTGGCACCTAGCAGTGTCTGGCACTGGCCTGTGGCTGGGATGGGTGAGGTGGAGAGGACTCATCTTGGGAGCTACCAAAGAGACAGAGCCAGGAGTCTGGGCCCAACAGCTAAGAGGGGCATTCCCCAAGAGGGTGCCCATCCTGGTCAAAGTGAAACAAGAACATCTCCCCGTGCTCCATCCCACGCTCAGGGTGTGCCCCTCCATGTCCTCTGC
Organism: Dipodomys spectabilis; assembly: GCF_019054845.1. NCBI lineage: Eukaryota > Metazoa > Chordata > Mammalia > Rodentia > Heteromyidae > Dipodomys > Dipodomys spectabilis. Next base: position 5,984,697 of record NW_024870743.1, on the reverse strand, counting down.
CTACACAGGGCAGTTCTTCCCTTCGAGCCCAGACACAGATGTGACCTAGGTGGGTATTTGCTCCCTTGGGCACTGTTGGTTGGACCCATAGCCATCCTCACAGATGGTGGCTCATCACACCACAGGCTCGGGCTCTGGTTGACTCTTGGCTGCTGTTTCAGCTTCTCCAGCAATAAGGAGTGTTATGGACCCACAGGGTCTCAGACAGGGAGCCCCTACAAATGAACTATGTTCCCCAAATTCTGGTAGAAGTCTTGACACCCTCAGGACCTTATTTGGAAACAGTGGTGAGAGGCATTGATCTAGTGTTGCCACTGTCCTCAATCAAGAGGGCACTTGGGCCAGGTGCCAGTGGCTCCCATCTGTAATCTTGGTTCAAAGCCAGCCCAGGCAGGAGAGTCTGAGTGTGTATTATCTCCAATTAACCAGCAAAAAAAGCAAGAAGCGAAGTCATGAATCAAGTAGTGAAGCACTAGCCTTGAGCAAAAAAAGCCAAGTGACAGCACAGGCCCTGATTACTCACAAGTCATCAGAAGCTGGAGAGACCCTCTCTCAAACCTCAGGAAGAGCCACACCTGAGAGCTGGACTTGCTGCCCCCTTGGATGCGGAAGGATAAATCTCTGCTGGGAAACCCCCTGGTTTGTGACCCCGCCATGGTGCCTGGCAAGCTCATCTGGGGCCCATGCTCTCCCCTGGTGTCTGAAAGGCTTGGCCAACCAATCTTTTTTTTGTTGGTGGTGGTGATATCAATTCTGAAACTTGAACTCAGGGCCAGGGCTTTTTTGCTCAAGGCTAGTGCTCCACCACTTGAGCCACAGCTCTACTTCCAGCTTTTCAGCAGTTAAATGGAGTGAAGTCTTCTTCTGACATTCCTGCCTGGGCTGCTTGGAACCACAGCCCTCAGATCTCAGCTTCCTAAGTAGCTAGGATGACAGGCGCGAGCCACTTAAGCGTGAAGACACAGACTCCTGGCCAGAGGGAGTGGAAGTGGACAGAGGCAAGGCACAGGAGCACAAAGTACTTCGCCAGGTAACTCGTCTGGCTTCAGCGCTGCGAACTGCTGCAAAGAGAAGCACGGCCCACAGAGAGGGCCCAAGGTCACCCAGGGGTCAGAGGCCTGCAGACCTAGGCCCTGGCTCTGGCCATAGTCAATCTTCTGGGCTGTACCCTCCACCCTGATTCTGCTTCCCACTCAACGGTTGCAAAGTAAGCTGTGCTTAAAAGCAGGTTTCTGTTGGGAACAAGGCTCAAGTTAAAAAAGAAAAACAAACAAAAGCTCGCTTACCCACTGCTTTTGTTGGTATCTACACAAAATATTCTGTTTCCCAACAAAATCAACATCACATCAACTTGAGCTACATCTGATCCACCCAGGAACAGCTTTGACTGCTGGTGTGGCCCGGGGACATCGCCGGAGTGCAGCGATGGCTTCTCTGTCAGGGTCCTCACCTTCTGACCTGCATGCCAGGCAACTGCAATATGTCTGCCCTTCCATTCCCATGCTGGTCTCTTACACCAGGTGCAAGTCGCAGGGTAGCGAGAGGAAAGATTCCCAATCCTGTGCCGTGCTCCCCCATCATTTGGTGATAAGCCCCTGGACCAGGCAAGGCAGGGTCAGGACAGCTGGTATGGGATGCTCTCAGCCTGTGGGGGCCAGGCCTCTCCTTCAAATGCCCGGATGTAGGAGTCCCAACTCACCACAGACTTCTCTCTTGCCTTTCTCTTCACAGGCTGAATGATGCCACACAGACCTCAACCTCTCTAGATCTGGATTCAGATGAGCTGCCTCACTGGGATGAAGGCAAAGCACTGGTCATGTGGATGTAAGATTACTCCTCAGCCTGCATGCTGTGCTCATTTTGAAATGTGAAGATTTAGAGCCATCATCAAAGAGGGGCTTGAGTTGGGCAGCCACCAACACAAACTGCTGGTTCCCCTTCTGCCTACCCAATTAAGTGTCTTTCCCTCCCTCTCTTCCTTTGCTTCAGAGCTAACTCTAAACCAGAAGAGGGAAGGGCCCGGCCCTGGTTCGATGCCACGTTCTCACCCCGATCCTGCAGCTCTGGGAGGGCTCTGATTGTGCCCCTTGAAACACGGCCCTGGCACCTCACAATGGCATTTTAGCAGCAAGAACCATCATCACAAGAGTTGTCTCGCAGGATTATAACAGGACAGGAAATTTCCTGTCACCTCATGTGTTTAGAAGTATTTAAGCACACAGACACCCGCCTCCGTGCTGTGTACCACCACCAGCACTGGGTACACAGTGCCCTTCAGGGGTGCAGTCTAGCAGGAATGGGCCACACCAGGCAGCCGAGGAGTGTGATGACGCTGGTGCATTCTGCTCAGTGCATGTCACTCTGCGGTGCTGGTGCAATGACAAAACTCACCCAATGCTGCGTTTCTCAGAACGCATCTTCTCTAGGAGCAATGAGCGACACTATTTGCAAACTGGGGCTTATGCAGGAGAAGCTGCTTGCGCACTGGGTCTTGAGGTGCAAATAGGCCCATCTTCTCCTTTCCTCCTTTGACGGCTCATCACAGCACCCAGTGGGCCTCAGGGTCCCAAATCAGTCCTACTGCGTAAGCTCCTGCCCGCCCCCATGACCTCGGCTCCCTTCCCCCGTCCTCCAGCCTCCTGCCTCTGCAAGTCCTCAGCATTCCCTCTATGGCCCCACACAACCCCTGCCCAGGCAAAGGTTACCCCAAGAATCCTTCACCCGTGACACCCCACCCTCTCTCCTCTTCTTGTTCCGTAGCTCAGTAGGGGTCATGGGTGGAGGACAGGCGTGTCTCAGCCTCTCCTAAGGTCTCTGATTCTATGTCCTGCCCAGCCTTCTGTATTTCCCTGGAAGCTGCTGTCTGGCTGCATAAATCCAGGCAGGGCTAGGAGGGAGGGGGCGGGGTGAGGCAGATATTCTATGAACTCATCACAGCACGCTTACAATGAAAACAAAACCAAAAAAAATAAAATTTCAGGTCCTCTTGCCTTCTGAAGAATGCTGATCTGAATACAGAATTCAGGTGCCACAGAATCATACTGTTCATTCAGACTGATGGGGAGAAGAAAAAGAAAGAAAGAAAAAAGCTTAACCCCCTCCAACTCAGGATCGATTTCCTTGGGCTACAATAGCGACCCCTTGCTGAGGCTCTGGAGCCACGAGGGATAACTTAGTGTCTCTGACAGGAGAGGCCCGAGGGAGCAGAGGCTGTGAAGTCTGAATGAGGCATTCCCACAAAGACAGGGAAACTTCCCGAAAACAGCCTCTGTCTCCAGCTGTCAAGGATGGCATCAGATCCACCCACTGGCTCTGGTGACTCCAGGCTTTAAAAATGCCTGCTCTTCCTAAATAGCATGTTCTCCAGAATAAGCCAGGAACACTATCTGAACTCAAAACTTGTCATAAGCAGAGTGCAAATAGTTACTCGTCTAGGTAGAAGACAGGTCAGTGGTAAGCTCACATGCAATTAGCATGCAAACCAGAGCATTGTGTACAGAAAAGCGGAGTGCAAACTAGCTTCTCATATCCCCTCTATTCATACTCCACTGCAATAAGAGTCATAAAAGTGTTGTCCAACATGTGAAGAGCTCGCCTCATTTTCTTGGTTTCTGCTTCACTGTTTCTGAGAGGCCATGAGCACAGACTCCCTCCCAGAGTTCCCAAGAGAATAAAAAACGGCAGACAGGTGCAGGCTCTTTCCCTTAGCACTTGGTGCCCAGTCACTGTGTACGTCTTCTACTTATCTTCATCTGATTGGACAGCAGAGCTGTTCATCATGTACTTATTGTGCATTCATTCCTCTACTACTTACTCTACATGCAGGAGTGGGGTACCATCCAGGGGATGTTGGACATGTGCAGGTTAAAGGTCACACCACTCCCAGCCCCCACTGGGGCAGCCAAGACTTGCTTTTTAGCCTAGCATGACAACGAAAATTGTCATGGTGTCATGGTATCATGGTGTCTTTCTACGAAAGTGTTCACAACACTCCTCTCTCTCCACAGAGCAGCCAGATCTAGCACGGAGCAGAAGGGGTGGGAAGCTCGAGGCAGAAGGAGAAGCCAGGCGGGATTCACAAGAACAGCGGGCAGCCCGCACTGCTGGCTGGGTGTCGGCAGCACAGTAAAAATGACTGCGCTCACAGACAACAGGGCAAGAACACCTGGCTGCTGTACATAAGGATTGCCACGGAGCCGTGGACTGCCATGCAGCGGGGGTGGCAGGTGTGGCACGAGGTTCACCTGCCCGCACTGAGGGGTACCCGTTCACCCCAGTTCTGCTGTAGGGTTTTTCACCCTGAATGTACTACACAGACCTCTATAAGGACTGATGTTTTTAATCAAATATTAGGTTGTACCCCAGTCCTGCCAGGTTAAGATTGTGGGGGAAGTTGTACCATGTTATTGTACAAATACTAAACCCCATTATGCTGTCTTCTTAGCTCTACTGCCAATCTTCCATATCTTTCCAACTCTCATTCCTCCTAGACTTTGAAGAGGATTTCTAGGTCTTGGACCCTCCCCTTCTCCACATCCCAAGTTAGGATGTTCCAGAAAAACAAAACCATTAAGAAGGTCATAGAAGATAGATAGATAGATAGATAGATAGATAGATAGATAGATAGATAGATAGATAAGATAGATAAATAGATCAGATCAATAGATAATAAGATCTAGGATAGACAATAAATTAGATAGGTAGATAAATAATAGGATCTATAATACATAGACACATAGATTGATGATAGATGAAGGATAGATATAACAGATAATATAGATAATAGATAAATCATAGTTGATATATATCATAGATGATATAGATGATTAATTGATGATAGATCACAGACTCCAATAGATAATATATAGATGAGAGAGATCATAGGCTCTAGGATACACTGATGATAGATAAATAGATCGATAGATACATAGATAGATGTCAAGAATTTATTATAAGAACTTGCCTCATGCAAGGCCTGAGAAGCTATGGGAACTTCTGCAGAAGTTCTGCTAACTTCTGCAGTCGGCGAGCTGGAGACTCAGGAGACCTAAGGTCTGAGAACAAAGAAAGCCAATGGTATAAATTCTAGCCTAAGAGCAGGAGAAAAGGAATGCCCAGAAAGAAATAGTAGGAAGGCCAAGTTCCCTCTTGCTCAGCCTTTTTTATTCTATGCAAGCCTTCAGTGAGGAGGAGGAAGCCTGCCCATATTCAGCAGCACTTTCTGCTTCACTCAGACTCAGATGTTTATTTCGCTTGGAATCATCCTTGCAGACATATCAGGAATAATGCCTGACCAAATATCTGGGCAGCCTGGGGCACAGTCAAGTTGAAACATGAAATTAGCTGTCACAGCTCCTTGGTTGACAAGCTGCACTACAGTATAGCTTCTGTCAGATCTGGTCAGGAAGTCCCACCATCATCCTTCCATGGCTTAAATAGCTGAGTGATCTTGGGGGAAAGAGACACCAGGGAACTAGATAACTACAAATCCACCCACCCACTCTCGTGCTAGCTGGATCCTACATCAGCCTTTACATCCTTCACCTACATCCACTATTTACCATTTTTTCCAGCCCCTAGTTAATAAACCCCTCTGTTGACTCTACTACCTCTTAGGAATTAATTGTACTCCATCATGACTCTCAAATTTCCTGACCTTCCTTCCTCCTGCACCCTTGCTGTCCACTATTACCCATCTCTTTACCTTTGACTCCAAACGTAACATGCTCACTCTCTCCCATCCTGTGACACACAGAACAATGTCCCCTTCCGAGGTCCCTACTCCCAGAGCTATAAGCATGTTCCCTGATAGGACAAGAGGCACTTTGCAAGTGTGATGAAGTCAAGGACCCTCAGAGGGATTGAGATGGTCCATCTAGATTACACAGACAGTGATCGCAAAGATCCTCAGAGGAAGGAGACAGGAGCAGAGGCGGTGAGGACAACAGAGCCACCCCAGGCAGACAAATCACTGAGACCCCCATCTCCAATTACTCAGCAAAAAGCCAGACATAGAAGTGATGCTCAAGTGGTAGAGTGCCAGCCATGAGCAGAAAAGAAAAAGCCGAGTGCAAGGCCTTGAGTTCAAATCCCAGTATCCTCGAGAGTAAATAAATGAACAAGAGGCGAGGACAGAAGCAAAAATGCAGTTAGGGTTTTGGAGAAATTGTTCCTTGCCATTTCACAGATACCACACGCCAGTGCTCTTCCTCCTGGGGGCTTTGTCTAGCGTTTTTCAATTCTAAATCATCAAGTTCATGGAGGGGATCTAGCTTTGCTCAGCCCCACTTCCCAATATCTCTGTCGCAGGCACAGTCCCGCAAAAGGGGACTTTTCTTTTTAGAGTACTGGGGTTTGAACTCAGGGCCTCTCATTGGCTGGGGTTTGAACTCAGGGCCTCTCATTGGCTAGGCATTTGCTGTACCATCTGCACCATGTCCTCAGCCCTTTATTGCTTAGTTATTTTTCCAATAGTCTTTGGGGTTTGTCCACTGATGGGTTTGGGCCTCAGTCCTCCTACCTCTGCCTCCCAAATCATTGTGATTACAGACCTGAACCACCATGACGGGTTTATTGATTGAAGTAGCATGATACCTTTCTTCCCAGACTGGCCTAAAACTACAGTCCTCCCAGTAAACCCCGACCTTTGAGTAGCTGGGATTCTAGCCGTGAACTGCCATATTGGACAAGGAGGGACTCTAGCCTAAGGAAGGGTCTGGGCTTTGATTTTTCCATTAAGAGCTAGAAACTCAGAGAACATCTTGTCCACCGGCTGTTTAAGAAGGAAGTCAGTCCCTCACTCACGCCCACATCTAGACTCCCAAATCGTGAGGGCTGAAAGGGCCCTGGAGATGGTCCGCAGGGATAACTCTTTTCTGTACTGAACTGTGCCCCGATGAATCACTTCCACGCCCATTTTCTTATGCAATCTCTCCGCTCTCGTCAGAGAGGTTGCACTACCACCATCCTCCAGTCTGTGGCTGAGGCAGAGGAGGCTCAGAGAGGTTATGCCGATTCCCTGAGCTCACACAGTCAGCCGTCCCAAGCCAGGCTTTTGTGTCCTGGACAACTCAGCCTAAGTCAGTAACTCATCACCTCAGAGAGATGCGGGGGGAGGCCAATGGGAGACCAAGCCCTTGCAGGCCTTTCAGACATCATGAACTGGGAGGCGGGATGGAACCACATGGCTCCATCCCTAACGATAGACTTCCTACCCTTCCGGTGGCCTTGGTCCCTTTATTAGGAGAAATCAGGGGAGAAGGAAGCTTCTCTCTCTCCTACCATTCAAGCCATGATGTCATGCCATCCCATACTGCAACACGCGCCCCTTTGCAACCCCAGCAACCAAGTGTTCCCTTTAACACAGGCTTCTCGAGGTTCGGTAACCGGATGGAGACACTCTTCACCCCAACGAGGCTCAGGGACGATCAAGTGACATACCTGATCAAGGGCTATCAGGGTCAAGAGCTACATGGAAATCTTCTGGCACCCAGCCAAGAGACCTTTCCACAAAGCCACAGTGATGGCATTTGGCTGTGTTCTCACAAGAACATAGAGAGACAGAAGCAGAGCTCATAGGAGAGAAAAGACAACTAGCATTTTTCTTTTGGTTCTGGCACTGGGGCTTAAACTCGGGGCCTGGGCACTGTCCTTGAGCTTCTGTGCTCAAAGCTAGCACTCTGCCACTTGAGCCACAGCTCCACTTCTGGCTTTTTTGGTGGATAAGTAGAGATAAGACTCTCACAGACATTCCTGCCCAGACTGACTTAGAACCATGATCCTTAGATCTCAGCCTCCTGGGTAGCTAGGACTAAAGGCATGAGCCACCAGCACCTGGACGGGAGAGATTTCTAAATGAATTTCCTGTTCCATCTGGATTATCAGAAACTTCAGGAAAATCTTATGCATGAACAGCAGCACATGGGGGCGGGGGGGGGGGGGGGGGGAGGGGGGCGCTGAGGCTGAGTTACAGCAAAATCTGAGCAATGCATACAGAAGACAGACCATTCTATCTCTTTCAAGTATATGCCAACTAAGCTATAAAAACTTAGTAGCAATCAGTACCCATGAGGTGAATTCATTAAAAAGTTATAATTCTCAAAAGGCCTACATTACTTGATAATGTATCACCAAAGCCCTCATGAATTTGAGAATTAATTACTTGACCTAAATATTGAAGGATTGCCTCCATTCTTGAGCTCTTGGTATGAAGCATTTACCAACTTTATGCAGTATGACAATAAAGCCTGCGCTATCATGTGCTTGCCAAATTATAAGCTTACCAAAGAGGTATTGCCGATTGGTGAGTTACTATTTGAGATTTTGCTGAGCTAAGCATTTATACATATCATTCCATTAAACCCTCCAATAAGTAACTATTTAAGACAGACATCATCATCATCATCACACAATATGTGCTAAAATTATATATATATATATATATATATATATATATTAAGTTCAGTGATCCTCTACCTTTTAGTTCTGTACAACTCTGAATTTACATTCTGCATTTGCGTGTTTCCTTAGATTACTTCAGGGAATCTGCTTTATCCAAGTGAAACTAATCCAACTTTAATCAGATACAATAGAAGAGCTATAAAACTAAGTGGAATTCTGGGAAGGTAACAAGGAAATAAACAAATGAAAGAAGAAATACACAGGAAAAGAAATTCATCATTATAAGGTTGATCATGAAGCTCTGGACACTTAAATAAATATATTAAACTGATCAATTGTAACCCTGAAACCTGTGTGTGTGTGTGTGTTTGTGTGTGTGTGTGTACGTTTTTTTTCCCCATCATGGGGCTTGAACTCAGGCCTGGGCACTGTTCCTGAGCTTTTAATTGCTCAAGATGAGCACTCTACCACTTGAAGCACAACTCCACTTCTGGCTTTTTCATGGGTAATTGGAGATAAGAGTATCACAAGCATTCCTACCCAGGCTGACACTGAACTGCAGTCCTTAGATCCCAAGCAGCTAGGAGTACAGGCATGAGTCACTGACACCGGGCTGTGCAATCTATTGAGCTTCAGAAAATAAAAATAAATAGTTATCAAAGCCAAAAGAAGAAGAAAAAAGCAAAATGATAATAAATAATGCAATTTAGCAACTAAGATAATAAAGCAGAATGAGTTTGAGCTCACTGCCAGTCGAGCAGGCAGAGCTACAGGGCTGAATACAGTTGTTTATTCTGCAGGAAAGCTCTCAACCAGGAAGGAAGAGAATGCTAACAACAGCCGTGACACTGCAGCCATCCCATCCTGAGCATGCCAGGTCCTGTCTAAGAGCCGACACGAAACTTCTACCATGCATGAAAAACCTTCCACTTTATGATCCTGACTTATGTCTTATAACTTAAAGATATAAACTAAGGTTTTACAGTTAAGTCTTGGTTTAAAAGGGCCATAGAAAGCTTGATATGTTTGTTGGCCTAAAGATTCCAATTTCTAAAAATATATATATATTTAAACATAGATGATAATGTTTGAAAAATGCTGTTGAGAATATGGGGGAAAGGAGCTCAACACGCGCTGCTGGTGGGAATTTAAACTACTGCTTTGCTACGGAAGTCAGTGTGGAGATTCTGCAAAAGACTAACCTTGGACCTTCCGGATGGCCGCACCACACCACTATTGGGCATATATTGAAAGGACAGTAAATCAATATTACAGAAAGACACCTGCGTATCTATGTTTGTCACAAGGCTGGCTCAATAGCCAAATAATGAAATCAGCCAAGGTACTCAACACCAGATAAATAGATGAAGATGTGAAATACATACTGTAAAATATTACACAGCCATAAAAATATGTAGGAAAATGGATGTAATTGAAGTACATCATACTGAGCAAAGCAAGCTAAGCTTTATAAACAAACTATTACATGTTTTCACTCATATGTGGAAGGTAGGCCTAACTATACATATATATTCATAGATACATACATATGTATAGGTATTCATACACATGATTTTATATATACAAGCATATATATGTATATATAAACATAGCACATGAATCTAACTAAAGCCTACTTAAAAGTAGAAAAGCAAAGGAAAGGAAAAAAGAAAAAACAGAGGTTAAATCATTGTGTAACACATTATAAATATATATATGAAAATAGCACAAAGAGTCTCAAGGAAATTTGTTGATTGATAGGGCATTGGAGGTGAGGGTATTAGCTAACAAGAAAGATGAAAGAGGTTGGAGATCATTGGAATCAATTGTTTGCAACTAGGACAATGGAACACTAGGACTTGGTGAAATTGTTTGAGGGGGGGTAGGAGAGTGACGGATGGGTGGGGTGGGGTGGAATGCAATGTAAATGCAAGGAAAGGTAACAGTGAAATCTCCCCTTATATATCTAACACAAGCTACCTTTTAAAAAAAGAAGAAAAGATAAGGACCCAAGGCAATGGGGGAAAAAATACAAATGGGAAATTTACCAAAAAAAAAAAAAATTAAGGAAAAGAAATCTAAATGCAAATAGCCAGTTAACTCACAAAAGAGTTCAACCTTGCTATCATGAGAGAATTGTATAAACTATTAACATTATTCTCAGCCGTTATCATTACTTTGTAGATTGTTTTTATTTGTTTGTGAGCTGTAAAAAACAAAATAGACTGGAATAGAAATCCTCGAGGGCCTGACGTTGGCAGAGGTGGCTGGAGATGGCTGGAGAGAGAACGTCGCATTAATTAGGGTTACATAACGTAGGCCAGCAGCAATTACAAATGCAGCAGGTAGAAGCATGCTCAAAGGTCAGAAAACTCACCATCGACTGATGTGGTCAAAGAAAACATCCCATAAAACTGGACCGTTGACAATGACCGTGACCTTGAGGAAAGGAAAGCAAGTAGCATGGCTATCCCAGGCCTGGCAACCTGCCTTTGGTGACCAAGAGGGTAGTGAATTCACAGAAGATAACTGGGCAGAAGGAAATGAATTCAGTCTGGATTGGGGGAAAAAATGTAATGTAGTCTCTGCTTTATTTGTACACTATTTTTACATAATCTTTCAATAACCTTTAGTGTTAGACAATGAAAAAGTCACACACATACCCAGCGGGTTTTTTTGTTTGTTTGTTTTGGATCCAGTCGTGGGGCCTGGGCACTGTCCCTGAGTTCTTCAGCTCAAGGCAAGCGCTCTACCACCTGAGCCACATCGCCACTTCCGGTTTTCTGGTGGTTAATTGGAGATAAGAGTCTCACGGACTTTCCTGCCAGGGCTGGCTTTGAACCTCAATCCTCATATCTCAGCCTCCTGAATAGCTAGGATTACAGGCGTGAGCCACCAGCACCCGGCTCCCCTCAGCTTTTTAAAAAGGAAGTTAGGCTTAGAAAGGCAGAATAATATACCTGCACTTTCACGGGGATGTATTAGCAGAATTGAGCCTGGTCTTGCTAGGAAATCCTGCTTCCTCCTTTACTATCTTATCACCATGTAAAATGAAGTAACCCATTCCGTGCTTCTACCTAAGGGCTGTCCTGAGCTCGAGGAGAGCACCTTTCCCAAATTCCAAGTGGGTATGCTGAGGAGCAGCAACAACTGGTGTTGGGTGTAAGATGTTCGCAGACAAGAATTTTCTTGAAGAATCTAGATGTTCATTCCACTTCAAAGGACGCGCTGATGTTTCCCTATGGGGAAACATAACATGTGCATAGAAGGGCTGCCTGAGAGCACTGTGGGGCTGTAGCCACGGAAACAAGGGTTCATCCAGGAGGGCAAGGGCCCCCTCGGTGTGTTAATGCACCTCACACTGGAACCTAGGTTTCCAAGCACATATCTAAGGGGTCCGGTGGGCTCTACCTCCCCTTCCAGCTCTGACAGTCACAAGCACCACAGTTCACGAAGGAAGAGCCCCTGCAGCCAGGGAAACGGAAGCCATTCTCATTATCCTAAGGACAGAGACAGCCGAAGGAACCCAGGATAGGAGGGAGTGGAGATGTCTACCTCCAGATGCCAGCAAGCTCAACTCATCCCATATGGTCACAGAGGGGGAAACTGAGCCCAAGGTGGAAAAGCTCCAGAGAATTAGAGCTTGATTTAAAAAAAAAAAAAGAAAAAAGCCAAGTTCAGCAGTCCACACACCAGTGGCTCATGCTGAGATCTGAAGATCTAGGGTTGGAGCCAGCCTGGGCAGAAAAATCCATCACTCTTATCTCCAATGAACCCTCAAAAAGCCAAAAGTAGAGGTATGGTTCAAGTGGCAAAGCACCAGCCTTAAGCACAAAAGCCAAGTGAGCACATGAGTCCTTGAGTTCAAGCCTCAGTACTGTGTCTCAGGCATGTGTCTGTGTGCATGCGTGCATACACATACACACACACACACACACACACACACACACACACACAATAGAGCTGTACAAAGATGGAGCACGTGGCTCCCAGGGGAGAGAAAAGGATGTATTGCCTTGCTCTGGTCTTGAGACAGGACCTCTCACCACTGATGACATCGTTAACAACCGTAATAGTTGTATCACTTGGGCATTATCAACTACATTTTCCAGGTGATGGAACTGTGGCTTGGAGAGACCATTGGTCAACATCACGGGGTGATGGTTAGCAGGGCAAGAAATACCAACTCAAGTGCCCTGCACGTCGCCCATAAGAACTCCGATGGCCCCTCCCAGCAGGAGGCCTCAGAACCTCGTTGTCCGGGTACCACTTCCCAACCACAGTGAGAAGACACGCACCTCAAAATGCCGGTCCCGTGGATGGGACATCCATCAGGGTGATGACCGCCATCACCACAACCTGGTGGCCATCATCACGGCCACCCTGGCCATGTCAACTGTACTGAGAGACGCTGAGGGCCGTTGAACTCAATGGTTCTCGATGACTCATGGTCATCATCTGTGAGGCAACCTAACTCATCATGCAAGCAGCCAGCAGGTAAATGGCAGAGCTCCAGCCCTGAGTTCAAACTCTAGTACTGGCACCAAAAGAAAGCCTATGCAGGCCAGCCCAAAGATCCTGCTCCTCCCTGAGACACTGGTGGAATGAAAACCAACCTGACCCGGCACGTGGCCGCAGAGTGGCCGTCATCTACAAGCTCTCCTCCAGGCCCTGGCAAGGCAGGGGGATGACACCCGGTAGCCAGCGTGTGGCGGTCCGCAGGATTCTCCCCCAGCGATTCTCCCCAGCAGGACGCTGAGGCGGCTCTCCTCCCCGGCAAGGGACAAAGGCCATCCGAAAGTTTCCCACACTCGGCGCTTTCTCTGCTTTCTCTCTCAGCTGAGGCTGCGTTGTTAAATGTACAATTTTATAAATTAATTCTTCGAAGACTCACACTCATCAGCTAGCATCCCCACGCTGCAAGAAGCCACGGAAGTCACTTCCGAGCAATTGAATTTTCTACTTTCTTATACTCTTGAGGCTTTTTCATTTAAGATGATGTTCTGCAAACCTCTATTCAGCAAAATTTAACCAGTTATGTACAGAGAATCTAAAAAATGTTCACTTACAATGAACAGAGAAAGTGAAATCCCATCAGCCCCTGGATATTAAATAAAAAGGCCAGATATATCATCTAGGGTGAGAGAAAGAGACTACAGCTAGCATTAGACTGCCAGCCACCACATTCTCTGCCCACTGTCCCTGAGCTTCTTTTGCTCAAGCCTAGTACTCTACCACTTGAGTCACAGCACCACTTCCAGCTTTTCCTGTGTATGTGGTACTGAGGAATTGAACCCAGGACTTCATGCATGCTAGCCAAGAACTCTACCACTAAGCCCCATTCCAGCCCCAAAAGATATTTTTTAAAGAAAAAGAAAAAATGGAGAAAAAAGAAGAGAACAAGGAGACATGGCTAAGAAATCAGTCTTAGCAAAGAAGACATGGGAGGGAAGAAGAGACAAAGGAAAGGAGGAGAAGATAAAGGGAAGGAAGGAAGAAAGAGAGGAAGTAATGGGAAAGGAAGGAAGGGAGGGGGAAAGAAAGGAAAGGAAGGAAGCAGAAGGATCAAAGGAGGAGAGGAAGGAAAGGAAAGGGAAGAAAAACAGGAGAGGATGGAAGAGAGCAGAAGAAGGAAGGGGAGAGGAAAGAAGGGAGGGGGAGAGGAAGGGAGGGAGGAGGAGAGGAAGGAAGTTGAGAGGAAGGGAAAGAGGGAGATCATCAGTAAAAGGATCTGAACTAGGAAACAGTTTCCACCAAGAGTACTGAGTTCCCACCGCTGAACTTTACACCAAGACTCCAAGAGAGCTTCTAAATGACAGAAAGTGCTTCTACCCCAAGACACCAACATTTCATAAGAGACATGAATAAGAAAGATAACAGAGTGGTACATGGCTTGTAAATTTTAATTAAGCAATAGATATTTCTTCAGTCTCCCCTCCTTAAAGTTCTCCTGATCCAAGCATCTGCAACCAGAGATCTAAGGTCCCGAGGCAGCCCTAGCAGCCTTCCCTCTGAGGACCTAGAGTTACATTTCTCAGCAGATAGGGTTTTCAAGTTTTCTTAACAACCATCTGATGACACATTAACCTTAAGGGAGTGGAACATCGTTTGCCGAGCGACAACTTCAAAAGGCTATTTTCTTCGTCATATCAGAAAGCATGTTTTCTCAGAAAAATCTGGATTTATAATTTCCCCCAAAATGTCCCTGCATGTGGAAAGGGGTGACATCGGTCCAGAGGCATTGTGCTCATCAATTGCTTTGTTAAAGAGCAACTGCTTTGCGGGACTACTTAAAAGATATTTTTTTAAAGAAAAAGAAGAAAGAAAGAGGAGGAGGAGAAGGTAGTAGGAAATCAATTTTAGCAATGAAGAAATGACAGGCAAACAGAAATAAAGGAAAGGAGGAGAGAGAAGAAGGGAGGAGGAGAGGAAGAAAAGGAGAGGGAGAAGTGAGGGAGGGAGGGGATTGGAAGAAAAGGAGAAAAGGAGCAAGGGAGAAGAGAGGGAGGAGAGAGGAAAGAATGGAGGAAGAGAGCAAGGAAGGAAGGGAAAGAAGAGGAAAGAAGGGAGTGGAGGAGAAAGAAGGCAGCAATGGAGAACTAATTGTTGAACTCTATTAGTCGTAAGATTTTCCCTCTTGTTTACCAAGTGATAATCATCGTCCTTTCTCATTTACCAAAAGTTACACCATGAGCAGAGTCAAGATTAAAATCTAGATTTTCTGAGGCCTCCATTTCCTGAATTTCCAAACATATGCTTCAGGGGAGTTTAGCAATTGCATAATTACCCATAATATATTTTATATACTAAGGGCATCTCATGTGGGCTTTGTATGTAACAAACAATAGCAATGTTGTTTTGAGTGAATAATACTCCAGTTAACGCCATTGTTACTAAGTAATTTACACTTAGGAAACCAAGAAGATCATTTAGAAATGTGTGCGTTGAAATCTGCCATACCTTGGTTATACAATATGCTTTTCATTATTGCACAATGTCTTCAAGAATGGAACTAATAAAGCCAAGATTTCACGGTGCCGTGTGCAGACTGGAAGTTTGATGTCATATTTCAGCCCATGGTTGCTTCTATACAAGGAACAGATTAATCTATTCAATTGGAAGGAAAGACCACCCACGGCCTCTCTGTGTAGGTGAAGGTGTGAAAAACCAGCTCACAATAATTTTCTCCCAGAATGAATGGAACCGATTGGCACATCTCCAAAACAAGCATGGCAGAGCCTAAAGTCAATGGACTCAACTCCTATCCTAGAAAACTCATGAACTCGCGTAGGTCCAATTAGCCAAACTATTGGAACTGTTGAGGAATCTTCGAGAGCAATGATTTTTTATTTCTTTGTTCCTACTAATCAGTGGGAAGTAAAGGCTGGTCATAGAGTGCATTCCTGTGTGTGAATTCCCCGCAGCTCAAAGATACACACCCCAGAACACAGGCACACCCCAGAACACAGGCACACCCCAGAACACAGGCACACCCCAGAACACAGGCACACCCCAGAACACAAGCACACCCCAGAACACAGGCAGACCCCAGAACACAGGCACACCCCAGAACACAGGCAGATCGAACCATGTGCACCTGGCAAAAGCATCCCCACAGACCTCTCAATGGCAGAATTACAGGAATCATCAAGAAATCTTCCTGATGCACATAACTTCAGCCCCATAGAACTCTAGTATCAGCTTTGTAAACTAAGCAAAATGGGGTCCGCCTCTCATCATTTTCCATGAACAAAATCTGCCTTCATTCATTTATTTGTTCCAAGATAATTTTCACGCACACATACACATACATACCTATGCATAAACATACACCCATACACACACACACACACACACACACACACACACACACACACACACACTAGTCCACATGTGGCCATCATTCTTGCTGTTTGGATTGTTAGCCCAATTGTCACTCTATTCCAGAAACTTGTTGTTGTTCCTGCTACCACAGTGCATGAGGAACACACGCGTAGAAGCCGAGACTTGCTGGGTAGGATTCCAGCTCTTACCTGCAGACCCTTGCTCTCCCACAGTTGCAAACCGCTTTCTACACAGTTTCCCCAATGAGGTAAGAGCAACCACGGCACTACTGGAAAGCCAGGCAGAGTCTGTGTGCCACCCCTACACCCCATCCATGCCTACTCCTCACAGAGCACTTAGCGGGCCCTCACATTGCACATAGTGGGTCTTCACACTGCTCTAGTGCCTGACAGGTTACTGACTTGCAACCATCACCAAGACAACTCCTAGCACCATCTTCAGGCACCAGATGAGAAAAGTATAGCCAAGAGGGGTTAAGTGACTTTCTCTAGGCCACACAGACAGGAAGGCCAAACTTGGAGATTCAAACCCAGGTCGACTGACTCCAGAGTTTGTGACTTCTGCATTACATTACCTCAAGGGTTCCTCCATCCACGTCAAGGATCTTTACTTGGTGACAGAAGCCACCCCCCCGGGGGCCAGCTTTGGACAAACCCTGGGCACCCAAGAGTTAACAGCACTGTGGTCCCTCCTGTACTGTTGGGACAGAAAGAAATGACATGGGGCGGGCAAGGATCCTGGTTTATAGCCAGTGGTGGGAAAACACTGCCCAGGTGTAACTGGAGGACCAAATTCCCCACCCAGAAAGGCTCCTCAGAGGGGAAGGAAACAGACTGGCCGTTGGCTCCTCTGTCTGATTTTGCATCTCAGCAGGCCCCTGGCTGGCTGGCTGGCTGGCTTTAAATAAGTCATGACCCCATGACAGCAAGAAAATCATCCTAGACTTCTGTGGTCACTAGAAATAGGTCGGAAAGCACCAAGCGGAGTGCTGGTCACGCTGTCCACGGCTATGTGTCCCGATTTCCCTTCTCATCAGCCTGAACAATTGCTGGTGGAATAAGAGCTAAGGCTCCGTCGATTCCCAGTCTTCTTGGAGTCAAACCCGACCCTGCCGGAATGCTGGGGGAGGGAGGAAGGGGGGAGCAAAACAAAGCCATGTATGTTTAGTGTCTGCTCTCAAGCGGTGTAGAAGTCAGGACAGGGTTGGTCATGCTGAAATAACAAAGAAGAATCCAAATGGCCTGAGAATATAGGAAAAAGTGTGTGTGTCTCACTAATGTTCCGTGTTATGATGATGATGGACTCCATGCTACTCCTGCCATAGACACTCTTCATCCAGAAATCTGGTGGAGTTGGGGTGCGGGGGCCGGTGGTGGAGGGGATTGAAGTGCCTTTTGCTGACTCCGTAAAGGCTGACACCAAACAAAGCACAATGGCACCTCTAGCTCCTGACAGGACTTCCGCTCGGACGTGATGTGTGTGATTTCCACCCACATACTAACGTCTATGGCAAGGCACACGACCACCTTTTACTTTGAGGGGATGGCAAAAAGCACCTTACCAAGTGCCCAGAGAAAAGCAGAAATACTCTAAAGCAGCACCCATATGCACCACAAGCTGCATAGAAAGGTGCTCTCAGCCAAAGCATGGGCTCCCATGCCCAACTGGGGAAAAGAAACCCCAGCAAAGACAGAGCTCTGCCAAGCCAGGGGCAGGTGACTGGGTACCAGCTTGTTCTTTTATGTTAGAAGTCCTCAATCTTTTGAGCATCTCAAAAATTTCCAAGAAAGTAGTCATCCTGGTAAGGAAGGCAGAACTCAGCTTATAAAGCCCAGCATCTCAGAACCAAAGAGATCATCTACCGTGCACGATTTCTTGGAACTTTCATGTTTTACCTGAAAATGTCATGTGAATTTCATACATTACTTTACCATCGATCTCTGTGTGCTTTCATGTCCACACTGGTGCTTCTGGAAGGTACATAGAGCTCTGTCACCCCACTGTGGCCCAAGTGGTAGAAAAAAAAAAGCTCAGGGACAGTACCCAGGCCTTGAGTTTAAGCGCACGTGCACACACACACACACACACACAACTACCCACCACTTACTAAGCTCCTATTATGTGTCCCATTTGTCCAGCACATTCTCCCACTGTGCTGAGAAAGGGCAGCGTGACTATGGATCCCATGGATGCTGAGAAGGAATAGAGGCTATGTATGGCTGATAGGTTTGGGTTTTTTCTTGAATGGCTGGGAAACCTCCCTTTCCCTCACTGCAACTAGGTTCCCTTCTGCTTCCAGCTGCAAAGGAGAACCTCCAGCTTCAATTGTGAGTCACTGGCACAAAGCTCTGGCTCCCTTGTCAGAGCAAACATCCAGAAGACAAGTCATCATACATCCCAGAAGCACTCTGCCCACTGAGCTCAGGTGCAGCGTGGTAAGCACCCAAAGGCTCATCATGAAGTAACCTGGGGTCACAGGTCAGCCCCATGACCTCAGGACTCAAACTGAAACGATGCACTAACTGTACTTGGCATGTGGGCCTTTGGAGTGTCTAGTCATGAATCAAGCCAGGAATACAAAATATGCAACAAAGACTTGGGCCACATACAGTAGCACACATCCATGCTCCCAGCCACTTGGGAGACAGAAATAGGAGGATCTCAGCTTGAAGTCAGCCTGGACAAAAAGACACCAAGACTGTGTCAAAAACAAGCTAGGCAGGCATGGTAGTCTATGCTTGAATCCCGGAGGATCACAGCTTGAGGCCAGCCAAGGCAAAGTTAGTGTAAGACCCTATATAAAAACAAGAAAAAAGGATTGGAGGCATAGATCCATGGTAGAGCATTTGCCTAGCAATTATGAACTACCGCGTTCAATCCCTAGTACCAATCACCACAGAAGAGGACAATGCTGTCCACCCACTTCAAAGCAGGATGGAGAGGGAGGAGAAGGCCAGAGCTCTTGCCTGGCTGGCAGCAATGGAGGCTCCACAGGGTCTTCACCAGCCTACCCGTGCCAGTGTGACAGAGACCCTGGAGGCAGGTTTCTGGCTCAGCTGCAGGGGAAAATGTCTCACAGAAGAATCAGCTCCACCTGTCAATTCCATTTCCAAAGACAGACAGCTTTCTCCGCGCCGCAGCTCAGCGCCGAGCCTCCGCCGGTGACTTCTTAAGATTCAGATCAAAGGTGGTCTTACATACACGGAGAGGATGTCACAATTTAAAAAGAATTAAAAATAGATACAGTAATGGGAAACTTCAAACCGCTGAATATCCAAAAAGCAAAACTTAACACATGACAACCTGAAGGAGAAATGTTTGCAACTTGGATGACAAAGTGTCAGCAACATGAATGCAGTTTAATTCATACAAACCGATCTTACATGTACATCTCTCTCTCTCTCTTTTTAAGAAGAGAGAAGTCACCGAGGAAGTACAGTCCTGAGCTATTTCTAAAACATCTTATCCTCACTGGTAACGAGGAATACAAATGAAAATCAGATGTCATTTTTTCCTGACTGCCATTTTTCCCATTTTCTATACTACTCCATAGCGCCCCCTGGTGCTAGAGCACAGGCATGTCTCTCAATGTATAAAAGTAAATTCCAGGAGTGTCATTTAGGAAGATGTTCCCACAGCCCGCGAACATCATCCCCTTCCATCCCATAATTCACCTCTAGGAATCTATCCTAGGAAAAATCATCAGAAATGTGGAGCGAATAATTCAATGTGTCAACCTAAACAGCAAAATGATGAAGAAAATTTAAAGGGTAGTTCAATAAAAATTAAGTATGGTGTGAAAGGTATGACACTTTCAAGAATTAGTTGGTGCTGTAGGAAAAGGTTCAAGATAGAATATCAATGAAAAAAGGCAAACTCTGGGGTTTGAACTCAGGGTCTTAAGCTCACAAGTGTTCTACTATGTGAGCCAGGCCTCCCGCCCTTATTTCCTTGGTCTTTTTTTTTTTTTTCAGATAGAGTCTTGAGCTTTTTTTTGGGGGGGGGGGTGTCCAGTCGTGGGGCCTGAACTCTGGGCCTGAGCACTGTCCCTCAGCTCTTCAGCTCAAGGCTAGCACTCTACCACTTGAGCCACAGCACTACTTTTGGCTTTTTTTTTTTTGCTTTTTGCTTATGTGATACTGAGGAATCGAACCCAGGGCCTCATGCATGCAAGGCAAGCGCTCTACCACTGAGCCACCTTCCCAGCCCTTGAGCTTTTTTTCCTGGAGCCATTTCAAACCTTGATCCTCTACCTATACCTGCTTCACAGCTAAGGTTACAGATGTGAGTCACAATGCCCAGTCTGGTTTTCTAGATAGGGTTTCTATTGTTGTTGTTGTTGGACGGGGAAGGCTGGGCTGACCTCAAATGTCAATTCTCCGATCTCTGCCTTCCAAGTAACAGGCATGAAGCAGCATGGCTTCATAATAAAGTATTATTCCAGCATATGTATACACATATTCATGTGTTCATACATTTGAGATTATATATACATATATATAGTCTCATACTCATGACAATGATTATCTCTGAATAGTTGTATTCTATTTTCCAAACTAACAGAGATAGATGATAGATATTTAGATACTTAGATATTTAGATAGGCAGAACTTATATACGCATGTGTGTATGTGTATATATACATATAAACATCTTCATTTTTATAATATCATTGCAAACAAAGGTGGTAGGCAAAATTCTGCAAATTCTAATTGCACAAACTCTCTCCCTCTGCATATCCAGGCCCTGGGGTAGTAGCACCACACTACACTGAGTGACCGTCTTTGGCCAGCCATTTGATGTAAACAGGCTCGATGGCACTTGCTTGCCCTGCGAGCCATCTTCACTCCCTGTTCCTGAAATCTCAGGACTGTGGGAAGCCGGGTGGCCCTCTTGAATGGGGGAAGACACACGGCACAGGTGCCCACCTGACAGAGCACCGACCTGCTCACCAAGCAGGCCAGCAGCTGCCCACAGACGCATGAGTGAGCCCAGCCAAGGTCAGCCATAAAACCACCCCGCGGAGCCCAACTCAAACTGCAAACCCACAGACTCATAAAACAAATAAATTGTTGTTGTCTTAATCCATGAGGCTTTGGAGTGGTTTGTTATGCAGCTAAAACGAAATGAGATAGAGGGAAATATACTCTAGGAGTAAAATGGACAATCCTTCTTCTTGGGTCCATGTAGCATCTCTGATTCTAGGTTGTTATCTGTGATATGACAACAATGTGGCAGGCTTCACTAGTGGCTGTGAAACTCAAATCAGCGGATGCTCAGGGAAGTCGCTGACACACAGACTCAGTAAAGGAATAAACGAAGTGAATCTAAATTACTGCTACTTGTCAGTAGTTGCTGGGGGGAATTTAAGAACATGAAGAAGAAATGAATCCGATGCCTCTGTCTCCACTACATAGGAGTGGGTATACATTATTTTAGCATTTGTAATAGTTCATTACCATGAGCAGTGGTTAAAGGATAAAGCCTCAGGCCAGAATTTCAGTTGACGTCGTGTTAGAGATGTGTTGTGCACCCTCTTCCTCCAGCTTAGAATTTGTGGATAGACATCTAATCCTCCACAGCAGGAGGAGGAGGAGCCTTTGGCAGGGTCATGAGGTCACGGGGGCGGAGCTCCATGGATGAGATCTGGGTCCTTTTAAGAAGAGGCCAGTGATCTAGCTCTTCTCTTTCCCCTACATGAGTATAGCAAGAAGTGAGCTGTCCACAGTCCAAGACTAGGGGCCTCAACCATGTTAACACCCCAATCTTAGGCTTCCAGTTTCTGGAACTGTTGGAAAAAGTCTGTTTTTTCAAATTTCTTTATTGTGATTATAAAGGTGATGTACAGAGGAGTTGTCACATAAGTCAGGTGATGAGTACATTTCTTTTGGACAATGTCACCTTCTCTTGCTCTCAGTTTTTCCCTCCCATCCCCACCCACAAGTGGTATAGTTCATTTTCGACAAAGTGACTAATGAGTGTTCACCTTTGTCCCTCCATTTCTGTATCCCCCTTACCATCCCAAAGACAGATAAATGGAAAAGCAGGACAGAAAGAAAAGAAAACAAAACCAGCAACAAATAAAAAAAAAGAAACTTCTTGTTTCCATTTCCTGGAGTTCGTTTTGATAACTACTTTTGTACATGATCAGATGTACATAGGCATAAAAAGTTTCTACTTCTATAAGCCACCCACTCTGTGGTACTTGGCCTAGCACCTGAATGGGCTCGGGCATATCCTAACTCATTCATTGAGATTTTCACATCTTTACTAATTCCTTGTTGGTAAACTAAGTAATACCAAACTAATTCCTTACACCTGAGGTATCGGGACTAGAGAAGAGCTCAGGCTCACCGTTATGTTAGGTCTAAAACTAAAAGCCCAGTCTCCCCACCTGCACCTTTACAAATTGGGGCCCACCTCCTTCTCCCGCCCACAGCCTATAGCAGGCCTCATGCTCAGTCCTCCAGCCTAGTCAAGCAACCCAATAATATTCTCTTTTTATCATGTGTAATAAAACTTTTAACTATCATGTTATGAACATAATCATATATGATGGAAGTACAAACACATACTTAATGTGGGATATGTGTATCACATCCATGGTAAGATACACTTTCTCTATCAACAACATAAACCACACTGATAAAACTGATCCAGTTTAATGAAGGCAATGAGTTAGCAGAGAAACGATTGGATTTCTTCTTTAATGTACAGCTTGCTCCTCAGTAGTAAGATAATTAAGTAAATTAAAAATCAAATGAAATTATGAATCGAGTAAAATTTACATGATTGTCCATCAAGTGAAATTATTAAGTGAAATAATTTTGCTTGATTTATTTTTAGACTGATATTCTTGAGCCAGCCTACTGAGCTTCTACGTCTTAATTGTGCTGTTCCCTCTGATGGGATGTCCTTTCTACACTCAGATTCCTGCCCTGTCTCAGCACTCACCCCGGGAAGCTTCCTGAGAGGCTAGATAACAGGAGTGTCTCGCTCTCTCGTGCCCACAGGGTCCATCTGGAGCGGAGGCAAGGCCAGTGTCCTGCACAAGTGACTTGCTCAGGCAGCTCTCAAGGAGGCGGCCTCGAACAGCCGAAGTCCTGGTAGATGAGCGTGTAAGAATCCACAGAACTGTCCCACCTTGACCCAGGGCCTGTCTGGTCTTCTGAATCCCTACATCAGTCAATCACGATGGATGCCTTCCTCGTGGGGCTGGGGAGAGAGGACCGTACACAGCTCCCAGTATTTCTAGGGATAGAAGAGCCAAGGCACCAACCGCTGCCTACCACAGTCCACCCTCTGCTTTACCTTTCACCTTTGTTTCTCACACTATGCTCACGCCACTAAAGCACAGCCTCCTCCGGAATCTGATTGGTTCACTCTATGTAGGCATAGCTTCCTCCACATTCTGATTGGCTCACTCCATTTAGGCACAACTGCCTGTAGATTCTGATTGGCTCGTCCTACTTAAGCACAGCCTCCTCTAGAATCAGATTGGTTCATTCCACTTAGGTCCAGGCTTCTCCGGGTTCTAATTGGTTCACTTCGTTTAGATATAGCTTTCTCAGTATTCCCATTGGCTCACTAAACTCACCTTCTTTGGGATTCTGGGGAACTTAAAAGAGGACTGAGGCCCTATCACTGTGCAGGTCCTATAGTAGTTATCTGAAGCTCATTCTCTCCCCCATTCCACTGCCCATACTAAACTTCCCAGCACATCAGCAGCCCCGTGTGGAGTTCCTTGTGGAAGAGGAAATGAGACTTTTCACCAGAGAGGGTCCAAGCTCTAATCCCATGCCCTTATTAGGTTAGAGCTGTGGAACTTGCCTATTTACTGCTAGAGTTTTGTGTTTGGGAATGCCTGAGGGGTCACCTTGATGCCAAACACATTTCTCCCCACTCTTATCAGGAAGCATTAGAAGTAGCCATCTGCATTTCCTCATGAACAAAGGGGCCAGTCACTCCTGCCATATAGTAACTCCTTTCCTGATAACCTATTGGCACAAGGAGCCCAAAATAACCGGGCAGCAGCTGCAGCTTTGAGTTTGGTGCATCTTGCTGCAGCTTCTGATGGTAACATCTCTCTAAGAAACAAGACTTTGGACCCCCAGGTCCTAGCATTACAGGAGTAGACACAAGTCCCCACAGAAGCAGGGCAGCAGGGACCTGTGGAGACTTGTGTCTCCCTGCCAGCTTCTGGGTGCCTGCGGTCTACCTATTCTACAGCATGACTTATCCAGGCACTATGTATACCAGCAGCTATTTTTTTTTCAGGCCCCTTTATCAAGGGCTTCTTGAGGAAGGGGTCTGTTTTTGCTGATCTCTATACACGTGAGAAAATAGCCCACATTGTCTAACATACAACCAAGGTAAAGGAAGGTACTTTCTTATACCACGCATGCCATACCTCTGGATGGCATGACTTCAATTCATCACACAAAATAGTGACTATGGGAACAATGGATCAGCATTTCAGATTTTAAATTGGGACAATCTCAGGATGCCTGCAAAAAAAATAAAGTAAAATAAAAACAGTAACGACAACAACAAATACCAGCTAGCTAATGGAGCTAAAGAGCTGGCAAAACTAGAAAAACCCTAAGAAATCTATCAGGAAGAGGGAAAGGGATACCAGGATTTCCAAGAGTGCCGACCCTGGTTAAAACAATAAATGATAACAATCAGACGGAGTTGATGAGACTCATTCCCTGGCCGGCCAAGTTTCTCCTTATTTGGAAACTGGGACAGAGAGAATGTTACCAGGGGTTGCAACCTTGAGGTCTCTGTGCTTAGAACCAGAATTTGTACAGGTTCTGAGGGTGAGGGATACTGAGGAAGTTCCAAATCCACAGGGTTAAAGCCCTGTGAAGCAATTCATGAGACGGGAAAAAAGGGGGAGGGGGCAGGGAGGAGGGAGAGGAAAGCAGGCATGTTCATCATTCACCCTGACCTTCCAGGAATCTGCTGACAGACACAAAGTGCTGTGTGCCACTTTCTGCCTGGAACCTGGAGTGGCTGCAGTCTCTCAGAGAAGGGAAGGAAGGAGCAGAAATGGGGGAGGGGGATGGAAGGAGGGGAGGGAGGAGTTGGGGTGGGGATGGTTTGGGAGTTGTGTCCAGGGAGTTGTTGGATGCCATCTGCTGGTAGCAAAAAGAACTGCACATGCCCTCTGCCAAGAAGGTGAAAGGACTTGAATGTACAAGAGATCCATTTCATACCTTTGATGAGCCAGATGCCTCTCTGTGCCCTTTGCCTCCTCTGAATGTGGCATTCCTGTGAGAGAAGAATGTCTATGCCTATCTTACCATGGGAAACAGGTTCAGTGATGATTCACTTCACCAAGAGCAAGAATAGACCGATTGGTGGCTACTGAATAATCAGTCTGTGTTCTGAACTCAGAGTGGTTGGAAGCCTTCCTGGATGTAAATGCTAGCTGCATGCGTGGCTGAACGAAGTCGGGCTAATGTGTCCTTTTGTATTAAGTCTGCAGGAATCCAATGGAATCAGAAGACGAGAATGCAAAGATAAGAGCGGTAGCTGCGGTCTGGGCTGGTTCCAAGGAAAGAATGCCCCAGTGCCTGACCCGCCCTGCTCCCTTTCAAGCTGCAGCAGGACAAACACTTCAAAGCCCAGGCAGATTTCACTCCTTCCTGACCTCTGTCCAGCACTCAGCTTGTCCTCGAGGGGCCACACAAGAAAGAAAGCAGAGCTGGGGCTGCCCAGGCAGGCACTGGACTTCAAAGAGATTCAAACCAGACCAAGGTGATAGGTAACTGACCACAGGTTCTGAAGAAAGGGCCTCTGCTACTGAGCTACTTCGCGCCAGCCACCCGATGCTTTCTGCTCAAAGCAGGACCCTGGTTCCCTCAAACATCAGGCAACATTCCAACACATCAAGTCTTTTCAGATGGACTCTCTCTACTCATCCATCTATTCCCTCCCAACCTCACGCCTTCCCCCAAACACTGGGGCCTCTCTTCACATGGACATTACTGCTCAGGGGTGAAACTGTGCCAGCAGCTGACTCCTTCCAAAGCCAGCCTCGACATCCCTAAACGCTGGGATCTTCTGACATTTGGAATCCTTGTAATTCTTTGGCCTCCCTTGGGCCAACTTCTATTCAACCTTCCAGGCCCTGGCATGAGATTCGGATTTAATCTCTTGACTCCCCCAATTGCTATGTGCTGTGTGACTTTAGCCAGGAAGCCCATTTCCCTGTGGAAGTGTCCAATGGCTCTTCCTAGTCCTGATCATCATGACAGCTGTGCCACACGGTAGATTCCACGGCAGCCGGCCTCCACATGGAATTCTCGCCCTCCTTCATCCCACCTTCTCTTAGGCCCAAGAAGTCTGGCCAGAGAGGCTTCATAGGCTCCTGGCCACAGAGCCAGGAAGCCGAGGCACTACCCAAAGACGACTCTGGACCAGCACCGGAATCCCTCGGTCATTTTCAGAATAGATCCAGCTGCCACCAGCTGACAGTCACCACGCCCACATGCCAGGCCAGCCACGTGCTGGGTCCCAGATAACCATCTCCTGGCTCCATCAGAGCCCGCTCCAGAAAGCAGACCTTCCCGAGAGTGAGCTACAAACCTGTCAGCAGGCGCTGGGAATGCCTCCCACGGGAACAGCTCGCCCTTCTCGGGTCACAGGCGCGGTTCCAAGAGACTGGGCACACAGCGCCGCTGGAGGCCGGCCCAGCCAGCGCACACTCGCCCGATTGTGTGGGAACCCGGGGAGAAACAGTATCCGCTCTGAGATGCACAACGTGGCCATCGACCCCCCCAGCCCCCCCTCACAGGTGGCACCGTGGGGATTCTCAACAGGGGCCTGTCCAGGACAACAAGATACTGTTCCACAGGGAGCTCAGGGCCTTCCCACGGCTCTCCCGTCCACTTTCACTAAAGAAAAGAAAATCAGCAAGTGGAATCAAAGGAGCGCCGTCCTTGTAGAGCCTCAATAGGAACTTCATGGCAAGCCCCTCCCACCCCTCAGCGTCCAGGTGTTGGGGTAATAGGCATCGTCTCCACTTCACAGAGCCGGGAAGAACCCGACACTCATGGCCACCCTCCTCTCTCAGCCTCCAAGACTCAGCACTCCTCTCCAAGCCCCCTTCATTCCTTTGTCAAACACCACCAGGCTCGCTGGGTGGCTCACGCTTGTAATCCTTGCTACTCAGGAGGCAGAGATCTGAGGATCACCGTTTGAATGCAGTTCCAACAGGGCAGTCTGTGAGACTCTGATCTCCAATTAGCCAGCAAAAAGCTGGAAGTGGAACTGTGGCTCACGTGGTTGAGCACCATCCTTGAGTGAAAAAGCTAGGGAACTGCACACAGGCCCCGAGTTCAAGCCCCAGTACTGCTACCAACTACAACAACAAAATAATACCATGCACACTCAGGACTCACTGAGTACCTCCCATCGCCACGGCTCAGGCCCACTGGAAATGTCTCCACACTGTGTGGAGATTGGGCCCGGCTAGGAGAGGCACCATCTGCTTGAAGGTGGCTCTTCCTGGTGAACTTACCTAGTCTTCTCACAACCGTGGACATCTTCGAGGTGTCACCTGCTCCCCCGTGCTCTAGGTATAGGCGGGAGAGGCAGTCCACCGCATTGTGACTCTTCCTGCATTCCCTCAGACAGCTGTGGGAACCTGTGAAGGGATTGTCACCATCACCAGGCTGGAACAGAGAAACCCAGCCTGGCCCTGGCACCAGCCTTGGCTTTGAGCCACTGGCCCATTACACACACTGAGCTTGACCAGACAGCAGTGATCAATGACCCAGAATCAGGAGAGCAGTCATAGCACCGACCTGACACTGCTCCATCCATAGCAGACACAAACAGTACCTGGGTGAGTTTGGGGGAGGCGGGGTGGGGATTTTGTTTCATTTTATGCTGGTACTGGCATAAAACTGAGTTTTTTCACTCCAAGTGGGTACTCTACTACTTGAGCCACGTGCTCCAAGATAAGAGTCTCACAGGTGGGTCTGCCCATGCTGGCTTTGAACCATCACCCTCAGATCTCAACCTCCTAATTTTACAGATTACAGACATGAGCCACTGGCAACCAGCCTGGGCAAGTTTTTAATGCTATGTTTGGGGCCATGACATGATAGAAAAATGGCGGGAAAATGTCTCCGATCAGGAGACACGTAGAAATGCCCCCTCTCCTGCATGGCCGCCAGGAACTGCTCCCTCCTGGGAGGTAGACAGTAAACCAGTGTATGAAGAAAAAGACTTGCTGGGAATGCATCTAGATAGTTTTTCAAAAGTACAGCAGAAGCAGATTTAATATGGATTGAATCCTCATGCTCAGGAGGTTTTACATAAAATCATATCTAGTCTGTAGGACACACCAGTGAAGAATTGCCACCTCCATCTTACAGAGGAGAAGCTGAGACTCAGAGATTAACTAACACATTCCAAACCAGTCCTCACCCCACAATTCAGCAGCACCAGAAAAATCAAACTGGGAAAGATTTTGAAATAGAAAAAATTAAATTAGTAGGAGTTCTACCTAGAGGTTTCTTCCAGGCTATTTGTAAGTCTTTGAGCTGACTTCATACTGCAGAAAGTTGACAGGAATGTAAGTGCGGAAAGGCAAATGAACTTTGGCTTCTGGAGATGCTGTTGGCCACTGCCCTGTAGTTAGCCACTTGCTCTGAACGTATCTGCAAACTCCCTTCCAGTCTGCAATTGTCTATATTTCTATGTTCTTTGAATTCTTCATAGAATTTGTTTTGATAATTTGCTAGTACCTTCATTAATTAATGAGGTAAATAATACCTTTGGAATATATTCATTGCATAGTTCCACAAAATCATGATTTTTAAAACTAGGATTCAAACTCAAGGTTGCTGATTCTACTTACACACACACACACACACACACACACACACACACACACACACATACACACACATCAATGCTGATCAGGAGTTGTTATTATGCTCTCCTCCAAAGGCAACTGACCATGGTTGAAAACAATTTAAGTGAGCTCAGAAATACAGCATGTGCTTCGCATATTTAAGGACCTAAGTTCAATCCCTAGTATATGCACACACAAAAATAAGAAAGAAGGAAAGAAAGAAAAAAGAAAAGAAAGAAAGAAAGAGAGAGAGAGAGAGAGATGAGGAAGGGGAAGGAAGGAAGGAAGGAAGGATGTGTTTTCTGTGCTTTCCTGTCTCCACCTCTACCCAGTCCATAAAGCTTCAGCCCTATGTGTTCATGTTTCTCAGGGTAAACTGACACGTGATCAGACTAAACATGCAGGCTGGATTGAGGTGAACCAAACTGAACCCGAGCCCACCTGCCTATACCTATCCAGAAATATCTGCCTTCCCACAATGCAGCGCTCTGAATGGTCTTCCAGAAATAGCCCATACAGAAATATGAAGCAACCCTAGGACACCACACACACACACACATAGTGGAATTCTATGGCTCCATCAGAAAGAATGACACTGCCCTATTTGTTAGGAAATGGAAAGACTTGGAAGAAATTATATTAAGTGAAGTAAGCCAGACTCAAAGAAACATAGGTCCCATGGTTTCCCTTATCTACAATAACTAGTAAATGTCTAGGACAAGCAGAAAAGCTATGTACATATGACCATATAACCTGATGCTAAATGAAATGAACCCCAAGATAGGGACACAATAGGTTTTATCTTTGTTGTTGTTTTTAATGTACTTATAATGTACTATGTAATTTTTTTGTCTCTTTGTATGTTCTTCCCACATGGTATAACCCCTGTTTTCACTGTATTTGATTCCGGTGCCCTGAACCTTGTATATACAATTTTCTAATTTGGGGAGGGCAAGGGAAATAACAAAATGCTGAAAGAAGGATACAGGTTGACCCCTTGTAACAATGGGGGGGGGGCAGAAGGGATAGTAGGGGAAAAACCAAGGAGTGGGTAACAATGCTCCATAGGAAATATACTCACTACCTTACTCTGTACCCCTCTGTACAGTATCTTTACCATAAAACATATATATATATATATATATGTATTTTTTAATATGGTGCAACTGAAGACAATTAACTAAAATGTCCTGTCATTTGTGGACGACTCTGCCCGGTAGAATAAGCAGGTTGTTGGCTATCTTGGGCCCTGCTCTTTATCAGCTTCAGACCCAAACCAATGACGTGGTGTGATGTTGCCGCATCCTGAGCTGTAGACTCAGTTGCGCAAGTGTGCCTATCTGGGGGACAGAATAGTTATTAATTAAATTAACTCCTCCATCACACTGTTCTGAAAACACATCCTGGCTTTATTTCACACTGTAAATAAGTTCAACAATGTCGTCAAAAGCCATTCTGGAGAGATTTGACAGTGATCCCAGCCACTCTGAAAAAATGCTTCCAAATGTGGACACTTGAGCCTAGCTGGCCTTTATTTATTTATTACTCCTAGGTAGGAATTAAGAGTCCAAGTCATTTTCTATTCAAGTTTCTCCTTCTGCTGGGTGCTAGAGAGAGGGGTTTGGGTAAAAGTAGGTTTCTGATGCATTTCTGCTGAAATCCTACCTTCCGCTGGCTGGCTGACTATCATGCTTTTAAAACATTTGTATCTCGTGGGTTCTATCTTTCCAAAACTCCACTGAGCCAAAATTATCCCTAGCTCACAAAAGTTAGGAAGCTCAAGCAAATTCCATGTCCCTCGGTAGATTCTTCCAAACAGAATTATGGCGGCTGGACAAATTCATTGCATAATTCAGATCCCAGGAAAACATCTGAAAGGTAACAGGGCACGAGAGAATAAGGAAAATAAGAGGGAAGCCATGAAAAAGGCAAACACGATGACAGCCTTCACAAACGCCAGTATAACTAGCCAAGTGTTGGGAGTGACTTTTTTCTAATTATCTTTAAGTAGGCCCAACGAGTTACGATTTAACACAGCAGTTTCTGAGTGCAACACATTCAGTGTCCCTCCCGTGGTCCCTCCGGTGACGGCGTCCATCAACTGAGCTCTGGACCATGGCCGCTCTCTTCCAGCCAGCTTCAGAAGCCTTAAGGGTCTTCCTCTTTGAAAAAGAGGCACCTGTCAGCCGGGCACCAGGGGCTCACGCCTGTCAGCCTAGCAACTCAGAAGGCTGAGATCTGAGGATCATGGTTCAAAGCCAGCCCAGGCAGAAAAAGTCCGTGAATAACCAGAAGTGGCGCTGTGGCTCAAGTGGTAGAGTGCTCACTTTGAGCTGAAGAGCACAAGGATAGCGCCCAGGCCCAGAGTTCAAAACCCACGACCTATGAGAAAGAGAGAAAAGGGGGAGGCATCTGTCTGCCTTTTCAAAGAAATCTCATTTCTGACTCCCCAGGAGTCTTGGGAACCAAAGTATTGGATCTGTCTCTAATCCCTCCTGGTGGCAGAGGGTGACATGTTTATTGTTAGCTTTTGCTTTCCTAATAACTCCTTTAATTTTTTTTGCTGCTTTTATGTTTCTCAAAAGATAGACTGTCCTAGCAGAGAGCGACAAAGGCTACATGGTGTCCTTCATATGAGGAAGCAAGAACTCATTTTTTATAAACGTATAAGTAAATACTTTGGTAAGTATTCAGGGTACATAAATGTATTAGCAGAAATAGGGTTGTACTGTTCATAAAGCAATGGAAAGACCTGGAAAAATGATGTTAAGTGGAGTAAGTCAGTCCCAGAAAGACAAAGGATGCATGTTTTCCCTTGTGTGCAGAAGCTAGGTTTAGTTTATAAGCTTCTAAGTGTATACATGCAAGTGTGGGCGGCATGCAAGTGTATACAAATGTATTCCTTGAACATGGCAGATTCAAGGGAGATCTCAAATAGTGCAAGTCCTTAGAAAGGCAAACACAAAGTTCAAAAAAACACACGCCAGGAATCAGGTGCTTGAAAGAGGTGGGGTGGGGTCAGGGGAAAAGGGTGGAGAAATGAGGAGGAGAAGTGGAAGATGCAGTTAGGACAATGAGTGAGGCTGGCCAAGATGCATCATAGTCAGAGACTGAAGAACGTCAAGTCCTTGTTACAGTTCCTTAACGCGGTTTGTTTTTAAGTTGAGTACCTGCTACACACACACACACACACACACACACACACAAAGCAGACCGTCTTTTGTAAAATAACCCCTCTGCCCCGACCCACAAAGTTGTCTATCTTTCTAGAGATAAAATCCACTCACAGTGCTGTGGTTAAACCCACAGTCTGGGACTTTCAGTTCCACAAGGCCAATCAGTTTATGATGTCAACATCTGCAAGTCACTTGGACCCCAGGTAGGCACATAGAGTCAGACTCCACTGACCTGGTCTGGGACGGGGTTTAGGCACACACCATCTGCACTATCCCCCTTCCCGACTGCTTTGATGGCACAGCCCATGATAAGAATCGTGGCTGCTGAGACCCACAAGGTAGGTCTCCAACCTCTCTTGAGTAGCAGCCACAGCTGCCATTTTGGGGGAGGGCACCAAAGTCGCTGTGTCATGTGGCATAAGTGGAGTTCAAGGTGCACAGAGAGGGGGTCTGGCAGGGTGTGCACCCCCCAGAGAACCCCACCTTCACCGGGTGCCGGTGGCTCACGCCTGTAATCCTAGCTTACTCAAGAGGCTGAGATCTGAGGATCACCGTTCAAAGCCAGCCTGGGCAGGAAAGTCCATGAGACTCTTCTCTCCAATTAACCACCAGAAAACCAGAAGTGGTACTGTGACTCAAAGTGTAGACACTGCCCTTGAGCAAAAGAGCTCAGGGAAAAGCCCAGGCCTTGAGTTAAAGCCCCACCAGACAAAAAAGAAAAAAAAAGGAATCTCTCCTTCCTGGGAAACATACAAAGTGTGTTCTCAAAGAATTCTAGCCTCAGTGTGTCAGAGTTATCATCTACTCCATTTCCATCCTTTGGTGGGATGGTTGGACAAAATGAATGGCAACAAGTTTCCACCTCCTTTGTGTGTGCTAATTCTGAGGCTGGACATTATTCTGAGCTTTTTTGCTCAAGGTTACAGCTCTACTACTTGAGCCATAGCTCCATTTCCAACTGTTTTGTTGCTTAATTGGAGATATGAGTCTTACACACTTTCCTACCTGGACTTGGCTTCAAATCTGTCCTTAGATCTTAGCTTTCTGGGTAGCGAGGAGGACAGGCTGAGCCACTGATGCCCAGCTCTTCCCATCACTTTTTACAGTTTCTGCTGGTGGTAGATATCTCTCTTCTCCTGCCTCCTGCTGCCCAGCGTTGTTTCCATTGGCCACCTCCGGCGACCTCATCACTATTCCTGAAGACTCCCAGCCACCCCCACACCTTCCCTAAAACCAATACCAATAGAATACAGGATGAGGTTGCTACTGCAGATCCCAGGATGCCATAAAGAAACTACAAACCAAAACATGAAACTCCAGGTAAAATTCCACTTCTCTAAAGCACACAGCTGCTGCCACCGAGGCCCGGACGGCTCTGGTCTGGGCTTCGCTCTAACCTGAGTCCTGTCCCTCCTCGCTCAGCAGTCAGGGCTTGCCAGCCTCTGTCACAGGCCTCAGAATCCCACAGCCTCTCCGCATGGACATGGGCCTCCTGAATCCAAATGGGATCTGGAAGGCCTCCTGGCCCCATTGAGCAGCCCAGGTTCCTTCCATCTTGTGGCTCTTCCCGTAGGAAACCTTGGCTTCTAGTTGAGTTGATGGATAGAAATGGGAAGAAACCTTTGTATTGCTTTGGCTCAGAGGAACACCAGTCACCACTGCTCTAATCCCACAGACAAGAGTGTCCTGACCCCACCTGACCCAGGAGTAGGGGCAGGGAAGTGCAGGCCCATGCCAGCAGCCCTTCCCCAGCAACTCCACAATGTGGAACAAAAGCTAACTTGGTAGAGGACAACCAACCATCACAGCTGTCCTTCCCAGCCTCAGAGTCCCCGCACTCCATCCCTGACCCCCACAACACAAAAAATAATCTCCAAACCATCAGCACATTGGATGTTAGCGAGCAGGTACTCAGTGCCTGAGAGAGCTCCCTGCCTCTGTTATTACTGTACTGTAATACAGCCATGGCAGAGATGGAAAGCAGAACAGCTCAGCTCCCGCCCTTCTGTGCACCCATCAGCTGGGCTCATGGTCTCCATCTTCTAGAACATGCTGCCTGGGCTCCCTGTTCCCACCCAAGCGGACTGGGGCCTGCTGATCTTGCACAACAGAAAGGCAAGCTGTGTTTGGCGTGAGTCGTGGGGTCTGGTTTATATTTGTTCCTGGTCAAAACAGGAAGTGCTCACCCGATTTTTCAAGAAAAAAAAAGCATATTTGTCAAAACATGTTTTTTAAAAAGCAAATACGCACACTGGTTCAACTCTGAGTAAGACGTGGACATTGCTTGTAGACTTTCTCATGGCCTCTTCCCAGGGGCTGGGCCAGGATGGGTGTTGAGGCGTTTCTTGGGAGTGGAGCTCGGCTGGCTCCTGCTCGCCCTCCCTCCCCCCAGGCACTGCCCATGACTGCCCCTCCACCGCCCATGACTGGCTCTCTCAGTAGGTGCAGAATGCAGCTGTTAGAAACCACATGACACAGGAAGATAACTCCGATATCTTGCTAGATTTGGGAACCTAGGTTCTAGCCCTCTCAGCCTTTTATGTGTGTGGGGGGGGTGGGGACTGGAGGGGGGAACTTAGACAAGACTCCGTTTCAATTTCCAGAAAATTCTTCAATAAAATACCTAAAAAGTGGCCTGGAGTCCAGGCACAAGTGGCTCATACCTGTAATCCTAGCTACTCATGTGGCTGAGATCTGAGGATCACAGCTCCAAGTCTGGAGGCTCTTAGCTTGGAGAAAAGATCAACTAGTGATCAAAATATGGTTCAAGTCCCTGAGAGGCTGGATGAGCTGTTCAAAGGCACATGATGGTGGATACGTTCTGTAAGCACACTGGTGATGACAAGTCCCCAGGACTTCCTTTCAGGAGCCCCAAATACATCAAATAGTTCTCAACTGAGTGTTTCAAAAAGCCATGGCTGCCGGGTGCCGGTGGCTCACACCTATAATCCTAGCTACTCAGGAGGCTGAGATCTGAGGATCGTGGTTCAAAGCCAGCCCAGGCAGGAAAGTCTGTGAGACTCTTATCTCCAATAAACCACTAGAAAAACAGAAGTGGCGCTATGGCTCAAGTGGTAGAGCACTCACCTTGAGCTGAAGAGTGCCTGGACAGCACCCAGGCCCAGAGTTCAAGCCCCTCTACCAAAAAAGAAAAAAGCCACGGTTTACCCACAAGCACCGGTCACCCTCCCAGACACAACCGCTTCCGTAAATGTTTGTTTTCCCTTTTCAAGCCAGGCATTAGTTGGCTCACACCTGTAATCCTAGCTACTCAGGTGGCTGAGATCTGAGGAGCACAGCTCAAAGTCAACCCAGGCAAGGAAATCCATCAGATTCTTATCTCCAATTAACCAGCAAAAAGCCAGAACTGCTCGAGCACCAGCCTTGAGCAAAAAATGCCAAGGGACAGGCCAAAGCCCTGAATTCAAGCCCCAGTGTCTGTATGCACCTGTGCACACACACACACAGTTTTCCTTTCCCACAGTTCACATTGGTGTAGGCTGTGCAGTGTCACCCCTACGCTGCCCCATGAGTCAGAATTGCAACTGCCAGACATTAGCTAGTCCCTCACACTGCTGACTAAAGGTGCCGCAGCAGGCAGGGCCAGGCCTTCCTGACACCCAAGTCAAGGCTCTGGCCCCCGCTTCCTCCCCTCCACGAGGTCAAGGGCATCAGACAGAGTCTAGAGCTCTCCTGTCAGCCAGTGTCAGAGGGGTGGGAAGGTGGGTGGTCAGCTGAGATGGACGCCCACTGACACCTCTCTCCTTGCCAGGCCTCATGCTGAGATCTCTCCCCCAGCTCTACTCAAGGATGAGACACTCAGGAGAGAGCTCTTTAAGGATGTTGAAGCTGTTCCCTTATCCCGTTGCCCACTGTCTGCAATAGATGGCGCTGTAGGAATCAGAGATAAGAAGGCCTGTCTCCAGTATCAGGAGGAAGCTATGACCCCCACTCCTGATACCACCTGCCCAGCTGGCTCTCTCAGGCCAGCAAAACCATACAAGACTGTTTTGTCCAGTTTGTTTTTGTTGGTTTGGCAGTAGTGTGGTTTGAACCCAGCTTCACATTTGCTAGGCAGGTGCTCTAACCCCTGAGCCATGTCTCCAGCCTTATTGTCCACTGGTCATTTTTGAGGTAGGAATTCACTTCCTGCCGGGCATATGTCTGGACACGATCTATCTGTGTGAGGCTTCCCAGAGCTACCATCAACAAGCGCTCTGACCCTGTGCCAAGCTCTTCATTTGCAAAGGAGTCTTGAGAGCTCTTCTGCCTAGGCTGGTCTTAAACTTCCATCCCAACTATCTCAGCCACCCAGCTTGGTAGGGATTACAGGCATGAACCACTGGCACCCAGTGAAATGAAGTTTTTACAATAGCTTTGATATGAGAGCAAGAGTAAAAGGAGAGAATCTCCTACTCACCTCCTTTAGCCAGTTGGGGGGAAGGAAAAAAAAAAAAAAAAAAAAAAAAAACCTCCATCTTCAAACAGGTGTCAACAAGTATGCAGTTAACAAGCAACTCCTCCCCCTCCCTATAGGAGGAGGAGCTCTCCCTCAGGTGGGAGCACTAAGTCTTCACCCACAAGATCGGAGCAAAGGACCACCAGGAGGGAAAGCCCTGGGCATTCCCAGTGTTGGCTCCGTTGGATGCTTTGCTACTAGATTTCAGAGTCTTCCCAAAGTCCCCACCTTCCTAGAGCCAGGAAAGGGAGGTGAAAGGAATTATTAACAGAGCACGTTTCAAGCCATGGCTACTTCTAGCTCGATTTTTACCAGGGAGCCCAGGAGTTGCGGTGGTAAATGGACGCCTGGGTCCCACTCAGCCCAGTTATGCCTATCCATCCGTCAGCAGGACAGGACAGGAAAGGTGGCAGCAACCAAACCTACACGAACGCTATCAGTGGCTCGAGAAGCCCAGTGGCCATGCATTCTAAACCAAGGCTCTGTAGCACTCAGAAAAGAGAAGAAGACAGGATGACGATGGCCAGCATTGTCCCTGCCGAACGCAAAGGCCCTTGTATCCAGCCTTGGGAAGGCTGAGGTGGGAGGAACATGAATTTAAGGCCAGCCTCTGCTATATAGTCTCAAAACCCAAAAGGTTCCCCCATCCAACTCGGTCCCCAGGGTCCTCTGAGATGCTGAGTGGGAGACCCTCACCGGCACAAAAATCTGCAACAAGACAGGCACCAGTGGCTCACACCTGTAAACCTAGCTACTTGGGAGGCTAAGGTCTGAGAGTTGCAGTTTGAAGCCAGTCTTGTCACAAAAGTCTGGGAGCAAGACTCAACTCCAGTTAGCCACCATAAAGCCAGAGAGCAGCTGTGGCTTAAGTGGTAGAGCACCAGCCTTGAGCAAAAAAAAAAAAGGGGGGGGGGGATAAGGGACAGTGCTCAAGCCCTGAGTTCAAGGACCAATACTGGTATGCGCACGCACACACACACACACACACACACACACACACACACACACAAATCTACAACAGTTTATTACTAGTTTATTACCTTATTCCGTATTCATAGGGAATAAGGGCTTCTCGTGACTACATCAGTGATGTTGATGATTTACAAAAACAGTCCATGGTGCTCAGAAGTTAAATAGTTGAGAAATGTAACAACAGACACAAATGCATCTATTATAAACTCAAACCACGCAGTTTCCCTAATTGAACATTAGTGTTCATTAGAATCCTATTAGGGCTATAGTTTTATCTGCACTTAATTTTAAATGTAGTTTGGTTTTTTAATTGCAGAAGAGCTATTGTTTTATGTTCGTGTGCATTTCAAAAAGAATGACATAAAAATAATTTCTTAGCTGGATGCTGGTGGCTCATGCCTGTAATCCTAACTACATAGAAGACTGAGATCTGAGGATCCCAGTTCAAAGCCAGCCTACTCAGAAAACTCTGTGAGATTCCTATCATCCAATTACTCAGCAAAATGCAGGAAGTGGAGGTGTGGCTCAAGTGGTAGAGCACCAACCTTGACTAAAAAAGGCAAGCAAGATAGCACAGCCCTGACTTCAGTACTAGCACACAAAAAAGTAATAATACTTTCATTTAACAGTAACATTTTGAAGATGACTCTTTAAAACATGCTATGTAATATATGTGTCCAGCTACAGGCTGGCTTATGCTAAGAAATTCAGATAGCATGAACTGATCTCTGGAGGACTGGGTAAAAAGCACTTCTGTAGCCAGGCGCCAGTGGCTCACACCTGTACTCCTAGCTACTCAGGAGGCTGAGATCTGAGGATCACAGTTCAAAGCCAGCCCAGGTAGAAAAGTCCGTAAGACTCTTATGCCCAATAAACTACTCAGAAAAACCTAGATGTAGCACTGTGGCTCAAGTGGTAGAGTGCTAGCCTTGAGCACAAAGAGACTCAGAGACAGAGCCCCAGCCCTGAGCTCAAGTCTCAGGACCAGAAGAAAGGGTGGGGAAAGAGGGAGACAGAGGGGGGAGGAAGCACTTCCATGCACAATAAATTCTACCTGGTGTGTGTGTGTGTGTGTGTGTGTGTGTGTGTGTGTGTGTGTGTGTGTACACACATGGGTAGGTGTGCATGCCCATGCCAGTTATGAGGCTTAAAACCAGGGCCTGAGCACTATCCTTGAGCCTGTTTGTGCTCAAGGCTAGCACTCTACCATTTGGAGCCATAGTGCCATTTTCAGCTTTTTGATAGTTGATTGAGGATTACAGTCTCACAGACCTTCTTGCTAGGGCTGGCTTTGGACCTCAGTCCTCAGATCTCAGCCTCCCAAGTAGCTGGGATTACAGGTGTGAACCGCCAACACCCAGCTTTCTACCTGTTGTCTTTCATGGGCCACCTGGCATGGAGACCCCAGACTTTAATCCACAGTGACGTCTCCTTCAATAAAGTAGTTTCAACCTCCTCATCTAATCAATGTGTCTTTTTTAGTACACCCCCAAAATATGAATCCACAAGACAAAGGACAAAAGTGAAAATTACCCAGTGACTCCCCAAAAGGAAAATATGAAACCCTCAAACCAACAAACGTGTGACTTCAAATGTATAAACCATTTCTTCCCAGCTTGGCTCTGTGGACCATCTCGGAAAAGGATGTTTTTACAATCAGGGCAGAAATATGACTGGCTGTTCCCACATTTACATTTCTTTGTTGCAAAAAAAAAAAAAAAAGAATGTGACTTGTTGGGGTTCCAGCAGCAGAGAAAGCAGCAGAAGTGGTGGTTACTTTCCAATGTGAACTTCAAACCACAATCTCCGGTGCACAAAAGAAGAGCGTGAGTCACAGGAAGAGGCCACTTGTTTGCAAAACTCATTAGAAGCAATGCAGGCTGAACGGGCTTCCTGCTCAGTGAAAAGATCCTGGCATCGTGACAAGCCACCTCAGGGCTCTGACCATTAGAAATCTGGGCACAGCCAGATCTGTTCTGTCCCTTGGACTCTCATGGCCCTCCCTTCCCACCCCCCTCCCCTCGGCTGCCTGGCCTGCGCTGCCTTCCCAGTCCTGTGGCTCACAACTGAGAGCCCAGCCAAGGGGGCTCAGGCCGTGTCCCCTGGGGTGAGTTTCTTGGCTCCTTTTCTTCAGAGTGGCTGAATCAAGATGTTCGTTCCAGCCAGGCACCAGTGGCTCACACCTGTAATCCTAGCTACTCAGGAGGCTGAGATCTGAGGATCATAGTTCAAGGCCAGCTTGGACAGGAAAGTCTGTGAGACTCTTAGCTCCAAGGAACCACCCAAAAGCCAGAAGTCAAAGTGTGGCTGAAATAGTGGAACACCAGTCTGGAGTGGAAAAACTAAGGCACAGCACCCAGACCCTGAGTTCAAGCCCCAATACCAGGACAACAATGCTCCTCCCCGAGAGGAGGGCTGGGCTGCGTGAGCCTTGGGCTGTTAGAATTCCTGGCCTGACCAGTTAGATGCAGGTCAGTTGGGAGCTGCAAAAGGACACAGCCTCCATCTAA
The DNA here is from genome assembly GCF_019054845.1 of Dipodomys spectabilis. Classification (NCBI taxonomy): domain Eukaryota; kingdom Metazoa; phylum Chordata; class Mammalia; order Rodentia; family Heteromyidae; genus Dipodomys; species Dipodomys spectabilis. The sequence continues at coordinate 5,944,461 of NW_024870743.1, read as the reverse complement.
CATGCGTGTCTCCATTAAGCACGCCTCAGACTCCTTCAGAGGACTCATTCAATCAGGTGACAGACCCCCAAATACTGCTTGACTCTGTAGGCCTAGCCTAAGAGCCTGGGATCTTGTATTCCTCCAGGACTCTCTGGCGGGCAGAGATGAGACTTGGAGAGTCACAAACCAACATGGATTTCAGATCTAAACAAATAGCCACAGACTATTTCCCCCCTTCAAAGGCAGTTAATGATTTGGACCCCAGGATTTAGGGCCAAAACAGCCCCCACTAAGGAACTATCGGTTCTTCCCACAAGCGCAGTCCACAGCTGGCTGGGCTCCAAGCCTAGCATTACAGCCCAGGGGCCTCTGTTAAAGTGGAGCCAGCATTTTCATTTGGGTTGTTGATTTTTTTTTGAAGGCTATGCAGCCATACCAAAACCAATTGTGCCCCCAGGTGGTCAGTGCGTTCCACTGACTCCCAAGACCAGCTGCTGTCTGGGCTTAGGCTGGCTTCTAGAAAACAAGTCCCTTGGCCAGCTCACAATGCAAGTGACCCAGAGTGCTACTTCTGATGCCACAGGACTGCAAGGCGTTAGAAGCAGATCAAAACTAAAACCCCGGTGGCTCTTCCCTTCCTTCTCCAAGTTCAAGGACAAGATGGAGACCTAGTGCTAAACACAGACGACCTGAGTCAGAAGGTAGGAGGGCCAGGGAGAGGGGTCCAGCTCTCAAAGGGAGCTGGTTACAACTGCGGGCCTGCTGGAGTGAGGCAGGTTCTAGGAGCTTGCTTCATTTTTTTTCCAAAGGAGCCACGTTACTTTCTCCCTCCACAGTGTCCCTGGGCCCGCGCTTGCCGGAGTTCTGCACACCGCCCCTTTAGAAAAGGCCTCCGGTACAAGGTGGTGAGCACATCCATGTTTGAACATCAAACTGATAACACATTTCCAAACCTGGGGAAGTTACCAGTGAAGTCCTAGGAAAGATGGGACGCTGGCTCTCCTGCCGGCCTGTGGCAGCGGCGTACACATGGTGCAGCCTCGGGTGCCAAAGGGGGGTGAGGGAGGGCGAGAGGTGCGTGCGGGCATGGACGGCACAGATGACAGCTCACACTAATTGGTATTCCACAGTTAAGAGCCGACATACCTCCCCGATGTCCAACAAGACGAGCTCTTCTCCAAAGTGTACAGCATTAATGCTACAGATGCCCAGAGATGAACTGTGGTAGATTGTGAAGAGTTGGGCCTCTGTTCTCCTACAAGGGCCAATAAGCTTCCATTTCTCCCAGAAATGCTAAGGCTCGGGCAGGTAAAACAACAGGAAGTCTCTGACCATGTTGGCATATAGCATTAGAAATTATGACTGAGCCAGGTGCCAGTGGCTCCCGCCTGGAATCCTAGCTACTCAGGAGGCTGAGATCTGAAGTTCAAAGCCAGCTCGGGCAGGAAAGTCCATGAGACTCTTATCACCAATTTAAACACCAGAAAACCGAAGTGGTGCTATAGCTCAAAGTGGTAGAGCACTAGCTATGGATAGAAGAGCTCAGGGACAGCACCCAGGCCCTGAGTTCGAGTCCCACAACCAAAAACAACAACAACAAATTCACACAGCTGGTTTGCAGAGAAGTCTTTCATCCATCTCGTTTATTCCAATATTTTCTACTTCCACATTGGGCACAATGCAATGAAATATTACAGTGATTTTCAGCACTGTACCAGCATTTACAAATATAGATCAAATGTTGTACAGAAAATATACTTTGAAGGAGGGAGCTGAACCTAAAAATCGAAAGGTATAACCTTTGAAGATATAACCATTTTTGTGCAGGGCTGCCTATTTTTCATTGTGTGTGATGAGCATCTGAATACTCAGAGCCATAGAATGGTTCATTAAGAAACATGTTGCCGCAAACCAGTATTCTAGCCTATGATGTTGGGGCCACAAGTTACAGCATACACACAGACAGCCCGACCCTGGTGGCTGCTGCCCCCATACAAATCCTTTTCAGAAGCCACGAGCAGATGCTACTTCCACAGCCTGGCCAGAGTTCCCACTGGACCTGACAGATCTGAGAGTGTGACTTTTTTTTTTTAAGGAAGGGGAAGGGGGAGGGATGTGGAAGTTTAAGGTACATCAAAATCAAGAGTGAGGCGATGCATGAGCTCAGAGCTCCTGTGGCCTGCAGAGGGTCAACACGGGGTAAAGTGCATGGGGACAGACACCCTCTCCCACAGCCAGACATCCTCCTAAGTGCTAGGGAGAAGCCACCCGAACCCAGCAGACTGCATTAGCATGTACATGGGTCATAGCTCTTAAAGTCCAAAAACAAAACAAAACACCCTGGTGGCAGAAGGGGAACACAGCCTCTAGGGGGCACTAGGGAGCAAGCCCAAGGAGTTTTTTAATGCCTCCAAAAGGGAATCAACTTGTGCATGCCTGTGTCTCTATGCCAGTCTGAGATTCCTCTGGCCGTCTCCGTGAACCACTCAGGAAAGGTCTGTCCCTCATAGAACCCACCTGGAAGTACCCACCAAGGAAGCAACTCTGGATTTTCTTTCACAGAAAGAATAACATTTCGTTCAACAGTTCCATCTTTGGCCCCCTGTGACTCTTTAACAATGAACTTTAAATAGTAAAGCATTTCAGTCCAGGGAGGATCACGCTCTTTAAAAAAATAATAATAATGATAATAATACACTGGAAAGTCAAGCACAATCTTTTACCAAAATAATTCCTTCACTTTTCACATTGTTCTGACCACAAGTCAGTTTATTAAAGAAGGATTAGCTTAAGAGAATGTCACTCAAATTAGTACTGTTTCCCTTGTTCTTGAGTGGACAACATTAAGGGAAATAAAGTACTTATAAATTCTTAAAGGTCAGGGTATCAGTTAGACAGAAGTCTTTGGATCGTCTAGCATGCTCATCTGTTTAATGTAACCACGACAGCTGCAATCAAAAGAATACAGCGAGAATGCTTACAACAGAAAAGTCCAATCGGAGCAAAGCAATAAATAATACCTACAAAGAATAACACTTAACTGTTTCTCTTTAAATCAACTAAGAAAGAAATCAACATCGTCATCATTTGGCCTAAGTGCTTCTCACAGTCCCCTTAGCAGCCCCACCTTGCTGGGCGGGTGAGCTGATCAATACTGCCTCAGAAAAAGTTACCCCTACTCGACTTTAAGGCTTCGAGAGGTTACTGAGAGCTAGACACCGTGCACTCCAAACGAAAGTTCTGTCACAGATGCGTTAAGGCATAAATAAGCCCAGCCTTGAGGCAAAAACAATGGGGACAGAAAGGCCAACTACGCAGGCTAGCTTTAGCCAAAAGAATTAAAGAACTCAGGGCCTACAACTGAGACTAGCCAGCAAATAACTGCAAGGTAACATTCACAAGGCCAAGGCCAGAGGTCAGACCCAGTGAGGTCTGACTGGCTCGGATGCAGGTCATGTGACCCCTCACAGCCCTCGCCCCACACACGGGCAGGGGGCCTGGACGTGGCTGTCCTGCGCATGCGCCCCTCCTTAGCCACAGATCATGTACTTCTGGCGATCCTCACGGGACACTGTCCGCAGCAGGACATGCTCAGACAGCCCTCTTCTGCAGGGGGTCTCTCTGCCCACACTGCGCAGCAACTGAGAACTAGCACCTGGGCAGGCTGTGAGCGAGGCATTGTGGGTATTATGCCCCCTGTGAGAAGCATATCACACATTATAACTGCACCCGGCTCCTGGCCTGTCCCCCACGCCCAGCTTAGAAACGTCACCCCGGACAAAGTGGGGCAGGCAGGGCAGAAGAGAGTGCTTCTCAATCTTGCTAAGAAAAATGGCCACACTGTGGCACTCTGGGGTCCCCACAACCTATTCTTTAATGGGTGACACCCAGTCTCCGGCACCATCACAAGGGCCGCTGGCTCAGGTCAGGCTGAGGCAGAATGAATGTCCTGGTTTTCAAAAGGCGGCGGCGGCTCTCTCCAGAAAGTGAAGTTGCTGAAGGTGTCGGAGCAGGGGAAGTCTGAAGAATGGCCTCGCTTCAGCAGTGGGAACACGTGGTCCACCACCTCACAGAGTCTCACGTACCTGGAAGGAAAATGGACAGCGGTGTCACAGCGGCCACGCGGCGTGCAGCTGGGACTCAGGGCCGCATTACAGCGCAGGGGGAAAGCTAAGCCCCAAGCAGTAGACTCCCAAGCAGACCCTGAGAAAGGCTGCAGTCCTTCTAGGAGGACATCTTACCAATTAGCTGGAAGCAAAAGAAACAAAGAGTCTGCAAAGGAGGAGAAGTTCTGTGGGTGTGGGGGGACTTGATTGTGCAGATTCTCTTCAGAGACCCCCCCCCGATTCAGGTCACAGGGTCCTTCACAGCCCCCACCCCCCCACACACACACACAGCCCAGATGCATAAGGGGAGAGAATGCAGAGGATCTGGGGAGGAAATCAGCATGGCAGAGGATGGAGGGAAAGAAGTCACAGACAAAGCCGGCCTCTGGAGCCAAAGACAGAGACGCACAGGCCCTGGGGTCAAGGCCTTGTTCAAGCTCTGTCACCTTGTACAAAACCACCATTTCCTCCATTATCAAAACAGTTGGCTGCACTGTTAATATCAGTACCAAACAGAATAATGCACGCAACAATAAAATAATGTGTACCGCGCACTTGATCAGTTTGCTCAAGAGCAAATCATTAATAGGTCTTGGGGGAAAAAAATCCCTGCTGGTATGTTGGGATCAAGAAGCTTGGTATTAGTCAGTGCCTACCTTGCTGTGTAAACTTGGGCAAGTATCTTGCCCTTTCTGAGCCTCAAGTCCTTCATCTTCTAGTGTGTGGGTTTCTTACTGCTCCTCCTACAGCCTTTTCTCTATTCCCAGAAGATGCTGCATAGCAAGTTCCATGGCCCGAGCTACAGCTAGAAAGCTGAAACTCTGCCTTCTCAGACTTGGAGGATGGTTCCACTCAGAACCTGGGATACACCAGCCTGCCCCCCTCCACCTTCGCCCCGGCCCTGCATGCCCTACCTCCCACCCTTCCCCTTCCCCCCTTCCCATGTGCTGGGAACGGAAGGGGCCTTGGGAATCCAGACTCCAGGAATTAAGCATGTTCTGGGGCAAAAATTAATTTTTCATATGCTGATGTGTACTTGTGTGTATGCATGTGTGTATGCACAGGTGTGTGAGTATGCATTGATAGTGTATGTGATAAGGTGTGTGTGTGTGTGCGTGTGCGTGTGTGATAAAGAGCCTCCAACAGGCTCATGAGAAACTGAGCCAGCACAAAATGGGAAAATCTTCGTATAAAACCAAGGCTTGTGTCTTTCCTGGGTATTAGAACAAACCAAGTGTTTAAATACCTCCTGGCTTTAGGGCTCCTGTGTGTGAGGCCTGTGGCTGGGGCAGAGGGCGGGGCCCTCCTCTGCCCGGGGTCTGCCCATACCAAGCAGGTGGGGGAGGGGTGGGGCCAGCTCTGTCCAGGTGGCCTCTCCCGGCTCAGGCCCTGCTGCTCCTGACGCACAGTGGGAAGGAAGGCACCGCGTGCTGCTCACATATGGCCCCGTCTCTGAACACCACCCAGACATCTGACCAGGCTCCCAGGGACAAGCACCTGCCTGGCTTAGAACTGACTGTGGATGCCAGCAGACAGCCCTTAGCGAAAGCCTCTCCTCCTCGCCGCCCGCGCGGTATGCCACCTCTGGCAGTGCACTATTAGAGACCCCAACTAAAGCCAGCACCAGGGCCCTCTGGGCTCTCAAAATCAGTGGATGGGCAAGTGAGGGGCTGGACACGCGCATGCTCCTCGCGGCCGCCCACAGCCACCGGCCTCTATTGACAACCCGGTACAGCCCACGACGGTGCTGTAAATATCCCAATGCTCCCCTCCCCGCAGGGGCCCCTGCGTCATCGGGAGACTGGGAAGGCTGGGGGTGGTCTCCACATGGGGAAGGGCCACACAGCATATCCTCAGGGCAGAGTTGAGGGAGGAGTGGGGTCGGCCAGGAAGCTGCCTGACCATCACTGTGTGGATAAAGGAGGGGAGCATCCCCGCCCCCCCTCTCCCTCCCACACCCCTTGAGGCCTACTTGGGCTGGGCCTGGCTCCGGGCTCAGGAGGTTTGTGCATAGCCATGGCTCCCTGGAGCTGGGAACCACTCATGCAGCTGAATGTCAGTCCCATTGGAACAAAGACTATTTTGAAAGGAAAATCTCTAATCCACCTAAAACCATGGGAAGTACCAGGCAAAAGCTGGTAGGAATTTGGCAGAACCAACTCCCTCTGCATGAAGAGAGTTTGACTCAGCTCCCTGGGTGGCACAGGCCAGCGCCTGTGACCCAGGTGAGCAGAGCTCGGATCAAAGGCTGTGCAGCCGCTGCAAGGGACTAGGCCGGGCACTGGTGTCTGCTGGGGCTCTCCCAGCCGGGGGGCACCCCAGGGAGATGCGGCAGAACACAGAGAGCTTTCACAGGACTCCGATGGGTACTGCACGCCAAACAAATCCAGCCAGGCACGGTGGTACATGCCTGTAAATCCAGTGTCTGGAAACCTGGGGTCGGGGGATAGGAAGTTTGAGGCCAGCCTTGGTTTTGTGTCTTGAAACACAAAGTAAGTAATCCATGGGCTGGGCTGGTAGCTTAAAGGCAGAGCACCCACCTAGTGGGCAGGAGCCCCGGATTTTAACCCTAGCACTGTAAAAACTAAAACTTGAGAACGAAACCATCAGTAATCTAGTTTAGCACACTGACTAGGAGAAACTTAGCTCGAACCAAAAATGCAAACAGGATTCTTGACAATTACACTGGAATAGGAACAACTTGGTGAAGAGATACTTAGCTCTTTGTCTTTAAATTCAGCTTCACACATCACAATGGGCTTATATTTCTAATGCATACTGTAGGCTTCCAAACCAAACATGGCAAATGTAAACAACCAGTTTACATTCATTCCATTCCTTTCCTGACAGGCTCTAACCCAGGGGTGGGCAACTAATTTCTCTGCCAAGGTACTTTGGCTATTTATGACATCATTCCTTAATAAAGACAGCCTCAGAAAGCAGAAGAAAAGCACCTGAGAAGCACGTGTGGCCTTCCTGCCCTGGGTGGGCCTTAGACAGCCCAACCGTGGGGAAAGAAAAAGGATAGTATTTCCAGTGTGAAGACGACTTGGGGATGTGATGTTACTCCACTTGCCTAAAAATTATTTGGGACAAAATACAGGCAGCTACACTATCTTTTTAAAGGAATTAGTAGTCAGGTACCATTGGCTGATGCCTGTCAGCCTCACTACTCTGGAGGCTGAGATCTGAGGATCATGGTTCGAAGCCAGGCTGGGCAGACAAATTCATGAGGCTCTTATCTCCAACTAACCAGCAAAATGCTAGATCCAGAAGTGTGATGCAAGTGATAAAGCGTAAGTTGGAGCAAAAGAGCCAAGAGAGGAATGTAAGACCTTGAGTTCAAGAGCTAGGACTAGCACAAAAAATATGGACACATGCATGCATGCATGCATATACATGCATACATACATACAGGAATTAACACAGAGGCAGAAAAGGATAAAAGAACCCTGCTTCTGGACAGGAGGGAGCTCCAGTCCAGCCCCATGGGAGCAGGTGGTACTCACGAGGAAATGTTGGTCTTGGCATGCTCCTGAACCAGCTCGCCTTTAGGGTTCACAGTGAAGATGCGGTTCAAGGACACCCCCACTTGCTTGTAGGAATACACATCCTGTGTTTGTACAGGAAACATGACATGTGGGTTAGAGAGGGAATGTGATTCCATGCTCAGGACCAATCTGAGCATCTGGTGGGTGTGGGGAGGGGGGTGTACGCTCCAGGTGTCTCCCTCCCTCCCTCCCTGCGCTCCTGGAAACAGTGAGGTCTCCCACTGTCATGCCTCGGGTTATTCTCTGAAAATCTGGTCATCGTTTTTAAAAGTAGGAGAATTTCTGGATGAACAGCTACTACTCAAGTTGTACTCTCCAGACTACTGAACTTTCCGGAAAATTTGGACCAAACACACAAAATCTCAAAGGCTATTTTATACCCTAGGAGACTAGAGACTACTCCACTCTTCAAACATGAGATGTCCAATTCAGCACTGTGGTCAAGATCCATTGTGGGCTTTCCTTCTGGTAGGAAGGATCTAATGCTATTCAACATCGCTAATTGCACTAATTTTAAGTAATGTGAAATTAGAAGTTTAATTGTCCCCATCCCCAGCTTCAAACCCAGCAGCCAACCTTCAAAGAAAACTATAGAGGCCATGCGTGACTTCATTTTTCATCTCTGCCTAGGGACGTGGCATTTACCAGGCCACCCCTTACAGGACAGGAAGCTGGCTGGACACATAGTCAGGTCACAGGCTAATGTCCAGAGCTCATCCAGACCCTACCCCACCCTTACCGCCGGCCGGTTTCCAAAAGCAGCGTAAAAGGGTTCCGTGTTTGGGAAAAACAGGTTTTTGATGTCTGTCAAGCACTGGACTTTAAACTTTTCTGGCTTCTTTTCAATCACCTCTCTGTTAAAAAGGAACAAATAAGTAATGGATTAGCCTGACAGGATAAGCTTTGTGAGTATAAACTAATTGTGGAAGCTATGAAGACAGTCCAGCCAGACCAAAAGAGCTCTAAACAAAATAGAATGTACTTGCAGCCCCAGTACAAAGCAAAGGCCAAGGATCAAGTTCACCCAAGAGCTCACCCACTGTCTAAGGGGCAAGACTCCCTGAGCCTAAAGGAGAGGGGGCAGACACCTCCAAATTCATTCTATACAACCCCACAGCCTAAGCTGGGTAAGATGGTTCACACCTGTCATTCTAGCTGCTCAGGAGGCTGAGATCTGATGACCTCAGTTCCAAGCCAGCTCAGGCAGGAAAGGTCATAAGACTCTTATTTCCAATTAACCATCAAAAATCCAGAAATGGAGCTGTGGCTCAAATGTATCAAAAGTGTCAGCCTTGAGTTAAAAAGCTAAGCAACAGTGAGAAGCCCTGAGCTCAAGTCCCAGTGTCAGCATGGGGGGGGGGGGGGGGGGGGGCCCTAAAGAGAAGTAGGCCCTAAGTACAGGCCAATCTCATCTATAAACATAAAGGCAAATATTCCAAGGATATCTGTTTATTATGCAAAGTGTGGTGATGTACAAGACCCTCAGTTATTCCAAAAATGCAACAGCAATGTAATACTGATTGCTGCACTACAACACATTATTGAGTTGAGATGGGAAGATCATCTCAGATACACAAAAGGCTTTAAACACAAATTCCACATCTAGTCAGGATGAAACTCTTAATTTTAGAATCGAAGTAAATACAGAGAGAGACAGTGACAGAGAGTGTTAACTTCCTATGAACACTATTACTAGTAAAGATGATTTCCATCATGATTTTAGTTCAATGCCATGCCTCTAGGCTTACCCAGAGCAGTAAGATATAAAATAAAAATAATAAAGATTAGACAAGACTAGGGAGAGGAGCTTTCATTATCCAATCACACAAAGACTGACGGGCAGGCACCAATAGCTCACCCTTGTACTGCTAGCGATCAGGAGGCTGAGATCTGATGATCTCTGTTTCGTTCTGCTGGAAAAGGATTCTGCTCAGTTCAAAGTCAACCCAGGCAGAAAAGACCCAGAGACTATTTTTTTTTTTGTCAGTTGCTAGAACTCAGGGCCTGAGCACTGTCCTTGAGCTCTTTTTGCTCAAGGCTAGCGTTCTACCACTTTGAACCATAGCACCACGTCCAGTTTTCTGGCAGTTAATTGGAAATAAGAGTTTCAGGGACTTTCCTGCTTGAGCTGGCTTTGAACCATAATCCTCAGATCTCAGCCTCCTGAATAGCTAGGATTACAGGTGTGAGCCACCAGTGCCTGGCTCTAGACTCTTATCTCTAATTGATCACCACAAAGCTGGAAATGGAGGTGTGGCTCAAGTGGTAGAGCATTATCCTTGAGGGGGAAAAAAAACTAAAGGACAGCGTCCAGGCCTCGAGTTTAAGCCCCAGGACCAGCAGGCACCCAGACACACATCCTACAGAAAGGAAATAACCTCCTTGGTCCCAGGCCACCATGCCTTGATGGGATACAACCTCTCCTCTAGCAGTGAAGACCTTGGCCCACCCAGCTTCTGGATGATGTGAATCTGTCCACGGGCCCAGGTCACTGGCCCCACCCACCTGGCATGCTGGCCACCGTACACAGCATATGCTAAGAAAAGCACCATATTCCAAAGCTGTCACCATAGCCAGGACACAATTTCCTGAAAATATCTGGATTGCTTTTGAGATCTATGCTGCTGTGATAACTCTTGGTACTGAAGATACACACTTTTCCGTTGTTTGCACAGCAAGCACCAAATCCACTTCTCAAACTCAGTCAAATCCCACCCTCCAAAGCCTTGCATTGGGACTTTTGGGTTGGTTGGTTTGTTTTAGCCTTACTAAGGTCTGAACTCAGAGCCTCATGCTTACTAGGCAGGTACTCTACCACTAAGCCATGTCTCCAGTCCTCATTGGGTCTTAAAAACCAAATATATGATCATTCCACCTTTTCACAGGGACTGAAGTCCTGAAGCTGATAAGCAGGTGAATGGCCCCATCCAACCATAGGGGAAAAGAGTGTCCCCAGTGCTCCCTGGGCCAGAACTGCCTTAGCTGTCTACAACATGGCCGGGAGGCTGACGGGGGGGAGGGTACTGGCCAGTGGTCTCCTAGAGAACTATTAAAATACACAGTGCCTCTAAAACTCCGGGAGAGAAGAAGGGTGTGTTCCAGGCAGCTACGGCCAGATGGGTGGCGTGGCCGGACAGGCTCCTTCAGCAGGCTAGGCTCCCCATGAGATGCAATCTGAGTTGTTTCTCCAAGAGCCATTAAGACTCAGCCAAGCTTCTCAGGGACAGGGGTGGAGAGAGGTTTCCCCAGGTAGAAGAACAAAACGAAGGCTATCTGGAAATTGGAGCCAGTCGGTCCCAGTGAGATTCCCAAATAAGAGAGAAATGCATCTGCGGAGCAAGAGGAGACAGGCCGTGGAGAGCCACCCTCGTCAGCAAAAGAACCTGAGATCGACCCCAGAGCCCCGCAAACCAGGGAAGGTGCTGGCAGGAGAGGCGGGGCGGGCCCGGCACCCACTCTAAAGTGGGGACCAGAGAAGAATCTGCGCGTTCGTGCAAACCATCCAGCGAGGGAGGGAAAGCACAGCGCAGGCGCAGAGGTCCGGTCTGTGTCTGGGGAGGGCGGCACCTGTGCAGGGCGGAGAAGAGGCTGCTGGGGCTGAGCAGCAGCGGCCCCTGGGGCAGCACGGTGCCCCTCTCGTTGACCCAGTGCAGGTAGCCTCGCGTCATGTCTGCCATCCCGATGGCCCGGGCGGAGCAGTAGAGAAACTTATATCCATTCCTGAAAGACACAACACGTCCACATGTAACGGCACCACCAGACTGAACGGCAGGCATCGCCCTCCCTTCACATCTATCTGCTTCCCGAAGGAGGGCAGGGGTGTGTTCTCCATGTTGCTGAGTCCACAATGCCACACCACTGGGTTTTCTGCAGAGAAATGACCCTCAGCTGGGCACCGGTGGCTCACGCCTATAATCTTAGTTACTCAGGAGGCTGAGCTCTAAGGATCGCAGTTCAAAGCCAGCCTGGGCAAGAAAGTCCATGAAACTCTTATCTCTAATTAACCACCAGAAAACTGGAAGTGGTGCTGTGGCTCAAGTGGTAGAGCACTTGCCTTGAGCTGAAGAGTGCAGGGACAGTGTCCAGGCCCAGAGTTCAAGCCCCACATCAACCAAAATGACCTTCAATGCCACTCACTGTGACTCATCTGTAATCCTCAGAACACCTGGCGGGTGGGGGCTACCTTCCCTCCCACACTACCCCCTTGCCCATCCCCCCTCAGGGCCCTGTTCTGCCTCAGTGTGTCTATCACTAATATTACGTCACTGTTCCTCATTTCACTCTCTCTCTTTAATCCATTACCTCCAGGAAGATGTAACACCATGCTGGGGCAGTGTGGGGCACACAGGGAACAGAAGTATCTGGCACATGGGTGAATACAAGCCACCAACTCCACCCCACTTATGTCTCCACACAAGAGGCCGTGTCTCTACACCTGTCTAATATGCCGTTCTCGAAAATCAAGGAGCAGGAAAAGTTTTCAGACAAAAACAATCTCTCAGCTTGTTTGGAACAGAGGGCTGCGTCTGAATATGAAACAGGCTTTTGAATGAACCATCTTTGTATTTCAGCTGTCTAATTAATGCAAGTTTTAAGAAAAAAAATCACCATTTCTGTGCATAGCTCTTCACATCAAAGTCTCAAAGCTGCACCTGCAAAGGTCTGAAAGGTTCGTTTTATTCAAACTTGATTTTCAGATCCATTTTGGAGTTCAACTATGCACCTGAGCTGTTGTCTCCATGTGCTTACTCTGCACAAAAGCCCTTCCTAACTTAGCTGGAACCTCAACTGGAGATGGTCTACTGTGAGAGGGGAACCATGGCTGCTGGAGGCGGAATCCTCCACCTACAGTGAAAGCTGCCTGAACCGCCAGCACATGCCCACCAACAATCTTGTCCCTTAGGACAAGACCCTGTGCTCAGAAGAGCAAACAGTGGCCAACCCATGGCCCCTGCACAAGTCTGAGGCTCCTTGTACTCTCCGCCAATCGCACTGAAACCCCACACTGGCTGGCAAGCCCGTGGGCTCAGCATGACCCTGTCCCTGCAGGAGCAGAGAAAATCAATAGCCAGAGAAGTAGAACACATGACAGAGCGGAGGTGGCTGGAAGACAGGAAGGGTCAGCGATGAACCTTCACTACCATCACCCGGAGGCCACCAAGGTTCCCGGCAATTCCACTGGGGCTCAGGGGAAATAGCAGGAGAGATGAAAGAGCAATCTCCACTCCCACTAGGTAGCAGCGGTGATATCTGTGTCCAATCTCCACCCTGCTTTTACACCGACCGAATGTTTGCCCCTAGGAGTATCCCCTAAGACACGATCCACACAGCCTGGGGATACCAGGAGCCATCCTTTTCAAGGACTGTAATGCACTTTAGGCAGTAGTCAGCTGCGGAGGTAGCCAGGGTCTCCAATTGGGGATTGAGACCATGGATCCTGCACGAGGACGCAGTTCTGTAACACGGCATGAGCAGCATTCCTGGCCTCCGCCCACTAGATGGCGTAATACATACCACTCATGACAGTCAAAAACGTTCCTGCCACACTGCCACGTGCCCTACAGAGAATACAATACCCTCCACTGGGGGTATTGTCAAGAGAAGGGACTCTGTGTCCTCACTCATAGTCCTAACAGGAAGGGCAGTCACCTGCCCCTTAAGGAAGAAAGGACACATAGAAACCCATGCGTGGTCTTGGTCTGGCCTTCCAGTCCCTCGGCCCTCGGGTTTCTCTAATGTGTTAGTTTGGGGATTTTGGTTTGGGGGAAGGGTTTGGTACCAGTCTTGGGGCTTGAACTTGGGGCCTGGGCACTATCCCTGAGCTTTTGTACTGAAGACTAAAGCTCTACCACTTGAACCACAGCTCCACTCCTGGTTTTTTGCTGGTTAGAGGTAAGAGTCTCACAGACTTTCCTACCCAGGCTGGCTTTGAAACATCTTCAGATCTCAGCCTCCTGAGTATCTGGGATTACAGATGCAAGCCAGTAGCACCCAGCTTTTTTTTTTTTTGGGGGGGGGGAGGGTTCTTCCTTTTTTTTCTGCTAACCAGGCTGGCTTTGAACATTGATCCTCAGATCTCTGCTGAGAAGCTAGGGTTACAGGTGTGAGCCACCAGCACCTGGCTTCTCTGAGGCACTGCTTACCCACCCACCCGCCCGGCACCTCCTTTCCCTCACACACTGGCTCATCTCTCACCCCTGCTCCGTCCACTGGGAGCCTTCCCTTGCCTTTGGAATGCCCCTCATCATGAGGACTCAGCTCACCTGCCACCTTCCCTAGATGCCAAAACACCAGCGTCATCCCATGGACCTGCCCCTGGCTGCCCGGCTGCAGCAATGCACCTCCCGCGCCATCACAAGCCCCTGAGGCGATGGGCGTCCTCAGTGCAGGGAGCTGCGGGACCAGAGCTACCCAGCTGTGGTATGGTCCCTGTGCACTGCAGGTGTGCAAGTCTAGCCCGTTCCTCAGACTCCTGCCTGAGGCTCAGCTTGGAAAAACAGCACTCAGCCATGGTACACACGCACTGTACCATTCCCCAAGCTGACCCAACAGCAGGGCATATCATGGCCAGCACTGGTCCTAAGGGATCATCTAGTCTACTTTCCTCCATCTTAGAGATAAGGAAGCCGGAGCTCAGAGTAAGGCATGCTCTTAGTCCAAGGGCCTCCTTCTGGAATCCAGCCCTAAGACTTCCAGTAAACCTTCTACTCAACATGTCCCTCTATTCCTTATGGCAGAGGGTAATGAGTATAGTAAACTAAAGATTTGAGGTAAACAACAACAACAAATGCTGTGAATATTGAGCCCCAGTGGTTCGAGCCTATAATCCTAAATAATCAGTAGACAGACTTGAGATCTAAGGATTGAGGTTCAAAGCCAGCCAGGACAGAAAAGTCTGTGAAGGTATGGCTCAAGTGATGGAACACCAGCCTTGGGTGCCAGCAGCTCACCCCTGTAAGTCCTAGCTAACTCAAGAGGCTGAGACCTGCAGATCCAGGTTCAAAGCCAGCTAGGGCAGGCAAGTCCATGAGATACTTATCTCCAGTTAAGCACCATAAAGCCATAAGTAGAGCTATGGTTCAAGTGGTAGAGCTCTAGCTTTATGAAAAAGCCAAACAAGAACAGAAGGCCCTGAGTTCAAGTCCAAGTACCAGCAAAAAAAAAAAAAAAAGGACAGTAGGACAGGACAGGAAAGGAAGAAGGAAGGGAAAGAAGAGAGGGAGGAACAAAGAAAGGAAGGAACACATGAAGAAAGGATGGATGCAGGCAGGCTGCGCTTTTTTAATAATCTAGAAACAGATTTAATCCAGAGTCAAAGAATGCGCACCCTTGCAGGCTTCTTTCCATTAACTATAAATACAGCAGAGCACCAGAAGCTACCGAGGAGGCCAAGCGGCAGAGGGCAAGGCTGCACTCGGGTCAGGGAAGGTTGGGAGGCCTCCCTGGAGGGCCTGCAGAGGCTCCAGCCCAATGCCACAAGTGTTTCCCGACGTGTTAAAAGCATTCCAATTAAGTGCCTGCTTCATCCCGGCTGGCTGGCTGGCTATCTTTGGCACCCCATGAACACCACCTATTTCTTCTACAATGGTTGACTCACCTATACCTCCTTTCTAGTTGCCTGGTACTGAGTTTAAGTCTGGAATTACTTAGGACTCTCCACCGCCACTCCCCACTGCCACTGCTGCTCCTGGCTTTAGATGCCCCGTTCTTCATAAGCCAGGAAGCCACCCACCCCATGCCAGCAGGAAGAGGCTGTGCACATGGCACGGGGGGCCGCCACAGTTCACAGGGCCTGGGAGCCAAGCGCGCATACTTACTGGCTCACTTTATGGTACAGCTTAGCGATGCCCTGGTGGGTCCAGTCCTTCCCGAGTGTGGGCAAAATGTGGCCAAGGGTATCTGATCTAAAACAGGGAGGCAATGGGGGGGTGGGGAGAGCAGAAGACAAGGAATAAAATAAGAAGGTCATTGGAAGGATGGGCTTTTTGTCCAGATTAAACACATCCATGCCTCACAAAAATACAAACACACAGGCCTCACAGTCCAGTGGCGCACACCTGTAATCCCAGTACTTGGGAAGCTGAGGCAGGCAGGCAGATTGAGAGTTCAAGGCCGTCCTAGGCTACATAGCAAAAAAATTAGAAAGGAAAACTAGGGGCTGGGAATGTGGCTTAGCGGTAGAGTGCCAGAGTTTAAGCCCTAGTACACACACACACACACACACACACACACACACACACCACTACAGACTATTATTAAGCCAGGAACTAGTGGTCCTAGCTAGGGCCACTAACTTAGCGGTAGAGTGCCTGCCTAGCATGCACGAAGCCCTGGGTTCAATTCCTCAGTACCACATACACGGAAAAAGCAGGAAATGGTGCTATACCTCAAATAGTAGAATGCTAGCCTTGAGCAAAAAGAAGTTCAGGGCCAGAGTTTAAGCCCTAGTACACACACACACACACACACACACACACACACCACACACACACACACACACACACACACACACACACACACACACACACACACACACACACACACACACACACACACACACACCACTACAGACTATTATTAAGCCAGGAACTAGTGGTCCTAGCTAGGGCCACTAACTTAGCGGTAGAGTGCCTGCCTAGCATGCACGAAGCCCTGGGTTCAATTCCTCAGTACCACATACACGGAAAAAGCAGGAAATGGTGCTATACCTCAAATAGTAGAATGCTAGCCTTGAGCAAAAAGAAGTTCAGGGCCAGAGTTTAAGCCCTAGTACACACACACACACACACACACACCACACACACACACACACACACACACACACACACACACACACACCACTACAGACTATTATTAAGCCAGGAACTAGTGGTCCTAGCTACTCAAAAGGCTGTTCAAAGTTCCTATCATAGTTCAAAGCCAGCCCAGGCAGGAAAGTCTGTGAGCTTTTATCTCTAATAAACTATTCAGAAAAAGCTGGAAGTGAAGCTGTGGCTCAAGTGGTAGAGTGTCAGCCTTGAGCAAAAGAAGCTCAGGGACAGCGCCCAGGCCCTGAGTTCAAGTCCCAGGACTGGTGAAAAAAAAAAAAGAAAAAGTATTTTAAAAATTACAAAGGAGACTCACAAATTTCTTGAAAGCTCAAAGTTCAAAGAACCAAATGAGCTGTGCAGAGAGGGCTACGGTACCAAAGAAGGGCACTGATCATGGGCCTAGGTTCAAGCTTGCCAAAGCACAGGAAAGGGGGACTAACCAGTGTTTTTTTTTTCTGGGGGGTCCGGTCATGGGGCCTGAACTCTGGGCCTAGGCGCTGTCCCTCAGCTCTTCAGCTCAAGGCTAGCGCTCTACCACTTGAGCCACAGCGCCACTTCCAGCTTTTTTTTCTTTTTGCTTATTTGGTGCTGAGGAATCGAACCCAGGGCCTCATGCATGCAAGGCAAGCACTCTACCACTGAGCCACCTTCCTAGCCCCTAACCAGTCTTAAAAAGCTCTCTCCAAAAGCAACTATACCAGGGAGGGTACGACAGGAGACCCAGATGCAAACAGCCACACCAGGAGGCAAGGACTGCCCCGCAGAGCAGCTCTCAACAGAGATGCCACCCCGAGGGCGGGCCACCCAGACCCCAGGGCCCATGCAGAGGCCAGGCCCACCTGGTGATGGTCCCATCGATGTCAGAAATGATGACTTTGTCGTCCCAGTTCCACAGGTAGATGGTGCCCTCACAACGGCAGGTGCCCTGGTACTGCGTGGTGACGCTGAACACCACGTCATTGGGGCCATTCTTCAGCTTCAGGCTTTTCTAAGAAAACATGAATCATGTGTCAGCTCGAGGGAAGACCCCAAAGCGGGTGTCTGGCTTCTATCCTGAGAAAGACGTTAAGAAACACACCATCCACCTGGTCGTGCATGGGGGGGTCAGAATGGGCCCTGGCACTTGCTAGGCTAGCACTCAGCCACTCCCAGGCCTTTTGTGCCTAAGCATATTTTTCTAAAAAGGCCTCAGACTGTCATTGGGATGGACCTAGCCTGTAATCCTCCTGGGTACACCTCCCCATGTGGCTTGGATGACAGGCAGACACCACCACACCGAGCTTTTAGTAGAGATTGGGGCTTTCCTAACTTTTGTCCAGGTTAGCCTGGAACCTTGATCATCCTGCACTCCCATCTCCCAAGCAGCTGGGATTGTAGGAGTGACACACTGCACCCTTATTCTAGTTCGTTATGGGTCCTGACAGGCAAATTAAGCCTCCACTTTCTCTGGCCCACCTACACTGCCGCTCTTCCCCTTTCCACAGAGCGTTCTGCTTGCAAGGACAAGGCTACCATGATGCAGCACTTCTGGAAGAGTTAAGTGATGTGCCACAAGAACTGCATAGGCAGGCACCAGTGGCTCATGCCTATGCTCTTAGCTACTCAGTAGGCTGAGATCTGAGGATCATAGTTTGAAGTCAGCCTGGACAGGAAAAGTCCATGAGATTCTTATCTGCAATTAACCAGTAAAAGAGCTGAAAGTGGTAAGCCTTGAGTGAAAATGCTAAGAGACAACACCCAGGCAGGCCCTGAGTTCAAGCCCCAATACCTGCGGATGTGTGCGCACACACACACAGTAAAAAGAACTCCGGGGTAAGTGATATCACACTGAGGGCTCCGCTAGATCAAGGAAGAAGTAAGGCTGTATAGCGCCAAATAAGGGATGGTGGGGTCCCGAGAGGGGGTAGGCATGCGGGGGGGTGGGGGGGGGGGAATAAAAGGTGCCAGGAAGTAGAAATGGGAACCATGAAATAGGAAGAACTTCAGACGTGCCCCCAGAGACCGAGGACCCTGACTGCCGTGAGGTAGAGCCTGCGCGTGCGCGGGGACCAGGGGCCTCACCAGCTGCTCGGAAGTGAGCCGCAACGTCTTCTTGTAGCTGACATTTGCCAGAAGAGGGAGGTGGCTGGTGCTTGATGGCTTGGCAGCTGCGTGCTCCTCGTCACTGGAGGATGACTCGTGCTTTATCCTAGAGCACACAGTGATGTCACCGCCCACTACAAGATGCATCTGGGTAGCCACTAAAAATGCATTCGCTCTGAGTCAATGACTCAGCCAAGCGGATCTCTCCCGAGAACCGCCTCTCGGGTGGTCATTGACCATATGGTTTTAGATTTATCAATGAGCCTGTGCTGCAGCCCATTCATGCATCGCTGCATTATTCATGTAGGGGCTGCCTCTCCTCATTTGCTTGCCCACTTACTAGCTCTCATCACTCTTTTAACCAACAGACCTCTTTTCCTGAGAAGCAGTCAAGGCTTCTAGCCTAGGCAGCTGCTAACTGGCATGACTCTACTGCTTCGCTTCAATTTCTTCAGTGGCTGAGGGCCAAGTCCTCAGAAGCCAAACTCATTAGCTCTCCAAATTCCAAATTATTAGGGCACTTCTAGGACTTCTACACAGGTGCCAGTCACCCTACCTGAACCCCTGGCAGGCCACCCCACCAAGAGGAGGCCATCTTTGCAGACTTAGAACCCACAGGCTCCTTGGGCTTTAAGTAGAATGTCTGCTTTAGGAAGTTGATAAGTAATTCATTGTGCCTTGGAGTAAAAGCCTGCAATGACATCATCTTCAGCCCAGTGATACTAGCTCTGCCTCTCAGGACCACTATCTTCAAAAAGGTCTTAGTGCCCGGCCTCAGTGGCTCACACCTATATCCTAAAGGTGTTTGGGAGACTGAGAATTGGAGGACTGAGGCTGAGGCCAGGCACACAGAGAAGTTCTCAAGACCCCTTTCTCAACCCATCATCCCATGCTACGTGGGAGGTGGAGAGTGGAGGCCTGTGGATTGAGGCCAGCCCAGGCAGGAAAGGCTGCGAGAGTCTGTCTCCAGAGGGAAGCTGGCGTGAGGGAAGGATGCTCATGCCTGTGATCTCAATGACAACAGGAACATAAATAAAAGTAGGCAGACGGAGGTGTGGACGCAGGCCTGGGAGGAAAGTGAGAACCTGATCTTAAAAATAGTGAGTTAAAAAAAGGTAAGAGGACTGGAGGCACAGCTCAGTGGCATGATGCCAGACCAGAAAGTGGGAGACTCGAGTTCAAATCCCAGTGCTGCAAAAAAAAAAGAAAAGAGGTCTTAGCAGCCTACAACTGGATGGAAAAGGCTGTGGGCCCCAGAGCAGGCATGCCCCAACCCCTCCCCATCCGTTAGCACTGAATTTGGATACACACGGTCCTCATCATCAAGTTACTTCCGTGGGCGCTCAACCTCTAGTTTCCTCTCATTTCCATGGTCATAAGATGGCCACGGGCCCCTCACAAGCCTCCACCCAAGGAACGTCTCTACACCCAAGCACTGCCTATGCTGGAGAGGTGAGCGGGCACACTGCACACGGCACCCACTGCTGCATAGGAGACAGGTGCTTTGTGCATCTCATGAGCCGCTTCCTCCCTCAGGACAGCACCAAAGGAGTTGCGGGGAGGAGCCCTGACTAAGAGATCAGAGCCACTGACTACCATCCATCCACACTGAGTCAGCCATTGGCAAAACAGGAAGCAGGCTCGTCCTGGTGCCCTAAGGCTTTAGTGTAAGAAGCCAGTCATCAGGCCGGGTGCCAGTGGCTCACTCCTGTAATCCTAGCTACTCAGGGGGCTGAGATCTGAAGACCCCAGTTCGAAGCCAGCCCAGGCAGAAAAGTCTGTGAGACTCTTATCTCCAATAAACTACTCAGAAAAAGACAGAAGTGGCGCTGTGGCTCAAGTGGCAGAGTGCTAGCCTTGAGAACAAAGAGGATCAGGGACAGAGCCAGGCCTGAGTTCAATCCCCATGGAAAGGGGTTGAGGGGGGACAGAGACGGGACACAGGATGGGACGTGACAGGAGTTGTGTAGCTGGTGACTGGTACTTTCAGTGAAGGGCCTGTCCCCATCCATGGTGGTCTGTGTCTGCTGCCCTCAGACGTCACCACCCTCCCATCCGGAGGCCCCACGCCCCTCCCACAGAGGCTGGTTAAATGTCACCTGCTTTATAAACAAACGGGCCTCCACCATGTGAAGCTGTGTTCAGACAAGGAGCTGAGAACAACACAATGTCTACGTGAACGCCTGTCACGGCACAGTACGTTCTTCAAATGGCATTTTAATTATTTGTGTGGTGACAAGCTGTTTGCTCAATGATGGGACTTTAGGGACTGTTCTGCCAATCAAGTCTGTCAATTAGAAAACATTCGCACACAACTTTTTTTTTTTTACTTCTGCAAATGTCTAATAAGGAGACTAAAAGTCACCCATATAGATGAAAAGATTCACATTTCTCAAAAGAAGCTGAGTGCTTCCCCAAAATTCCAGTCCTCTTGCACAGAAGTCAGTTCTTCACTGATAAAGAAATGCAGAATGACTAGCTGAGAAAAGTGACCCACCCATGCCTACAGAACAGGAAAAACGCGTGTCTTGGGGACCGGTGGACACAACTCTTTTAGCCACTGGAAAAATCCACCCAGCTCCAGAAAACCCCATGAGCTGAGGCCCAACTTGGAAAGAGTTACTACAAGCCATCTCAATGTCCTCTACTTTCAGCTTGCCCGTATGCTTCTGGAATCTTCCAGAACTGACAAGAGGAACAGTGGTGAGCACTTGGGCCCCCTGCCAGTGTTTGTCACCCTCTATGCCTTTTAACAGAGCTCATGTGACCATGGTCCCAGGTCAGAGTCTATCACGTGGCAAGATAGGACTGGAAGATTTCAGTCTGTGAGCCACAAAACACTTCCTTGGGACGGCTGGGACTGCAGGCTGGGATCGAACATGTGGCTTACAGTGTGGCCGAGGGGTGAGTGCACTCTGGAGGTCACTCTCATCCCCGAGTTCACAGATGGAGATGCCCTACTGGCACCTAGGTAGCAACACCTGCCCACCCGACTACCTCTGCCTGTAAAGCCCTCTGGCAGCTCGATACATCACTTCCAGGGCTGGCACAGCCCCAGCCTAGGCTTAATACTTAACACACACTTGCCTGGGCCCTTTGAGCTCACTCAGGGCTAAACAAAATTCATCCAATAACCTGTACAACTTGGGGAGGAGGGGCATGCTGAGGGGGAGGGAAAGTGCGAGAAAAATGAGGGAGGGGGGTAACAAGTTTGACAAGAAACGTACTCACTAACTTACTTATGTAACTGTAACCCCTCTGTACATCACCTTGACAATAAAATTTAAAAAAAAAAACAGGTAGCCAAGTGCCAGCAGCTCCCAGCTATACGGTAGCTCCTACCTGTAATCCTAGCTACTCAAGAGACTGAGATCTGAGGATTATAGGCTTGAAACCAGACTCATCTCCAATTAACCACCAAAAAGCCAGAAGTACGGCTGTGGCTCAAGTGTAGAGTACTTTCCTTGAGCGAAAAAGCACAAAGACAATGCCCAGGCTCTGAGTTCAAGGCCTAGAATTGGCAAAAAAAAAAAAAAAGCCAAGTACCAGTAGCTCATGCCTATAATCCCTAGCTACTCAGGAGGCTGAGACCTGTGGGATCATGTCTTGAAGCCAGCCTAGGCAGAAAAGTCCTCAAGACTCCATCTCCAATTGACCAGCAAAATGCCTAAATGGAGACATGGCTCAAGTGGTAGATCACCAGCCATGAGTCAGACATCCAAGGGAGACTGCCCTAAGTTCAAGCCTTGGAGTAGCACTTCAAAAAGTACCAGAAAGCCAGCTGCCAGTAGCTCACACCTGTCATCTTAGCTATTCAAGAGGCTGAGGATCACAGTTTAAAGCCAGCATAGGCAAGAAAGTCTGTGAGAACTTGACCGCCAATTACCTACCCAAAGTTAGAGGTATGGCTCAAGTGGTAGAGCACTAGCTTTAAGCAACAAAGCTCAGGGACAGTGCCCAGGACCTAAATTCAAGCCCCACAATTAGCACCCAAAAAAGTACCATCCATGCTCACGAGCCTGTTCCCAGTGAAGGAGCCAGAGTCAGAAAACAAAGAGCAGACTGGAATACTCGGTCTACTACCCTCTGCTTCCTTCCCACCCACGCTAAGCAAGGGCGCAGGGGCAGAGACCAGCGCACAGAAGGCTCCTCTGAGAACACAAGTGAACTATGTAGTACCTGACTCACAAACAAGCGCTCTGCCCAGGCTTCAGACCTCCCTCCACAATAAGGAAATCAGCTGGACTGTGTCCTACTTGCCATCGGAAGGAGTTTAAGTCAAACAGCCGAGGCATGAGGCAGAGGAGGCGAAATCTGAGCTGCTTCTCCTCTTGGAGAAAACCTCACCAGTTGGACTGGCAGGCAGCACTGACAACAGCCCTGCCCTGTGCCTTGGCCTCCAAGGTATGAAATGATTTCCTATGGATCGGCCCCTCAAAGAACCTGCTAGTAGTTTCTGTGTGCTGAGTAGAAAATGCAGGCTAGCCACCAGTAGCTTATACTTGTAATCCTAGCTACACATGAGGCTGACATCTAAGGTTCACCATTCAAAGCCAGCCCAGGCTAGAAAATCCGAGACTCATCTCCAATTAAGCCCCAAAAAAGCCAGCAGTGGAGCTGTGGATCAAGTGGTAGAGTGCTAGTCTTGAGCAAAATAGATCAGGAACAGTGCCCAAGCCCTGAGTTCAAGCCCCAGGACAAGCACCCCAGAAGGGGTGGGGGTGGGGGGGAAGGAAATGCAGGCCTGGCTTTCAGGAAGGCTGTGAGGATGGAAGTTACTGGTGAAGGTCATTCAGGGTCAGGGTCCACACTGCTGTTGTAAGGGCTGGGGAATGCCTCTCCTCACAGCCCAGTTGCCCAAGCCCTGTCACAGAGATAAAGCTGAAGACAACTCCAGCATCAAGACCTCAGCAACCTTCTGGGAGTGTTTATGCAAATACCGCAATGAAAACCCCTCGTGTTACAAACACGTGTGAACTAAAAACACCAACGGTGTAACTCCTTTGAAGAACTTACAGTTTAATAAAATAAATACCAGGAAGCTGAAATATGTTGTCTGAGAGAGCAAGGTGGGAGCAGGCAAATGGAGAGAGAAAGGAGTGGGTGAATGCAGTCCTAACATTCAGTGTTAATGTGGCAATGTAACAGAGACATGAGGGGATGGGGGGGTCGGGAGGGGTGGGGGTGGGGATGCATCACACTCATAAACTGACATGTTGGTGAAAACCCTCTGTGTAACTACTTCCATTACAAACAAAAGGAGGAAAAAAACATCTCTGCTGTGCCAAGTTAATATGCATCCATGAGAAAAATATCAATAGGCCAGGTGCCAGTGGCCCAGGTCTGAATCCTAGCCACTCAGGAAGCCGAGATCCATAGGATTCAAAGTCAGCTCGGGCAAAAAATGTAACACAAGCAAAAAGTCTGCCTGAAGGAGTAGCTCAAGTGGTAGAGGACCAGCTGAACGAGCACAAAATCAGGGAAAGGAAGGCAGGAAGGAGGGGAGAGGGAAAGGAAGAAAGAAGGGTAGGAGGGAAATAAAGGAAGGAAGGAAGCAACCAAGCAAGCAAGCAAAGTAGGTTCCAGGAAGCATTGAACCTGTACAGAAAAGCAAATTCTTTCAGCAGGAACTTATTGTTACCATGTCACTGTGAGAGCATTATCACCACTGCCATCTGCACAGGATAGCCACCACTTTGAGAAACCTGAGAAATACACTAGTTATGTCAGCTCATTATTTAAGGCTCACATTTACCGAAGGAAGTGACTGCCTCCATTTTATGAATGGTTACCCTGATCTAAAACAACCCACAGTGGGTCATGGAGGGAAGCAAGATGCCACTGCTGGGAGGCAGGCCCAGGCCTGAGCCGCCGTGTGAGATCTTGGACTGCCAGGACCACCCCTCTTACCTGGGGGCCATGCTGAGCTGGGCTGGCTGCTCTCCAGTACTGTGGCTCTTCCCAGGCAGGCACTGCTCTGACTTACTTTCCTGGGGAAGAAGAAAAGCAATGGTCACAGAAGGAGCAAAGCAAAGGGACTGGTACAAAAGCCTCTATTCTGCCACAGGTTCCCCCAAAGCTCAGGCAGGACCCCATAGGGGACCCTACCCCAGTAGCCACAGGAGGCTCTGTGTTTTCTTTGCAGCTCCTGGCTTCTCCTATGCACAGAAACATACAATTAAGCTGAGAAATGTTTTTGACAGAAATGAGTCTGTTATCTGTAAGTGTTGGTGGCACTCAACCAAACGCCATCATCGCCGTCTCGTCTGCAAATGCTTCATCGAGGGCTGCTTGGAGTCCTCAGGGCTTTCAAAATATTTTCTTCTAATTGCCGATTGAAATGCTCGAAAATATTTTCACACCATATTTTGCTTGGAGAAAATGTGGAAGCATTTCACTCCTTTTAATACCACATATTCTTTATAGGAAATTGCTCTTGGGATGTAGTGAAGTCCTGGATTTCTTAGAGAATTCCAGGGCCTTGGACACCACCTCCTGCCTCTTACAGACGCTGGGAATGTCTTCCAGTGGCACACCCCTTACTTTCACATCTGTGAAGTGGGGGTGAGATTCTGCCCCCCCCCCGCACTGCTCTAGTGATAATGAAGGACTGTGCACGCAACACAGAGCCCACACACAGCAGGAAAGAGGCCGGGGATGGGGGGAGGAGGGGGGAGAGGACCCAAGGACCCACAGGACCCAAGACTAAGCTGGAATAGACCAGAAAGACATATTAAAGGACAAAGGGTACACAAGGCAACCTCCTTTTCCCTTATTCAGAAAACCGGTTCATCATTTCCACCAGGGCATTTCAACAAAGAAACAAACACCATAAACTATACAATATGGTGAGTGTCTTCACGTATCATTAGTACAAATAATGGCAGGTGCTCTTGAGTTGTTTATGAGCACATAAATATGACATAGTTGGTTGTTTTTAACCTATTTATCAAGGTATATAACCTGTACCACCATTAGCCATCTTTAGTAGGCTAGTGCAGAAAATGTACATATAGCTGGAATATATATTTTAGCTTTTAAAGACATATTTGATTTCATAAATACTCCTTTCTCACCAAATTGGTGGGAATTCAGATACTCTACAAATAAAGAAGTCTTCAAAATGTACTTCAAGCTACAATTCTAGAACATTCTGCCATTTAGTAAGAAAACTAAAGACCCTTTTTGCTTTAAGTCCCCTAAGAAAAGCATGTATGTTGGCTCCAACTTGTGTCTACCCTAGAGATAATGAGACAATCAACAAAGTCAGACGCTCCATGAGAATATGTCAAAGAACAATTCGACCTAGGTAAGGCTCTACCACAGCCCTCGTCCCTTTTAAAGAGTGTAATAAACTGAGTTTGATGGGATTTATTTTAGGGTTTCAATGGATTTATTGAACCTTGTGGTTATTTAACCCAAACAACCATCATTCTCTCAACAAATAAAAGCCAAATCCCTCTATGTGGCCCAGTGTGAGTTCCAGGCATGACCACAGGGGTCAAAGCTACCCATGACCTCTGCCTTCAAGGAGTTTAAGGTCTGGAGCAGAAGAAACGAGCTGGACAACAGTCCCACTAATTGCATATATTATAAACTGTGACTAAATTTAAGAAGGAAAAGTACCTAGGCAATGCTCAGAGAGCCTAGAACAGCAGATCAGATGAATCTTCCAAGAAAAGAGAAATTCATGCTCCAGATAGATAATTTTTCTAGAAAATTAAATTATTATGTTGAAGGTCTTCTTCTTGATAAACAGAAACCTAGCCTGGTACTGGTGGCTCATGCCTATAATCCTAGCTACTCACAAGGTTGAGATCTGAGGATCGCTACTCAAAAGCAATCTTGGCAGGAAAGTCCATGAGACTCCTATCTCCAATTAACCACCAGACACTGGAAGTGGAGCTGTAGCTCAAAGTGATAGAGCTCCAGCCTCCAGCACAAAAGCTCAGAGAGAGCATCCAGGCCCCGAGTTCAAGCCCCACCACCAACAAAAATAAAAGAGACTGAAATCTTACAGAGGGAGAACAACTCTACATCAGTATCCAAACTTACAGGCAGTGACCCAAAAGCCTAATGGCCTCTCTCTCACCTTTCAACCCTGATGACTTTGCACCCTTCAACTCTGCTGTCCTGATGCAAGTACCTAGAAACAAACATCACTGCACAAAACCAAACCCTTCCAAGTACAAATGCCCACTCGGTACTCTGCCCTTACCTCTTTGATTGTGGTGTTTCGGCCCCTCCAGGAAAACCACCATCTTCCTCCCTTTTTGGGCATCTTATCCCTCATGATAGATTCCACGGTGGCCTGTTTTAAATGGATGGTAACATAAATAATGGAACCAAAAAAAGATCAACTGAGTGCATCAAACTGAAAGAAACACATGCTAAGAAGACTGAAAAAAATAGGGGAAAAAAAGAAAGAAAATTAAAAAAAAAAAAAAACCACAACATACTATTTGTGAATTAAAAATTTTAGAGAAGCAAAACCTAATGGTGTCCAAAATTACAGTAAGGTAACTTAAGCATGAAGACTTAAGGAGATGTTAAAAGAATAAACAAACAACAAATAAAACATAACACGACAACAACAAAAAAGAAAGCATTAAAAATCATTAGTGATTAGTAAGACCAGAAATTTCCAAATTAAAATGGCTAACTAAGATATTGTTACCCTCAATAGGATGATTATAAAAATAAAACATGAAATGATTACTATGATAACAAGATCAAACCATTTTAAACAAAACAAAATGCACAGGACATTTTAAGAAACATGAATTCTCCAATTTTGACAAAACAAACTTTAAAAGATGTACTTGGATTTATATTAAACTCATACTCCAAGGAAATGGAAGTTAAATGGGGGACATTACAGGTGAATTAATAACTTTCTAAGAATTCCCAAGACCAATTCTTCTCGAGGCTAATTCCAGGACCAAGGAAAATGTTTTCTAATTCCCCTTCCTCTGGTTATGCAACTTTCATGTGCAGACTCATATCTAATAATGAAACAAGGGCTTAGATCACTCTACCCAGCAAGAGATAGGCAAGGAGACAAATAATTCACACTATTAGCCTAAAGTGTACTTTCCTCTTATCATTGAAAAGATCCTTATCTGACACAAAAGAAAATCTGAGCACACGAAAATGAAAATCATATACACAATGTTCAACCATAATGCATAAAGATAAGGGGCGACACTCAGAAACTGCTTTGTTAAATGAACAGTCCTTTGTAGACTCCTATAGATAATAAAAAAATATTCTTAAAACTTTTTCAAAAGAAGAAATCATTTTCCTTATTTCTCCCTTAACTCATGAATAACTACACCCAATTTTTTTTAAAAAAACAGCATTTTGGACCTAGACACACTGATTCTAAAGTTTATTTGAAAAAACAAAATAGTCAAAAAAGCTCTCAGACAGAAGGATAATAGTAACCAGGATTTATCAAGTATCAAAAATATTTTAAAGCTACAGTAACTAAGAGTATGCAGTGCTGGTCCATGAGTAAACATAGCAGAAAACTTAAAAATAATCCAAAGTCATGGAGCTATTGACTACAAAGAGTTGTAACCAGTAATCCATGGGGGAAATGACTATTTATTAAAAATAAATGGTACTCGGATGATTATGAAGCTAGTTACCTGCCCGCATGCCCTCCTCCCTTCTTTCTTGGCAACAAAGCGAAGAATCTGGCTGAAAAGTATTGTGGAAGGTTCAGTTCCAGAAGACAAACTCAACTGGTCCACACTACTGACTGACAGCTACTCCACTGAGAGCACTACTCCAATGTTCGGCCAACAACCAGGTTAAAAGTGATCAAGTTCGAGCCAATGAAATGTCAGGAATCTGCCCCCTTCTTCCCACTCTGGATATGGTTGTGTAAGGAGACAACATGCAAAGCTGTCATTTATGACCAGGAAATGAAAAGCCAAGAAAAATCACAGAGAATTCATCAAGCCCCAACAGAGCAACCTCTAAGATTCCTGTCATAGCAGATAATAAATACATAGTATTTAAGTCATGTCTAATCATTGTTTTCTGCAGTCCAAAGTGCCCTGGTTCAATAAGCATCTGGGGAAATCCTCTTATTACTCTCCAAAGAATTATAGTTGGATCAAAGATTTAAAGTAAAACAAAGCACATGAAGAAAATACAGGGAATATTTCCACAGGTTTTAGAAATGGCGAAACAAGATCATTCTAAGTATACACAAAACCCAACAGAGAAAAGATAATTCTACATATGAAAATAATTTCTAAACTAGATAAACACCATAAATAGAAAGAAAATGAAGAAAAAGAAACAGCCGGGCTCCAGTGGTTCACACCTGTATAATATTATTACTCAGGGGGCTGAGATCTGAGTATCATAGTTCAAAGCCAGCCCACGAGACTTTTATCTCCAATTAAGCACCAAAAAACTGAAAGTGGGGCTGTGGCTCAAAGTGCTAGCCTTGAGCAAAAAGACCTCAGGAGCAATGCGTTCAAGCCCTACAAAAAGAAGGCAGGAAGGCAGGAAGGGAGGGAGGGATGAGGGAGGGAGAGAGAAAAAGAAAGAAAGAAAGAAAGAAAGAAAGAAAGAAAGAAAGAAAGAAAGAAAGAAAGAAAGAAAGAAAGAAAGAAAGAAAGAAAGAAAGAGAGAGAGAAAGAGAGAAAGAAAGAAAGAGAGAAAAGAGAGAAAAGAAAAAATACTACTAACTAAATCTGTTCAGTGCCTGTCAAAAGGACTAGCTTACATTTGAGTATTTTCCTATAAACTTTTTAAACTATATTTCTATTACAACTGCCCTTCCTTTTTCTTATTAATTTGTAAGACTTAAGAAATAATATGAAAACAGATCCCAGGGTACAAACACCAGGAAGAAGCTGACAAGGACATAACAAAATCCACTCAGCAGAACAAACATCCCCACATCACAACAGACACAGCCTTGAAGGAGCAAGCGCAGACTCAACGATGCCAGATTTGACCTTTCAGAGCCACAAATGATACAACTCTGGGCAAGAGTTTCTGCGGTACCAAGCCCTGGCTAAGTGTACCAAGGAAGCAAATCTAAGATGGGGGTCTCTATAACAAAAACCTACAATTCCACTGGGTGCTGGTGGCTTACACGTGTAATCCAAGCTACTCAGGAAGGGAGATCTGAGGATCGGGGTTCAAAGCCAGCCTGAGCAGACATATACAGTTATGACCAGGAAATGAGAAGCCAAGAAAATGGCTTATCTCCAATTAACCAGCAAAAAAGCCAGAAGTGGAGGTGTGGCTGAAGTCGTAGAGCATTTGAGAGCAAAAGCCAAGAGAGAGTGTAAGGCCTGAGTTGAAGCCTCAATACTGGCGCATGCATGCATACACACACACACACACACACACACACACACACACACACACACACACACTACTCCATGCCAAAGGAATTATGGGTATGTGCTTCTCTTGGCTCAGAATCAGGCACAGGGCTGCATCCTGTTGAGCTGCACCCAAAGTTACCTTCGTCTCCTAAAGCCCTCCCTCCCTCCCTGCGCCCATCCCTCCTAGCTACTCAGCAGGCTGAGATCAGTGGCTCTGACAGCCACT
Organism: Dipodomys spectabilis; assembly: GCF_019054845.1. Classification (NCBI taxonomy): domain Eukaryota; kingdom Metazoa; phylum Chordata; class Mammalia; order Rodentia; family Heteromyidae; genus Dipodomys; species Dipodomys spectabilis. The sequence continues at coordinate 5,914,344 of NW_024870743.1, read as the reverse complement.
CATAATCCGGTGCAGCCAATGCTGAGAACAGGCTCCCTGGTCCTCAAGGCCTTGAGGGGGGAGTTTGGCCCTGGCACCCAGGAGGGGGCAGGACGTTCCAGATCCAAAACTCCCCACATTAGTATTCCCGAAGCTCAAGTCAGCACAGAGCAATTCAGTTGGGGGTTTCTAAAGTGAACGCTAAATCTCGTCCCCCACCCCCTTCCCAGTTACCCACGCCTCCCCCCCTCCCCCCCCCCCAGTCTTTCTCGTGTTAAAGCTCACCTTTGGCAAAGGTTTCTGGAAGGCTTGCATTGCCAGGAGCAGAGGCGCTGCTGTTGTCCAATTATAATACCTGATGGAATAACGAGACAGACGTGAGAAGCCCACAGCCCACACTGAAAACCTTCCTGATGTCTCCCACAGACTCACAGAAAGCCCCGAGGCCCCAGGAGACCCTCAGAGCCCCGCCCTGCTGCTACTTCTCTTTGCCCTGCCCATTCCGTCCGTGTGGCTCCCTCCACCATCAAACCCCAAAAGCCATGGTGAGGTGGCAGCAGGGACACAGTGACAACTGCACACAATGCTAGCTGAACGGCAGCCAAGTCCCCTGTGCAGCCCCAGCACCAGGCCATGAGCCAACCTGTGGCACTGCCTGCCATGCTTTAAGGACAGGGCAACTCCACCAGCGTGACTTCCACTCAGGAGGCAAGTGTGCCACCTGTCCACCGAGACACACGCAGTTCCAGACCTCAGATAAGGACAGCTCTAAGGGGGCAGCTTCACTGCATACCCAGCACAGCACAGGGCACAAAGCCCCCAGACGAGGCACCACACTTTATGTGGTCAATCTGAAAGCCAGTACAGAGGGGTGCTGCACTGTAATCCTAGCTACTCAGCAGGCTGAGATCAGAGAACTGCAGCTCAAGGCTAGCGGGGAGAGGAAAGTCCATAGACGCTCATCGCCCATTAACCAGCAAAAAGCCAAAAAAAGTAGAGCTGTGGCTGAAGCTGTGGCCTTGAGTGAAAAAGCCAAGCAAAAGCTCAAAGCCCTGAGTTCAAGCTCCTGTAAAAGGGGACCAAGAAAGATGGGCAGGGAAAGAGGGAAGAAGGAGAAGGGAGAGGGAGGAGAGGGGAGGGGGGAGGGAAAAAGGAGGGGGAGGGAGAGAAGGGAGAGGGGAAAGGAGAGAGGAGAAAGGAGAGATGGGAAGAGGAGAGGGGAAAGGGAGGGGGACGGGGGAGAAAGGAGGGAGGAGGAGAGAGGGAGGGGAAGAGGGGAGGGGAAGTGGGGAGGGGGAGGGAAGGAGGGAGAAAGGGAAGGAGGGAGGAAGGGGAAGGATGAAGAAAAAAACCTCAGTAGAGCTGTATATTACAATCAGACACCTCAGGCCATCTGCGACAAGGGAACCCAGAATTAGCCAATGGCAAAGAGCTTATAACGAGACTATCTGACATAGTTCTGAGGTTGAACACCTACGTCTGTATATTCCAAGGGTATGGAGCAGTGGCGGGGTAGCCTGCGACGGCACTTACTTATTGCCGATCTTCACCACCAGGTTGGGGTCGTCGATGATGGCGGGGTTGTCCACAAACTGTTGGTACGACACGGCCTGCTCCAGAAAGGCGTCTGCGACGGCCATGGGAGGGGTGAAGGGAAAAGCAAGGGCACTGTGGTTAAAAGCAGGCCAACTCCACCCACGCCTGAACGTTTCCTGAGAGTTCACACATTCCAACGGTGCAGATGATGCATGTAAAGGTGCAGCCGATGCAGGTAAAGGTACCATGAAGGGCCTGCAGCATGCGTGAGGCTGGCACCAAGCCCAGGGCGCCGCGTTTGGGGCCACGTGCCCTGCACTGGGACGTCCAGAGGCAGAGCAGTGGCTATCAGCGCCATCAGCTCAAACCCTGGCTGCCAGGGTTTGAGCCGGGGGGGGGGGGGGGGGGGGGGGGGGGGGGCACGCCCACCTCCTAGGGGTTGTGAAGAAGGGAGAGGGAGGTGAATGGAAATCAATGTCCTGTCCAAAGTAAGGCTTGAGCGGTGTGGGCGGCTGGGCCGCTTAGACTGTCACCTGGGGGGAACGGGTGGGGGACAGCGTCCCCCCTCAATGACCAAGCCAGAGGCTACAGGACTGGGGCAGCCCTACACTGCATCCTCGGGGCCTGGCCGGCCCTGACCTCCTCACCTTCCTCTTTCCTTGGCCACGCCTTAGGCTCGGGCCAGTACCTTTTGTGATCTCCCGGTGGTCGCTGAGCCCCCCGCAGAGGGAGATGGCGATGGAGGGCAGGTCCCTCAGCCCGTCCGAGGTGCTCTCCATGCCGCTGTCAATGCCGGAGCTGCCCACCGACTGCGGGGACTGGTTGGCCGACCGCACTCCACAGTCGCTGGCAGGCTTGGCGAGCCCCGGGGGGTCTCCGCTGGAAGGAGGAAGGAGGAGCTGTTGTGGGGCCTTTTCCATCCCTGAGGCCCCAGACCCATGTCACGTGATCCGCTACCAGGACCCTCAGACCGCATGTGACATCACGTGACCCTCTGCCAGGCTGCCACCACTGGAGGAGCAGATGATTTCATGTCAGGACAGGTTCGCAGTGAAGTAAGTTCACCCCAGGAGAGAACGCAATCATGGGTGGCCTGCTTTCTCCTCCAACTCTGCAATCCCTTTGAAACAAACCGTGAAGGACATACCACGGACGAGGCAGTGCTCCAACCGCTTACCCATCAGGGTGCTGGCCCAGCCCATCCTAGGGGGCGCAGGCTGGGGTCTCCAAGGACCACACGAGAATCTCTCCAGAGAGGAAAATGTCCCAGGCAGCTGATGGGCCACTGACCTGTGACCCAGCCTGGGGTTTTGTCATGGGGCACAACCTGGAGCCCGGGCTCCCATCCGGAGCTCTGGGCAGCCCTAGGCCACACACCGATGGGCACATCAGATTCAAGGGCGTGTCTGAGACTTCCTGAAGTCAAATGCCAATCCCGTTCCCCACACTGCCTTTGTGTCCTGTCTCACAATCAGGGAACACTGGACTCATGCAGACTAATCCTCACAGGACAGAAAATAGGAAGAACGGAGAGAAGTTTTACTTTTTGGGGAAATACAGGGCTGCCACTTCTGGATCCATGTCCGTGAGGTCGTCGAGGTAGACGCCGTCGGCGCCTAGATGTCTACTCCGTTTATCTGAAAGAGTGAACGATCCAGTCAGAGCACTGCCAGAAACCCGGCGGACTCAGAGCTCCAGGACCCGGGGCACTGTGGGCAGAACTGGCCCAAGAACCAGAGTGGGAACAGGTGTGTGTGTGTGTGTGGCCCTGCATGGAGCGTGACTTCACCAAGCAACGAGGCATGGCTTGCGCATTTCACAACCCTGGCTACGCATTCTAAAATTGGACTCACTTCTGGCCCCAAACACATAGGAGAAGGAAACCCTGACTTTGAACCTGGGGAGGAAGGGAGGAACTCTGCTATGCACAGAGCCTGGATAGGTTGCCCCGGAAGAGGGCTGGAAAGGAAGCCTGGGCCCCATACCCTTCTTCCTAGAAGGAGAGTCCATCTTGGCCCCCATCTGCATGGAGCTGGCAGCCGGGGACTTGAGCTCTTCGGCCATAGGTAGAGGCGGGGCGGCCGCTCCCAAAGCCTCCAGGTCGTCTTCACACACAAACTGCATTTCCATGGGAGGCTTGCTGGGCTCTGCGAGTGGCGCTTCCACTAAGGTTGGGGACTGGTCACTGAAGGTATCTGAAGACTCGCTGTGAATGGCCTGGAAGTGAGTCTTCTCACAAATTTTCCTGCTGCACAAGGGGCTGGATTCTTTCATCTTGTGTGGAGAAGATGACTAAACCAAAGAAGAGAGAGAGACAGTCGAGAAAAAGTCCAATGGAGGCATAGAATTCCACTGTGTATATATACCACATTTTCTTCATCCATTCATCTACTGAGAGGCATCTGGGTTGATTCCATATCTTAGCTATGGTGAATAATGCTGCAATAAACATAGTTGTGCTGATAGCTTTAGTGTGGTCTTGTTTGTGATCATTTGGGTAAATGTACAAAAGTGGGATTGCTGGGTCATAAAGGAGTTCTATGTGGAGTCTTTTGAGGAACCTCCATACTGCTTTCCAAAGTGGTTGAACAAGTTTACACTCCCACCATCAATGCAGTATGGTTCCCTTTTGGTCACATCCCCTCCAGCATCTGTTGTTACTAGATTTCTTGATTATAGCCATTCTAACTGGGGTGAGGACTTTATCTCAAGGATAAAGTCCAAGCACACAGGTAAAGAGAGCTACCAAAGAAATGTGGTCAATGAATAATGCATGGCAGAGACTTTTCAACCTAAGGACCACCTGTTGTTTTTCATGCATGCCCAGAAGTCCGAAGCCAAAGTACTAATTCCAAAGTAAATGAGGTTTCACATAGAACATCAACTACCAAACAGAAGTGAGGCAAATAGCGGCAAGTGCAGGCAATGTCAAGGGCTCAGTAGAACAGGAAGTGTTATCATAATGGTGTAGTCACATCAATAAGAAAAAATTCATTAGCCAGCCAGGGTGACTCAAGCCTGTAATCCTGGAGAAGGGTAGGGGGAATCTGAGAGACTCCCTCTCACCAGTGGCTGGGCATGGTGCTATACAGTTGTCCTATCCAGCTGAGGGGGGAAGGGACATAAGGCTGGGCTCAGTAGGGAACACCTACCATTCAAGTCCAAATAGGAGTCTAGCCCAGCCTGAGCATACAGTGAGACCTTTTCTCAAACCACACAAAAATGGCTGACAGTGTGGCCCAAGTGGTAGAGTGCCTGCCCAGCAATACAAGGCCTTGAGTTCAAGGCCTTGTGGTAACGTGAAGACAGTCTATAAAATCCCCTCTGATTGTCCAGCAAGCCAAGGTGGTGGCAACTGCAGAGACTGGCCCCAACGCAGCTGACCACGCCCTGCCTGTGTCCATCTGCAGGCAAGCTGCGTGGACACGTGAAATCTCAGCTATGCTACTCACTCAGGATCCAACATGCCTCTCTATGCACTATGCTTCAGTGAATTAGCCCCCAATGGTGGTAACTCATTCACAGAGATGACAACTGACCACACCTATAGGGATTTCCAGTTATGGAAAACAATTCACTCAATCAAAAGTAAGACTGATTTATGAGTGAGCCAGGTGTGCCAGTGGCTCGGGCCTGTAATCCCAGATCCTCAGGAGGCTGAGATCTGAGGAAGACGGTTCAAAACCAACACGGGCAGAAAGCCCATGGAACTCTCATCTCCAGGTAACCAGCAGAAAGCTGGATCTGGCTAATGTGGAGATCATTGTGCATGGCAGACGTGAGGAAGGACTCACCTTTGCAGCCTGTGGCAATTCTCCCCAAAGCCACAGCATTTCTAGGTTGTTCTTCTGCATGGGCCTGTCCGTGGACTTGCTGACCAATTCTGAGTCGCTTTTGGGGGTTGAGGGTCGGGACCCTGAGGGACTTAAGAAAACACAAACTCACAATGTAAGTGAGGAAAGAAACTCTTTCCTTGTCTTTGACCCAAATCCAGGGTTCAGATAACCCAGAAAATACACCTAGATGCCAGCCCCTTGGGAGCACAGCCTTGGGGCAATCCCTCCTTTGGCCACCAGGGGTCCATGCACCTGGCTTCCAGGAGGAAGATGTTCCCAAAATGTGGGTGACCAAAAACAAATGACTGCCCAATTCAGGAGAGACAAGATAAGAAATGCAGCATCTAGAAAAGAGACAGACAGACAGACAGAGGAAAAATACATGCCTGTAATCTAGTTACTCTGAGGATCTGAGATCTGAGGATCATAATTTGTTGCCAGCCCAGGAAGAAAAGTCTGTGAAATTCCTATCCTATTCCTATTATAATAGCACCAAAAAGCTGAAAGTGGAGGTATGGTTCAAGTGGTAGAATGCCAGCTTTGAGGTAAGGGACAATACCCAGGCCCTGAGTTCAAGCTCCAGGACCAGCATACACACAATCGGCTCACCCTGAGCTGAGCCCTCGACTGGCACAAGATGCATCCCAACTGTCAGGCAGCCACGCAGGGTCCTGGCAGGCAACATTATATCCCATGATTTAAATATTTACAAATCTGCACTAGCTTTGGAAACAGCAACACAGTACCATATACCGACTTTACTAGACATACACTGGCCGGCATGCCAGGGGTACCCAGACTGACATCTTATAAGCCGCTGAGTATTCTGGGAATCCTTCAGAGACCCTGCATTCTCAAAGGCCCAACTCTGTGGGGACAGTGGCATCATGCCACTTTGAGGCCAGCTTCTAAATGGTGCATCACCTTCTTACTCTCTGCTTGCTATATGTGTGCTCCGGAGACCTTCACAAAATCTTACTGCTGTGCAGCCAAACTAACTGGCCGAAGAATCAATTAACATCTAGACAGAAAGACAACACCATTTAAACTGGAACTGGTGGCTTGTGTTTATAATCCTAGCTACTTGGGAGGCTGAGAAAGGGAGGATCAAAGGTGAAGCTGGCCTGAGGGGGGAAGGAGGGGACTTGGTAAGATCCCCTCCTCAACTGCTGAACACAAGGGAGCACATGCCTACAATCCTAGCTTTGGGGCCAGGAACGCACTCAGGCAGGAACCCAGACTACCTCAGAAATAACCAGTGCAAGAAAGGGCTGGGGGCGTGGCTCAGTGGGTAGAGTGCCCGGCTAGCAACCACAAGTCCTAGAGTTCAAATCCCAACACTTCCAAGGAAGAGAAAATGCCATTCGATTATCTGTCATCTCCCACGTTTTCTCCTTGAAAGAGGGCAGTGCTTCTCCATAAGCAAGAAACAGCATAATTTTCATCCACACCTCTCACAGACTGTATCTGTCAGGCAACCTCCCATCAGTGCGTGTGGCCTCATTCATCCCAACCGAAGGCTCGAGCTTTGCTGTGGGCACGCGGGGAGCTCAGGGCTGCGCATGACGTGCACCCACCTGAGGGGATCCCTCGGGGCTCCCTTGTGGCTCAACCGGCCCTGGCTCTGGTCAAGCTACACTGAGCGTGTCTCCCCAGGCCTGATGCTGGGGCTCCCTGTCTCCCAGCCTTCCTGGCTCCCTCTCTTCTTCTACGATGCTTTCCTCCACAGGAAGGACTGTTCCTAGGTGCCACATCCACAATCACAAGTTCAATGCCAGTGGAGCAGGGAAAGGAAGTCACGCACTGTGCCCTCAACGTCTCCCCCAGCACCTCCAAGGCCCTTCAAATGCCTCCCTGCCCACGCTGCCCCTTTACCCAGCGCCAGTGCACACCTCTATCTGTCCCAGCCACCGCCACTAAATTCACTGAGACTCTTCGGGAGAGCTTCAAGGGTTGGCACATCGTTTCTGCCAGAGCTCGGAGATAATGGCTGTGTGGGTCAGATGGCCCTCAGTGGTCACTTGGCTACTCGATTCTGCCCTCACAGCACAAAAGAGCCACTGCAGCTGTGTAATGGGACTGGCCAGGCTCCAGCAAAGCTGCACAAAAGCAGAGCACAAGCCAGGTCAGTCCCAGGGCCACGCTCAACAACTGCAGCTCCAGAATAAAAGTGCTGAGCACAGTTCTCTGCTGCACCTCCCAGCTCCAGAGTCATGAACTTTCTGGCCCTTTTGTGACAGTCACAAGGGAGAGACTCCTGAGCACTCAGGTTTATAAGCTGGCACTCAGGAAGAAGCTGCCTTGTGTGCAGATCTTACACCAGAAACTCTCCTCTCAATGTGCCACCAAAATCAATCCTGCCCCCAGGCACAAACACACATGGCCATTTAGCATCTGGCACCTGAGGGATGCCAGGCCAACTACAGATGAACACAGGGAGAAGTTCAAAGCCAACCTGGGCAGGAAAGTCTGTGAGGCTCTTACCTCCAATTAACTAGCACAAAGCCACAAGTAGAGATGTGGCTCAAGTGGTAAAGTGCTAGTCTTCTGGCAGAAAAAGCCAAGTGAGAGACTGAGGCGCTGAGTTTAAGCCCCAGTACTACCACAAAAACAAGAAAACAGAATGAGTAAGTCACACACAGCTTCCTTGGCTAATAGCTTATGCCATAAACAAAGCATGGAGGTCTGCAGGAGGGAGGTCGCTGCATGGACTACAGAAAGGAATGAAAGCATCCAATGAAAACTCCAACCTGTATTCCTAAGATCCAACAGCAGTTTTGTTCCAAAAATGGTGTGCAAAAGGTCTGAATCCATTATTCAGATCGCCTAATAGACTACTTAAATATTTATAAGTAACTTGGCTTATACTAAATCAGCATCCTAAAAATATCTTGGAGACTTATTTGGTCAGACAAAAGAGCAGATTGTCAAGGTGAATATCTCATTCTTTTGGTGTTCAAGGCACTCTACAGAATTAGCTAGAATGATAACCATCGTTTCCAGAGAGCCAGATTTAGAACTTAAAGACTATTTAATCTAATAATCTATAAATATTAGAAACAAAAAGGGAAATAATATTCTATATATTTTCATCATAAGTTGGTTAGTTGGCAAAATGGATTTGTACGAGTTAGATGAAAAATTCTATTTCAAATCATCATTATAAATTATTTGGTTAATGGTAAAATAGTCCATCATCTAGGAGTTAGTTCACATTCTGTGTTACTGAAAACACACTCGTCTACCTTTCCGAAGCATGGAAATGAGAGGACTGTGGCGGGCAAGAACTAGACAGAACTCCCTCGGCTGCGACCACAAGATGAGGGGGGGTCCTTTTGCAATCTACCGGGCTGCTGGATACACATTGGAAAGAAAGAAAAAGAGATCACAGGTCAGCGGGATGAAATGCCTAAGCTGGTCTTTGGCTCCTGTCATAACATTTTTGAGAAAATGAAAATATCCAGACATCTGATGGCAGAGGGCTCTGTTGAAATCTCTAAGGCAATAGTATGAGCTTTCTGTATCACAAAAAAAAAAAACAGGAGAGAAACTACGGAAAAACCCATTTTGCTTCCCACACCACCCACGTGACCAGACCAGAGTTAATGGTCATAGATCAGTACTGCATAGAACTACAGTCATTTTCCAACGATGTGACTGTCTGGACTGCTATTGTCTCTTTTAAGAAAATCCATCATTCTGAGCATGGCAATGTACCACTTATCCTAATTGGTCATTGCATTTCACAATGCTTCTCATCTACAAAACCTGACACCATTGTTATTCTGGATTCCCAGAGCAAAGGGAAAAAAATACTTGGGGAAGTGTATTAAACAGGCCTTTGAAATTCTTAAGGTTAATATGGAGATTCTTCAACCTATTAATGGTTTCTAAATATTCTGCATTGTTTTTTCCCTCTGCTTTCTCACCATGGGGACTTTCTCAACAGACCCAGGTCAAGATCAGGAGATTCTAGAACAGTATTCAATGGGCACTGTCTCCTATACCAAGTTACAGGCTCTATGTCCCGCTGAGCTTTACAAATGTGTCTGTCTCTGTGGAGATATGTGCACAGCGTTCATTTTAAAGACCTGGCATGAAAACTGTGAACGATATCAGTAATCACTGTAACCTGAATTACTTATTTAATATTTCAGATACATAGAATGAAATGAAGTTTCACCTTTTTTTCTCTTTATTTTTTAAATGAAGTAGTAGGGCATGTGAAGTCATACATAAAGCTAAGCACTGGGTCCTAGTGGTCAGGGCTAGTCTCTGAGGCAGGCTGACCATCACAGAGCGACTCCATCGCTGGGCCCAGGCTCATCCTCCACTCAGCTAGAGCTGGGTGTGGGACACACCTGCAGCCCCGAAACCCAGCTCCCCCACTCCTGCACTGCTGCTGTGTCCCTCTGATGATCACCCTGAGCAAACTAGAATCAAGAAGGGTATTCTGATGAGACTGGCCAGGGCCCAGTCACTTCCCACTCCCCTGCTGACCAGGACGTTTTACTGCTGTGGGCCTTCGGTGGCCCCCAGCCATTATAATGTCCAGGATTCGTGTGCCACTCCAACAGAGGTGGTATCCCTGTGAGCACACACACAGACAGATGCCTGCCCAGGCCTGGGGAGCCATCTACACGCCGGCTGCCTCGCTGTAAGTTCACACCGGCCAGCAGGGGGCACCTGGCAAGTACACTGCAGAGAAGTGTTACTATTTTTTGAACTCGGCACCATGGCTCAAGCCTGGGGAAGGCAGCCTGAAGCTCGGCCTTGGCTTTCAAGCCCTGCGCTAGGGCTGGACTGAGAAAGGCTCCACCACCCCGTCCTGGGCTGGCGTTCAGCATCAGGTAGCCGGGGCAGAGCCTTTCCCTCCCGTCCTGGCCGAGGGAGCTCAGATGGAATTCTGTGGTCCCGTCAGTTTTGCTCTTCTGCAGTTTTGCTGGTCCTAATTATTTTTTTTAACCCCTACTTCTCTTTTTTCCATTCCTCCAACGGACTTGTAACTCACTGGAGCAGGACAGGTGCACACACACGCCAGCAACTCACCTGGGGTTGGGGGACCACTCTCTATCAGAACTGGGGTACGACGCTGACTGGGGGTACGGGGAGACACAGGGAAGGTTCTTCTTAGGAATATCGTCTTGGAATGGCAGTGTGTCAGTATGAAGAGTTCTGAAGAAAAAGAATAAGAAAAGGTTAAAGCCAAAGAAGGACTTGTGCTAGAATCTTACTGAAGTCGAGTTCTGATTTCTTTTTCTTGACTGTTCTGTTGGCTGCGTGACCCCCGAGCAGAGGCCAGGCGCGCAGACGGGAAAGGCAAGCCCGCGGAAACACGCCCGTGCCTTTGTACTCCGGCTAGGTTATGAACCTAACGCGCTCTGGTGGGACTGGAGAGGGTCAGGGCCTTGGACACATCGGTCAAGCCTCCCACCACGGAGCTGCCTCCCAGTCCTTTCTCTCTTTCATTTTAAGATGGGGTCTCCCTAACTTGCCCGGGCTGGCCCCCAAGTCGTGATCTTCCTGCCTCCCCTTCCCAGGGTCTGGGATTACAGGTCTACATCACTAGACCTGGCTTCCACTAGGGTATCTTACTGTTGCCTTGCATAGTTCAACTCACAAGGGCTTTGAGAGGTAGCTCCGCCCAAAGCTGACCCAGCGGGGTGCGTGTATAGAAGGAGCTGCTGAATAAATGAATGGCCACGTGCAGACTGTGTGCTGTCTGGCAAAAGAAATGGCACCGGGTAAGCGTCTCTTGATTACAAAGTGTCTGACCAACTGCTAGCTTCAGGTGCAAGCACACCACACAATACTCCATTCCACCCCTGCCCAGGCCACTGTCTGTACTTTCTATGCTGCCTGAAATGCCATGTTCTGGACCATCAGCCATGGCGGGAGAGTCAGTGCAACAAGTCTAGCTGGCCTGCTTCTGAGCCTCAGTGGAGAGGGCTGGAGGTGGGCAGGCCAATGCTGTGCCCATCCATCGCTGTTTTCATCCAGAAATAAATACATTAGATGATCAATAACAAAGCCGAGGGATATTCTTCACGTTACTGAGAAAAGATCACAGGGCACTGATGACTCAGGCCTGTAATCCTAGCTACGTGAGAGGCTGAGATCCAGAGGATCACAGTTCAAAGCTAGCCTGGGTAAGAAATTCAGCAAGACTCCCAAATAACCAACAAAGAGTGAGGCTGGAGGCGTAGCTCAAGTAGTGGAGCGCCAGGAGAATGAGTCTGAAGTCCTAAATTCAAACCCCAGAACCAGCAAAAAATAGAGGGGGAATGTAATTCATCCAACCCCCTGCAGGCCCTGCTGCGGGCCCCCAACATGCACCTGCTGCCATCCAGGGTCCCCGTGTCCTCGTCGGAGCTCATCTCTATGGGAAACATGTCCTCGTCCTCCGACGTGTGGCTGCTGTCATCTCTTTTCAGGCTGTCCAGCTGGGACTTCCGCCTCCTCTTCCTTCTCTTCTTTACCAGTGAGCAGCTGGACGGGGTCTCACTGGTGGCCAAGCTCTGGGAGGGCGTGGTGGAGTCCAGGCTCCTGACTCTGTCCACCGAGTTTCTTTTCAGCTGGCACTCCATCCGCGACACCCCTTCTGACAGGATGGGGGAGGTGGCCAGGTACATGGGGATCACCTCCTAAAGCAAAGGGCAGCATTTCCAAGAGCCTCGTGAAGTGGGGCGCAGGAGAGCCAGCAACGCCAAGGCCCTCGGGGACCCCTGGAGCCCAACACTACTGGGGGCCACAGCGCTGCCACTGCCCTGTCGCTGTCACCACAACCTAGAGTCCTGGACCCCCACTGAGAGCCATTCCCTATGTATGTGTGTGTGCATGCGTGCTTGAACTCAGGGCCTGGGCGCTGCCCTGAGCTTTGTCACTCAGGGCTAGCACTCTACAATAGCAAAGGAAAAGAAAAATGAAGAGAAAAGAAAGAGGTTGGGGCAATCACTAAGGAAAAACTAAGACACTGGGCCATGTGATATTTGATGTACTGGTTTCATCCTGCTTTGACAATGGTTTGGGCCAAGGTGGAATGCCCACCGTTACCCTTCATCTCTGTGGAAACGGCGAGGAGCCTGAAGCCGGCCAGGTGCTGGGTCTGTGTGCACTCAGATCCCTGACAGCCTGACCTGCTCAGTCCCTCCCACGGAGAAAGGGGAGCCACGGTTACCTCTCCACACAAATCCCTGCCTGCCATGTGCTCAGGAACCACTGCTACAGCTCAAACCCCCCTGCGGTTCTCCCTGCCCTCCCCGCCCCACCATCCCCTCAGTTTACCTGGCTCCATTTGCACATCTGGGCACCGAATATTGTGACAATTTCACCCACCCTTCCTCTCTCAATTCGTCTGCTTCCTCTCTCTTTGACCTCTCCCCTCCCTCCCCAAAACACAAATCTCAGCTTCCTGATAAACTCTTATGTTGTTAAACTCTATGTCAGTTGTTCAAAGGACTTTCACCATAGGAATTCCCCGTGTCTATCATACTTCAGTGAGTTTGCATACATAGACATATGACTCTGGGTAGGTTTAGATATATTTATCATTTAGATCTAACTTCCATAGGAGAAAAAAAAACACGTGTCTTTTGTCTCTCTCTAAGCCTAACTGACTTCAATGAAGGTGAATTGCTCCAGGTCCACCCATTTCCCTGCAAATGACATCATCGCTGGCATTTATGGAGATGCACTGTACTCACAAACTGACATGTTGACCTGAAGCCCCTATCTACAACTCCTTAAAGGTAAAATTAAATTTTAAAAAACAAATTTGTGTTATAAAGAAGGAAACGCGAGCGAGCCCGGGCCACGGGCGCCCGCAGCGGCCTCCACATCCTCACCTGGTCGCTATCAGTCTCCTGCACAAAAAACGCTTCCCCGTTGTCTCCCAGCTTCATGTGCAAGTCCACCGACTCCCCGTTGATTTCTATGTCCACCTGAAGGAGACGCAAAGGACACAGTGAGCCTCCTCGCCACCTCGGGAGCCATCAAGGGCAGGCCAAGCCTTTCCACACTCGCTCTGGCCCCACCCAGAGCTCCAAATCTCAGCCAACCCCCTCAATGGCAAGCACCCTGCACACAAGGTACAGCTGCAGTCCTGACCAAGAAGGGTGGATCCCAGGATGGAAAAGCCCTCCATACGCCATGGGCTCCTCCCTTTTTCAGCTGAGGGCCCAGCACAGGAGAATGGCTCAGCAGGTAGTAAAGGTCAGGTTCACACTGCAGTGAACACCTCCCCTGCCCAGCCTTTGACACCCTGGAACTTTTGTCTGCTAGAGGTTGGAATCCTTAAAATACTTTCAGCCAACATCATTCGCTTCAACTTAAAACCAATTATACCACAGGCATGGTGCCACATGCCTGTCACCCTAGCTAATCCCAAGGCAGAGGTAGGAGAATCTTAGTCCAGAGACAGCCCCAGGAAAAAGCTCAAAACCCCGTATGAACAATAAACTAGACGAAAAGACTGGGAGTATGGCTCAAATGGGAGAGTTTTCACTGTAAGTACAAGACTTTCATTTCAAAACCACAGTACCACAACAACAACAACAAAAAAAAAAAAGAACCAGGGTTAGCAGCATGGCTCAGCACTACCAAAATAATAATGATGATGGTAAAGCATAATTTCAGTTCCACATTAAGGAGGGATGTGAAATGGTTGACCTAGTTTTAAGGATTTCTTGCCATCTGTGTGGCCTATAATCTTCCCCAAAAATGGCCACATCAGAATTTTGGGTCCTTTACATGCCCTTCCAGAGCCCTGCCCCTGCCATCAGTAGGGAAGCATGCAGCTCTTCTCCGTGAGCCTGCTGTACCCAATCAGTAAGGTGCAATGGAAGTGACCCACAAGGCTTCCAAGGCGGGGTCATGAGAACACAGCCTCCACCGGCTCTGTAGCTCACAACCGGCCGCCATGCTGTAAGGGAGCCCAACACCCAAGGAGGGGCTCTGGCCAACAGCGTTGGCTAAGAGCACAGCCAAGAGCCAGAACCAGTGCTAGACATGGAGACAGGGAGTGTGCCGTGATCCCAGCCTCCAGCCCTGAGTCTTCCAGTGAAGGCCCCCAGGTCGTAGAGAGCTGTAATGAACCATCCCGGGATCCAGGCCTTGATTGACAGCCAGCGTATGCACAACAACTTAGAGTGGTCGACCAGCACAGCCAAGGTCACTGGAACTGTGTAAATTATTAACTGTCCACCACTTCCAATGGAGCGCTAGGAATGTGGGTCAAGCAGCTTAGGACAGGCGAAAGCAAAGACACACCACAGAGAGATGGTGAGCCTAGGCACCAGGCCCCGCCTCACCACTTTCTCCCGGGAGCGCAGGACCCCCATCTTCCCAAAGCGCACGTGGAAGGGGGAGCACTGCAGGCTCCCGTTGGGCTGGCGGATGACGATGATGTCGATGCATCCCGACAGCGTGGCAGGGTTCAGCCCCTTGTAGAGTTCCTTCACGGTCACAAACACCTGGCCGGCCAGCTGCCCCACGTAATTCATGGTCTGGGCCTGGGAAAAGACAGACGCACATGCACACACCAGCAGTTAACTGGAGAGCCGCCCAGAGCCAACCAGGACCCCACACACACACGTCAAGAACAGGTCCCACGTTCCGCGTCCATACTGGCTCAGATCACCTTGTTTTCTAGAATGTTCTCTACGACAGCCACCACCACAGCCCACCGCCCCCAACCCCCATCAACAAGGCCAGCCACCCCTAGCCTGGTAGGGCCAGCACACCCAATCCTAATCCTAGGAAGCCTAAAAACAGGTGTGACCAGGCTCTGGTCTGTCTTGCTGACCTCCTGGAACTCGTTTGGGTTGTTCCTTACAGCTGCTGTCACCTGAGCCTCACTCTCTGTCACTGTGTACAATTATCTGAAGGCTCTTGAGAAAGGAGCTTAGCTTGCTATATCCCTACCAGGCCAGGGTCAGTACGGAACATGAGTTACTGGGAAAGCGAGTAGCTTGATTTGTAAGAGCTCTGTCCAGATCCTTGTTCTCCAGCCTGTAAGTTCTGCCTCCATTCATCCTGTCCAACCAGTCCCTCACTGTCCTCTGCCAACATACAGGGCACCAGCCCTACCTGGCCTGACGCTGCCGCTCCAATACCACCTCGGCCGAAGGACTTGCCCACCCTCTTCCCACCCAGCCCCACACCTGGCCCTTTTTCCCACTCCACATCCCTTGCTGCTGCCAGGGAACCACCTAACAAGCCCCTTCCCACAGCACCTGAGCCTATGTTAATGAGGTGACTTCTAGAGAGGAGTTGGTCCAGAAGAACCAATCATATTATCCCAAGGTACTTTTGGCAACTAAGAAAAAGGAGATTGGCTAGAATTGAGGTCAATCACCAAAAGTCAGTAACCAATCATGCTGCTCAGAAGCCCCCATAAAAACCCTGAAGAGAAGGCTTGGTGCTGGGAGAGGGCCTGCAAGCCCTGAGCAGCAGGACACAGCCCCTCTGCAGAGTCAAGGAGCTGCTAGCTGAACACTAAACCATACAACAGGCCAGAGGCCTAAGAGTGCTGAGCTATACCTGCAGACACATGGGCCAAGCTCCCCTAGCTGGTGCACTTTAAAACTCTAAGGGAGACACATGGATCCCTTCCCTCCACTGTGGATGGCAGTAGACCTTCTAGAACATTTGGGGTGCAAAGACCCAGCTTCCCTTCCAACCACAGCAGTTACTCCCCCTGCCAAGCTAATAAGTAACACACACACACACACACACACACACACACACAAAATATCACAACACACATTTTCCGTTTTCTGGTGGTACAGATTTAACCAACTTTACCCAGAAAAGAGGGGAAGAGATAGTAAAAAAAAAAAAAAAAAAAAAGTGGAGGAGCTGGCTCAAGTGGTAGAGCACCTTGCTAGAAGATCAAACCTCAGTCCTGCCAAAGAAAAATAGAAAAATAGAAATGCTGAGCTAGACTAAATGAGATCACAAGACTAAATCAGCTGGATGCAAACTCCCAAAAGTCACTTCCTTC
The DNA here is from genome assembly GCF_019054845.1 of Dipodomys spectabilis. Classification (NCBI taxonomy): domain Eukaryota; kingdom Metazoa; phylum Chordata; class Mammalia; order Rodentia; family Heteromyidae; genus Dipodomys; species Dipodomys spectabilis. Next base: position 5,897,991 of record NW_024870743.1, on the reverse strand, counting down.
CATTGCTTTTGAAGTAAAAGCAATTCAGCAGGCTCAAGGAAGCAGCTAGTGTGATTTACAGGAAGATAAGAAGCCGGAGAAAAACAGCCCAGACACTTCCCTTCTTGGCCTGCTAATCTTCTTACTGCCTGGTTTTTCTCTCCCTTGAGGACTTGTGACCCTGTAACCCGCAGTGGGGGCAGGGTGGGGGTGGTGGAGGCCTACTGTGGGTAGTAAAGAGAAAGTACTTTAAAACCTCAGGTCAACAGGAGAAGCTAAGACCTAAAGAGAAGAAAGCACTGAAATGCTTCCATTTCCTGGTGAACTGCTTTACTCCTCCTAGTTCACCCCACACCAGATCATCTTTAAATCCATTGCTTTTAAAGTCAAAGTTTGGCAGAAAAGGGGGGAAGGGGTGCCAGGAGGAGGGAAGATAAATAACCGGAAGCCAAAAGATTCCTAAAATCTCAGCTAAATCTCATGAGAACCTTTCAGCCAGACTGGGATCTCTAAGCTACACTGGAGATTCACAGAGAAATTCTGAGAGTACCACAGGTGGGCATGTGTGCACATGCATTTTCTCTCTCCTCTCTCTCTCTCTCTCTCTCATTGTAATGTGGCATCTTTGGGCTGACTTTGTGGAATGAGGTTATTACTTCCCATCAGATACCACTGGACACCCAAGTTCTTCCTAGAAAAAGGTGGGACTTGGGGCTGGGAAGGTGGCTCAGTGGTAGAGCGCTTGCCTTGCATGCCTGAGGCCCTGGGTTCGATTCCTCAGCACCACATAAGCAAAAAGAAAAAAGCCGGAAGTGGCGCTCTGGCTCAAATGGTAGAGGGCTAGCCTTGAGCTGAAGAGCTGAGGGACAGTGCCCAGGCCCAGAGTTCAGGCCCCCCCCCCAAAAAAAAGGTGGGACTTAAGCTGGCAGTTCCTGGAGTGCAGGAGAAAGGCAAGGCCCCACCCCTGGCAGGAGATGGTGCCCCCAATTAAGCCCACAACCAACTCCAGGCCTTTGGCAGAGGCTCAGAAGCCCTGGCCCTCCTCAGCCAGCTCCAGAAAGGACAGCACTGGGGAGTCAAAGCCAAGGAGCATGCTGACACCCTAGACAATTCTGCATTGTATCCAAAACCACCAGCAGCTTTCTCCTAGTTTCATGAGCGGCCAGGAAATGCTGCTTTCTGAGTGGGACTAGAGAAACAAACACATCTGCCCACTAACTCCTGTCTGAGGAGACCCTGGCCCCATGTGACAATCAAGGCCAGCCCAGGTAGAAAAGCCCACGAGACCCCCTCTTCAACCCACAGCCAGGCACAGTGACTCATCACTGCCATCCCAGGCTACATGGAAGGCGGAGATTCCAGGCCGGCTCACCAGACAGACTCCAGCTCTTCAGAGGGAATCTGGACCCCGTGGTGCATGCCTGTCATCCCAGCAATGGTACAGATCCTAAAGTAGGCAGACTGAGGCTCATACACACTCTCAGAAGGAAGCCCCAATCTCTAAACCACCAGAGAAAAAAAGGCCTGGAAATACAGCTCAAGTGGCAGAGCATCTGCCTGATAAGCAAGAGGTCCTGAGTTCAAATCCTAGCACCATTCCCCCAAAAGCTCCCTGAATAGAAACAAGTATATATCACAAGAAGTCAAAACTTGTATCATGTAATAATGACTTCCATACTGAACCAAATCCTGGGAGCTCCCCGCTGCGGCAGGCAGGAAGGGAACCCTTTGGGTCCATACCTGTGTTGCTCCCCCGGAAACCACTGAGCAGAAGAGGCAGAGACCTCGTGGGCTGGCAGGAGGCACTGGCCAGCTCCCCGGCACTGAGTTTTGCAAGAAGCAAGCCCAGGCCCTGAGTCCTCAGGCGCCCGCCAAGGGGCACAAAGGGCCTGGGCAGCAGGGCTGGTGACGAGGAAGACGCCGCGACCAGCCAGCTGAGGCCCGTGTCTTTGGGACAAGGACGGGCCTCTCCAGTGGCATGCAGTGTCCACGCTGGCAAGGACCCTGCCTCAGGGTGTCTGGCTCTTGCGACTTCTCTTCTGCATGGCACACCCTCCGGCACACCGGGCCACATCACCTGGGCAAGTGGACAGGGCTCAGAGGTGGCCAAGGCCACCTGTGGTTGGGTTCCAGGGCCTCCTCCCACTGCGCTCACAGCCTGGGTAGGTTACAACCTGTCTGCACCTCACTTCTGCTATCTGTAAAACAGGTGCCCACCACACAGGACCAGCGTGAGCCAGTACACATGATGTCCTTCACAAACTGCTTCCGTCAAGCCAGGGCCACGCGCTGGCCGTGTGCTGGCCATGTGGTCACAAAAGGCTCCAGACTAAAACTTAAGGTCCAAGTTAATCCAATGGATAGTAAAAGACAAATAATTACCCTTGGACATGATTAACTGAACAGCCCTCCTTTAACCAGAACTAAAGGAGGATGTCCTTAGGAGAGGGTCCCAATGGTTCTATAGCTATGTGTGTATGACCACACAAAATGATGCTTATTGAAAAGAACTCCAAGAAATGGAAACAAAGAGGTGGGAGGTTTTATTGTACTGCTTGCAGTTACATCTTTTTTCTTTGGTTTATTCCTTGTTGTCACTCTTTATTTCTGTACCCTTTGTCTTGAATATAAGTTTATCTGATTTGGGGAAGGGAAGGGGAATCACAGAAACACTGGGGCAAAGTGTGAACCAATGCAACAGTGACACTATGTTGGAAATGAACTGTACAACTTGGGCGGGAAGGGGAGTCGGGAGGGGAGAAAGTGGGAGAAATTGAGGGAGGGGGTAACACTGCTCAAAAAGAAATATATTCATGACCTGACTTAGGTAACTGTAACTCCTCTGTGATCACCTTTACAACAAAATTTAAATTTTAAAAAAATAAAGTTTAAGATAGTCTCTACCTGCACATTCTGCATAGATTTATGGTATTTAAATTATGCACGCCCAACAAGACAGAGGTGAGAAACAGGGCAGCCCTGGCGGGCACTGTGCATCCTGCTCTGAGCAAGGCTTCAGAAGCATCCCAATTCTGGAGGGGTGTCGGTGAATAAAATGCATATGGTGTTTGGGAGGGTTTATTGGGGAGGGGGTGTTGCTTGTCGTTGTTCGGGTTTTACAAGACAGGGTTTCATTATGTAGCCCAGGCTGGACTTGAACTTTTGATTCTTCCTGCTTCAGTCTCCTGAGTGCCAGGAGTTACAGGGGTGTCCATGTCCCAGCATGCCTATCTGAATGTGTGGTGTAAAAAAAGGCTGAGCCAGGTGCCTGTGGCTCACACCTGTAAGTCCTACTCAGGAGGCTGAGATCTAAGGATCATGGGAGGAAAGTCCATGAGACGCTCTGCAATCAACCACCAGAAAACCAGAAGATGGTAGAGCACTAGACTTGAGCAAAAATAACTCAGGGACACTGCCCAGGCCTGAGTTCAAGTCCCACGACTCTCTACCTGCCCCCTCTTTCTCTCTCTTACACACACACACACACACACACACACAGACTGCTCTGCAAACACAAAGAGCTACATGGCTTTTGTCAACATCTGGTCACATGTTATCTGTCTGGGGCTTTCAGTAAGAAAAACTCCCACATGGAAACCCTGCTGCTCTGCAGGGCAGATGGGTCCTTTGAAGGGTGCCCTGCGAAGAGGGTGATGCCCAATTGCTAGCCCAGCTCCCAGACCCCTAGAGGTCAATCTGGAGGTCATCAGACCATAACCCTGGAACCTCAGTCCAGACCTTGTGCACACGTGTGAATACACATACACACAAACACACAATCACAAAAGTCATACAAAATAATACCTGAAGACCAGCATGTTATATTTATTCTACTACTTTCTAGAACTTTCTGTTCTATGTCACTTATTTTAAAAATGCTTATCAGTCAATTACACTGATTTTTCTCTCCCTGGGTCACAAGCTGCTCTATGGAAAACACTGGCCCATACCTTTGACTTTCCCAAAATATTCTAGCCAGTGCAACACAACCAGCCCAGGCCAGTGTCAGCTGCGGCTTGGTTTGTCTACCGAAAAACATGGGGAGAACAAGGGAGACAGAAAGGCAAGAGGGGAGATGTTGGAGGAAGGGGCGACGCTCCTGACCCCTCATCTCCAGGATCAAGTATGGCTCCAAGGGGAAGCCGTTTCTACTCTACACTCTGGCTCAGAGCTGACAAGTGAACGCTTCACACAGCCTGCCATTAAGCCCTTGGGGACCACCTTCGCCTTCTCCCCTCTGCCCCGCCATGAGCCCCTTTCTGATTTGAAGTCTGTAGGTTTCTTGGCAAACGGATGAGATGGGGATTCCATAGAGGATAGAAAGTGTGACTCGGGCTTGCTGGGAACTCTCGCCCACAATGAGGAGGGCGGTGCCGCCCTTCCCAGCGTCCTGAGCTCCCAGGCCCCAGCCTGGCTAGCACTGACCAAGACCAAGTGCAAGCAGGTCAAACCAACAGTCTTGATGTCCCAGCTGCATCACTCCCTTCTGGGTCTTTCTCAAAATGTTCTAAGCCACAGCTTCTGGAGTGTATACACACACACACACACACACACACACACACACATGTGAACATGCCCATACACACATATAAGGCCTTACTGGAACAAGGGCCTGACCACTCTACCCTCCCAGCCCACTCCACTCCATGCCCTTACCCAGATCATTGCCTCTCATTTAGGTCCCTACAGACCTTGAACTCAGGAGAGAAAAGACAACAAGAAGAGCTGAGTCACAGAACAAGAGGGCAACAGGAGGCAGGCAGGGGTCAGATTCTATCAGGGGCCAGCATTGGTCAGGACTGCCCTAACCCCACCAAGCAAAAAACTCAAAAAGCCCTCCTGGCCGGCTCCAAGTCCCTCCTCAGAGTCCCTACTCATGGCTCGGAACAATTTGCTCCTCCTTTCACAAATGAGGAAATTGAGGCCCAGAGAACTGAAGCCTCTGGCCTGTCATCCAGTTGTAAGCGGTCAGCTGGACTATACAGCCAGGCCTCTCACTCGGCCAGAATGTCCTCTGCTGCTTCTTTTGCAATATCTGGCCATCTCCTGACCTTCCCTGCCTCTGGCCCCGTGTCCGCAGATCTGGCAGCAGGCAGGGCCCAAAGATTTCCTTCTGGTTCAGCCTGAAGGCACCCTGCCCTGTCCAGGGCAGGCTCACACCACCACCATCACCAGGGCCTCCACCTTGGTCCCCTGAACCCAACTTCCCACCCATGCAATGAGACTCAGCCACACTCCTTGCGGCCAGCTGCTTTTCCAAGTGCAGATGAAGTGGACAGCTGTCATCTGACCTTGCACAGGACAGGACTGCACAGCAGGGCAGCCCAGACAGGACCAAGCCCACTACTGGCTTCCACAACCCCGCACAGCCCCATACACAAACAAACAGGGACAAAGGCCAGAGGCAGCACTCCTGCAGAAACAATAATCCCTGTGACCACAAATCCAAACAAATCACCATCCATCCACACACTACCAACCTACACACCCTAAGTCCAACAGACCTTCCACCACCAAGGGGGGGGGGGGGGGGAGTCTATTTACTAGGTTACCAGTTACTACTAGTTACTAGTTATTGTGCACTCCACCGAGTTTCTCTCATTCATAACACCCCCCAAGGATAAACAGTAAATTTTCTAATCCTCACCACCTCACCAATCCCTGGTTTAAAAGACACTGACTTCTGCTACCCTGGGGGAAGACGCCGGTGTGGGCAACTCTCCCAGCCACGCGGGGCTAGTTGTTTTGGCCCGAGTTTCCTGCTTGGTGTTCAAATCTAAGGTGGCCATCTGTTTACTCCAATTACTGACCAGGCAGACCAGCAGCCAGCTGCCCGGGCATCCCTCCCCGACAAGGGCGCGCGGGCTCCGGACACCCCTGACCTGCCCCGCAGACACCCCTGTGCGGGGGGGGGGGGGGGGGGGGGGGGAGGGGAGCTGGGCGAGGGCTGACAGCCCCCCCACCCCCACCCCCACCCCCACCCCCCCACCAGGGCGCAGGGAAGGTGCGGGTGAGGGCCAGGCCCAGATCTGCCACCGGAGGACCAGGGTTCAGACCCCGGGTGACCTTAGGCCCCTAGGCCCCCTCCCCGGGCCTCGGCTTCCCCACTCCTGACTCTCGGGGGAAGTTGGGGGGGGTCGGCCCCTGCAGAGGGAGCGCCCACCCCGCCCGCCCGCGGCCCCGGGGCTCCGCCTTGGGCTCCGCCGTGGGAGGGGGCTCCGCTGCCGTCGGGGCGGGCCGGGCTATGCGGGGGGGGGGGGGGTCCGGGGCTCCCCGCGCCCCCCACGCCGGGGCCCGCCGGGTCCCAGCAGCCCCCGCGCGCTCCGGCAAGGCCCACAGGATGCTGGCCGGGCCTGCGGGCCTCCGGACCCGCCCTCCGCCTACCTCCTGGAAGCACTTCCCGGAGAGTGCGGTGGGGCCAGGCGCCGCCTCGACCCCGCAGCAACGCGGACTCCGCTCGGTGCGGCGCGGCGCTCCCGGCCGCCTTTGTAGGCAAACACGGCGCCAACCGCTGTCAGCGCGGCGCGGGCCGGGGGCGGGGCCGGGGCGGGCCGGGGGCGGGGCCGGGGCGGGGCCGGCCGGAGGGGCGGGGCCCGCGGGGTGGCGCCAGGGGGCCTCGGGAGGCGCCTCAGACGCGGCCGCTTTCAGCGCCGCCAAGACACAGGCCAAGGAGGTCCCCTTTGACTTAGAAGAAGCAGGCGCCCGTCCAGCGTTGGACGCCTCTCCTGCCTTAGCTTTCCCCTTTAGGTTATATGTCTGATTCTTTCTCCACACTGTTTTCTATTCCAGACAAGACATTCTATACGGATACCTTGGGAGCTAGGCAGGCATGCAGCACCCCTGGTAAGGGTCAGCCTGGTCATTGGCAGGGCTGGGGCGGTGGGTGGTAGAAGAGTTAATGGGATCTGATCGATGTTTTCATCCTTCTTCTTGTTCAAGGATCTTGGCACAACCTTGACCTGTGACCTTTCTGACACCCACCCTCAATCTCGACCCCAAGTGCAGCCCTGTTGACCATTTTGTTACTTGCAGTTAGTTTCTCCCTCTTAGTCCACTCTTATCCCAATGATCAGAGGGGGCCCCTGGACCCTGTTAGCTTATACTGTGCAGTAGGGGGGCAGATAATGCCCAAAGGTTTAAATAAGACTGACATCAGATTGTCATCAAATTGAGACCCTGTATGGCAAGAAGCCCCAAGGCATACAAAGATACAGAGCTTTCTGGAGCAACAAGACTGCCAAGTGCCAAGGTCCTGAGGCAGGCTGCTGGAGTGATTGCAGGATCTCATAGGCCAAAACAGGGGGTAAGGTTATTATTGCTCATGTCATTCCTAGAAGCGTTTGAAGCCTGAGCACTGGATATGGAAAATGGACGACAGGAGTGGACAGGAGCAGAGCAGACAGGAGACACTGAGGGACAGGAGGGGGAGAGAACAGATGGGGGTCAGACTGTGAGGAGTATGTTTGCTCCAAGGGAAGTGGAAAGTCAGGATAATATTAGAAGCAGGCATCAGGAAGATTGTTGTTTAAAGCCAGCCCCGGCAAAAGGTTCTCAGACCTCATGTCAACTCCAAAGGCTAGGTACAGTGGTACATGCCTGTTATCCCAGGCATGTGGAAAATAAGTGAGCTAAGGTCTAGGCTGGATCAGGAAAAAGACCCTATTTCAAAAGTAACCCAGACACCAGTGGCTCACACCTGTAATCGTAGCTACTCAGGAGGCTGAGATCAGAGGATCGCAGTTCCAAGCTAGAAGTTCTCCTGAGTATGAAAGTCCATGAGATCTTATCTCCAATTAACCATCAGAAAACCAGAAGTGGCTAGCCTAAAAAAAACTCAAGCCTTGCCAGCCTTGAGCCTGAGTTCAAGCCCCATGATGGACAAAAAAGAAAAACAGTAAAACAGACTAGAGATGTGGATCAAACAGTAAAGCACCTGCTTAGCAAGCACAAGGCCTGGAGATCAAACTCCAATACACACAAAAACATCTGGCCCTGAAGATTCAATGGAGGAGGTCAGGTCTGGCTGGCTCCAGTAGCAGCTTGGAGCGGCTGCCTGGCGAGGTTTTCCAGGTTGATAAGACCCCTGGGCTATGGCCAGGGTGGACAGCTAGAGCAATTCCTGAGCAGACAGAAGGACTGTATCTGCCACAAATGAAGGAAACTTCAGGGCCCACGAAAGCAGCCCCCAGTTCCCCCGTCCCACATGTGAGCTCTCTAGGAAGCAGGTCCTACTTCCTTCAAGGGAAGCCTTTTAAAAACAGCTATCTTCCATGTGTCAAGTTTGGAGACGAGCGGCTTAGAAATGTAAGCTGGACAGGTGAAGCCTGGGGCTGGAGCAGGCTGGCAGGCCCCCAAGCAGACTTTGGTTAGCCAACAGCTGGATTCAGAGCCAGTTAGAGACAGCTTTGCTGGAATTTCCAGGCATTTCCAGGAAGGCCAAGCACGCCAGATGACGTCTTTACAAATGCACCACAAGAAGAAAACGTGTGTTGGGTCATCTTGTACACCCGGGTTGTAAAGTGAATTGGATCCTGACCTTGTGCCTCCTGGAGGCCCCCTGGCAGGGCCCTGAGCTGTGTTGTCAGCAACCTAGCCAGTGACAGCGCTGTGACTCACCTCAGGGCTGAGGTGATCCCCTGGGCCAATCCCAGACCTGGCAGTGTTCAGTCCCCCTCTCGGAAGAGGGAAATAACCCCAGGGCTGAGTAAACTAGAGGAAGGAGGAACTCAACCTGCACCAAACAACCAAGCATCCTGGATTCTAGAGACTCAGTTTCACAATCTGGGAAGTGGAGAGCCAAGGTGTAAAACAGGTCTTGGGTGCCAGACCAGCTGACTTTCAAAGTCTAAACCGGAGCTCATTGAGGAATGGGCCTTGCTGACAGTCTGGTCATCGTGAACAAAGTGTGCCCCTCAGGCTGCCGCATCCCTCTGAAGAAGGGCCCAGAGATGATGCTGGTAGCTCACACCTGTAATCCTAGCTCAGAAAGCTGAGATCTGAGGATTAAGGTTGGAAGCCAGCCCAGGCAGAAAAGTCTGCAAGACTCTTATCTCCAATAAACCACCAAAAAAAAAAAAAAAAAAACTAGAAGTGAAACTGTGGCTCACGTGGTAAAGCAGCAGCCTTAAGCAAAAAATAAAATAAAATAAAAAGCTAAGGGACAGCACTCAGCCCTGAGTTCAAGCCCCAGGATTAACATCAGAGAGCACTAGCATCCACACATCTGTATGTTATCTATCATTTCCATGGAAGACAAGACTTCTGTCTTATTAAGAATTGCTCCACCATGCACGTGGACAGGAGAAACTGCTCCGTTGTTTCTCAGGATTCCAGGAAGGAATTGCTTGCTATACAGATAAGGGTGAAGGGCCACCTCTTCTAACTGGAAACCTAGCCTTCTTGCCTTCAGCAGGAGACAACTGTGGTTATGGTCCAAGAATTGGAGAATGGTCACAGTTGAAGGACCGGCCCCCGCCCTGATTTCCCAGGTGCACAGAGATGTCAGGCAAGCCACCAAAGATAGGCACAGACTGCCTGACGCAGGCAGGGAAATCCACCTGAGCCTGGCCGTAAACGTCCCATTGTGGGCCCAACCGAAAAGCCCCCACCTGCCTAGACCCAATGGCATTTTCATTGACCTCTGCCTCCTTGCTCAGACCTCATAAACACCCAACTCCTGTCCCAAGCCCGGGAAGGCTGTGCCCCTCGCCGCTCTGTCTTAATGATCAGTCCTCTCCTGGAAGATGGAGTCCAGCCTGTTTCCTTCCTTTCTCCTCCATTTCCCTAACAACAGTTATCATTGATAACGATGGTTGTCCCAAGAATGCTAGAATTTTCCAAATCAACCACTGCACAACTATAGCACTCCTCTCTCTGCCTGCCCCCCTCAAGATGCCAGGGCTAAGGTGGGTGAGGACTGTGTTTGGGGGGAGGGGCTCCCTCAAGTCCCATAAGAAACAAAACATCCCCCCCCCACCTCCCCTCTGAGTCCCTGGTTCAACAAGTAGCATTCATGGACACGTCTCTTCAGTGCCAAGAAACAGCTAGCCAGCTAGGACGCCAACAAGAGTTTAGAAAGGAAGAAACTTTAAAAGTTAAAACAGCTGGGTACCAGTGTTTCATGCCTATAATCCTAACTACTCAGGAGGCTGAGATCTGAGGATCAAGGTTCAAAGCCATCCCAGGTAAGGGAGTCAGGAGACTCTCATCTCCAGTTAACCACCAACAAGCTGGAAGTGGAGTTGTGGCTCAAGTGGTAGAGCACTAACCTCAAGTGGTAGAGCAGAAAATGCTAACAGAGAGGGCATAGGCCCTAAATTCAAGCCCCATTACAGGCACAAAAAGAAAAAAAATTTAAAGGCAGCTGGGCATCAGTGGCTCACACCTAAAACCCTAGCTTCACAGAAGGCTGAGACCTGGAAGAGTTCAAAGCCAGCCAGTGCAAAAAAGTCCTCCAGATTGAAAGCTGGTCAGGAGGCATGGCTCAAGTGGCAGAGCACTAACCTCATAAACAAGAAAACAGAAGAAACTTGAGGCTCTGAACCTATGCCCTGGTCCCCATGGCACCAGTTAGTCCAACAGAGACCCAGAGAGGTGACCATGATAAAAAAAAAAAAAAAAAACAGGGTAGCAGTCACAATCAGATTCCATTTTACCATAAGCCGGATGCTACGCACACTGCCAACCTGCAAGGTCAATATTGTTGAACAACCCATGTTGTGGAATAAAACCAAACCAAAGTACAGAGAGGTGACTGAAAACACACAGCTGGTTAGCAGAAACAGCTCATACAGCACATGTGTGCACCAGCATACACAACACACACACACACACACACACACACACACACACACACACACACACACGCTTTATAGACCAGGGTGCCCCTCTGACCCTCTGAGTGACCTCTCTAGGGGGCGTTCTCAGCTGGAAATCTGTCTTCTCAGTGGAGCCCAGCAGTTTGGTTTTCTGTTCAAGGGAGTCCTGTGTGATTCTCTGGCCTGTGAGCAGTGATTTCCTGGTGACATTTGTCACCCTGTGTCCTGAAGACTTCCTTGCCCAGCCACGAGATCCCCCATCCAGCCCGTGGTGGCCATTCCCGGTCTCCACATCCCATCATGACATCTCTCATCTGGCTCTTTCTGTGTATACTCTCTTGGTTCTGTTTCTCGGGAGATAGATCCTTGGCTTGGGGTGGATGGGGGGCCTGGGGGGGGAGAGATGAGAGGGTTGCCCTAGCTTGGAGGGGCGGGGGCTTGCTGAGGAATAAAAGTGGTTTCCGGTAAGAAGACACAGCATCCTGGTAGCAGATAGTGAGGCTCCCTAGCCAGTCCCGGGGTCACTGTCAGGTTCAGCTGATCTACTTTGGTATGGCCTAGATAACAAGACTAGCTCTGAGGAAACAAGGAGACAATAGAGACTCATCTAATTTGCCAACAATGTAGATCTCTTACCACGAACAATTCCTACTTACAGCCATTTACGGTAATGACTGCTTGTTGTCTGGGCCTCATTCAATGATGGGGAGAAAGGCGAGGCTGCAAGCCAGGAGCTGGTGGCGCACACCTATAACCCTGCTTACTCAGGAGGCTAAGATCTCCAGGAGCCATCAGCAGACTGGAGGTTCCTCAAAAAACTAAACATAGACCTTCCCTACCACCCAGCCATACCACTCCTGGGCATCTACCCTGAACTTCACAAGCTCAGGCACCAGAAAGTCATGAATCTAGGCATTCATGCCCAGGAGGATAGTCTTACGGGTGGAACACAAAGTCGCAATGTCTCTGTGCCTCTGATCATATAAAATACATATCAAAATAAACTGCAGGAAATGGAAACCAAAGGGTTTTTTTTTCTTTTTCCTTTCTTTTTTTGTCTTGTTCATTTTTCTGTCTTTGGGGGACCAGGGGAGCATAAAAGCAGTGGCAGTACGCAGTTGAAAATTGACTATACAACTTGTGGGTGGAGACAGGAGGGGAAAACTGGAGAGAACAAATGGAGGAGCGACATTGTCCAAAGCAAAATGTACTCATTGCCTGACTTACGAAACGGTAACCCCTCTGTACATCACCTTTCAAATAACAATAAAAAATTAAGGAATAATCCAGGTTTGGAGTGAGCTCTGACACAAAAAGACCTGAGACTCTTACCTCCAATTAATCACCAAAAAGTCAGAAGTGACAGTGTGGCTCAAATAGTAAGGCATCTGCCTTGAGCGGAAAAAGCTAACAGCACCCAGGCCCTGAGTTCAAGCCCCAATATAGCCCAAAACAAAAAGATGACATTGCAAGAAGTTCATGGGAAGCTCAGAAAGCTGTCTGGGCACCAGTGAACTAGCTACAAAGGTCCTTAAAAGACACTGGCTGCGTAGAAAAGATAACGGTGACTTCCTAGATTTTAATTTTTTATATACTTACTAGTGCTCTTTATTATTATTGTTATTGTTGTTGTTGTTATTGTTATTATTATAAAGATGATGTACAGAGAAATTACAGTTTCTTTCTTTCTTTCTTTGGGTCGTGGGGCTTGAACTCTGGGCGTGAACACTGCCCCTGCTCTACTCTCTGCAGCTCAAGGCGTGCGCTCCACCACGCGAGCCACTGCGCCACTTCCAGAAATTATAGTTTCATAAGTCAGGTAATGAATACATTTCTTTTTGTTGTTGGTGGTGGTAGTTTGTGGGGCTTGAACTCAGGACTGGGTGCTGTCCCTGAGCTTTTTCACTCAAGGCTAACACTCTGCCACTTTGAGTTGTTGTTCCTCTTCTGGTTTTCTGGTGGTTAATTTGGAGATATGAGTCTCATGGGCTTTCCTGCCTAAGCTGGCTTCAAACCTTGATCCTTGGATCCTCTTCTTAGTAGCTAGGATTACAGGCATGAGCCACCTATGTCCAGCATGAATATAGTTCTTTCTGGACAATGTCAATGTTTTCTTTGCTCTCTCCTAGTTTTTCCTTCCCATCCACACCTGCAGAGTTCCTGGATTTTAGCACATATTCCTTTGTACTTAGGAAAGCTACATTTTTCTTTATCCCAAAGTATTCATTAATATCATAGATTAGTGAAACATAGACCCAAAAGAGTTTCACAGAGCTAAAAGATCATTACCCTGCCCTGAAATTGTGAGAACACTATATTTTGCTTCTTGCCTTTATCTATATCCTTCCTTTCCTGCTATCTTGTCAAAGAAGCCAGGCAGGTGAGGCACAAATGTGTGCCTCAAATAGAAATTAAAAAAAAAAAAAAAAACTTAGGCCAGGCACTAGTGCTCACGCATGTAATCCTACTTACTCAAGAGGTTGAGAGCTGAGGACTCTGGCTGAAGACAGCCCAAGCAGGAAAGTCCATGAGACTATTTGCAATTAACCACCAAAAAGCTGGAAGTGGAGCTGAAGTGGTAAAGCACTGGCCTTGGAGGACGGCGTGGGGGGGGGGGGGAGTACTTCAGGGACAGTGCCAGGCACTGAGTTTAAGCCTCTAGACCAACACCCACACCCCCCCCCACACACACACACACAACTGTGTACAACTACTTAAAGATAAATCAGTAAATAAATACAGTGCAATGAATAGGGATAGATGTCATTTAAAAATATCAGACACAGCCAAGCACCAGGGGCTGACATCCAGTTGGTAATTCTGAGCTACTGTCAGGAAAGTATAGGAAGAACTAAGCAAATCAAATAGCGAGTAAGAGCAAGGTTTCTTTCTGGAGAGAAATTACAGGTAAGGAAAAAGAGAAGGTTAGACTGTACCTGAGTCTGAACTGGAGTTAGATATAAACTTGTGCTCCACTGCTTCAATAATGGCAGATGCTGGACAATGGGTGGGAAGCAGCGCTGTGTACACGTGTGGTTACTGCAAGCCCACGCGTTTCCCGGCTCTGGCCACTGAGAGGAACCAGAAACGCTGGCAACACCCAGACCATGTGCACCGAGCTGCCAGCTCATGGTTTCTAAATATGACTTTCCAATGAAAGGAGGCGAGGCCCATTGGAGAACTGATTTCATGGCTACAACAGGTGGCGTCAGAAGGCAAAAAGGTGCAAAAAAATAGAAGGAGGAAGGGACAAATGAATGAACAAATAAAGGAATGAAGAAGGAAAAAATGGAGAAAGAAAAGGAAAAGGATGTTCAAAGAGCACAGCCTTGCAAGGCTTCCTAATGGCCAAAGCTGGAAGCTGTTCTACAAAATAAATAGCAATGCCGCTAAACTACAATCTCAGTAATGTGAAAACCCATGAATCTATACTTACATTTAAAAATAGCTACAAGACAGGTGCCAGTGGCTCATGCCTGTAATCCTAGCTACTCAGGAGACTGAGAGCTGAGGATCACAGTTCAAAGGCCAGCCAGGGCAGGAAAGTCCTTGAGACTCTTACCTCCAATTGACCACCAAAAACCTGGAAGTAGAGCTGTGGATCAAGTGGTAGAGCACTAACCTTGAGCACAAAAGGAAGGCCCTGAGTTCAAGCCCCAGGACCAGCATCAAAATAATAACAATAACTGTCTAGAGAAATGAATCATGAAGACACAGCTCTTCCTTAAAGAGGAATTCCAATCAAGGTGGCAAGAATGGAGGAAAGAAAATGCCCAATAGAAAGCAATCCTTAAGAGGGTGAAAATCAGAGAACCAGGGCGTCTACACAGTTTAAAAACACATCTGGGGTGGGGGGTGGGGAGGAGATAGGAAGGGAAAACAAAGGAGGCGGCAACAATGCTTGATAAGAAGTGTACTCATTATCTTGCCCATGTAATCGTAACCCCTCTGTACAGTATTTTCACAATTAAAAAAAAAATCTTCCAGCCAGGCACCGGTGGCTCATGCCTGTCATCCTAGCTGCTCAGGAGGCTGAGATCTGAGGATCAGGGTTCAAGGCCAGCCCGGGCAGAAAAGTCCATGATACTCTTATCTCCAATAAACCACCAGAAAACCAGAAGTGGCCATGTGGCTCAAGCAGTAGAGCTTGCCTTGAGCTGAAGAGCACAGGGACAGCGCCCAGGCCCAGAGTTCAAGCCCCACAACCGACAAAAAAAAAAAAAAATCTTCCAAATGTTTAGTAATCACAAAGGGAAAGTGGAGGGGGTTTCCTGGAAGACAGCTCCAGGTAAGCACATGATCTGGGTGAACATTCTAGACTGGCAGGCATAATCACGACCTGGGCACCAGCCTCGGCTCTCCTCCCAGTGTCAACCTCCATCTAATTATGATAAGAGCACCCAAAACCCCCAAAAAGAGCTACACCTTCTAGTAGCCACTATTCAAAAGCGTCAAGATCAGAAAAGGAGAGAAGCAGACTGTCACACACCAGAGGACACCCGAGGCTATGGATCCTGGCATGGATCCCAGCAGAGGGAGAATACATTAGTCAGAAAAGTGATGAAATCAGAATAACTTCTGTAGCTTAAAAGAAACCACCACAGTCAAACTGCTTCAACCTTGACACATTTGCTTAAGAGCCCCCGGACATGCTGGTGGAGGAGCTGGGGTGGAGGAAAGGGGCCCTGAGGGACTCAGAATATAGCCAATGGGGCCGGCCCAGACTGGAGAGGAGGGATGCCCCCAGGACCAATAGAAATGAGCACGAGTGAGTGGGGCGGGGCTGGAGACAGCCCTAGGGATTCGTGGTGCAGGTTGTGGACAGCACTGCAGGTCTGTTGAATCCCCTGCAGGCCAGGATGCAGTTGACCTCTGCGGCGCGTCCCGTGGGAGCAAGGGCCACTTCTCCCCTAAATGCTTTTTTGGATTTAGAGCAGATTCTTCCTTTCTTTCCACATCCAGTCATAAAAGCAGGGCAAGGAGGGAAGAAGCTAGTGATGGTAGGTGTGTGACCCTGCCAGGCCCCCCAGCTAGGATGTCACATCATCACGGGTCACGTGGTGGGACTGACAGCAGCCCTGTCCCCACCCAGAAATCAGAGCTAGCAGAAAGTCCATTTAGAATCCCAGAGGAACCCCAGAATATAAACCCTGCTGCTGGGGACCAGAGTGGCGTTCAGGCTTGTCACCAGCGGCTTACAGGTGAATCCGCTCTGTGGAATTTGAAAAGGGAAAGAGAAGAAAGCCAGGGAAAGGGCTGAGCCACACTGGGGCGAAGCCCACAATGGGGAGGAAACAGGAGGAAGAAGTAACCCCACCCAGACTTCACCTGCTTCAAAGCTGCGGGCTGCTCTTCTGGGGTCCTGGTTTGGGAATCCAAGCACCTTTCCCTACTGTAGCCTGCCGTCCTTCTAACAGGAATGGTTCCCAGGAGATTCCTGCTAGGCTCCAACTTGGAGAACTCCCTGAAAATACACTGGGTGTTACGGGGCTGGTCCCCACACCCGAGCAGCCGCTCTGCTGCCTACCCCACGTTAACTGATTGGACGATCGGATACATCAGAATCTTATGACTAGGGACCATACTTTATCATTCTTCAAAGAATCCCTTGAGCAGGTGCCAGTGACTGCCGGAAGTGAAGGCACCGTCACATTACAGGGCTCCGGTTCTCCTACGTGCCGGTCACTGGGTGGCCTCTTGCAGAAGCAGCCAGTGTGAGGAAGGCTTGGCATTTGGCCCTGGAGGGCTATGGCGGCCTGGGTCTCCTCCACCCTCCCCGAAGCCGTGCACCTGAGCTGCCAGAAGAAAGTCCGTCTCTCACATTTGAAGGGCAAGCGGTGAGGACCCCATTCGGCTCCCATTGATTTCGCAGGAAGGTCCCTGATGGTGGTTCGCTCTGGTCTCTGGCTATCCGCTTCCTTCCAGTTCTCTGGGTCTTAGCAAGCTAGGCCACCCCTCTGTAGCTATGACCAGGTCTGGCATGACTGGCTCTCCCAGCCTTGCCCCCCAGCCTCCCCTCCCCTCCCATCGTCCCCCCTTCTCCCCTTCCCTACTCCAGTGCCTGTTGCTCAGGCTCCACAAGAAGCTCACTGGACGGGGTGGCAGGATTGTGATGTCCTCACTGCTGTTGTGACATCAACACCTGCTGCTGCTCAGAGGAAGATAAGAGGTGGACGGAGGGCTGGGCGAGGGCTTAAGGGACCAGCTGTGGGCTGGCCAGCGCCGAAGGTGGAGAGAGAGAGAGCTGGGAGTGTGGTAGGACCGAATCCTCCATGAGCTCAGAAGCTGCTGGAATTGCAAGCACGTGGGAAGGACTCTTCCTCCAAAAGGTATACCCCAAAATGTGGAGAGAGGAAATAACTCTCCGTTCTTGGTAAAGCATGGTAATGTGGTGATGTCTACTGAGTCTCATGTTGAGATCCCTCTGGTGGATGTCACGAATAACAAAGGTACCAGTTCCCAGCAATGGGCGCTCCATAGGGAATCTTAGAAACGACTGAAGCAACTGGCTGTCCGTGGCTCAAGCCTGTAATCCTAGCTACTTGGGAGGCTGGGAATAGGAGGATCGGGATTCAAGGCCAGCAAAGGCAAAAAAGTTGACAAGACTCCCATCTCAATCCATAACTGGGCATGATGGTCTATGCCTGTCATCCTGTGTCTCATGGAATATGGAGCTCAGGACTGTAGTTGCAGACCAGTCGGGCAGACAAGTCCATGAAATATATCTCAAGAGGCTGGATGGGGTGGCACGTGCCTGTCACCCCCGCCACATTGGGAAGCCTAAAATAATGGATTGACATCTGGTTTTGTGCCCAGGCAGGAAGCGAAACCCTATCTCAAAAATCACCAATATAGCCTGGCTCCAATGGCTCACACCTGTAATCCTAGCTACTCAGGAGGCTGAGATCTGAGGATCATGGTTCAAAGCCAGCCTGGGCAGGAAAGTCTGTGAAACTTTTATCTCCAATAAACCACAAGAAAACCGGAAGTGGCACTGTGGTTCAAGCAGTAGAGAGCTCACCTTGAGCTGAAGAGCTCAGGGACAGTACGCAGGCCCAGAGTTCAAGCCCCCAGACCAACAAAAAAAATCACCAATACAAAAAGAAGGCTGAAGGTTGGCTTGGCTTAGAGCACTTGACTAGCAAGAGTGAGGTCCTGAGTTCAAACCCCAGTACCAAAAGAAAGAGGAGGAGGAGGACGAGGAGGAGGACGAGGAGGAGGAGGAAAAAGAAATGCCTAGAGCAGAGAGGAAAGTGAATGATAGGACTCAATTACTGAATTATTGTCTAATCAATTCAAACTCTAGGAGTCTTTTTTTTATTTTTTTATTTTTGTCAGTCGTTGGGCTTGAACTCTAAGCTGGGCGCTGTCCCTCAGCTCTTCAGCTCAAGGCAAACACTCTACCACTTGAGCCATAGCACCACTTCTGGTTTTCTGGTGGTTAATTGGAGATAAGAGTCTGGTGGACTTTCCTTGCCTGGGCTGGCTTTGAACCATGATCCTCAGATCTCAGCCTCCTGAGTCACTAGAATGACAGGCTTGAGCCACTGACACCCGGCTAAACTAGGAGACTTTAAACAGCTGTGAAATGGAAAGTTACAGAACTGCCAGAATGGACTTGTTTAATAAAATATGATAGTATACTGCTGCACAGCCTCAGAAGGGTGCCTGGGGCGGCACCAGGACCCAAACTTTGCAGTGAGTATCAAGGCACGCCTCAGGTGCCTCTGTTTGTCTTCATGAGGATGTCTAGGACCACCATGGGTTTGCTTCTCCTCAGCAGTTTCCTTTGGGGTGATCATCTGACCAGCAGCACATGGCTGGTCTAGCATCCTCTCTGATAACTGAGTCCAATCTGTCTTGGTTTTACAGGCATGCGAGACCTGCCTGTGCCTTCTTAGATCACCTTTGGATGGTGCTTCCGACCCTGACACAAAAGTCCAGTTGGAAGTTGGTCTAGAGAGCCATTTTCTTTGGTGTCTGGTTCATAGTGCTTTGAATAGATGGGAGATTTGTATAGACTGCAGGGCCTAGAAAGCACGTGCAGGCAGATGCTTCCAGCAAGAGCTGGGCATGTGAACATAGCTGTGCTGTCTTATTGTGCAACGGGGCCTTGTTAGTAAGTCATGTGCAAGTCTAGCCCATTCAGTCCCCCTGTGAATGTGTCTATGTATTCACTCCATACCAGCCTCTTATACAGCCCCCAATTGTGTCCATCCTCAGTACCAAAACTGGAAGGCTGAGAAATATTCATTTGCTTCTGAGATCATGCTTTGCATCCTCAGAAGTGATTGAAGAGAGCTCAAAAGTCTGTCCAGGTAGGTCCCTTCTTCCTGCTAAACCTCACTGTTATACTTCTTTATTCCAAGTAAAATGTGCCATTTATCTGCACAGTTACCATAAAGATCTCCATGTATTGTACTGTAAGTAAAGATATACTCATATATAAATGAATACATCAGAATAAATGAACACATCTGGCCCAAGTAGCTCACGCCTTTATAATCCTAGCTACTCAGATGGCTAAGATCTATGGATCCAGTTGAAAGCTAACACAGGCAGGTGAGTCCATGAGATTCTCAGCTCCAATTAACCATTTAAAAAGCCAGAAGTGGAGCTGTGGTTCAAGTGGTGGAGCACTAACCTTGAGCTATGCCCCCTGCCTCCCTGCCTTGGAGATACTGAAGATCTGGAGGTTTCCCAGCATCTGGGGAAACCTTAGTTCAGGGTTTGCTGTTCACCGATAAACAAATGTCCTGGACATCTCTACAGAACCTAGGAAGTCACTGGACAGAAAATGACCAATCTGTATAGTCCCAGATTCTAATTAAATGCTTTATTGTTAGACCTGACAGTGCTGGCAGCTGTCAACAATCATGACACAGTGATTCAGGCTCAAACATAAATAAAGAGCAATTTTTTGTGAGAGGCACACAGCGCCATTCTGAAGAGGAGCATGTGACTGCACCCACCTCGCGCGGGCCCTTACGCTCACAATGCTCACCAGGCAGAACACCGTGGCAGGGCAGCGGGTGGGGTAGAGCTGAGGAGGACACACTCATTTTCCCTTCAAATTTCAAGGACACTTCTGCATTTAAAAACCCACCGAAATGGAGAGAAAACAGGAAGGGCATAATTAGACATCCAATCAAATAGGGAAGGTAAAAATGGACTATGGTAATGATGTGAAGAAGCCACAGCTCCCCAGAATTCCTGCATAGGGGACCGCAGCCAGACCCAGCCCAGAGGCACGGGCTTGGGATGGAAATGTATATCTTATATATATAATAATGTACTACATAATATATATTTCATATGTTATACATCTTTTATATATAATAAATATTTTATTTATATATATATATTAGAGAGAGCAGCCACCCTTGGCCTTACGTTCTAGATTATCCTCTGCAGGGGGAGCCGTAGGCAGCCCTCCAACCCATCCAAGCCAAATAAACCCAGCCAGAAGGAGTCAAGACATTTGAGGAAACCCTGCAATGGGACAGAAAAAACAAGCAAACAAACAAAATGCAGGACAGACATGGTTCCAGGAGCAAAACAAGGAAGCTCAACAAAAAGAAATCCCCAAATTTGCCGGGCACCGGTGGCTCACGCCTGTAATCCTAGTTACTCAGGAGGCTGAGATCTGAGGATCGCAGTTCAAAGCCAGCCCAGGAAGGAAAGTCCATGAGACACTCATCTCCAATAAACCACCAGAAAACTGGAAGTGGCGCTGTAGCTCAAGTGGTAGAGCGCTCGCCTTGAGCTGAAGAGCTGAGGGACAGGGCCCAGGCCTATGGTTCAAGCCCCACAACTGACAAAAAAAAAAAAAAAAAAAAATCCCCAAATTAGAATCTCAGAGAGATTTAAGGGAATGGTTCGTGCATAAAAGCAAAACAGGCTGAGTGCCAGTGGCTCAAACCTGTAAGCTTAACTATTCAGGAGACTGAGATCTGAGGTTCGCGGTTTGAAGTCCTGTGCAGGGAAGCCCGTGAGACTCTTATCTCCAATTAACTAACAGGAAAGCTGGAAGTAGAGCTGCAGCTCAAGTGGCAGAGTGCTAGCCTTGAGCACAAAAGCATAGGGACAGCACTTGGGCCCTGAGTTCAAGCCCCAAGACCAGTACAAAATAATAAGGCCATGAAAGAGGAATCAGTAGAGAACCACAACTACTAAAATATTTAGGAGTAAAAAATTTAATGCTAGAAGTTGAAATTGAAGGAAATCAATTCAGAGACAAGCAGTTGGGCACCAGAGATGGATGATTGAGATCAATAATAATGGAGTCTCAGCCGACAACTTTTTCTGTTCTCCGTTTTGCTCTGACCCACTAGATTAGAAGCAGATAGTCCCCTGGAGAATAAGCTCTGAGCGATAATGAACAACCACCCTTGGGGAGAGACATCCCTGGGAAGTTTAACAGCCATTCTATAGGCTTCCACATAGAAAAATAAATCGAGGTCACCTACAAAGGCCTAAGACTGTCAGGTGGTATGCAGAGGACATCAGCTGTTAGTAGGCCACGGGACAGCGTATTCACCATTCTGTGAAGATGAAATACCAACCCCAACTTCAAAATCCAACCCAGCAAGCAGGTGCAAAGCCAAATGAGAAGATTTACATGTATATCTCCTATCTATTTTCCTAGGAGGTTCGCTGGAAGTGTACCCTAGATTTTACTGTTTTAAAAGTGGTCCTGAGATTTGAACTCAGGACCCTGTGCATACCAGGCTAGCATAACACAGCTAAGTCACACCTCCTGTCTTTCACTCATTATTTTTAGGATGGGGGGGGTCTGGATTCACACCCAGGTGCATACCTGAGTCTCGATCCACCTACTTTTGGGTTTCCTGTCATTGAAGTAAGGAGGTCAGGTCTGGCGGGCGCCATATGCCATATGGTGGATGACAGGGTCTGGCATCTTGTCTTCATGGTGGGGGAAGAAAACACCCCCCCACCCCACCCATCACCTGCCTCCCAGGTGATGGGCGTGCGTGGACCCCTGGAGGCAGGAGTGGGCACTTGGCTGATAGGTTACTGAATCTGTCAGTCCAGTGCCTGGGACTGGGAATTTCCTGTGGATCTGCCCCCCTGCCCTGACCCTATTTAGGGCTGGACCAGTCTAGCCACCATTATGCCTTGCCACGTGTGTCTCTGTGATCGTGTCCTGCGTCCTGTGTCCTGTCTCCTGGCTCATCTCCAGTCATCATGGCATCCCAATTCAGCTCTCCATTGAAGCTGAATTTGCTTGTTGATAATTGTTTTTGTTATTTCTTTCCCCTTTAGCATGTTTCCTAGCTGTGTTCTGTGTATTGGGGGGCCTTTGTAACAATGGGCAGCCTGCAGGCTGTTAACTGTATAATAAAGACTCCAATATTCCATATTTTCCAAATGTGGCTTCTGGGATGATTCCCCTTACAACATCATCGCTGGGATAACAAATGTGTGCCACAGCCGCCAACTTCCCCTCTGCGCAGGTACAATCTCCAGGACTTTTCTGTCCTGCCTAGCCTCAGACCTTGATCCTCCTGTTCTCAGCCTCCCAAGGGGCTAAGATCACAGGCATGAACCACTGGCTTTACTTATTTTTAAGAAAGAAAGAAAAAAAAACACTAGCAACAGTGGGTGTTGGGAAGGCCTCCGAGGACAGCTTGGGGAAGGACTTTGGTGGAAGCAGAAGAGAAAGGGCTCTGGACAGACATATGAATCCCTTGGGTAAATCCCTGGACAAAGTTGTACTTCCTCCCCTTACCATCCTCCTCCCCCCCTCAAAAAAAAGAAGATAAAAGAAAGCGAGAAAACTAGAAAGCCCAGTCCTCTATGAAACATAAAGACAACAATAACAGTAACAATAAAATAATAAGGAATAAACAGATTCCAGTTTCCAGTAACCAGGAGAAGCTGGACTCCTGGGAATCCCGGCTCCTCTCTGGGCACGGTGGCACTCAGCTACTCAGCTGCCCTCTACAATTCCCAGCCTTGGCCCTCAGGGATCTGGGTGTGTCCTCCACGTGGAGGGGAGGGGCGGAGGTTTGCCTGTGGGTGGTGTATTCTGGGGATTTCTGCAAACTATAATTCTTCAGACATCCACTCTCCTGTTCTTCATGGAGCAGTCCTCGGGCCAGAGAGGAAGGAGGCCAGACAGGAAGGAAGGCGGCTTCTGGGTGCACTCTACTGCTGCCACCCAGTGCCACACGCAGCCCATCCCCTCGACGCAAGTGAAACCAGCCACCGCCCAGAACTCCCGGTGTCCCCGGCACCCAGAACTCTGAGCCTCCCAAGTGCTAGGATGTCCAGGCGCATGCTACCACAGCACAGGCTCCTTTTCTACCTTTCTTGGCACTAAACTTTTGGGGACTATATAAACCAGCTGCGGGAAGACAAAGGAGAGCAGTGCAGCGGTCGACCGCTGGGAGGAGAGGCTGGGCTGACACCTGCCTGTGTGCCGCGCTGCCTGCCGGGGAACAGTGCTCTCCTCAGCCCTTCCTCGCATTTCCAGGCCAGCACAAAGTCCCAAGCAGAACCTCCCCCCTCACCAGACTGCAGAGCCGGGCCTGACATCATCTGCGTCCTTCCGGGGACGATGATCCCCATGGAGGAGTCCAAGGCCCTTCGCCAAGTGGATGAGGCCACCCACTCATCGGCACCCATTGCCCCCTTCCTTCTGTTCTTCCTACTTTCCCTCCTCCTCCTCCTGCCTCCTCCTCCTCCTGGCTTCTCCTCTTCCTCTTCTCCTCTCCCCCTTCCCCCTCCTCCTTCCTCTTGCCTTCTTCCTCCTTTTACCTTCTCTTCCCTTCCCTCTCTTCCTCTTCCTCCTCCTCTTTTGTCAGCTACAGGACTTGAACTCGGGGCCTAGGAGCTCTTCCTGAGCTGCTCTGTTCAAGGCTAGCACTCTACCGCTTTGAGCCACAGTGCTTCTCAGCTCCTTAGTCAATTGCCAGTGCTGTCCACCCAGGCAGCTTGCTTTTCCTGGGGCTTTTCTCCGTAACCGCTCCTCCCTTCTCTTGCTCCCCTCGGGGACCGCTGAGATACTGACTCTACCTCTCCTCCTGTGGCTTGAGGTAAACAGCAACTGCTCCCTGCTTTTCTTTTTTGTACATCAGTTCTGAGGCTTGAACTCAGTGCCTGGGCGCTGTCCATGAGCTTTTTTTTGGTTAACAGGAGAGAATCTGTCTATAGACTTACTACCCAGGCTAGCACTGAACTACAATCCTCAGATCTCAGCCTCCCACGTGGCTAGGATTGTAGGCGTGAGCGGCCAGCACCTTCACTAAATGCTTTGGAGGAACCGATGCACTGGACACACAGAACTCGCTCAGCATTGCACACACAGAACTGTGACCGGGATCTGGGGCTCCATCCCCCGCCAGGCGTGGCAAGGATGCTCTGCCGTCTCTCCTGCTCCTGACGCCGGGCGTCTGCTTCGATGTCCTGCCCACTGCTGCCTGTCCTGCTAGCAGCTGCGCTCAGGAAGGACAAGGCAGCAGAGGCCCCTGCCTCTCCTGTGCGTCTGAGAAGTGGGCCTAGAAACCTGGCAGTGTTCAGAACGGGGCCGCAGCCACCGGAAGCCGCCTCGAGCCTCCTCTGTGATACCTGTGGGAAGGGCCACCTTCCAAGACTTCCCGCCCCCTCGCCTCACAGAGAGGGGCTCTTCACTTCTAACTGCCACTAACTGCCTACTGGAAATAGAATTTCTGCTGCTCACCCCGTCCTCAGGCCCGGCCTTGTGGGCCAATCTTCTCCACTCAACTCACTGAGGTCTCTTGCAGCCACTGAGTTAGCCTCAGGTATTCTCCACGAGCCCTTAGCCTGCCATTGGCCGCCCGGTCCCTCTCTGAGCTCATCGAGGGCAGAGACCACCTGACACCTGCATGCTTTTGGTACAGACCACAGGAGTCAGATAAGTCCATAGGCCTTGTTGATTTTTCCCCCATGGTGCATTGCAGTAGCATCCCTATCCCCGTCAAACCTGTTCTCTCCAGCCTGGGATGCAGGCCTGCCCATCTCAGGGCTTATCCACATTTACGATGCCACTGAAGCCTGAGGCCACGCTGGACCCTGGGAGCCGAGCTCTGCCACAGGGCTGCTCAGGTAGGATGACCACGTCCCAGAGCACGGGGGCTCAGAGAGCGGGTCAGAGGAGTCCAGGAGTGCTCAGGAGTCTCTGTGAGCATGCAAGAATGTGAATGGTGCTGGGCCTCCATGCACAGGCAAAGCCTGCAGTACAGCCTCAGACGCGAACTGAAAGAGCTAGGCCTGAGCCTTGCCGTCAGCCACAAGGACAAAGGAACCAGTGGATACCAATGACCAAGCAGGACCTGGAGAAAGTATAACTGCAGCAAAGACAACCACAGGGCCAGGGGCCAATGCAGACCTTTCTCCGTGGGCTCAAGGGAGCCCTGGAATGCTGATTTGTTAATAGGAGGGAATGTGCCCGGGGCAGGACGGATGGGATGGAGAGAGTAGGAGAGCTTTGAGCTACACAGAGTCTCAGAAGCATTTGCTGCTCCGGGGGCTGCATAAACCCTTGCGGGACACCAGCCCGTGTCAAGGAGGATTTTCACTCCCAAATGCAAAGATGCGGCAGTAAGAGCACATTCACGTCAGAGGAAGCACACTCACGTTAATGTTTGAGGGCCATACATTTCGGATCCACCCAGGGTCTCTCATGATTGGAATCTGCAAGACAGAAACGCCAGAAGTTCATCAGCAATGTGCATGAAACCAAATCGTCACATGGCTGCCTCTTCCTCCTCCTGCATAGCTTTGATGTCTCCGGCTGGAGCCGGGCGGCCCTGAGGGTTACGAGGCCTTGTGAGTGCACTACGAATCACTGGACTCGCATTGTCACACCGCTCATTTGCCGCATGTGAGCTGGATTTGGGGGGAAAGTACAGGATTTGGGGACTTTCCTTCACAATACCTCAGCTGCAAAGGATGCACAGCTAAGTCACAGACAGGCTGCCGCCACCTCCTTCCTCCATCCTCTCCTCCTCCCATCCCAGCCTCGTGGGGGATGATCAGGGGACCCGCACTCAAGTGCTGCCTGCCCTGAGCCTGCTCTTCCATCTGTAAAATGAAACCCACACCCATCTAACTGGTGGTTGAGTTTAGATCACCTACTGTTGTCTCCGTGAGATGAAGGACAAAGCCTAGCTCACGGCCAGCTGTCAGGACCCCACATGGAGTGGCATCTAGCCAGGAGGATCCCAGGACCCAGCTAACACTGCCCACCACTGCCACCACCACAGGGCCCCTTCCGAAGGGCCATCGCTGGTTGGTCCCGAGTCTTAGATTGTACATTAATGTTAATCAGACGTGTGCTTTGGGTTCCATGAAAACAATGGAGATAAACCCAGCAGCACGTCAGCCACCAACACGCTATCCCTCTGACCCAGCTAGTTTCTCCAGCCCATGCTTGTTGATTGACTAATGGTTAATGGTGATGTGTTGCATTATGTTGAGTGGCTTTGGGAGCCGTTGCTAAATACAGGGAACAGAGATGAGTGACAGAAATCTCCTCCATGAGTCACTTGCCCCTAGAGACTGGTAGGTGGTTAGAAGAGGTAGTGTGGCCAGCACTATAATCAAGACATGTCCGGGAGGCCACAGGAGGGCTGAGGAAGAGGTGCCCTCTGCCCGAGGGAACACAGAAGGCGCCGTCCCAGCCACCTGTTAAGGTGGTGTGGGAGCCCAGGAGAGAAGGGGAGCAGACACAGGGTGAAGGCTGCACCACGCGGGGCACAGATCGACTCAGAGAGAGGCGGCAGTGGTGGCAGCTGCAGACAGAAACCACAGCCAGGACCACAGAAAGCCGCAGCCCGTGCAAACTCGGGGAGCGGTGTGGGGCGGGAGGCCCAGGAGGCTTCCAGAGAGCTCAGCCTAGGTTTGCTCTAGGCCTTTTATAGCTTGAAGACTGACCTCTTCAAGCAAGATCTTTGTAGGAACCCATGGTGAAGACAGACAAGTGGAAAAGGACCCAGGAGCCCACTCCCTCCGTCTCTAGGCTACAGAAAATCTGGGGAAATCAGAGAGGTTCAGGTGGACGCCGCCACACAGCAGGGAACCACATTGCCCGGGAAGGTGACCCAATGAGCCTCAGGCTCATGCCGACCCCTGAGTAAGAGGATGCACTGGAGGCAGAGGGGCCAGCTTGAAGGTCACTTGAAGGTCATTTGGACAGTGGAAGTTCTCCTTCCTCCCCACTGTGGGCGGGAGGAAGGAGAGCTCTGAAAGACCCCAGGAAGCATTTCCTGGCTCTCACCTGAGTGACTAGTTCATTGATGGCATCATTAACCAAGTTAGAACAACAAGACAGATAAATTTGGCAAGGAGTGATGGTCTCTCCTGAAACCACATCTGTCCGCATCTTCCTCTAGGGCCGAGCCTGAAGGTGAAGGAGAGATGGCATCCTACCCAAACCCAGATTCATGCTGGGACAGCCGGAGGCGGCTATGGGTTCCTTTATGGAAATAGTGCTAGTCGAAATCTTCATTTCACCATTTCACGAGAACCGATGCGTTTGCTAACCACTCCCTCCTGCCCCCCCCCCCCATTGGCTTGCGTGGAGCATTCTGGCTGTTTTGGGAAGACATGCAACCTGCCCACGGGTGTTCCTGAGCATCCAACTCAAATTGTCCAGGGGTCACTCACAAGGCCACGCAGCGTGGGCTGGCCATAGCGGTTAGCTGGATCTCCCGCTCACGCTCAGCCTGGAAAGCTGCCAGTGTTCCAACTCCCCGTGCGTGGAGCCATGCTCACTCAAATGGACTCAGAAATCCAAGACCAAGTACATTCTTTTACGGCTAGGGAAGAATGCCTGTCTCCCCCACAACCCATGACCAAATTTGGTTTGGTTTCCAAGATTCTACACAAGAACACCAAAGACGGGGAAACAATGTGTTTCTCTGTGAGAATTTCTTGCAAAGCTAAGAAGAAAATCTCATTCTACCCCCAAAGTATTGGTTGCCTTTTGAAATTCACACACACACACACACACACACACACACACACACACACACACACACACACACACACACACACCCCTGAACCTATCAGCAGCTGGGCTCTAGACACCAAGCCGTTTGGTATAGCAGGAGCCAGAAATGCACTTGGGTTCGAATCCTAGATCTCACAAAGAGCTATGTGGCTTTGGACAAGGAATGGACCTTAAGCTTCCATCTTCTCGGTGTAAGGAGAAGCAGGCCACAGGACCACGCTGTCTCACACGGTGTTGGTGTGAGGAGGGACACCCAGACACTGCTGGAAGGAGACTCGGAAGAGGAAGGCACGGTGAGGATCTGCTGGCAGCTGGGCTCGCTCGAGTCTCCTCCGTAGACACCCAGCCACGCTTCTGTCCTCCTGGTGGGCAGGACCCTCTGACATACAGCTTGTTCGCCTCACTGTGGATTCAACCTCTCTCTTCCTTTAGTCACTTAAGAAGGCCCGAGTGAGCTCCAGCCTCCTGGCTCGTGTGTGGAAGCCCTGGCCTCTGACGGGACCAGGGTATGAGAGACAGGGCCTTGCAGAAGTGATTAAGTCGAGGATGGAGTACTACTTAAGGACTAGCATCCTGGGGGCTGGAGGTGTGGCTCAGTTGGTGGACCACCATCCAATGAGCAAAGTTGGAGTCCAGTCTTGGAACAACAAGAAAAGGATTAGTGTCCATCAGGACAAGAAAAGAAAGAGATGGTCCCCTCTCCACTGTGTCAGGGAAAACTGACCACCCCCAGAGGGTCCCCACCAGAACCCAGCCATGCTGGTGCCCTAGCTGACACTTCCAGCCTCCAGAACTATGAGGAATAATTTTTTTTCTTTGAGAGCCAAGCAGTCTATGATATTTTCATTATAGCAGCCCAAGATGGCTGAGCTAGAAATTCTGTTGTGTTCTGAGCTCTTTTATCTATGGTATATATACCCTTATATACTCCCAAAACAGCACCCCTGAAGTTCAGGCTGCTCCCAATTCTCAAATGGAGTATCTACTCGTATAATTTTCAAATGCAGCTCCGTGTGTTCCCCTAGATAGAATACCCCAGGCAGCTTTTCCAGGGAAGGGAAGACAGAGAAAACCACAGCAAAAGAAGGGATGGGCTTGCGGTGTACTTCCATAGGAAAGTTCATCTGCCATCCAGCCAAGGACTCTGTAGACACATGGAGCTTACCAGGGTATGTGTGAAGAAGCATAGAGACAATGTGGTATTAGTCCTGCTAGTCAGCTACCTGTTCTGGAATCCTGGCTTGTCCATCTGGTACCCAGGTATATCCTGAGTCATTTTAACTCTAAACGCATAAGCCTCCTAGATTAGGACTCCAGAACTAGCCCTGTACCCTGGATCAACAGGATGTGGGAGGAGGAGGAAGGGGAGGAGGGGGGAGGATCACACTGCAGGAGTAAGGACTTCATGCCACAGTGCTCGAACATCAGATTAGAACATAGGGTCCACAACATGGTCTTTGGAGTCAACTGATTGAGCCCACAACCTGCCATCTGTGAGGACTTAGGCAAATCAACATCTCGGAGCCTCAGGTGCCCGGTATAAAAGGAGAATTTGTAATCTCAGCTACTCAGGAGGTAGGAACAGGAGGATCAAGGTCTGAGGCTAGGCAGGACAAAAGCACAAGGCCCTACCTCAAGAAAACTAAAAGCGGAAGGACTGGGAATGAGGCTTCGATTCATAGGTGCTTACCTACAAGTGTGGGGCTCAGTACAATCCCCATTACTGCCTCCCAAAAGAGGGAATCCTGACAGTACTTTTGTCACTAAGATGTGAGGAGTAAAACATATTGAAAGCCAGGAGCTTAACACACATGATCAGTTAGCATCACCACAACCACCACCACCACCACCACACCACCACCACCACCACCATCATCACCACCATCATCATCACCACCACCACCACCACCATCATCACCATCACCATCACCACCACCACCACCATCATCATCACCACCACCATCACCATCATCATCACCATCATCATCATCATCATCACCACCACCACCATCACCATCACCATCATCATCATCATCACCACCACCACCACCACCACCACCATCACCATCACCATCACCATCATCATCATCATAGCACCACCATCACCACCACCATCACCACCATCAACATCACCAGCCCTTCCTTGAGATCAAGGCTGGATACCTCAGGCTATGTCTCTAATCTTGCTCAACCACCTTGTGACACCCTATCTCCTCTTGGCTTTCATTTTCATGATCTTCATCCACATCTGCTATTACATATTATTAGTTTCCTACTAAACACAGGACCTTCCTGTATCTGCTGACAGGTCCCCAGCAAGTAATAAAGCCTGCAGTTAACATCTCTCTAGTAATAGTCACCACGTAGGTATCAGTGTTGTTTGTGTGGTTGATTCTTCAAACCATTTCCTACACCATTTCCTACCTGCTGAATTTAATCTCTCAGACATAATCCCATTAGCCTTTCAACCCCTCTTCTTACTCCATCCAGCCACAGGGACTTTGCACATACTAGACCTTCTGCCTGAGACCCTCTTCAGTCCACTAGCTGCTTCTCATCTACAGACCACAGCCAAGGGTCAGTTCCTCAAAAGAGCTGTCCCTGGCATCCTCACACAGAACCATGGCCTGTGCAGATCCTCACGGCTCCTAGAAAACTCACCATGAGTTTGCTTGTGTAAGTCTTCAGCGAATGACAGGCTCCACCATCAAGGACAAGGCCTGTTCTCATCTCTATTTCCCCAGCTGGGTCTGGCCCATGGCAGATCAGTGGGAAAATAATGGTAGAAGTTTCTAGATCTGTAGATGAGGACACTGGAACTCAGAAGGTGAGATGAAGAGGCAAGGTTGCACAGCCAGCCAAGACGTAGGGGGCTGGGAGCTGGGAGGAGGCTGGGGTTTGCCTGGCTTCAAAGCATGAGCCCATGTCTCACGCCTGTAATCCTAGCTACTCAGGAGGCTGAGATCTGAGGATCACGGTTTAAAGCCCACGCAGGAAGTCTGTGACACTCTTATCTCCAAT
Source organism: Dipodomys spectabilis (assembly GCF_019054845.1). Classification (NCBI taxonomy): domain Eukaryota; kingdom Metazoa; phylum Chordata; class Mammalia; order Rodentia; family Heteromyidae; genus Dipodomys; species Dipodomys spectabilis. Next base: position 5,867,175 of record NW_024870743.1, on the reverse strand, counting down.
TAACCACCAGAAAACCAGAAGTGGCGCTGTGACTCAACTGGTAGAGTGCTTAGCCTTGAGCTGAAGAGCTCAGGGACAGTGCCCAGGCCCAGAGTTCAAGCCCCACAAAATGGGGAGGGCGGGGGGAGCATGCTAAGAAGCAGTGCCCAGGGCCTGAGTTCAAGTCCCAGGATGGACACAAATACAAAATGGAAAAAAGAAGAGGCCACAGTCCTGAAGGCTGTGTGGTTGGTCTCGACCTTACCAACTGCACAGCCCACAGCTGCGGGGGATGTGTCTGCCTGTTCCCCTGTCCAGCTATGAGCTCCACGTGCCTCACTGTTGACCAGCAATGCCTGCTCCACCCCCAGTGCTCAGCATCCCAGTAAGTGGACCTGGTGGGAGACTCCGCGGCTGGGAGCCCAAGCCAAGGAAGTTTCACAGCAGAGGAACCTGAGGAGGGCGCCCTGTAGGAACGCAGCAGTTTGCCCTGAGCTTCCGCCTAGTGTCCCCAAAAGCACTAAGAGGGCTGGGCTGGCCAGGAAGTGTACGACCCTGCACAGAGGGGACCCAGGCCTGAGAACACCACACAGGGCGCCCCAGGACCCGCAGCATGCCAGCCCTGGAAGGGTCTGCAGGGGGCCACTGCTCCTGGCCCCGCTGAACCCCAAAAGGGTGCTGAAAGGGAAGGCCTGGGCCCCCACGGGCTGTCCAAGCTCTGTGTGAGTGTGCACGTGTGTACACACGTGTGTGCGGTTAAAGACGGCCTCAGATTTTTTGCGAATCTCTGAACCAGCACCACATAGGACAAGAAATGTGTCCCCCCCCCCCTTGCCTTCACAAGATTTCATGTCACAGTGGCCTCCTCAGTCCCTCACGCTTTCTGGGGACCCTGGTCCCCGGGGGTGGGGGTAGGGGCTGGCTGGATGAGCACCCGAGGCCTGGGTGTGGCTCCTGTCAGGCTCCGTGCAGCCAGGCCTGCATGTGCCAGCGCCCCCGTCTCTCCAGACCAGTCCTTCAACTCACAGGTACCACTGAGTCAGCCCAGCCACCGCCACAAAGTGTCAGAGTCACCAGCCGGGCCCTGACCACATTCCTGCTGCAGTTGCTGGATTCAGCACTTCCCAAGCATTTGTCCCAAGGTGTGGACACGAGTCCATGCGAGTCTGTGGAAGATGACAGACTCTCGAGTGTGAAATCAAAGCCATGGCATTTACACCCCTGGCCCATGATGAAAAGCACCCAGGCCAACCATGCATGTATGCACATGTGTGTGTGTACACACGCATCCACACACACACACACACCTGTGTGGCAGGGAATCAGGCCAAGCTCAGACTCAGGACTCCGAGGCGCTCCAAAGCCCAGCCTCTGCGTGTGAAGGCGGGCAGCTGGCTGGCAAGGGCACCTGGGGGCCCCACGCAGGACAGCCTCCCAGGGGAGGGCGTGTGGGTCAGCAGTCAGTCATTACCAAAAAAACCCAGCTCCACAGCGGCCGGGGAGGGAGGCAGGGAAACAGCGAGATGAGAGAAGGACTGACAGGGAGGGGGAAAGAGACACAGACACCGAGACAGAGACAAGAGAGATGAGGGAGAGACAGACAGATGAGGGAGAGACAGAGACAGACAGAGATGAGGGAGAGACAGACAAGAGAGATCGGAGGGGTGAGAGATATGGAGATAGGGGGAGAAACCAGGAGAGACAGAGAGAGAAATAGAGACAGAGACCCAGACACAGAAAAGGAGCGATCAGGAGGGGAGAGAGGTAAAGAGAATAGAGAAATAGAGAGACAGGGACAGAGAGGAGCAGAGAGGAGGAGGGAGAAATATAAAAACAGAAGCGAGAGAGAGTCAAGGCCGGGCCGTGTCTCCTCCCCCCGTGGCCTGTGATAGTCCCATGGGCCTGCGTGAGCTGGGTTCTGGGTCTGCGTGCACTGGGTTCTGGGCCTGCGGGCGCTGGGTTCTGGGTCTGCTGCAGGCGCTGGGTTCTGGATCTGCGTGCACTGGGTTCTGGGCCTGCGTGCGCTCGGTTCTGGGCCTGCATGCGCTGGGTTCTGGGCCTGCATGCACTGGGTTCCAGGCCTGCGTGCGCTCATTCCGGGCCTGCGTGCACTGGGTTCTGGGCCTGCGTGCGCTGGGTTCTAGGCCTGCGGGCGCTGGGTTCTGGGTCTGCTGCGTGCGCTGGGTTCTGGGCCTGAGTGCGCTGGGTTCTGAGTCTGCTGCGTGTGCTGGGTTCTGGGCCTGCGTGTGCTGGGTTCTGGGCCTGCGGGCGCTGGGTTCTGGGCCTGCGTACGCTGGGTTCTAGGCCTGCGGGCGCTGGGTTCTAGGCCTGCGGGCGCTGGGTTCTGGGCCTGCGGGTGCTGGGTTCTGGGTCTGCTGCGTGTGCTGGGTTCTGGGCCTGCGTGTGCTCGGTTCCGGGCCTGCGTGCGCTGGGTTCTGGGCCTGCGTGCGCTGGGTTCTGGGCCTGAGTGCGCTGGGTTCTGAGTCTGCTGCGTGTGCTGGGTTCTGGGCCTGCGTGTGCTGGGTTCTGGGCCTGCGGGCGCTGGGTTCTGGGCCTGCGTACGCTGGGTTCTAGGCCTGCGTGCACTGGGTTCTAGGCCTGCGGGCGCTGGGTTCTGGGCCTGCGGGTGCTGGGTTCTGGGTCTGCTGCTTGTGCTGGGTTCTGGGCCTGCGTGTGCTCGGTTCCGGGCCTGCGTGCGCTGGGTTCTGGGCCTGCGTGCACTGGGTTCTGGGCCTGCGTGTGCTGGGTTCTGGGCCTGCGTGCACTGGGTTCCAGGCCTGCGTGCGCTCAGTTCCGGGCCTGCATGTACTGGGTTCTGGGCCTGCGTGCGCTCGGTTCCGGGCCTGCGTGCGCTGGGTTCTAGGCCTGTGGGCGCTGGGTTCTAGGCCTGCGTGCGCTGGGTTCTGGGCCTGCGTGCACTGGGTTCTGGGACTGCGAGCGCTGGGTTCTGGGTCTGCTGCGGGCGCTGGGTTCTGGATCTGCATGCACTGGGTTCCGGGCCTGCGTGCGCAGGGTTCTGGGCCTGCGTGCTCTCAGTTCCGGGCCTGCGCACTCTTCCCTCACTAAGCCAGGCCAACGAAGTCAAAGTTTATCTTTCTCAAGCGTCCCAGTTACTTAATAGCTCCTTCATGTTGTCTTCTTTTCTGCATTCTGGTACATTCCTTGGTCCCCAGGGCCTCGCTGAGCCTTACACAAATCAGCCAATCTAGAATCCAGGCCTAACCACCTCCTCTCCAGGGACTCTCCCAGTCCAGGCCACCCCCCTCCCACCCCCACCTGCCCTCCCCACCCGGGACCGGGTGTCCATGGAGAGTCTTCATACCACCAGTCCCACAGCTGCCAGCCCTGCTCAGCCCTTCTCTCCCAGGGATCCACAGTGCAATGTGTGGTCCACACTGTCCCTCCCTCCTTTCTTTCCTTACCCTCTGCCTTTTGACCCCCCCAGTACCCCTGGGCACCCACCCACTTGCAGTTGGCATGCCTTGCCAGGCCCAGTGACAGCTGACCTCTGTGCCCATAAAACACGTGACATCTGGGCCCGCAGAACTAGAGGCAGACCCTGGCGAGGCAGGACATGGACGATTACCAGCTGTTGGAGGGCGATACTCAATAGCTCAGGAAGAGGCTGAGCCCAGGCACTCACAAAGCGGAACCCCACTGACTGAAAGATACATAGCACAACAAGTAGTGCCGGTTGTGCCTGTAGTCTGAAACACAGGCTCTAGAATCTGGCCAGCTGAGCTCAGATCCCAGGTTGGCCACATGCTCTCTGTGCGACCTTGGGTGACTCATTTCACTTTACTAGGCTTCAGATTTCTCATCTGCAGGGAAGTGGGCTTGATGATACCTCCTTACTACATTGCAGTAAGAATGTGAAGCAAGTCAAGCACCATGGCTCATACCTGTCATCCTAACGACTCAGGAGCCTGACCTCCAGAGGTGGAGGAGGCGGGGCGTTCAAAGCTGTAAGCCTCTTGTGGACAGAAAAGTCCATCTCCAAAATAACTAGCAAAAAGCTGAGCTGGAGGCATGGCTTAAGCTGTAAGAGTGCCAGCCACGCCAAGTATGAGAGCTTGAGTTCAAGCCCTAATACTGGCACAAAATACAAAAACAAATCCACAGTCCATACTAAAAGAAATTTCCTAGCTTAGGAGTTCATTGCTATGGTCACTGCATATAGCTATATAATAACAGGATGAGGTGGGAACTCACTCCCATGCTAATCCTTCATTACGCCGCCTACGCCAGGTGCTCTGGACAATCTCAAGGCCATGAATAGAGAGAGAATAGAGAGGATTGCACACACCTCTCTCCCACTGCCTTTGTTTTGTTTTGTTTTTTTACTCTGTAAAGCTATCTGTACCCCACACCCACCCCAAAGACAATGGATGATGAATGGAAGTGTTGTCTTCCATGGCACAACATGCCTGCTCACAAAGTCTTTCTCGGCCCTACCCCAGATCTTTTGGGCAGGTGTCTGGCCCTGCCGTGATGAAGGTTTGGAGTTTGGACAGGTGAAAATTTCCAAGAGAAAGGGGTAACACTGTCCAAGAAGAAATGTAGCCATTACCTGACTTGTGTAACTGTAACCCCTCTGTACATCACCTTTACAGTAGCAATTTTTTTTTAATTCCTAGAGTAAGGTGGAGAGTGGAGGGAGGAAGACATCGCAAGAGAGTCAGACAAACAAGAGAGGTACAGCAAGGAAGAGTCAAGACCCCAGAGGCAGGGAGATGGGACATCTTGGTAGCACTGAGTGCCGACCAGGATCTTTGCTCCTCTTGCTCCCAGCTGGTGCTTGACCACTTGAGCCACCCCTTCAGTCCAGCTTTTTGTTGGCTAATTGAGATAGAGTCTCGTGGATTTTTCTGCCTAGGCTAGCTTTGAGCCTCAGTCCTCCAGGTCTTAGCCTTCTGAGTAGTTACAATTACAGTGATGAACCGGTAGTGCCCAGCTCAGAGTTTTGTCCCTGAACTGCAGGTGATTGTGACAGTGCTGCCAGCCCAGAGTCACACGTGGGTGGCCATTAGAGGTCACTGGTATAGCCTGTGGGCCACCACACAGGCAGATGGCCGGACACACAGTGCCCTCACCCTACAACGATTATGACAAGTGCTCATCACCAGATGCTGCGCTGCATGTACAGTTCATCTAATTCTCTGAGCATTGTGGGTATTACAGTCATGCTTGGGTTTTTTATTTTGTTGTTTTGTTTTTAGAGATGGTCTCACTATGTAGCTTGGACAGGCCTCAAACTTGGAATCCTCCTGTCCCACCCTCCCCAGAGCTAGGATTACAGGAAATCATCACCATGCTTGGCAACCATCCTTGTCTTTGTTTGCAGAGCAGAGGATCAAACTCAGGACCTTGTACTTGCTAGGTAAGTGCTCCTCCACTGACCTAAATCCCCAACCATCAAGGGTTTGTTTTGTTTTGTTTTGTCAGTCATAGGGCTTGAACTCAGGGCCTGGGCACTGTCCTAAGCTCTTTGCTGAAGGCTAGCGCTCTACCACTTGAAGCCACAGCACCACTTCTGGTTTTCTGGTGGTTCATTGGAGATAAAGAGTCTCATAGACTTTTCTGCCAGGGCTGGCTTTGAACTACAATTCCCCAGACCTCAGCCTCCTAAGTAGCCAATGCAGACACGAACCCCAGCACCCAGCTCATTGTGTTTTTTAGAGAAACCAAATTTCAAAAAGGTTGAGTGATTTTTCCCAAGGGGACATAGCACTACTTCCCTTTGCCCCACTGCCCTCCTCCCTCTCACCTGATACCATGAGTAAGGTCCAGATCACCAAATGTCCCTATCTGGTGTGTGTGTGTGTCTGTGTCTGTGTCTGTGTGTGTGTGAATGTGTGTCTGTGTGTGTCTGTGTGTGTACGTGTGTGTGTACCAGTCCTGGGGCTTGAACTCTGGGCCTGGGTGCTGTCCTGAAGTTCTTTTGTGCAAGGCTGGCTCTCTATCACTTGAGCCACAGTTCCACATTCAGCATTTTGGTGGTTCATTGGAGATAAGAGTTTCACAGACTTTTCTGCCTAGGCTGGCATCAAACCACAATCCTCAGCTCTCAGCCTCCTGCGTAGCTAGGATTACAGGTGTGAGCCATCAGCCTAAAAAGAGCCACCACGCACTATCTAGCGCAGCTCCTGCAGGTGGACAGAGCTGCTTCCACCACCGCTGGTTCACGTTACCAGGAGCTCTCCACGGGCCGCCCTGGCTGCTTCCTCTAGTTCTGCAGAGCAGGCACACACAGTGTGGCCAGTGGGCCCCGAGCTCTTGTTGGTGGCTTCTCAGCAGGGTGAGGGGCGGCATCTTCTCAGTGGCGCCCCCTGGAGGAGGAGGGGAGCTGCTCTCAAGCCTGGATGGCTGAGGAACTTCTGGAAGCTGTTGATGAGTTGGGATTGGAGGGAGAGGAACAGGCTGTGCTGTGGGGACGCTATCAGGAGGCAGGGGCCAAGGCGGGTGACAGAGGCTGGACCGCATCAAAAGAGCTTGTCAATGAGGACGACAAAAGAGCACGGAACCTTGTTCCAAGTGGGTTAGGAAGGGGGAGGGGCCCGGGGAGTGATGGGCGATCAACCGGAATCCATTACGTACACGCTTGGAAACGGCACCGTGAAATCCTTCCTTTAGAGCTAATGTGTGCTAATTACTAAATAATAGGGAAAAAAAAAGAATTAGCTAGCATCAGAAGGGATACAAGATCTGCCCTCGACTTCTTTCCCAGGCCCTCTTTTTCTCCATCATCCCCCACAAAAAGCACTTTGTACCCCTTAAAACTATGGTGCTAGTACAGTCATAGGGGTGGGTGACCCATAGAACTTTCCAGAAAGTGCTGAACACCACCTGACCCATTAAGTAAAACCTCATCAATTTGTACCCAGTAGAGGTGAGGTCAATTTGTCACATTCTTTATTCTTTTGAACTGAATGTAAGGAATTTGTCTTCCTCGAGTAAGGGCTCCCTGGAAGGTCACTGTGGATTTAACAAAGAGATTCAAGTTACGTGACATCATGCAGGTAAATGAAGGTACGTGAGGGCTTTTTATGGATTTCCAGCAGGAAGAACACGAATTTAGGGGAGAGACGAGCTACAACCACTGACACATGACTCACCTACCCAAAGTGGCAGCTGACACACACATTTTATACGCCAAGTTCCATGCCAAATCTGCTCACAAAATGTTCCAAGCCCTGACGGGTCTAAAACTCCAGCTTCCAGCTGGGTGCTGGTGGCTCACAGCTGTCATCCCAGCGACTCAGGAGGCTGAACTCTGAGGATCATGGTTTGAAGCCAGCCCAGGACAGGAAAATACATGAGATTCTTATCTCCAATGAACCACAAAAAAGCCAGAAGTAGAGCTATGGCTCAAGTGATAGAGCACTAACTAGCCTTGAGCACAGAAGCTCAGGAATCGCACTCAGACCCTGAGTTCAAGCCCCAGGTTCCACACAAAAACAACCCAGATGTGAAGAGCTTGCTGTTTTCCAGGGAGGGTATTTCAGTCCCTGCTTGTTACCCCTGCATTTCTAAGAAGAGGCGGGCTGGGTGGGGCCATTCCAGCAGCCCTGATTCGGGACAGGTTGTAAATAAAGAGCTCTGAGAAAGCTCCTGGCCCGGGACGTCCAGTCCCTCCTGCGAAAGCATCTGGTCCCCTGAGATCACCCCTGTGACACTGGCAGGCCTGAGGTCACCTGAGGTTGGCTGGGCCGGAGCCAAGGCCGGCAGGGGGCCGGGCAGTGAAGCCCAAGACTCAGCCAGAACAGGATGTGAAAATGGCAGCCGAGTTGCCTAACCCAACGGACAGTGCCCTTGTCCCCAGCGAACCAGGACTTGGAGGGGGTGAATGTGACTCTGGAGAAAATGATGACGCAGACCACATGGCACAGAGTGACAGCCCGCAGTGACCGCAGCCCCTCGAGGAGAAGAAGCTGCCCAAAGCCCAGGGGGATGACAGACCGGGGCCGTCCTCTCCTTCCCCCGGGGACCCCCTTCGGGAGAGCCCATCTCAGGGCCTGCTGGGTCGGTGGGGGTGGGGTTGCTTCTGGGCTGGTGACCCAGGGGGCGAGGAGCCCAGGAAAGCAGCCAGTGCCCATCCTGCCAGTGCACCCAGATGCCCAGAATAAAGGCTGAGTCCACGAGACTCCGGGTTCCACACACTATGAAGCCCACCTACCAAGCCCCTCTCCACGCCTCCCACTCGTGTACACATGTCCTTTTCCTGCCCCCAGCCCAGGCCACCACCGCTGGCGGGCAAGACAATGACTGATAGGTCACCGAGGCTCAGCAGACACAGCTGTCCACGCTGGGGAAGGAGGCTTGCTGGCATGGACACACACAGGGCAGCCGGCAGCTGCCTGGCCGGGCAGGAGGCAGCAGGCAGAAGCCCGCCTCCACAGGCCCTTGCTCCACCCCAGGGGGCTGGAGGAGCTCAGGAGCCTGGAGCCTGTGGCTCACGCCTGCAATCCTAGCTACTCAGGAGAGTGAGATCTGAGGACTGAGGTTCCAAGCCCACCATGGCAGAAAAGACTGCAAGACTCTTATCTCCAGTTAACTACCTAAAAACTGGAAGTGGAGCTGTGGCTCAAAATGATAGAGCACGAGCCTTGAGCATAAAAGCTTAAGAACAGTGCTCAGGCCATGAGTTCAAGCCCCATGACTAGAAAGGAAGGAAGGAGGGAAGGTAGGGAGAGAGAGAAAGAGAGAGAGAGAGAGAGAGAGGGAGGGAGGGAAGGAGGGAGGGAGGGACAAATGTTTCAGGGTACACCCAGCCCCATGGAAACTTAGACAATGTCTAGACTGATGATTCCTTCAGAGTAGTTTTACCCATAAGATCCCATTCAAGTCCCAGGACGCCAGCTCAAACATCAGAGATAAAAAGTGCCAGGACCTTTAGAAACTTCATGGTTCCCTCAAATCAAAGAATGAGGTTCCATCATTCTTCTCCTTGTTGAAAATTAGAACGAGGGGTAGAGATGAGAGGGAAAAGCTGGAAGAGACTGAGAAAAGGGGTGACATTACCCAAAAAGAAATGTGCTCTACGGGGCTGAGAAGTTGGCTCAGTGGTAGAGCGCTTGCCTTGCATGCCTGAGGCCCTGGGTCAATTCCTCAGCACCACATAAGAAAAAAGAAAAAAAAAAGCTGGAAGTGGCGCTGTGGCTCAAGTGGTGGAGCGCTAGCCTTGAGCTGAAGAGCTGAGGGACAGCGCCCAGGCCCAGAGTTCAGGCCCCACAACCGGACCCAAAAAGAAAAAGAAATGTGCTTTTTACCTGACTTATGTAAACATAAACCCTCTGTACATTACCTTTATAATAACAATTTTTAAAAGAAAAGAAAAGGGGGGGGGAGAGAGAACTAGAATCTCCTTTGTGTACACCGGAAACCCCTCCAGCCTCTTTCACTGTGAGAAAGTGACTGACTTGCTGGGAGAACCAATTGAAGCCAGCTTGTCTCCTTACTTGCCTCTGTAGAGTTGAACACGGCCAAGGAAAACATGGCGTCAGGCTGGTGACACTTCAAACGCATAACCACTGGATTGAAGTGTTCCTCAGTGCTGACCACTAATCAGGTGGTGTCTCTTCTTCCATCTCTTTACTACCCCAGTCTCCTAAAAAAAATCATCTCCAGTCTTCTCTTCCCTTACCACCACCACCTTCTTCCCCATCTTCACTCTGTCCTTCAGAGAGAAAACTTGTGCTGCTTCTGCTCTGTGAACTTCCATAGCAGGCTTTCCATAGCATCCTTTGGCCTAATTCCTGCGTGTGTACTCAGCGACTCTCCTCCCTTGTAATCTTTTACAATTTTCCCATCACAGTGAAACCCACTCTTCTCCTACTGGTTTGTTTGCGCATTACAATGCCTCCTCTTCACTCCAACTCCCCTGCTACCTCCACTCCGTGATTTGTTTTCCTCCAGCAAGCTGCCCTTATTTCCATGTCCATTTTTCTCTCTCAAAATTCCACTTGGTCTACAGGGCACCAGTGGCTCACGCCTGTAATCCTAGCTACTCAGGAGGCTAAGATCTGAGGATCAAGGTTTGAGGCCAGCTGGGGCAGGAAAGTCCATAAGCCTCTCTGGAGATGTGGCTCAAGTGGCAGACTAGATAGTTTAGCAGGGTGCCAGGATCACAGTGATCTTCTAGAAGCTCACAGATTCATCAGCCTGGGGGCATGTCACAATCACATTGGCAACTTGTTCAACACAGACACAGCTTACTGCTGGGAATGTTGATCCCACAGGGATTTGATCTGGGAATCAAGAGTCTTCAAAAAGGAACAAAAATTACTTTGAGGAGAAAAGAAAGAAAGAAAAAAGAAAAAGACTTTGCTCAGGTCCTTCTGATGACTCAGCCTTTGGACAAAACCAGCTTCCTGGCCCCTCTGAGGACCTGAGACTCTCTCGCGCCACCTACTGGGACTTCCGATGAACAGTCTAGAGAAAGCCTCTGGGGAGTTTGTCCTGTGTGAGAAGGAATGACCTCTGCCCCATTTCTCTCTGACGTCAGTTGCTTTCGGCACCCTCAAGTTCTTAGGCTGCAGTATGTGTTTGAGATCCTGGAGCAGTGCCAGAGTCCTGTTTATCTCTAGCGCACAGGGTTTAGCAATGGGTGCAGGTGATGATACGCCCAGTAGATGGGGAGGGGTTTAAATGGAAGCTTTGTGTTGGACACTGTCATGGTGTCTGAATCCTTTATGAAAGGAAATCGCCCACAGATGGGCAATTTTGGTGAGTTTTGTCCTATGTTTCTCCTCTGGCCCATGCTGGGTAATCCAAGGGCTCTGGGTGCTTCAGACAGAAGCAGAGGCAAGAAGCAAGGAATGGGTGGGCAAGGGGAGGAGGGGAACTGAGGTGTTTCTAGAGCTTCTATTAAACTCCGCGCACTGTTTGCTGAGCACCCTGCAATTCTGCACCACAAATTCTGAACTTGTCCTTTTTTTCATTTTTTAGTAGTCAGAATCAGCTGAAGAATTGCCCTCTATTATGAATTCCCAGCTGCCCCCCTCACCCCAAAATCCACTGAAGGAAGCCTCTGGGCTTGAACCCCGGGTCTCTTCAAAGCTGTTTGAGGACTCTGGTTTGGGGAACCACTCCATGGCATTGCTTAATTCTCACAGAAACCCAGTTTTACAGATGAGGCCCCTTGACCCCACGGAAACCCACCCAAGCCACACAGCCACGGACAAGGAAACCGGGCCAACTCCCACAGCAAGTGAACGGCCCCGATCCCAGGGGAGCAGAGGTGCCAGCCTTTCCTCGCTGAGCCCGGCAGAGTTGGCTAAGGACGCAGACATCACAGGTGTGTGCGCATCCCTCCCGTCACTGCCAAGTGGGTTACTCTCCGTCTTGGAATGCCAGAGATCTAAACTCCCTCTGAGAAAGTAGCAGCCACCAGAATTGGCAGAGAACCACTCTGCAAACACTGTGCTTTTCAAGGGCAGGTGCTACGGCTCACGCCTGTAAATCCCAGCTATTTGGGGAAGTGGAGATCAGGAGGATCGTGGTTCAAGGCAAACTGGTACAAAAAAAAGTGAGACCCTCCCTCCCCAACATACACACACATTTCAACCAATAAAGCTGGGTTGGATGACACCCATCCCCGTCACCCCAGATATGTGAGAGGTTTATAATAGATAGGTAGACTTGAGAAATACTGTCCACATGCACATTTGCACACACACCACAGTATATAACGGTTCCAGCAAGGCATTTGATAAAAGCATGAGGCCTTCAGGGCAGGCTGGAGAGCTTGGGTTCTTATATTCTTGTAACAAGGACAGCTAGTTGAACTTCCATTCCTAAGGAATATGGAAACCGAATCAGCTTGCACTGAGTCTCAAGATGTCACCCTGGTCCGGCTCTATTCTTACTCTTTCTCCATGAACATCTCATCCCTGCAGGGTTAGGAGAGATGCCGTGTCGGGCATGCAAGCCACCATTGGCCAGGGCCAGAGGAGGCTGGGACACCATGCAATACTTCCAGGCACCAAAGACAAGACTGGGAATGTAAAGAGGAGCATGGGGCTGATGTCCCAGGCCAGCGAACTCTGATCCCAAGGCACGTGGTGGCTGGGGAGTCACCTGACAGGAGACGCCCATCAAATAATTCGGAGAAGAGGCTTCCCAGGCCGGGAAAGAGAGACCAAAGCATTCCCACTGCTGAGCTGGGGCGGAGGTGACAGCCAGCAGCTGGAAGGCCAGCATGGCGCCTCTGCGAGGACCCCACGGGAGCTGTCTAACTCAGAGCCTACTCTGCAAATGTCCCAGCCTCCCTGGGTCACACCAGAGCTCTGCCCAGCCCTTGCAAAAGAAGGAAGGCTCTGGTGTGCTCCTGGTCAGGAGGCTAGCTGGTCAGGAAGAGTAGGAGAAGGCTGGGGGAGGGGCTGTTTATGGTAAGTGTGTGTGTGTGTGTGTGTGTGTGTGTGTGTGCGCGCGCGCGCGCACGCGCGTGTGCTTGAGAGACAGAGAGAGAGAGAGAGAGAGAGATCAGAAATAGTCTATTGAAGATGTGTCTCTCAGTCAGCCTTGATGTGGGGAGCCGAGGGCTGGCTGGGGCCTTGGTTCTATCTATTTTGACATGTACATTGCTGTTAACTGGAGTCACCCTGCTATCTTATCAGAGCCTCTTTCTTCTAAGTAACTTTGCACCCATTGTCTCCCCCTCTTCCCTTCCTCCTTCCTCAGTCTCTAGGAATCCTATCAATACAGATAACTATTGTATTTCCAGTAAAATATCTTAAGGAGGGGAAAAAAACCAATACAACTTTATAACCCACTCAAAACAAACTCTGGCAAAACTTCTAACACTTAGGAACTCTTTATGTGAAGTACATACAAAGTAAATATTTGGACTGTGGTTTTACACGTCTTCTTAGTTTACAACTTGACAATACGTTTTAACTATGAATAAGTAGGATGCATAAAAACATAGATTAAAAAATAACAGTGTTCCACTAAGAAGAGAAATTATAAAACCTGTACCCTGTAATCCCAGCTACGTGGGACACAGAGAAAGCAGGGTCAGAGTTCACAGTCAGCCTGGACAAAAAGTTAGCAAAGACTGCCTCAAAAAAAAAAAAAAAAGCTGGATGTGAGACTTCAATTACGTTAAACAATTCTGACTGAGCTTCTCCGTGGTAAACCAAAGTTAAGTACCCACTTACACAGTTCTTATGGAAATGACAAAGCCATTTCAGAAATCTAGATAGTACTCAGGAAGCCTGGATGTTTTATCACGCTGAAAGAACTTTGAGCTATCAAATTTGAGAATGCTGGGCATCGGTCACTTATGCCTGTAATCTTAGCTATTCAAGAGGCTGAGATCTGAGGACCATGGTTCAAAGCCAGCCCAGGAAGAAAAGTCCCTAAGTCTTATTTCCAGTTACAAAAAGTTGGAAATGGCACTGTGGCTTAATATGATAGCCTTGAACACAAAAGTGTAGGGACAATGCCCAGGCCTTGAGTTCAAGCCCCAGGACACACACACACACACACACACACACACACATACACACACTTTTTTTTTAATACAAAGAACCCTATTATTATACTCTTGGTGGAAATACAAACTAGTGCAGCCACTATGGAAGGCAGTTTGGAGATTTCTCAAAACATTAAACATAGAACATCATACGCTTTAATCCAGTGATACTACTTTTAGGCATTTATCTAAAAGAAGACAAATCAGTATACAGGGAAGACACTTCCATGTTTCTTGCTGCACTATTCACCATATTCAAGTTATAGAAACAGCCCACATGCCCTACAATGGACGATGGATCAAGAAAATATGATATATATGTATGGTATGTATATATACATTCATACATATACATACAATGGAATTTTCCTCATCTATCAGTAAGAATAGTATTATGTTATTTTCAGGGAAATGTATAGATCTAGAAAGAATTATGTTAGGTGAAATAAGCTAGGCCATGTTTTTTCTCATATGTGGCAGTTGGATCTAAATTATAAACATAATGAAAACATATACATGGATATATGCATGTATTTATGTCTATATAGAGACAAATTGACTAAAATATGGTCAACACAGAGAAGAATTCCAAAGGTGTCTAGCTTACAGTTTAACAAGATGAATGCCAGGAAGCTGAAACGGATTTTTGTCAAGGGGAGGGAAGAGGGTTGGTAGACAAACACGGTCATAATATTCAATGTCCATGTGTGAAAATGGAACCACCTAGGATAGGCATGAGTTTGAGAGAGATGAGGAAGAATGACAGAAGGTTGATGCTGATCAAGACATACTGTCCTCAGAAACTGATTGAAACCCCTTTGCAAAACTACCTCCAGATAATAAAGAAGTAAAATCCAAAGGAAATTGGGACTAAGTCATACACTTGCAAAATACAGTTTCACAAGCTGTCCGCTCAGACCCAGAGTTCAGCATCTGACACTAGTAAGCGCTTTCTCTTTCCAGCCTGTGACCTCTTCCCCGCTGGGCATTTCTAATAGGATAAAAACTTGATAGAAACTTGATCCCAATTTCCTCACTGATAACTATGAAGTGTCTATCAACTGGCTATTAATAAACTCAGCCTCTGCCTGGGTTAAATCGGGTAAAGGCACTAACTAGCCAAGTACCTTTCTCCTTTATTTTGAACTGCTTTGAAATTCAAATCACCTTATCCTTGAAGAGAATTCACTTAAAGACTGGCACCAAAACCCTTTTCTTGTTGGCTGAAAGTGTTTTATGTAGTAATTTTCCATTTTCCATTTGTCAACACTCCCCACCGCTCTAGGGTGGAAAGCAGAGAAGGGATTCCAGCCCTAGGGAGCCCTGGCCTGGGTGTCGGCTGACAGCGCCCTCTAGAGGGAATTCAGGGCTAGGACAGCAAGACTCGGGCCTCCAAGATCATTTCTATTTGGGGACTGCAATTTGTCACAGAAAATGAGAAACAGGCAGGGTTTGGAGAATATGATAGGGCATGAAAATGGGTTCTCCCCGCCACTGCCAGGCAGGCAGCCTCTGTTTTCCCATCAGAAGCCTAGGGACTGTTACAATAGGCGTATCCAGAAAGAAAACTGCCTGAGCTCCTAGCGTGGTGAACGTAGCACTCTCCCAAGATGCCCCTTCCATGGGTCAGGACACTGTATGGAGGCCCGGAGACTGTGGGAGGAGGGGTCGGAGGTGGCAGGGCTGATATGAGTTCCCTTTGTCTGTAGAAATTGCTGTGGCCTCATTTTGTAAGAGGGTCCAGTCCTTCAAACCAGGTGCTGGTGGCTCACAACTATAATCCTAGCTACTCACGAAGTTGAGACCTGAGAATCGAGGTTCAAAGCCAGCCTGGAAAGGAAAGTCTATGAGATTTTTAATCTCCCATTAACTATCAAAAAGCTGGAAGTGGAGGTATGGCTTAAGTGGTAGAGTGCTAGCCTTGAGCTAAAGGGACAGCACCCAGGCTCTGAGTTCAAGCTCTAGCACTGACCACTAATTCTTTGTTTGTTTGTTGGTCGTGGGGCTTGAACTCTGGGTCTGGGCGCTGTCCCTCAGCTCTTCAGCTCAAAGTGAGCGCTGTACCACTTGAGCCACAGCGCCACCTCTGGTTTTCTTGCCTGGCTGGCTTTGAACCATGATCCTCAGATCTCAGCCTCCTGAGTAACTAGGATTACAGGTATGAGCCACCAGCGCCCGGTTTAATTCTTTTTTAATAGGTAATTTTATTCCATACTTTTGGTTCCTATTTGCCGCTATCCTTTATCAAATCCAAAACAACAAAAAAGTTTTTTAGCAGCTTAAGGAATGAGGAAAATGTGATAGAATTGTTTAAAAACAGATCCAAAGCCAAGAAGTGGAATTGGATTTAGAACGGTGGGAACCAACAGAGAGAAATACTCCTGAAATCCAGACTAGGGATAATCTTTCCACTGAGCAGCAAATCAAACTCTGCCCCTCCCCACCACCATGGGGGGGGGGGGAGGGGCAGAGGTCAGCGGAGGCACAGAGCACCCTTTATTGGATGCGAGGCTGCTTCCATTCTGCACAGACACACATCCCAGCCGCAGACACCGAAGGCTGCTCACCCATTCTGGTGCCTTTCATCCAGGAGAGCTGCCCACAAATGCACCGCATGCAGCATCTGTTCAACAGCCCCTAGACGCCAGCCTGGGTCATCCCAAAGGCCCTGTCCAAGCCTGAGCCTTGGTCCTGCGCCAGCTGCTTCTTCCCCAGCGCCCAGCAGCCCCAGCGCCCAGCAGCCCCCGCCCCGCAGTCTTGACCAGCAATTCCACCTGTGGCAGTCCATTCTACACATGCCAATGTGTAGAAATGCCAATGCATTTCCTGACCTTCTATCAGAGATGGGCCAGCTAACCCCTCCACGAGGGACCATGCTTCCCCAAGGGGCAGCCAGGGAGCTGTGGATGATCGCCCAGCTACCAAGTACGCGGTGGGGAAGGCCTAGCACGTGCACGGAGAGCAGAGCTGATCAGGCTGACTGGAAGCTCCATGATAGGTGAAGAGAGGGTGCATGCTCCATAAAGGGGGTAGATGATGATTGGCGGGGCCCAGCTGCGCCTCCAGGGCAGCTGTCACAAACAGAGCACACGGGCACACGGACACGGCCTTACAGCACTACTGACCGTGTCTATCTTGCCCTGGCTGGTTCAAGTACTCTGTTGAGGTTGGTGAACCATGAAAGAAGAAATGCAGTTGGAAAAGAAGAAGGCCCTAGGGGGCAGGGAACTGAAGGAAAGAGGCAAACATCTGGAAAGGGGAAGCGGCACCTCATGGGTTCCAAATCTAAATGAGAAGTGCTGTCTGGATGCCTGCACTTCTCTGATGGAAGGTCAGGAAAGGCAGGCCTAGCTGTTATAGGCGGGCCTCGAAAAGGAATTCAGGACTTCTGGGGGGGGGTCTCAATCTGCCTACCTGTAGGGACTGCACCAGACCTGAGGTTCTCAAATCTATCGTTTAAGGCCAAGTGTGTATTTACTTCTTGCCTAGATTGCTCCTCAGCCTCTGTTACAAGCTAACACTGGCCAGGCACCAGTGGCTCCTGTCTGTAATCCTAGCTATTCAGGAGGCTGAGATCTGAGGATTGTGGCTCAAAATCCACGAGTGAGACTCTTATCTCCAATGAACCACTAGAAAGCCAGAAGTGCAGCTGTGGCTTAAATGATACAGTGATGCCCTTGAGTGAAAAAGCTCAGAGGCAGTGCCCTGGGCCTGCTATGTCCGGGTCCTAACCATTGTCTGTTGCGATTGAGTTTGCAGCAGGCTCTCCACCAGCCCTCTCACTTCTGGCCCGCCAGGGGGAGCCCGGGAGGCTGAACCTTTAGTGTGCACCTCTGAGTGATGTCTGCGCCCTGTCCTCCTGAGACCTCCCAGTCCTCATGTGACCTCCCTGGCCCGCACAGAGCCCTAACTCCACTCCATCTGCCTTGCTGCAAGTCATTGTCTTCCACCCCCCACCTTCTCCCCTCAACAATGGCTGCATCAGCCTCTTTACAGCCCACAGTCTTCCTGACAAAACAGGCCAGACAGCTGTCACCTCCCACTACGGCCATCTCAGCATCATTCTTAGCTCTGGAAAATGTCCAGCTCCAGCAGCAGGCTGGGTGCAGGGCTACTACAGAAAACAGACTAGTGAGACACCTGTCTGAAAGCTCTCAAACTTCCCAGTTTACACAGAATTCTCCATTAATTTCCTCTGTCCCCAAAGTATAAGTTCAGCAGTTGGGCAAAGGAGTTTAAGTTCAACATGCCAGTTTATGAGTACAATGCATCTGGATCAATTCTACATGAGAAAAATATTCTAAGAGCATAAAAACAACGTTTCCCTAAGAGAAAAACAATAATAGTAAGATTCTTTGCCAGCCTCATCTCATTTATCTTGACCATAAGATAATAAAACGGTCCCTGAGCCCTAATTCTTTGTTTTGTTCTGCTTCTGAGACAAGATCTCATTATATTGCCCAAGCTGGCTGAACTCACTCGCCTCCAGATTCAGTCCTCTGCATCCTCGGTTTATAGGCACGCACTACCATGCTGTGCTATCTTAGCCCTGCGGATAAAGCTGAAGAACCCATGGTTCCAAAAGCTAAAAGCAGCTGGGGAAAAGGCAGTGACTCTGTTTATAAGCAGCAGAGTTGGGATCCCATCCAGACCTATGGGCTCCACAGCCTAGTGTTGGACCACAGTGTGTTGCACCCCTATGCAACAGGACATGAATGTTAAATACCCACCACGAGAGGGAAAGAGGGGGTGCAGGCTCAGTACCCATCACGCCACAGTCTGATCCAGAGGACCAGCTGGGTCACTGGAAAACAATGCCCAGAGATTCGTCCCCTGAACTCCAACTCCACAAAGGGAGACGAGATCATTCTCCACCAGAAACATAATAAACATCAAGCAAAGAAAATTTGGACCAAAAAAATGAGAAAACCCCAGCATCCACCACTGTGAACTGGTTCTGGAAGACTGGGTGGGGCTGACAGACCCACCTGTCACACAAGGTGACCAATACGCCTGTACACGGAGCTTCTGCGTTCATCCTAACTTCTGCTGGCTGGTGAAAGTCTCATCCTCCTATCTATCCCCGCGTTGTGTTGCTGATGGGTGGATGCATTTCCTGCCTGCAATGGCAGAGTCCACCTCCAGGGGGCGCTTGAGGCCTCCCACTCGCCTGGAGCTGATGGAGAAGCAAGTTGACCAAAGTCCTCCACTTTCCACCAGCTCCCTGGGGTTGCCTCCCACAGGTTTCCTCTGTGTCAGGAATGGATTTGATTTCTTGTCTCCATTACCCTCTCGGTGCCAGCTGTGCTGCCAGCCACCTTGTTGGTGACTGAGTGCCAGGATGAATGGCTTCGTTTTACAGGTGAGAGAGCGAACACTCCACCATCCCTTCCCCGCCACCCCCGTGAGTGCTGCAGCTGGGTGGCCAGCACCCCGACCTCCACTCTGGGCTTATATTTGGCTCATGACGACTTGCTGTCTATCACAGCCCGGCTGCCCGGCCAAGACGAATGTCACTGCACACGTCCCCACGAAGGAGAAAAAAGATCCTCAGCTTGGGGGTGAACACCCTGTACTCTCACGCCGGGCCTCTGCTGGGGCTCCTCCGGCCGTGTAGAAGACACCATGGTGTTTGCTGTGTTTATTGAAATTCTACTCCTGCCCCTACACCCCAGCTCCAGCAGCAGCTTCACAGAGATGAATTTCTGTGCTTACCAGGGTCGGGCAGTCCCTCTCGATCCATCTCCAGGAGCTTATGGCTGGCTACAGCCGACTTGCTCACACTCTGCCTGACCTCCTGCGGGGGCCTGCCCCCCTCCACCCGCCCCACCCCACCAGGGACTCTGCACAGTCCTATGAGCCCAGAAATGTTTGTGGTCTAAAGGCCAAAACCAGAGTCTCTGGGAATGGCTGGAGCCAGCACCACAGGTGGGCGGTGCCAACTTAGCAGGTGCCCGGGAGGGCTCACGTTACTGCCAGCTGCCCTTTCGGAGACCCGTGGTAGCTGAGCCACTTTTACCCTTCCCAGAAGCCAGCCAGCCATACCTGGGCCCCTGGCCAAGGCCGCTGCAGCCACGCCCTCTCCCTCCCCGCTTCGTAGACCCCAGACAGCATCCTCCAAGCTTCCCTGCTCAGTAGCCAGCCCACCCTGGCTCCTGCCTCCGTTTCCAGAGTCACTGTGCCTCTGCTTGGGTGCAGTTCCTTAGGGAATTGTCCCAGCCTTAGCCCCCACCCCACCCTACAGCAGAGGAAAGCATCGGTCTCGCAGAGCCCCATGCCAGATTCTTCTAAATACCCGCCATGCCTCAGACACAGGCCCCAAGCTGACACTCCTGCAGGGAGCCAGGGCTACGGAGCAGTGGAGGCCGCAGGACTTCACAATCCACACCACCCCTGCAGCCACAGAGGCCCAGAAGGGCCCGAGGTGGGATTTCGGCCATTCCAGAGCTTTCTGCCTGGGGTTTAGAGTTTCCTAAGTTAACAGACAGACGCTGAAGGGACTCACAAGGGGGGGGGGGGGGGAGGAGGTCATGGAATAAAAGGAGCAAGAAGTTCTTCCTTTCTGCTGTTTTTCTAAGGGCCTTCAAAGAATGAGCCCTGATGTGTTGAGCCGGCTCCAGGCTTCTCGTGCTGAGGGCATTTACGTTCATGTTATCATCTTGTCTATACTTTCCTACCCACAATCCACCTTCCACGCTGAGCATGGGTTTTCGTTTCGGTTTGGTTTGGTTTTGTGTTAGTACTAGGACTTGAACTGGAGACCAAGGCACTGTCTCAGAGGTCTTTTGCTCAAGGCGGGTGCCCTACCACTTGAGCCACAGCTTCACTTCTGGCTAGTTAATTGGAGATAAGAGTCCCACAGACTTTTCTGCCCAGGCTGGCTTTGAACCATAATTTAAGATCCCTTCTGAGGAGCTAGGATTACAGGTGGGAGCTGCTGGTGTCTGCCTGGGCATGCTTTTATAATGATGGAAGCAGGTATGAAGCCGGAGCCTCCTCAGGTTATAGCCTGTGGATTTTCCCTGGAGGACAGGACAAGGCTGGGCTTTGCACCAGACGACCTGAGTTCCTGCCACATCCTTAGAAATACCCAATACCCACCCCGTTGCCATGGGCAGTGTCCTCGGCTGTCAGATAGAAGAGCAACTGCACATCTGCCTGGGCTGGGACAGAGAGGCGTGCCGTGACGGTGAGGCCATGGAGAATGTTGGCCATTATGGTACATGTGAAAGTGCCACGTGGGGAAGAAGGTTCTAGAATGGCAAACACCAAAGCCATTTTCATCCCTGACTATCTACAACACGGCTTTGTGCCATCATAATGTGGGTAGCCTTGAACTTCAAAATTATGAAAGGGATCAGTGAAGAACAGGAAGAAACACCTCTCCAAGCATCTGTCCATCCATCCATCCATCCATCCATCCATCCATCCATCCATCCATCCATCCAGGAGACACCTGCCCCAGGTGCCACGCGAGGGCAGCCTCCAGGTCCCCCTCCTTCCTCCAGCTCCTCTCACAGCATTCCAGCCTGAGCTCCCCCTCCCCCACTCAGGAGGACCTCCTGCCCCTGGGGGCCATGGGGCTTCCCTGGTTCTGAGCATGTGTCACCATCATCCGGGTACTAGCAGCCCGGAGGACGCAGAGCCCGGCCCCATTCGGCCTCCCTCTGCAGGATCAGCCTGTCAGAGGCAGAGACGGGAGCATGGAGCTCCACAAGGTAAGTGGTGATGGGGGCGGAGGGGAGGCACCCCTGGGGAGGGGGCTCACTCTTTGTCATCTCCGCGCCCCTCCCCCCAGCCTTTGGAGGCACAGCCCCACCTGGGTTTCCAGCCCAGCACCCCTCCCCTCGGGGCTCCTGGCCAGCTTAGGGCCCCTGGCATGCACCGTGCTGGCCACGCTTGCTGTGGGTGCTCAGAGAAAAACAACTGCCTTTGAGCCACCTGGCCTCCCCTGGCATCTTCCACGAGGTTGACAGCAGGCAGGAGCTGGCCTCATTGTCCACAGAAGACCCACATCACACACAGACGGCGTCCATCAGAGCCGCTGGCACACCCCGCCTCTCTCCTTGATGAAGTAAAACCATCAGCACCCCGGGACCAACGCATCCACCAAGCTCTGCCCACCCCAGGCAAAGGAAACGGCCTCGGATATGTGAGTGCACGCTGGGCCACCTCCGGAACGGGGTCGCGCAGCGCCTGTCTGGAAAATACAAGCACATGACCCTCCAGTCCCATTAGCACCCAGCAGCCGAGGGGACCCAGGGACAGCAGAGCCCTGACTTCACCCTACCAGCCCTTACCCACGACCACGCCGAGTCCGGGGAGCTCTTGGCGGGCGCGGTGGCCCAACTGGAGCAGCTGCGGCTTTGCTTCGCCATGCCTGGGCTTTGGGGTGCAGCTCCTGCTCACCCCAGCAGAGAAGTGTCCCTCAGCAGCAGCAACACCAGCTCTGAACTGGAAGGCCCGGCCAAGGGACACCGGAGCCCAGGGCAAGGCAGGCAACCCGTGTGTCCCTGTACACCCGTCCGGAGGCCCGGCCAAGTCACAAGGTCCCACAGACAGCAGTGTTGAGTTGCAAATCCTCTCCCACCTGGAGGATTCCAGCAGCCGCCAGCTTCCGCCCACTTCATGAGAGGCACCTGCAGAAGGGGCCTGAGCCCCACAACCCCACCTGGCAGCCGGGACACATGGAAGCTCACCATGGCCTCCTTCAGCCAGGAGTAACATGCATCAGAGACTGAAAACTTTCCAAGGCTGCACAGCCTAAGGTAGAACCAGGATTCCAGCCCAGGTGTGGTCCCGGGAGGGGTGCGAGGGGGAAGTTCAGCTCCCTCTCCATCACCCCCCCACCCCCAGACACAGGAGTCAGTCTTCCACCTCCCCAGTGCCTCTCATAGCCACGCCCCCTTGGGGGTCATCAGGGGTCAGGAAATCTCCATCCTAGTTCTAGCCAAACTGAGGCTGCAGGGGTCAACTGGATGAGTCCTTAGTCTGATGGATGCCCCACAATTCCTACTTGATTATGCATCACGTCGTAGCCATATATTTAAGCCCATGGATGGCAACCTTGCACATGCGCAGATCCCTTCCAAAACTCTGCTAATCAGCATCCCTCATTCCCCTAAGGCCAGCCCACTGCTGTTACCAGGAGCTTCTCCCACATTGCAAATCCTACGCCCACCAGAAACAGAGTGGCTCCTTGTCAGACCTTCAGTGAGACCCTGCTCTCTTGTGGGCCCCTCTGCACTGCCGTGGCCTGGCCTGGGGTCTGCAAGGTGGGGTTCCGAGGCCTCTGCTGAGCTGCATCTCTTCCCCAGCCGCCCCACCTGTCCCTCCATGGCTCTCTGCTTTTTTTTTGCACACGTCAGGAACTCTGTGCCGCACTGAAGCAGCCTGGATGATTTTGCCCTTCTAAGGCTACACACAGAAAAGAGATTAAGCAGGGGCCCAGTGGCTTATGCCTGCTACTGGGTCATGGTTCAAAGCCAGCTTGCTCTTCTCCAGTTAATTAGTAAAAAGCTGGAAGTAGAGCTGTGGTTCAAGTGGTGGAGCATTGGCCTTGGGTGAAAAAGCTAAGGGACAGCACTCAGGCCCTGAGTTCAAACCCTAGTACTGACACAAAAAAAGGAAGGGAAGGGAAGGGAAGGAAAGGAAGGGAAGATTAAAGAGAGGGCCTCGGGTCACGAAGCAGGAAGTGTCCGGTGACTTGGGAGATGTCCTTCAAGCCAACTGTAGGCCTCTCACACACCTCGGATCGTGCAGGGCTCAGGTGGCCTGCAGCAGGGTACAGGGAAGGACGGTCATTCTCGTACATTCTAGGGGAGGCAGGAGGCACAGGTAGAAAGGAGGCACCTGCACGGCAGGGCCAGAAAATGAGGGAGGGGCAGGTTTCAAAATAGCGAGCGCACCAGGGTAAGTTGAGGCCTGTAGCAAGAGCAGGGGGCGTGGTAAGGGGAGGCCTGTAGCAAGAGCAGGGGCCAGAGGCCGGCCAAGCGATGAGCCGGCTCCCCGCCCGCCCGCCCTGCGCACGTCCTCAAGGCCCCGCTGCCTGTGCACCTCCACCCAAGTTCTCTTCCTCTCTGCTGTCATGGTATTCCTGGCTCCCTCCAGAGGGGCCCCACCACGGGGGGCTGAGAATGTAGTGGGGAACCAGTGAAAGCTCCCTGCTTTACTACCTCACGCGTGACGCGTCAGCACCCTCACTTTGCTGGCTCGGCATCCATGGCTTTGCCAGGCGCTGTATCATGAGTCAAGACTCCACCCCAGGCCTCTGCCAGCCTGGGCCAGTGAGTCACAACTCTGCCACCCAGCGCTAAGGCCCCAGCCCTTACCCCAGGAAGGCACAGCGGACACAGCCTCAGAGCTGGTCCCTCCCCCCTGTCTGGGAGAAGCAGTGGCAGTCTGAATATCCCACACAGACTGCACGTGCAAGGGAGAAATAGTCAGCGCTCCTCAACCCTTTGCTGAGCAGGGTCACGGCCATCCATCCTCACTATTTTTGCCTATTCATGTGTTTTTGTCTTGTTTATTGATTTGCCAGTACCAAGGCTTGAACTCAGGACCTCATGCTTGCTTGGCTGGTGCTCTACCACTTGAACCATGCTCCTGTCTGGCTTTTTGATGGCTCTCTTGGAGACATAGTCTAGTAGACTTTTCAGCAGGGGTTGGCTTTGTTCTGTGATCCTCTGGACCTCAGCCTTCTGAGTCACTAGGGTACATGCATGAGTTACTGGCACCAGGATTAAATTTATCCTTTCTGTTTGGGGGTGGGGGAAGGGTTGTTTACTGTGTTAGAATTCAGGGCCACAGGCTTGCTAGGCAAACACTCTACCACTGAGCCACACTTCAGGTCCTCATTCTTACTATTTTTAATTCACCCTGGCAAAGTATTTTAGGAACCTCAGGCAGGAGCAGAGATAAGATTGCGAGGGGTCACGCTGGTCCAGTCCGGTGCTGGCGTGATGAACACAACACACAGGGCCAGGCGGCCATTGCCGGCCACAGCAGGGCTGGAGTCACTGCTACCTCGAGAAGACACGCCCGGGAGTCCTGGAGGATGGCCGCAGGCCACGTGGTGGTCAGGATCCCTGGCGCTCCAAGCCCAGGCCGGGCACCTCATACCCGATAGCAGATAAGCCAGAAGGCACAGGGTGGATGGCACATGCAGCTGGGAGCTGGCACTGGTGTTGATGGTGTGCCAAGAGATGGGGAAGGGGCGGGGCTCCGGCATAGTCCTTCCCCTCCCCCATGGCCCTGCCAGTGAATGCGGTGGACGGCTTAGGGGTGTGAGGTCAGGTGGCGTCCACCCACAGCAGCGGCTCACACAGCCCGCAGCACCTGCACAGGCCCCTTTCCGACAAGGTCCAGGACTTAGGCTTTTCTTTTTTTTTTTTTTGCATTCTTACAATGTAAACTGAAGCAAAACTTAGAAAAGTGTCTATTTTTAGCAAATAGTGATTCATGAACCAGGAAGCACTGAATTTGAAAACGGTTTGAAGTTTCCCAAAGAGAATCGGAACAAACAGCTTTCGGCCTGGGGAAAATACTTCACTGGACTCAATTACATATTGACCTATTTGGTTCAGATCAGCGGACAGTCCTTAATTGTTCAAATCATTCCTTTGCAGATCCTGGTTAGTTAAGCTGAAGTTTCTTCTTCAACAGAAGGACTTTACATGATAGTTTTACAACTTTCTATTATTATTATTATTTCATTCCGTGGTGATCTGAAAAGAGACACAGGATGCATCCTGTATGTTTACATTTATGACATGCGTTTGATGGCCCAGAATGTGTGCGGCCCACAGGAGTGTGTGTGGGTGAGTAGGGGAGAATGTGCAGTCTGCAGCTGTGGGAGGCCACCAGCTCCAGAGGGGTGGCGGCCCTGTGTGATCTTCAGCATGCTGAATCTGTTCCTTCTGAGAGAGGAGTTCAGAAACCTACAGACACACACACACACACACACACACACACACACACACACACACACACACACACACACACACACGACAGTGGACCCACGCATTCCTCTTTAGTCCCATCAGCCTTTGCCTTCCTTAGTTGTGTGTTGTTTGTCGGCTGCACATGCTTTTGGTATTGCTGGAGCATTTTCAAGTAGTACCCTCGGATTACATAAAGAGCCCTTTGTCTTTATGTAATATTCTGTTTCATCACTGGTAATTGTCTTTGGGAGGAAATGTTTGCTTTTGAAAATTAACATAGCTACTCTTGCTTTCTATTAGTTTTTTTTAATGTGTCCTCTATTCCTTATTTATTTATTTTTTTGGTGCTAGTCCTGAGACTTGAACTCAGGGCCTGGGTGCAGTCCCTGAGCTTTTTTGCTAAAGGCAAGCACTCTACCACTCAAGCCACAGCTCCACTTCCAGTGTTTTTGATCGTTTATTGGAGATAAGACTCTCCACAGACTTTCCTGCCCAGGTTGGCTTTGAACTGTGATAATCAAATCTCAGCCTCCAGAGTAGCTACGATTACAGGTGTGAAGCCACTGACTCCTGGCTCCCTTTCCTTAATTTGTATCTGTTTTTATATATAAAATGTCAGGTCTTGATTTTTTTTTTCTTATGTGGTGCTGAGGAATCGAACCCAGGGCCTCATGCATGCAAGGCAAACGCTCTACCACTGAGCCACCTTCCCAGCCCCAGGTCTTGATTTTTGATCCAGAGTGACAATCTGTCTTTTAGTTGGTGTTCAGACCACTCGTATTTAAAGTGGTATAGTTAGAGTGCTGTCTACTGTATTTATAACTAGAATTTGTTGTCCTTTCTTCCTTCTTATCTTCCACACATTTCCTGCTATTTGTGGTTCAAAATGGGCATTATAGGGCATTATAGGATGTAGTTTTTCTTCTTTAACATTTCAATAGGTGGGGGCGGGGGGGGGGGGGGGGGGAGGCTGGGAAGGGATGGGAAGGGTAAACAAAGGAGGAGGCTGCAATGCTTGATAAGAAATGTACTCATTATCTTGCCCATGTAATTGTAACCCCTCTGTACAGTATGTTCACAAAAAATAAAAATAAAAAAAATTTCAATAGTTCTTTCCTAACCCCTTCTCTTTTGTCTTTTCCTCCTCCTCCTCCTCCTCCTCCTCCTCCTCCTCCTCCTCCTCCTCCTCCTCCTCCTCCTCCTCCTCCTCCTCCTCCTCCTCCTCCTCCTCCTCCTCCTCCTCCTCCTCCTCCTCCTCCTCCTCCTCCTCCTCCTCCTCCTCCTCCTCCTCGTGGTTAGCATTGAGTGGGTAAGACAGCCCTATAGCTAATCCAAGCCAGCTTTCAGGGAACTCTCTCCATAGACCCCTATTCCCAGCCCTTCCCTCCACTCCCTCACCATCACCATCATATATTTCACAACTTTGGTCCCCAACCTACAGTGGTGTGCCTTATGATCTTATAATGCTGCAGGCAATTACAGAAACCAACATTTTCTCTTCTGATCTTCTCCCAGGCTGGTGACATGTAATCATACCAGGCTCTCTTGTGATTCTGGGCAGAGCAGTGACCACACAAACATGAGAATGAGCAACAATACTCCACAGGGCACTGCGCTTCCACTGTGCTATGATGTGGGCAAAGTTCTTCCTTGACTTAGAATATCATCAATTTACAATGTTAGGATGTAACCCCTTCCTAATATACATAAGTATATATAATCAAACACAGGTTTGCTATTATTATTTTGGGGGAATGTTATTGATCATTAAAACAAGAAAAATAAAAGCTTTTATCTTCATTTATTCTTTCTCTGACATTCTTTTCTTTATGCAGCAGTTTCTGATCTTAAATCATTTTTCTTTTTTTTTTTTTTTCTGCTAGGTCCAAGACCAGGACTCATACTCAGTACCTGACACTTTTGCTTATTGGCTAGCACTCTACCAATTGAGCCACACTTCCAACCCCAACTCATTTTCTTTCAATTTTCAATTTCTTTTAACATTTCTTACCAGCAGGTCTACTGCTGGCAAGAAATCCTCCCCTGCCCCAACAAGTTTTTGTTACTCTGGAAAAGGCTTTATTTCTTCTTTACTCTTGAAGTGCAAGGCACAAAATCCTAGGTTGATGTTTTCCTTTAACATTAAACATCTCACCTCTATTCTCTTCTTGCTTTCCTGGTTTCAAGAGAAGTCAAACATCTTTGCTCTCTTTATCCCTCTCTTCCAGGCTTCTGTCAAGGATCTTTTTCTTTATCTTTGATTTTCTGCAGTTTGAACATTACGAGTAGTTTTGGTGTCATTTTGAGCATTTATCCCGTTCGGTGCTCTCTGTGCTTTTTGCATTTATAACTTTATATCTGCTATGGATTTAGGGAAATTCACAGTCACTATCATCTCAAATTTTTCTCTCTTCCTTCCTACTGCTATCCTCATTATGCATAAGAACGCACATTCTTGGATATTCTGCTCTAAAATCTCTAAGTTCCACACCCTTCTTACCCTTAGATTTTAAATTTTGGAAATTAACCTTATCAGATACTCATGCCCAAGAACTCCTTCCTCTGCTGTATTCAGTTGTCAGAGAAATCACATTCTTCACCTCTGTTACAGTAGTTTTGTCTCTGGTCTTATTTTCCTTCTTTCTTAGAATGTCCACCTCTCCAGGGGCTGGGAAGGTGGCTCAGTGGTAGAGCACTTGCCTTGCATGCATGAGGCCCTGGGTTTGATTCCTCAGCACTACATAAGCAAAAAGAAAAAAGCCGGAAGTAGCACTGTGACTCAAATGGCAGAGCGCTAGCCTTGAGCTGAAGAGCTGAGGGATGGTGCCCAGGCCCAGAGTTCAGGCCCCATGACCGGACCCAAAAAAAAAAAAAAGAATGTCCACCTCTCTGTTTAAATTGCCCTGAAAGCCCCTAGTGTGTACTATTAAATCCACCCAGGAAAAACAGCCCTTTCTCTTGTTATCTGTCCTCGAGAAACTGCACGTAGACCCTTCCCCACTTTGTTCTCCCTGAAAGACTGCAAGAGGCCCTCCCTACAAGTCTCTGCCCAGCACCTGTAACCCAGTAACTGGTACACCTGAGGGCAGTGGGAGGTTTCCCCAGGCTCTGAGGGGTCGCTTCCTCATCCTCTGAGGTCACTTCCTCATCCGCCCAATCAGCCCTCTTCAGAAAGTGGGCAGTTCCCCCGGGCTCTGAGGTCACTTCCTCATACTCTGAGGTCACACACACACACACACACACACACACACACACACACACACACACACACACACACACACACACACACACACACACACACACACACACACACACACACACACACACACACACACACACACACACACACACACACACACACACACCAGCGCTCCTTCAGACAGTGGGAGGTTTCCAGGGCTCTGAGCTCAGTTTCTCATCCTCAGGTGCAGCCTGGCGATTTGGTTCTCCTAATAAGCTCTCCTCTGCCTGAACCACAGAGCTCTCCTTTCTCCAACCTTTGTGGTACTAATCATAGTTTTTTTAAACTTACTAATCTAAGAACTCCAACATTCTTGCCACATCTGAATGTTGTTCATGCCAGTCAAAATGTGATTTTTGTCTTTTAGAAAGTTTGGAAGTTTAGGGCATTTAGTGGGTTCTGGTAAACTGAAAGGTGGACATGAGGCCCTGTGTAAAAGGAACTAAAGTGAGGCAGGACCTGGTGGTGAAGGAAAGAGGGAAAGAAGCATTCTATGGAACACGCTTACTCCTTAGGCCTAAGTAACGTTGACACTCCTGCAGTTCCATCAGCCTTTGTGGTTGTAGCTTCTGTGCTGTTGTCAACACAGGGAGACTAGCAATGTCTTAGGACAATTGTCAAAAGATGTCACAGTGCAGGTGATCATCCTAATTCCATGCATCATTTTATAAGATAGGGGAAAAGAGGCACAGAAACATGATTTGTGAACTTACAACAAAATCATGGGAAAGGCTGGCTGTTGCCTCTCAGTTTCTCTTTTTTACTAGCATTGAAACTGGCCAAACTAGATGTGAGTATAAATAAACTCTAGAGTCTTAGTTCTGGCTGGAGTAACAAAATACCATCTGGTAGGGAGCTTTAGAAGAGTTGTTTCTCACGGTTCTGGAAGCTGAAGTCTGCAAGCAGGAAGCCAGCAGGCTGGGTGCGGGTGAAGCCTCTTCTCATGGTGCCTTCTGAGCAGAACAAGAACCTGAGCTCTCTGGGGTCCCTTTTATAAGAGCACTAATCTCCTTCTTGAGGGCCCCACCCTCATGACCTTATCAGTTCCTAAAGGCTCCACCTTTTAAGTGTTGGGGGGAAGGGGAGGGGTACTCCAGGAGGAAACATTGTCATTCAGTCTACAACGCCTGGTGAAAGGAAGTAAGGAAGTCCAAACACCACAGCTCCTCCCCTGAGCAGTGAGCGGAGGAAAGAAGGAGCAGGGAGACAGGATGCAGGAAAGGGAGTT
This sequence comes from Dipodomys spectabilis, assembly GCF_019054845.1. Classification (NCBI taxonomy): domain Eukaryota; kingdom Metazoa; phylum Chordata; class Mammalia; order Rodentia; family Heteromyidae; genus Dipodomys; species Dipodomys spectabilis. Next base: position 5,837,308 of record NW_024870743.1, on the reverse strand, counting down.
GAGGAAGAGTTGCTAGGGTACCAGTCCCAGCCTCCTCACTTGCCATCTCCTCCCTGCAAAACATTCCTGTGAGTGAACACTCATTAAACGGTCTTGCAGTTATGTACAACACACATATACTGGGATCGCTGACACTGGACATGGACATCATGACAGAACATAGAACTACCCTGTGGCCCAGCAATTGCACTCCTGGGCATCTAATAGAACACAAACAAGGTTTGTGTTTAAAGTAAATCCACCAACACAAACCATGCTCATTACAGCACTATTCACCATAACCAAGATATGGAATCAGCCCAGATGCCCTTCAATGGATAAATGGATCAAGAAAATGTGGTATATATATACACAATGGAATTTTGCTCACCCATTAGGAAAAATTTTATTCTATTCATAAAGAAATGGAAAGACTTGGGAAAAAATATATTAAGTGAAGTAAACCAGACCCAGAGAAACAAAAGTTGCATGGTTTCCCTCATTTGTGGTACCTAGAATGTGCCTATAAATGTACAAGTAAACACACTCGGGTAGTATGGAAGTGGTTCCACATTAAAAAACTGAAGACTGTATGGAGAGCACAAATAACATATTTTAGAAAGACTAAGTCAGAGCCCATCGAAAAAAGAAAAAGAAAGAAAAGAAAAAAGAAAGCCCAGGAAATGGGTACCTGCAAGAGGGTGGGTGGGGCCAAGGAGAGAGGGGTAGATGAACGGAAGGGGGAAGTGGAGGTGGGGGTATTCAGTAGAGAATTCATTATATATACCAATGGAAGGGAAAGGATGGGTCAAAGGTAGGTGAGATTGTTGAAGCAGGTGACACTAATCAAGATGCATTGTATTCACAAACTGCTTTGTTAAATAGCATCTCTGAGCACCAGTGGCTCACACCTAGAATCCTAGCTACTCAAGAGGCTGAGATCTGAGGATCACCTTTTGAAGCCAGCTTGGGCAGGAAAGTCTGTGAGGCTCTTATCTCCAATAAACTACTCAGAATAAGTTGGAAGTCTTGCTGTGGCTCTACCACTTGAGCACAAAGAGGCTCAGGGACAGTGCCCAGGCCCTGAGTTCAAGCCCCAGGACCAGAAAAAAAAATTTTTTTAAAAAATGACATCTCTTTTGTACAAGTATTTAAACAGAATTTAAAAAATGTAAAGAAGTATAGAGGCGTGTGAGGGAAGAAGAGCCACTCATATCAGCCTTGAAGACAGCAGAGTAAATATCACACATGACTTTGGCTTGCCAGCACAAGAACAAAAGTGTCCCTATTAAAAGAGGGAGCAGACAGACAACAGAGTCATAGATTGTTTGATACTAATTCCCAAGTCACTCCCCAGCCCAGGCCTTATATACTGAACACAAATCCTACTGTAGCTGGTGTGTTCTGGGGTCCCCCTCCCCCCAGCCTGGCCCTGGTGGAGTCCTGGGGTAAGCACAATTGAGCTTAATCATGGCAGGGACCAAGTAGGGATGCACACGGTGACTACTATTTCTTTCTTTGCCTCACAGTTCACACCACAAAATGGAAGAGTAAAATGTATAGCAATTTATCAACCCATTACACCCTGCTAAATATGCAGGATGCAACACAAAATTCTTCTACCTTATGTCACAGGAGAAAGAAGACTTCATGGCCTCTCTTGTTCTCCGTGTATGTCTTTTCTCCTTGTGCTTCGGAGTCATGATTTCCTTGAGATCACAAGCAATCAACTGGAGAAAATCCTTCTTCGAAAATAAAATCTTGGGGGCTGGGAAGGTGGCTCAGTGGTAGAGCGCTTGCCTCGCATGCATGAGGCCCTGGGTTCGATTCCTCAGCACCACATAAGCAGAAAAAAACCAGAAGTGGCTCTGTGGCTCAAGTTGGTAGAGCGCTAGCCTTGAGCTGAAGAGCTGAGGGACAGCGCCCAGGCCCAGAGTTCAGGCCCCATGACTGCGCCCCCCCAAAAAAAGAAAATAAAATCTTGCTGGGCACCAGCAGTTCATGCCTATAATCCCAGCTACTCAGGAGGCTGAGATCTGAGAATTACAGTTCAGAGGCAGCCCAGGAAGACAAGTCTGAGAGACTCTTGTTTCCAATTACCCAGCAAAAAGCAGGAAGTAGGTGTGGTACAAGCAGCAGAGAGCATTAGCCTTCTGGGGGGAAAAAGCCAAGTGGGAGCTCCAGTCTCTGAGCTGAAGCCCCTATACACTCTCCCTCCCTTCCTCCCCCCTCCCCTCCCCCCTCTCACTCTCTTCCTCCCTATCTCTCTCTCTCTTTCTCTCATACACATACACAATAAAATCTTTAAATAATATTTTAAAAATACAGTAAACTATTAAAACTCTCAAATTCTGACAAATAAATCTTTCTTTGTTGCTTTGGTTTTGTTAACTGCAAAGTAAATCAGGTCCAGCTGTTGCTGGGCTGACAGCTGTTGCTGGGCTGACCACTCTTCCTCGGCTTGCTTTCATTGTGGGATGCTCTGGTTGGAAATTTAAAGAACCTGTTGCAGAATTTACAGCACTCGGAAGCAACTCAAATAGCAGAGCCCCTGGTTCAAAATTTCAAGATGACAATAGTAAAATGAATCCCAGAGCAGGGTCCAAAAGCCTAGGGCCTGGTTCAATGGCCCAGGTCACATACCCATGATAAATCCAGCCATTCAACAAATGGTGATTCCTGTCATTTGTGGTGTTCAACTCAATAGAGTCATGGAGCTATTTCCTTGTGCTTACTCAGCCTTTTCAGTACAGGAGCAGAAGTAAAAGTAAGTAATGATCTCAGTTTCAATGTGATCTGCCAGTATCTCTAAACGAAGATTCAATTAATTATGCATCGGCCAAAACAAGTTTGTAGAAGACAAAAGCCTAAATGCACTTTGGACCCCAATAATCACTGGGTATCTTCAGGAAGGGGGACCAGGCCTCTAGAGGGCCTTCCAGTTCTAAAGCTGTGGTGGTGCACATGAGCTTAGCAAAGGGAACGTTTTAAGACAAACTAAACACACCTCTCATTCCCTCCTGCCTGGCGAGAGTCAGACATCTCCTAGAACAGCGAGCGTGTGAGTGCAGGCGTGCACCTATCAGCGACAAACGTGTCCCTGAGGCTTAGTGTAGCAGGACACAGCCAGACCACCAGACCCTTGATGCCGGCAAAGGGCTGACGCCTGGCAGAGTCTTCCTCAGGTCTCCAGACTGCACACAGAAAAAGCCCACAGCCCGAAGCTCCATGCAGGCCCATGTGTGCTGCTGCACAGCAGGAGATTGCGCGCCAAGTTTCTTCCGTTAATCTGCACAGAAATTCCAGAGGGGAGTCAATATTTTAAAGTGGCAAATGTCGTTTGCAAGAAGTTAAAGCAAAAAGAAAATCCTCCAAGCCAGGCGCTGGTGGCTCACACCTGTCATCCTCGCTACTCAGGAGACTGAGAGCCGAAGACTGTAGTTCAAAGCCAGCAGGCACAGGAAAAGTCCGGAAGACTCTTATCTCCAATGGATCAGCAAAAAGCCCCAAGTGGAGATGGGCCCCAAGTGGTAGAGCGCTCGCCTTGAGCGGAGAAAGCTCGGGGCAGCGCCCAGGCCCCGAGTTCAAGCCCCACGACCCCTTCCCACCATGAACCACGGTTCTCCAGGCACCACGGCGGGCGGAGCCGCGTGACAGCCGCTGGCAGGCTGGGCTCCGGTCCTCCCCGCTCTGAAGGTGCCGGCGCGGAGGAGGAGGAGGAGGAGGAGGAGGAGGAGGTGGAGGAGGAGGTGGCACCGGGCAGCTCGCCCGGGCTCCGGGCAGAGAGGGAGAGGGAGGAAGCGCGGGCCGCGGGAGCGGGATGGAGCCCGGGAGCCCGCGGCCGCCCAGGCCGCCCCGCAGCCCGGGGCTGGGCGCGGAGCCGCGGCCCTGGGCGCAGGTGCTGTTCACCGGCCTCTACGCGCTGGTGCTGGCGCTGGGCGCGGCGGGCAACGCGCTGTCCGCGCGCGTGGTGCTGAAGGCGGGCGCGGGGCGCGCGGGGCGCCAGCGCCTGCACGTGCTCAGCCTGGCGCTGGCGGCGCTGCTGCTGCTGCTGGTCGGCGTGCCCGTGGAGCTCTGCCGCGTCGTGTGGGCCCACGACCCCTGGGCCTTGGGCGACCTGGGCTGCCGCGGCTACTACCTGGCGCGCGAGCTGGGCGCCGGCGCCACGGTGCTCGGCCTGGCGGGCCTGAGCGCCGAGCGCTGCCTGGCCGTGTGCGCGCCCCTGCGCGCCCGCCGCCTGCTCACGCCGCGCCGCTCCCGCCGCCTGCTGGCGCTGGTCTGGGCCGCCTCGCTCGGCCTCGCCCTGCCCATGGCGGCCTTCGTGGGGCAGAGGCTCGAGCCGCGGGCCCACGGCGGGGAGCCCGAGCCCGCCTCGCGCGTCTGCACCGTGCTGGTGAGCCGCGCCGCGCTCCGGGTGTACGTCCAGGTAAAGGAGAGGGCTGGTGGGGAGGAAACGGCCCGGCCTCCCCTCCCAAGGGTCCCGGGGAGGGAAAGGCGGCCTCCACTCCAACATTTGTGACCTCCAGGAAACGGCTCGTTACTCTTCTTAGGAAGACTAATAGAGACAGACAGACAGACAAGATGGATGGATGGATGGATGGATGGATGGATGGATGGATGGATGGATGGATGGATGGATGGATGGATGGATGGATGGATGGATGGATTGGTTGGGTGGGTGGGTAGGTGGTTGTTCTGCTCCTGAGTCTTGAACTCAGGGCCTGGGCACTGTCCCCGAGCTTTTGTGCTCAAGGCTAACGCAGTCCCACTTGAGCCACAGCTCTGCTTGTGGCTTTTTGCTGGTTAATGGGTGATAAGAGTCACAAGGACTTTCCAGAGCGGACTTCGAACCGGGATCCTTAGATCTCAGCCTCCTGAGTAGTTAGGATAACAGGCGTGAGCCACTGGGACCGGCTTACAAAGATGTTTAGAAAGGAGTTAAGCATGGAGGAAGCGTGGAGAGGAGCCCAGCTCTGAATTCAGAATGAACTCGGACTCTGTGTTCTTCCCCTCTCTTCGGGACTGGCGCTCAGATGTTCCTGGGTTTGTGTACCAATTGGCTGGCGGGCCTGTGAGAAAGCAGGCTACTCGGTCCCACCCGGCTGTAGCATCAGCAGCCCCCTCCCCCTGCCCGGTGAGGCCACTCCTAGCAGGCGACTCAAGAGCAGCCCAAGGAGGGAGGAGGGGGAGGAGGGAGGGGGGAGGGGGAGGAATATGCCCTGGCTCCCCTTCCTAGATCCCTCCTCCAACCTCACCTCGGCACAGGTGTGTGGCAACAGCCTGTCCGGCATCCTGCTACTTTCCCAGACTGGATCTCACATGGCTCACACCCTGCCTTGCTTTTCACAGGCCGTGAGTTCACATTTCCAGCACGTTTGGTGGAGCCTGGCCATCCTGGCTCAATGCAAGTGGGGAACTCCCCCCTCGGGAGCCCCAATGCCTGATGGGAAGTTTTTTTTTAAAGTTTGAACCTTTGTTTATAATTAATTTATTCTCAAAAGAACTGGGTATTTAAACCTTCAGACCCCATTTCTGACACTAAGGAACGCAGCCATGGTGGAGGTGGGGAGAGGCGGGAGGGTTTGAGTCAGGGCTCCGAACTTTGCAAGGAATTACACAACTAAGACAAAGGAAAAAGAAGGGTTTAGGGCAAGGGTGTTGGGGCAGGCCTGGGCTCTCTGGTCACTGTCAGGGGCTCCCTGGCTTCCAGGAGACCATCCACTTCCCCTCCCTGACTCAGGAAAAGGTGTCTGCTCACTCAGGTTTGTCTTCACAGCAAGAACTTGGTACAGCAACCCTTTGGAAAGTCATGTGTTCATGGGATGGTGCCCAGGGCACAGAAAAGCCTGTCCCACAAACATCCTGCTTTCCTCCACTTCTCCCCGCTCTCCCCCTGAGAGTTTATCCCTAGCTTTTCTTCCCAGCCAAGTACAGTGCCTTGCTCACAGGAGCACCGAACCAGGATGTATGGCTGTGCTGAACCAGGATGGCTGCCTCTGAACCTCCCTCTCTGCCTTCCCTCCTGCCGCTTCCTCTTCCTACTCTGCTCCCATCAGCCTCAGCTCCCTGTCTCATCATCGCGTTCCCTCCTTCTCCTCTCCCTGTGTCACTCCTGAAAACCTCAAACTCCATTTTGTAAGAAAAGAAAAAGAAGGGCTGGGAAGGTGGCTCAGTGGTAGAGTGCTTGCCTTGCATGCATGAGGCTCTGGGTTCCATTCCTCAGCACCACATAAGTAGAAAAAGCCAGAAGTGACTTGAGCTATCGCTATAGCTCAAGCGATAGAGCACTCGCCTTGAGCTGAAGAGCTGAGGGACAGCGCCCAGGCCCAGAGTTCAAGACCTGTGACTGACAAAAAAAGAATAAAGAAAAAGAACAGACAGACTCTACCACTCTACCGACCAACAGGTTTTATTCAGTAGGAAAGCTTGTGATGGGTAACCAAATATCCTTCAGCCTGGCTGGAGGGGAAATGGCATGCCTCCCTTACAACTAGGGTGCCTTTAAATATGAGGCAGAAGTGAAGTCAGGAAGGGCAAGTGGAAGCGAAGCAGCTGCAATGGAGGCAAGGTGGGAGAGCAAGCTTCCCTTGAGTTGGAAGGGTATCAAGGCCTCAACTGCATCTGTATCCTGCCAGGGGTGTCAGCCTCAGATCTGGCCTTGGTCAAAACTGCAGGGCACAGTTGTTCAGGGGGAAGGGGAGGGGAGATGACTCAGCGGGGTGGACAGCAAGGACAGTTCTAAGCTATGGCTGTCAGAGGGGAAAGGTGAGTGCTTTCAGTTTAACTTCTTCCATCATATTCACTTTCCCCAGAGTTACTTTATAACCAAAGCTGTACCTGTCCTCTGTGTGTGTGTGTGTGCGCGCGCACACACACGCGCACTTGCATGCCAGTCCTTGGGCTTGAACTAAAGGCCTGGGCACCACCTTTTAGCTTTTGTGCACAAGGCTAGTGCTCTACCACTTGATTCACAACTCCACTTCTGACTTTTTACTGGTTAATTGGAAATAAGAGTTCCACAGACCTTTCTGCCCACACTGGCTTCAAACCACAATTTTCAGATCTCAGTCTCCTGAGTAGCTAGCATTACAGGTGTGAGCCACCATCACCTGGTGAATAGGAAATATCTTAACTATGGTAAAGTTAATGTCCTGAGAAAGAAGGGTCCAATTTTCTGATCTTGGCTTTGCTCAGGTTTGTTTGTTTTTTCACTTGTATTTGAAACCTTTGGTAGGTTTGCATCTGGCAGTTATAATATTCTGATGGTGCTGAGCTCCAGAAACACCTATTGGAAGAAAGAATTTTCTGAAAGCTGCTGGTACCAGGACAGTAGGGTGTATTACTACAAAACTACCAACTTCAAGTGCAGTGTTTACTGTCATTTTTGTTGCTGTACAAAGCTAGACAGAACATCCAGCTTCATGGGTTTTAATGGGATTCTGCATAGATGTAATGGAGACCTAAACATCCAATATCAGGGAGGATTTTAGAGGAAATTCACATGTGACCTGTAGCCTGAACAAGTACATGGAATGAGAGAGAGAGAGAGAGAGAGAGAGCACTCCAGTCCTGGGGCTTGAACTCATGGCTTGGTGTGTCCCTAAGCTTTTCTTTCTCAATGCTAGCATTCTGCCACTTGAGCCACAGCTTCATTGCTGGCTTCATGATAGTTATCTGGAGATAAGATTTTCATACACTTTCCTGTCCAGACTGGCTTCAAACCATGATCCTCAGATCTCAGCCTCCTGAGTAGCTAGGATTACAGGCATGAGCCATTGGCACCCAGCAAAATCACATGTTTTGCAATCCTTTCGTATGTTGTGTTAGTATTGAGGCTTGAACTCATGGCCTCATGCTCTTGCTTAACTTCTTGGCTCAAGGTTGGAGGTCTACCACACCTCCACTAGTTAATTGGACATGAGAGTTAGTTGCTGGTTAGTTGAAGGAGATTTCACTGCCTAGGCTAGCTTCAAACTGGGGTCTCAGATCTCAACCTCCTTACTAACTGAGATTACAGGTGTGAGCCACCAGCACATGACCACATTTTAGAATTTTTAAACTGAACATTTTAAAACATAGGACATTCTTTAATAAAGTTGTTTTGCCTAAATTAAAAAATATCAAAAGCTGGAGTGTCCCTCAGAGGTATAGAATTACTTAGTATATAGGAAGGCTTGGGTTCAATTTCTGGAAACACACAAACACACACACACACACCAGAAAGCCAAGGCCTGTGATGTCTAGTAACAAATCCTGCCTGCCCCTCCAGCCTCTACATCATTCTCCACCACAGAGAAGTGGCATATCTGCCATCCTGGCTTTGTTTTCAGATGAGAGTCTTCTTAGCTTTTTGCCTAAGCTGTTCTCAAACCAAGATCCTCCTGTCTCTACTTCCTGAGTAGCAGGGATTATAGCCATGTGCCACTATGTGTGACCTAGGAAATATATTCTTGTAGCCTCCTGAGACCTAACAAAAAATCCACCAAAAAAAAAATAAAAGGAATTTTCAGGTCAGAAATTTAGTCTTCATGTTGGCCTACTATGGCTGGGTATAAAATTCTAAGATAGTTGTTTTTCCCACAAAACCGTGTAGCATTACTCATTATTTCATACCTTCAGCCATTGGTTTAAGAAGGCAATGTTATTCTAGTTCCATTTAGAAAGCATCAAATTGTTTCTTGAAGATTGTCAGGCTGATGAATGTTGAGCCTTGGTGTGGATTTGTCTAGCCACTGTTCCAGGCACTCAGGCAGCCTTTCTTTGATCTAGCAGCCCTGATCTTTTAGAAAAATTTTCTTTAATGTGGGTGTTCCCACGTATCATTCCCTCCCCTTTGTCTTTTCTGTTTATTTCCATTCTGAAACCTTTATGATTTAATGATGATGTGCTTACTAACCAATCCCAAATATGCTTCACTTGTCTTATCCTCTCCTTTCCAAGATCCTCCACAGCCTTATCTTCTGCCACTTCTGTCTCTAAATTCTGGGCCTGGGGAGCAGCCTAATGACCAGACCATGACCCTTGGACTTGCCTCCACAGGTGAGCGTGCTGGTATCTTTCGTGCTCCCTCTGGCACTAACTGCTTTCCTGAATGGGGTCACCGTAAGCCACCTGATGGCCCTCTACGCTCAGGTGCCCTCACCTTCAGCCCCCGGCAACACCATCCCCAGCCGCCTGGAGCTTCTGAGTGAGGAGGGTCTTCTGGGCTTCCTCACGTGGAGGAGGACCCTGGGGGGCCAGGCCGGCCTGGTGAGACACAAGGATGCCAGCCAGATCCACCGCCTCCAGCACAGCATCCGGGGTCTCAGTTAAGTCCTCTGTCACAACCACTGCCTCCCCTGCCCCTAGCCAGGCACTGTTAGCAAGTTACAACCCCTCTCTAGGCCTCCTTTTCACTATGCCCCTGGAGAGCTATCTACCCACCAACAGACTTCCTGCACAGGTGGTGAGAGAGTTAAAGCAAGAAGGGGAATTCCTTGAGTGGTGGCTCACACCTGTCATCCTATCTACCCAGGAGGCAGAGATCTGAGGATCATGCTTCAAAGCCAGACTGGGCAGGAAAGTCCATGAGACTCTTATCTCCAATTAACCACCTAAAAACCAGAAGTGGAGCTGTGGCTCCAAGTAGTAGAGTACTAGCCTTGAGCAAAAAATGCTCAGGGACAGCACCCAGGCCCTGACTTCAAGCCTCACAATCGACAAAAAAAAAAAAAAAAAAATGGCAGGGGGTGAGGGGTAGAATTCTGTTCACCAAGGCCCAATCTGCCTCAGGGAGCAGTACACACAGAGACCTGGCCCCATCTCAGGAAGCTGAAGTGTGGGGATGGAAACCAGGGGCAGCTACAGTGAAGAACTGCCACTCTGAACTGAGGACCCCAGAGGAGCTGGGTCCCTGCAGCTAGCTCCCCTCAACTCCCCCTTCCCATCCTACATCACACATCTGTTTGCTTACTTGTTTTGTAAGGAGCTGGGACAATTTAGCCTTGTAAGAGTATCTGCAAAAAGCACAGGAAGTTGGCTCTCTCCCTGCACCTGCTATGCCCCTAGCTTGTGGGAGTATTGGCTTAGAGACAGAGCTGTGCTCTCAACCATGTCAGGTCCTGAGCATGGACAGAGATGTACAATCTAAGTGCAGTGTGACTGACAGGGACACCACCAGCACAGGAAGGTGTCCAGCTTCACTGCAAGAGCCAGTGGCCTGGAGTGATAGGAGATTTGTCCTCTTTGAAGGATGGGCCAAATAGTGTTTCCAGACTTTGATGTTTGTAATGTCTCAACACAGAGTCAGACTTGGTAGATCTGGAGTGGGCCCAAGATTCTTCAGTTCTACCAAGTCACTTATGGAACATCAGCGAGTTGGATGTTGCTGCAGGAGCCACACTGGCCTAGAGAATGGAATGGCATGTTGAGGCAAGGGAGGGGGCAGCTGTTAGAGTTTGGTGGAGGGGAGACCCCCATCCCTATGGAGTAGTAGCAGTAGGGATGGGGCAGAAATGGAGAGGAGAAACACGAGGAGGATAAAAGAGGGAATAGAAAATTAAGAAGACTCTGCTTTGTGACTTGTGTGCTGGGTGGATGGTGCTGCCTTTAATCATCAGAAGAGGTGCAGCAGGAGAAGCTATCCAAAGCAGGGCAGACATTTACATCCTGCTGGATAGGAGGTTAGTCATCCCGGTGGAAGTATAGTTCCCCAAACTATGAATAGACCTCAGTAGCTGGCTGATGGTTCTGGAAATACATTGTCCAGGACCTGGTTGAAATGGACTTTCCCCTAGAAGACTGAGTAGTGAAAGGCTCAAGAACAAGCTCAGGGAAGTGGAGCGGTGGCTCAAGTGGTAGAGTGCTAGCCTTGGGCAAAAAGCTTAGGGAGGGATAGGGCCCAGGCCCAGAGTTTTAGCCCCACAACCTGCACTAACACAAGTAAATAAAAGAAGAAGCCCAGATAGGGATCTGTGAGATAACCAAGTTCCCTGCCATGACCTCCTTTGGCTCCAGGAATAAGTCCCAGGGATATGCTGTTGCCATGTGGGGCATCTCCCTTGGAGAGGAAGGAAGGAATATGTCTGCTCTGTCATCATGCCCTTCCTCTCCCATTGTCTCTCAGGAGCCATCGTGGCCGTGTATGTTATCTGCTGGATGCCGTACCATGCCCGCAGGCTCATGTACTGCTATGTCTCTGATGATGGATGGAGTGAGTAAGTGTGCTGAGGAGCCCTGGTCACAGGTAGGGACCCATTGGGATGGGCCTGGGGTCTCCACTGCTTCCCAGAACTGTTCCTGGTTGCTAGGTCCTCTGGAGCTCTGGCCTGCTGTCCAGCTAGTCCTGTGCATTCTGCACTCTCAGAATCTCCCCGAGAAGGTGGGGAACAGGGCATGATCAGAAAGTGCCCTACATGGTAAGGCCATATGAATGAGAACCTTCTGGAAAGTCAGTCAAGCAGGGGTACAATGTCCTGATGTCCAGAAGGAGAAAAGCCTCCAGGCTAGGGAATGAGGCAAGGACCATGGTATTAGGAGAGAAAAAGAAAGTCACAAGAAATAGCTCTGTGAGCAAATAAAAAGTCCCCTAAACAGAGACCAAAACATACACCCACTTTTCTGAAATAGAGGAGAGAAAATCCACTCTCTACAGTTTGGAAACCAATGGGCCTGGGATTATAAGAGGAAGCCAAGCATGCAACCAAGGAGAGCCCCACGTGGCCTCTGAGGACATCATCTCAGAAGCTAGCTGGTACCTCTTCCACACCCATGCATTCTCCTGTGCATGCACATTCCAAGCCCTTACCACCACAGAGCAACTCTCAACAAGGTGCAGGGCTTCTCAGGAAGACTTCCCTGTGTACATGTGTGTGTGTGTGCAAGAGAGAGAGAGAGAGAGAGAGACTGGGTTTGAACTCAAGGTCTGGACTCACAAGGCAAGCACCTCACCATTGATCCACAACCCCAGCCCTTTTGCTTTGGCTTGTTTTTCAGATAGGGTCTCACTTTTGCCCAGTCCAGCCTTAGATGATGATTCTCCTCCCTCCACTTCCCCAGGATAGCCAGATTCCCAGCATGAACCACAGGCCCAGCCCCTAAGACTTTGACCTTCTCTTTGACCCAGCAGCATGTCAGAGGCATGGATGGAAGTCCTGATTGTCCGTTCATTGTCCTGGCACCACACCAAGGGTGGCAAAGCACAGGCGAGCACAGCAGGGGGTGGAGGAGCGTGTGCTCAGTTCGCGCCCCCCCCCCCCACTTCCTTCCCTGCAGAAGGAGAGGCACTCTTCAGCAGGAGGGGCTGGCACTGGAAGGAGGCCTCTGTCCCCTAACCAGGCCTCTGGGTTTCTCTTCCAGCGCACTCTACGAGTTCTATCACTACTTCTACATGGTGACCAACGCCCTCTTCTATGTGAGCCCAGCGGTGACCCCCCTCCTGTACAACGCCATGTCCCCTTCCTTCAGGAAGCTCTTCCTGGAAGACCTCAGGTCCCTGTGTGGCAAACACCCCACCATGACGCCATTAGCCCCACAAGCCCAGAGCCTCACCCTGATGGATGCAGCGTCAGGTGGTGGGCAGACCCCCAAGGCGCTGATGGGGATGAAATACAAGAATAAGCAAGCCAGCAGGAGGACTGGCTATCCCATAGCTGATGGCTCAGCCAAGCCGCGCAGCCAGCAGGACCACAGCAAGGCAGGGCCGCACTTAACAGCCAGCACCTGCAGGCGCGCCACATAACTCCCTGAGGCCTCAGTTTCTCGTCTGTATAATGAGCTAAATAATAGAACCCAGTTCTCAGTATAGCTTAAGGTCAAAGTGATTCACACTGTGCCTGGAGCAGAGCCAGTATTCAATAAATCCTTAGCCGGTGCTGCTTTGCTGCTTTGCTGCGGTTGTTGTTTTGGTGTTATTACTGCTGCCGTTTCCCTGCGTCTCTGGAAGCCTTCCTCACTCTTCTGGAGTTTTCTGTTCACAGGATTTAGATTTTAAGAATTAAATGACAGCCCAAATATGGGGGAGGGGGGAATGTTTAGTGCGATAGCTAGCACCCCCAAGAGCTTTCTGTAGAGTAGCTGTCAAAATTAGAGAAATGCGGCGATTGCTAGGCCCCCAGGATATGAGGAAATGGGGAAGGAGGGAGGGAGAGAGGGAGGGAGGACTGGTTGGAAACCATGATCTGAAGGATTCATGCAGTGATGGAACTGTACTATATCTAAAACCGACAATGTCAAACCCCAAAGAGTGCACAGAATCTCCTCTTTTTTTTTCTTGTGCCAGTACTGGGGCTTGAACTCAGGGCATGAGCACTGTCCCTTAGCCTTGTTGTTCAAGGTTGGCACACTTGAACCACAGCTCTCCTTCTGGCCTTTGGTGGCTGACTGGAGATAGAAGTCTTACGGATTTTTCTGCCCAGGCCGAGTGCCGGTACTCAGAAGGCTGAGATCTAAGGATCACAGTCCAAAGCCAGCCCAGGTAGGAAAATCCGTGAGACTCATCTCCAATAAACCACTAGAAAACCAGAAGTGGTGCTGTGGCTCAAGTGGTGGAGTGCTCACCTTGAGCTGAAGAGTGCAGGGACAGCGCCCAGGCCCAGAGTTCAAGACTCCTGACCAAGAGAAAAAAAAAAAAAAATAAGCCTTACAGGCGTTAGCAGAAACTCCTTAAAAAAAAAAACAAACCTGCAAGTGAATCTGGAATCATTTCAAATTTTTAAAAAAGATGAATGAAAAAAAATCTCATGCTATTAGATTTTGGTGTATGTGTTCTGAAAAAAATTAGGTTCTGGACGGGCACACAGAGGGTCTGGGTACTGTCTGTGAACTTCTTTTTTTTTTTTTTGGTCAGTTGTGGGGCTTGAACGCTGGGCTTGGGTGCTGTCCCTCAGCTCTTCAGCTCAAGGTGAGCGCTCTACTGCTTTAGCCACAGCGCCACTTCTGGTTTCCTAGTTGTTTATTGGAGATAAGAGTCTCACAGACTTTCCTGCCCAGGCTGGCTTTGAACTGTGAACCTCAGATCTCAGCCTCCTGAGTAGCTAGGATTACAGGCATGAGCCACTGGTGCCCGGCTGTCTGTGAGCTTCTTTAGATTAGGTCTAGCACTCTACCACAGCCCCGCCCCACTCGTGTGTGTGTGTGTGTGTGTGTGTGTGTGTGTGTGTGTGTGTGTGTGTGTGTGTGGTTTACTGGAGATAAAAGTCTCATGGACTTTCCTGCCTGGACGGCTTTGAACTGCAATCAGATCTCAGCCTCCTGAGTAGCTAGTATTACCAGCCTAGATATCATTATTTTAAAGGGCAATCATAGGCTCCTTAGTGCTGAGTATAATTCTGTCTCAGCTGTCTATGTAGTTGTGTGGTAGTTGGCCTGACTGCTTGTTTGGATAAGACCAAAAGCAGTGGAAGTGTCCACTGACTGCACCAGCTCTGTCTCAGGGCCCTGACGTCATCAGTGTGCGTTTCCACTCTAGGGAGCTCTGGCCAGACTCTGAAAGACAGAGCAAGTGCTGCTCACCTGGGTCAGGTTCCTGTGGCTGCTTCTACTAAGCCACATGCACTGCACTGCTTAAGACAACACCAGTTACTCTCACAATTCCAGAGGCTCCGAATCTGACTCTGAGGGTGATGGCTCCTGTAGGGGCTCAAAGATCCTTCCTCTTCCAACTTGTCTCCTGGGTAAGCCGTGCCTTTCCCTCACCCCAGTCTCTGCTCCATTGTGCCATGGTGGAGTGCATTTGTGTTTCTCCTCTTTGTTTTTATGAGTTTCCTTCATTGCAGTGTCTTATCCTAGCTAACAGCCTTCATTTCAGGATGACTTCATCTAGTAACAACTCTATTTCCAAATAAAGTCACATTCTGAGGTGCAGGAGTAGGGAATAATCTATCTTCTGGGGGTTCAGCTCAGCCCTTGAACTCTCTCTTCAGAGTAAGCCGGGTTGCTTTTCCTGGGAGACACCACTTTATGGGGTAAGAACTAGCATTCGAGAGGCCCAAGGTCTCAGTTAAGAAAATGGGTGTCCTCCAGTTTCAGAAAGAAAGGAAGAAACTGGGGCGTTGTACTCGGTGAATGACAAATGCAGTCACACAATTCTAGCTTCTGCGCTGTGCGCCAAAGACTTTAAAAGTCTGCACCAAACTTCCCAACTGTTTTGTTCATTAAAATGCTAATCCCCTTGGAGCTGAGAAGTTGGCCAAGCCAGTAGACTGAGAAAGAAAACCAAGGAGCACCCTTGGTTTGCAATCCTCCCACAAATAAAAGCTGTCTGTAGACTGAAGCCAGAGCTAGCAAGCACGGAGCAAATTTCTTTATTAACAGATCTTTCTAAATGCCAGTGTTGGGTTGTCCAGACTCCTCCAATGCTATGTAGACTATGGGGTGTGTACTCAGAGCCAGCACCTCCAAAAAGCAACCTGATAACTGAGCTCCTTTAAAGTGCCTTCCCTTTCCAGGTGGCTCACACCCATGATCCTAGCTACTCAGGAGGCTGAGATCTGAGGATCGCAGTTTGAAGCCAGCCCAGGCAGAAAAGTGTGTGAGACTCTTATCTCCAATTAACTACCCAAAAAGCCAGAGATGGGGCTGTGGCTCAAGTGGCAGAGCACTAACCTTGAGCACAAAAGCTCAGGAACAATGCTCAAGCCCTGAGTTCAAACTCCAGAATCAGCACACACACACACACACACACACACACACACACACACACACACACACACACGGAAAAGCTCTTAGCTGGCCTTCAGTGGAAATAAACTGCTCACAATAGGAAGAAGCTGTAATGTTTGTGGCAAGGTGATTATACCTGCAGGCGTGACTAGCTGGTACAGAGTTGCTAAGCTGTGTGATCTTAGACAAGTTACTTAATCTCTCTGAGCCCTGGTTTCTTCTTCAGGAGGTTGAACCCGGTGATAGCTGCTTCTGAGTGTTCCTGTGTTCATGAAATTAAATAAGAGCTATTTAGTCACCTAGGAAGTGACTGGCAACATCACTGGAGCTCAGAAGCGTTTGCTACACTCTAATGTGTGCTTGGTGACTGACCCAATCTCTGGGTCTACTGCTTTCCAGCTCCCTGCCCCTCCCCTGACACAGCCTGCCTTGAGAATTCCAGAGCCTGTTGAAGAACAAATGTTGCTTGTTTGCAGTATTTCCATCTTCCATCATGACCTTCCCCTGAAAATGCTGGAAGGGTTCCGGGTTGTTCTTAGGGAACTACCTCTGCTGACCAGAGAAGCATCTGTGAGCCAGGATGGTAAGGAAACAGCTCTACAGCCAGCGTGGACGGGACCACAGGAAGGACTGCCCGAGCCGACCACAGGAGGGACTGCCCGAGCCTCCCAGAGCTGCCCCACCCACTGGGAGCCCCGGAGCTTTGCTGTTGGCTTTGGGCCACTGTTCTTGGGTTTTGAGGACTTTCTGGTTTCTCACATTTGAACATGAAACCATGGGGATATGAGGTACAGACTTGGGAGACGTGAGGGTCTCGACAATGGCGTGTTCTGGCTGTGTTTGGGCTGCCAGAGGTGCATGAACAGGGTTTCTGTTCAAAACCATAGAGACTACATGAGAGGGCCAGCCTTCATCAGGGTTGAGAAGAAATAAGCATGAAGCTAGAAGCTTCCTTCCCCAGAAAGGAGTCGGGTTCTACAGCACCAAGCAATAGCACAGTTAAAATTCTACCTTAGCCAGGAACCAGTGACTCACTCCGGTAATCTTAGCTACTCAGGAGGCGGAGATGTGAGGATCACAGCTTGAAGCCAGCCCAGGCAGGAAAGTCCATGAGACTCTTAGCTCCAATTAACCACCAGAAAACCAGAGGTGGAGCTGGGGTTCAAGTGGTAGAGCACCAACCTTAAGTGAAAAAACTAAGGGACAGTGCCCAGCTCCTTAGTTCAAGCCCCAGTCCTCCCCTCCCTCCCTCCTTCCCACATAACATATAGACAAAATCAAAAGAAACATGCCGTTTTCTCCTCCAGCTGAGTGCTTGCAGAATTACATTTGCTTTCTAATTGATGCTGAGGGCCGGCTCCATGACTATGTGTCATGCTCACCTTCTGGAAGCTACCATGTTTCCACAGTGAATCTGGCAAGCCAATCTCAACAAGGCACCTAATATATTTGCTTTGTGGGTACCACCCAGCTCACAGGCTGGATTGCCAGGTAGAACTTGCTCCCTGTGCACCTGAGCCTCAAACACCCCTGGCAGCCTGAGTGTTCCATCACCAGAAGGGTCCCAAAAAGATGGACCCCGCAAGGGTAGGTTTTGGCAGGCCTGACTGCATGATGGACACTACACATATTGGAACATTCTGGCAGTTTCCCTAGTTCTACCATGTGAGTAGCTGAGGACAACTGGTCAACCCCAGAAGGTAAACTCATGAACACTGTAGCTGTGAGGGGCTGGAATGGAGGCATCATCTTTGGGTTTTGCCCCTGGAATTTATTTATTTTATTTTTTGTTGGTCGTGGGGCTTGAACTCTGGGCTTGGGTAGCCCCTGGAATTTATGAGAGGAGTAATACTCATCTGTGATGGCATCTCTATTTTGTGGCATTTCATTATTGGGACATCTCCCAGGGCCATCAAGTGGCATAAGGCTAGAGGACATAGCTCACAGTGATTATTGGCCAAGAGAGGTTAAGCTGTGCTGAAGTAACAAGCCATCTCTGAAATCACAAGCTTCTCAAGGGCATGAGGCAGTGATACCTCCAAACACCATTGTTGGTGATAGGAGAGAAGAATCCAGACGGAATTTTCCCTACAAGGGAACCTCGTTGGGAAAGGTGCTCAGTTCAAGTTCAGACAACCTGGGACCCAGACCACAGGTGCAGACTGGCTTCCTGACACCGCCTAAACCGGGTCTCCTTCCCACTCCTTTACCTAAAAGTCCTCTGTGGTTTGAGGCAACATTGAATGTGTATTCTATTTTGCCTGAGAAAATACTTAATTGTCTTGCAGTCTAAATGTTATGAGGGAAAGCCCATTGGTAGGAGAATCTAGGATGATGCCTTGAACACATTGGGTCTAAAAGGCAGGGAACAGCAGCTGGGTGCCACTAGTGGCTCACGCCTGTAATCCCAGCTGCTCAGGAGGTTGAGATACGAGGACTGAAGTTCGAAACCAGCCCAGGCAGGAAAGTCCATGAGATTTCTTATCTCCAATTATCCACCAAACAAAGCCAGAATTGGAGCTGTGGCTCGAGTGGTAGAGCGCTAACCTTGAGCAAAAAAAAGCTCAAGAATAGATCCCAGGCCCTGAGTTCAAGGCCCCCCACCACACACACACAAAGTTAAGGAACATCAAAAAAAATTTCCACCTATTCACCTACCTCAGATGACATGGGAAGATTCATGCTTCTGAGAGTATCCAGTCTGCAGTCACTCAGAAAGCCCCAATTCTACCAAGCATCTAGCTGAGAAAATAACAAATGAAGTCAAGGAAGATAAGTTGGATCTTAGGCTTAAAGAATAAAGATTTCTTTGGAGTTTTAACTCCACTTTGCTTTTCATTGTGCTTCTTTTATATTTTAATGTCCTTGAATTTTAACTGAGAGACTGATTTTGTCCCTTGAATTTAGGCTATGAGAGGATTAGTACTCAGGTGTGGTGGCATCTCTATTTTGTGGGCATCTCAAGATTGGAACATCTCCCAGAGCCACCAGGTGGCATCATGCAAGTCAAGATAGGGTAGGCTGTGCTGAAGTAACAAGTGAGCCTTGCAATAGTTTAAAATTGTCCACTGGTTCTTCTCAGAGAACTTCATTCACAGGGGAAGGGGGGCTCTGTTCCAGGCTCTGGCACCTCCCATCTCCCTGCCCAGTCTTTAAAACATTACCTTTAAGTAACTGAATTCAACATGTCAGTTTATGAGTCTAGTGCATCCTGATCAATGTCACCCCGGCAACCACCCCCACATCTCTCCCAACACCACGCATTCCCTTAATGTTCCTAGCTCCGTTTTCATATACGTACATTGAATATTATGACTGCATTCTCCCACATTTCCCTCTCCATTTGCCTACCCCTCCCCTGGACCTCGCCCCTGATACCCAAGTTCCAGCTTCCTGAGATAGATCTTGTTAGACTGTAAGTTCGTTGTTCAAAGGACTTTCACCATTGGAACCCTCCCCTGCATATTCCAGAGTTTTGATGCCTTTGTGCATAGGTATTTATATATGCCTATGACCCTGTATATGTTTACACACATGTGTATATATTAGACTTAACTTCTCCATATGTGAGGAAACATTATCTTTTGTATCTTTGGGCCTGATTTGCTTCACTTAACGTTTTTCCCAGGTCCATCCGCTTTCTCTGCAAATGACGTAGTATCATTTTTCCTAACAGATGAATAAAATTCCTATGTATATAATATGAATATATATGTGTGTATATATATATATATATATATATATATATATATATCATTCTCTTGATCTACTCATCCAGTGAAGAATGTCTAGGCTGTTTCTGCACAACTACATTTTTACTGCACAACACACCATAGCCAAGTTATGGGAATATCCCACAGCCTCTCTTCTAAGTACACAGCCCTCAAACTGCCCTGCTGTTTCCCCTGTCCGTCATCCTAACAAAGCCTCCAGGCCCCACTTACCTCAGCAGGAAGCCCACAGTGCTCCAGACCGTCCTTCCTGGGTAGCAGGCAGTTCTGGTTGGGGCTCCCGTCCCCTCCGTCTTTGTCTTCTGAAGGAAACACTCTGTCTTCCTTTTCTCTTTCAGAAATTCCTCCATGTATTAATATAGACCACCGCTATAGTTGGAGGCTTCTTTAAGCAGGGAGTCCCCCAAGATTAGTGCCCACATGAATTCCTCCCAAAGTACCACAGCAAACACCCCCAAACAAACAAGAAGTGCATAATGGGCTTTATTGATAAGACTGGAACAGGCAACAGGATTACTCTGGGGATTTTCCCTCCCAAGTTTAAATTAACTAACAAAAATGGAGGAATGACACAGGAGCTGATATTTACAAAAGGACAATTTTAACTAAAGAAGGTCAGTTTTTAATCCAAAATAGGAATGGCATAAACAAAGTTATCCTTATATAAACCTTGATCTAAATATTTTATATTCGTAGACTTTTAAACGGAAGGGAAGATTGACAAATTCTTTGGCATCATCTTGTAAAACAGTTTCTTCTTGGATTATTATCAATCACAGTGCTTAGAAATGTCTCAGACGGACATAGAACACATTCTGATGAGTGTATTTTTTTAGTGTCTCTAAACGTTTTCCTTTTGCCCTGGGCCACTTCAAAAGCAGTGTAGGGTGGGGACCTGGACCGTGGAGTCCAGAAGCCAGGAGTCTGAAGTGTGCTTCTAGTTCTTTCCAGCAGTATGACCTTGGTGAGCTACACTCTTTAGCATCCCAACCCTTGCATCTTTGAAATGGGAGCTGTCAGATGGCCACACAAGGCTGTGCAAAGGATTCAAGATAAATCGTGTACCAGCATCTGGCCCATAGGTGGCGCTCTAATATGATGCTTTAAACAGCATCCTGGCCTAGTTGATTATGAATAGGAATTCATGGCACATACCAGCTCGCTTCTCTCGGGACAGGTGAGCCTCTTCCCAAAGGAAACAAGCACGAATAAGAGAAAACTAGTTAAGAAACTGAAAAAGAAACTGAGCTTCAATAAATTATAATCATAAGTCTAGTTCTTAACTATCTTATGTATCACTTTGGTTGCTTTTAATTGTTTTTAATCAAGTAAACAATTTAATCGTCTTTCCTTTGTAAGGCAAATTTCAGAACCAACTCAACCATTTTAATTTCCTCCGTAAAGCCCTTTTAGTTTTCAAGAAAGCTACTTTGCAATTTGGCCCTTTCTAAGAGGTAGGGTATTTGCCCTCCATTATTTTAATAGAATCTTATTTTCTTTGAAGTAAAACAACTCATTTTACCTCAGTGAGTTTGATGCCTTTGGGCTAGCTTCTTACAGGAGCAAACTTGTAGACAATTAAATAATTCTTATGAAAATGAACCCCTTTTTGCTTCTTGTCCCTAATCTCTATGGTGAAATTGTTCCTTTGGAATATTGCTTTGTAGAAGGCTGTAGGGAAATCTACTTACTGAAATCACATCTACTGCCTGAATACTGGCACCTCAATGAGATATCTCAAGATTCTTTAGATCAAAAAGTCAAGTGTGTCGTGGAAGCCTAGGAACGGCAGGACCACAGGGGAAAACTTCATTCTTCACAAATGCTAAACAGCCTAGGGCATTTGGTTTGGCCCAGAATGGAGTTCTGGGCTTTCAGTTCTGTCCAGTGGGGACCCATCCTCACGCTGTCTGTCACCCATGCCTGGGCCTGCATGTCACGTGTGCCCTGAGCGGCTGCAGAGCGACGGCCTGGGTCTATTCCAGTTCCAGTACCCCGAGGTCCAAGACTTCCTTTAGCCTAGCAGTAGGAGGGATCTGAGCACCCCACTCCGCTAGGAGCTCCTCTAGGAGCTCTGCCGGCCTCTCTCTCTCTCTTTCTCTTACTCCTGAATCTCAGATGTGCCGTCCAGTGAGAAAAAAGAGCGGGCGGTCCTCCTTTGCGTTGGCTGTCTGGAACTCATCCCGCAGCCGGAACTGCCACTCATCTTCCAGCTCCAGGCGGACGACGGTCTGACGAAGTGAGTTCCGGTCCTGACAGATCACGCACAGGGTGGCACCTGCAATGGCGACGGCAGAGGGGTGAGTTTTTCCCAAAGGACACCTGCTGCAAGGTCCCATGGGCGATGGCAAACAGGAGGACATGGGAGGCTGTGCAGACAGGAAGAGCCGAGGGCTGATGGCTCTCATTCCTCCGAGTGATTATCCATCCCAGCAAGACGGACAGTGGGACCAGGGCCTGTCGGGTCAGCCTTGGGGAGAGGACAACATGGAGGTCAAAGAAAAGCTGAAGAGCAGGGCCGGCCACCGGTGGTTCGCGCCTGTAATCCTAGCTACTCAGAAGGCTGAGATCTGAGGACGGCAGTTCAAAGCCAGCCTGAGAAGAAAAGTCCCCAAGACTCTATCTCCCATTAGCTTCCAATTAACTTGATCTGTGGCTCAGGTGGTAGAGCACTAGCCTTGAACAAAAAAAGCTTAGGGACAGGGCCCAGACCCTGAGTTCAGACCTTAGTGCTAGCACGCACACATGTGCACACACATGCACGGACACATGCGCACACACACACACACACACACTCACATTAAAGAGCAGCACAGAGGAGGCAAATAGAAGGAGAGCGACATGTCTGACTGCAAATCAAGCAGTATGGACACCCGCTCTGGGCTGACACACCTGGTCCATCCCCATCTTCTCTGCTGCCTTAGGCCTGGGCTGATTCCTACCTTCCCCCACGTGCCCAGCTAGGAGAATTCCTCCCCCCACCCTGCAACGGGCACACAGCACACCCATCATTCAGAGTTCGGTGTTCATATTCCCACAAGGCTCTCTCCCTCCCTCCCTGCGTGTCCAGTCTTCGCTTTGGGGGCTGTTTCCTGAGGGCAGAGGTAGTGGGATGAACTTCACACTACCCCCCCCCCCACCCCAGGCCTTGTGCTGCCCTGCTGGCTCCTCGAGCACCTGCTAGAGTGGAAGGCCAGCCCTGCACACGGAGGCCCACTGAGGACCCGGATGTGACTCATAGAATGAGTATCTGTGCGTCTCATCCACTCCAGTAGGAAAGGAGAGGGGCTAGAGAGAGCACACCACAGTGGCCCTGAATGCTGACAGAAAGCTCTGGAAGGGGAAAACGACACAGGTGAGACTATCTGCCAGTCACCCCAAAGAAAGGGGATGTGTGTTTGTCTCTGCTCAACAAGTACAAGGGGAAGAACCCCAGGAAGCAAATCACAGCTTTCTGGTACTCTCCCCTTCCTGAGCCTCAGTTTACCCAGACAGGGATCAAGCCAGAGGTCCTGCCATCAAAGATGTCAGCTCATCAAGTCAAGAAGCAGGACCAGAGTGTTACCTTTAAGAAAATGAAACTTTTTCAAGAAGCTGGCTCCCACAAAGGAGTCGCAGAGGTAGAGCAGGAGCCCGCTGAACTTCAGCTCTGAGCAGCTGGCATTGAGAGAGTGCGGCCTGGAGCTCACATAGCAAACGGAAATCTGAAAAAGAACGGACCCAAGACTAGCGCCACTTCCATGCAGCGCTCGGCGACCAGGGGCTCACACCCAACAAACCTCTTGGCCAAGGTCAAGATCGGTAGAAGGTGAGGGTGAGGGTTGGGGAGGCGGGGGAAGAATGGAGATATAACACTGTCCTGCTATTTCCAAACTCATATCTAGGAGGTAGATCCAGACTTGTTACATTCATGAATTGATCTGAGATTCAGAAATGTCATGCTGTCAGAGTTGAGTGGGATTGAAAGCATCTTCTATTTAGGGATGGAATCCAGTTCGCTCAGCCTCGTTCTTGCTCGTTACCAGGCAGGGCTAGACAGCTGAGACGCGGGGTTCAATGCGGGTGGCCCTCAGAACCCATGGGTTCCCTCCCCATCCACGGACCCAGCGAAGCACCAATCAAAAATATCTGGGAAAACTCAGGCTCATGCCTACATAATCCCAGCTAAATGCTCTGGAGGCTGAGATCTGAGGATCACGGTTCAAAGCCAGCCAGGGCAGACAAATCTGAAAGGTTCTTATCTCCAATTAACTAGACAAAAGCCAAATGTGAGGGCATGGTTCAAGTGGTAGAGATCCAGGTGTGAGAGAAAAAGTCAAGCAAGATGACAAGGTCCCAAGTTCAAGCTCCAGTTCTGGCACAAATATGCATGGATGTATACATGCATTTTTGGTATGCATGCATGCATGTATGTATGTATGTATGTGTGTATGTATAAATATATGTGTGTACATATAGACATAGAGAGAAAAAGCTGTGAAAAGTTGTATGTTACTGGACATGTGCAGGCTATTTCCCTATGCAATATAGTATTTGCATGGGCTTTGGGCGAAATAATGTAGCGATGGTTTAAAGTGCCCGGACGTGGCTCAGTGACCTGCCAGTGTTGTAGCAGTGTCTGGTGTGCACAGGGTACTGGGTCTGTCTGGTCAGTCCCCGTGGGCTCCATCTGGGATGCCAACCCACCTCTGTTCCCAGGGGTCCCTCCACCCCATGGGTCCCGTGGCGGGCGCTACCTGTGATCCCAGGTTGAGGTAACAGTCCACGGACAGCACGGGGTGGCTGCGGTTCTTCAGGGACAGTGGGAAGAAGCGGGGACTGTGATACTGGAGGAATTTCTCGAGCAGGAGCTGGGCTGGGGCCGCCAGGAACGTGTGTTTGCTGTCCGGGGCACAGATGTACTGGGCCGGCACAATGGCCACGGAGCTGTCAGACACCTGCCAGGGAGAGCGGGGTGTGGGCGTCAACCGAGCTGCTCAGCCATGCCATGAATTAAGAACACAAGCCTCAAGTCAGGTGCCAGGGGCTCATGCCCGTAATCCTTGCTACTCAGAAGGCTGAGATCCGAGAATCACTGCCCCAAGCAGGCCCAGACAGAAACATCCAAGCCACTCAGATTCCCAATTAACCAACAAAAAGCTGGAAGTGAAAGCATGGCTCAAGATGTAGAGTACTAGCCTTGAATACTAGCTAAGCAAAGGTACAACAAGGCCCTGAGTTCAAATCCCAGTACTGGCACAAAAATACGCACACCTCAAGGATAAGATTGCCATGAAGAAAAATTAGGCTTTGTGGAAATGAGGTCTGGAAAGTGACCGATGCGAGGGGCGGGGGTTGTAGCTATGGGGTCTCCCATGCAGAAAACTGAACGAATGCTCCGTAGGAAACCAAAGAAACCACAGAGACGCCTCCCCAGCACGCTCCTGGGGGTAGCCACCCTCACCCCAACCTCTGGACCTGCGCTACATCATGTCCTCCTCCCCGCCCTCCCTCCAGCCCTCAGAGCCCCCCAGCCCTCGCCATCACCCACACGTCTCCCATACAGACTGTTCAGTAAGTAAAATGGAACAGATCCTCTGTCAGAAACACCACCACGGTTCTTTGTTGCTTCTACCGAAAAGTCTAGATCTTTCCCATGCTGGCAGCAGAAACACGTCTGGCTCTTCCCTCTCACCCGGCCTGGCTTTCCAGGCTTCCCGCTCGGGGATCCGCCCCGGGGTTGCCCTGTGGCCTTTGCACATGGACCTCTCCTACCCCAAGCTTCTCACCACGGACTTGAACCTAACCTCTGCCTCAGCTGCAGGCTGCGCACATACGGGTGACACATACATAAGTGGCAGCAATGAAGTGATCTCACTCCCATGAAAGACCACAAAATAGTTCACGCTTTCCTCCACAGAACCAATGTGGAACGTAACCTAATAGAAAATAACATTATGTTCAAGATTGAAATGAAGATTCAGAAATGACACTGAGGAACAACAAAAAAAAATTAACAGTTTTAAAGGTATATCAATCAGAAGGGGTGACATTGTCCAAGAAGAAATGTACTGGTTACCTAACTTACGTAACTGTAACACCTCTGTACATCACCCTTCTAATAATAATAACACCAGCTGGGTGCTGGTGGCTCATTCCTGTAATCCAACCTGGGCAGGAAAGTCCATGAGACTCTTATCTCGAATGAATGAGCAGAGAACCAGAAGCAGCACTGTGGCTCAAAATGGTAGAGTGCTAGCCTTGAGCAAAAGAGTTCAGGGACAGCGCCCACATCACCCCCCCCCAAAAAAAAAGGAAGAAGAACAAATATGATAAAGATCCCAATTCTTCTCAATTGGAACTATAATTCCAACACAATTTCAGCTGACGAAGCCCCAGTGGTGTTGCCTTAGCTCAATGGCTCCTAAGTTCTCCTGTGAGGCCTCCTAGTTTTAGGGGCTGCTATGCCGTATAAGAAATGAGGGTGGGCTGTGGGGGGGGGGGGGTGTGGAGCTAATGTCTGAATCTAGGCCTGGCCCAGCTCAGCAAAGAGCCGGCAGAGACCAAGAAGGGCAGAGACAAGGCAAAGAAGCTGGTATTGGAGCTAAGATTCAAGGCTGGCTGCAGGTGATAAACAAGGACCTTCAGGCAGAGATAACAAAACTCTGGGACTCTCTCCATGTCACCTTAAACTGCCTGCACCTGCCGAGTCAGAGCCGTCTCCATGTGGTCTCTCGCGGACAGCTCCCGCACTAAGCAGCCTGTAGGGCCAGGCTAATGGCTCCTGGCCAGGCACCATCCCAGGGGCCCCTGCCATTCCTGACCCAGCGGCGTGGCCAAGGCCCACCGCAAAGGCTGTTGGTGAAGGCCGTGCATCGAGTAGCAACCTAGAACATCCCGGTTAAAGTCCGTGAGGAGAGTATCTTTGCTAACCCCTCCCAGGGGTCCCCAGAGAGACCAGGAGGCGCCCGCCATGGCTCGCTCCTCAGCTCTCACGTCCCACGGCCCAGCTGTGTCCTGGCCTCGTGCCGGCCGCGCACCGTGCTCACCTTGGACGTGATATGGAAGGACCTGTGTCCACCCACGGCGATCTGCTTCTTCATCACGCTGAAGCGGTTGAAGCGGCAGAGCAGGAGGCCGGCGCTGTGCAACCTCAGGTTGAAGTCCACGTCGTCACATGTGAACCTGACCGAGCAGAGGAGCCCATCGGACCGGCCCAGAGCCCCGGCCCACCGCCACTCCCTCGAGGCCTGCAGCGAGGCCGGGTCATGGGGGCGGGCGGGCTTTGCTCCCATCTCCAGGCCTTATTCTAGGGGACTACTCGGGAGGCTGAGCGAAGGGAAGGGGGGAACCAGCACAGCCCCAGGGTAAGCGTGGGTGCTTGTTCTAGCTGAGGGACAGGCTAGAGAGAAGGCGCCTGGCTATGCTGAAAGCTGCCAAGTGGCAGGAGGCAGGCCGCAGGCAGGTGGCCAGCCCACACCCCTGAGCGGACCGGCGTGGGCACATGCCACTGCCTGGCCTATGAACACACTCAACCGACGTATTTCCACAGCTAGACACCAGAAGCTACTCATGGAAATTATTTCATTGTTTTTTCCAATGGGGATGCTCTTTTTGAAACAAAGGGGACATATTTGTACCCAGGCACCAGTAACTCACACCTGTGATCCTAGCTACTCAGGAAGCTGAGATCCGAGGATCTCAGTTTGAAGCCAGCCCAGGCAGACAAATCCATGGGACTCTTAGCTCCAATTAACCACCAAAAGGCTAGAAGTGGAGCTGCAGCTCAAGTGGAAGAGCACCAGCAGCCTTGAGTTGAAAAAGCTAAGGGGCAGCTCCCAGGCCCTGAGTTCAAGCTCTAGGATCAGAAAACAGACACAAAAACGAAGTGAGGTATTTGAAGAGGGAGCCCCAAACACGCAATACACAGCACAAGTGAGCTGATGAATGAAGCAGAATAACTTTATGGAAATAGGCAACCTTATACAGCACTGGATATGGGTGAGGACTGGAAGCCAGGCCAACGCTGTGGGCAGAGCCTCTGTTGGGCTGTCCTACAGGTGGAGGTGCGGGGACATCTGTGGGGTCTGCCCAAGGCCCTCCCCGCGCCCACCCCATGCTCAGGGCCCCAGGGAGCGGCCGCCCTGCTCCCCTCGCCTCGCCCAGCTGGAGCCCAGGGCACCCCTCCTCACACCCACGCTGGGCTCCTCACACGGGGCCTGGTGCTCACCGGTTCTGGTTGTACTGCACATTCTGTGTGAGATCCACATTGAGGATGATGAAGTCGTGCACGTGGCAGTGGGAGAAAGGCTCTCGCACCTGGCTCTGCCTCGTCTTGCTGGCCCATTTCCGCAGGCCGATCAGGGCGTAGTGCGTGATGTTCGGGGAGGCCTCGATGTGCTGCATGATGTGCTTCAGAGAGACGCTCCTCTCCGACCATGAGAAGTCCCTGCGGGAGGCGTCCGTGATGCCCCAGGCTGACGGGCCTCTGGGCGGCAGGGTGGCTTCGCGCTTGCAGGGTTGGCGCAGACCGCGGCCACCACCGGCCTCCAGGGGCAGGCGCCACGCCACGCATTTCACCTTTGTGGTCATTTCCTTCTGTGGCACAGGCTCTCACCCATGTCCTTAACTTAGGTCGTAAATCAGTTAAGCCTCACAAGAAAGGGTAGCCTGGGTATCAACACCCTCAAAGGTGATGAAATCAGCCCCCAAAATGATCTAGTTGCTGATGTGAAGTCACATCACAGGCCTAACAAAGCCAGGAGCTGGCGTCACGTTAGCAGGAGAGCCCGATGGAGCCAAGAGGGGCATCTCTGGAATTCTCATGTCTGCTCCTTCATATGGGTTTGATTAAACAGGCGTGCTCAGTTTGCGAGAACTTCTGTCTATCTATCCTAAGTATGAACCTTTCCTTCTTCTGAGGGGACTGGGGTTTGAACTCGGGGCTTTGTGTTGCTAGGCAGGCGCTCTACCCTGTAAGTCACACCTTCAGACGTTAATGCTCTAGCAATTTTTTGTTTGTTTGGTTTTTGTCAGTCGTAGGGCCTGAACTCTGGGCCTGGGCGCTGCCCCTCAGCTCTTTAACTCAAGGCTAGCGCTCTACCACTTGAACCACAGCGCCATTTCTGGCTTTTTCTGTTTATGTGGTGCTGAGGGCCTCATGCATGTGAGGCAAGCAATCTACCACTGAGCCACCTTCCCAGCCCTATGCTCTAACAACTTTTAAGACAGGGTCTCATTGTTAGCCTGGCCTGCCATGGAATGACAGGTATGTACTGCCTCCGCCAGCCTTTCTCTGTTAAGGTGGTAAGTGGAGAATGCTTGCCATTGCTGGCCTTGAACCTCAATCCTCTTGATGTCAGCCTCCCATGTGGCTGGGACAACAAGCATGAGCCACCACTGCCTGGCTTCTTTTCATTGTGTGTGTGTGTGTGTGTGTGTGTGTGTGTGTGTGTGTGTGTGCATGTGTGTGTACTATAAACATGCACTTACTGTACATGCATATACTTACTATATACACATATATTTACTGAATGTTATTTACCATATGCATATGTACCTATTCAAGACATATACAAACATATGCATGTGTGTGTACACACAGTAACTCTACAGTGCCTATGTATTCTGTGCCTTGGTAATGGATTGGAAGGATGTGAAGAAAGCTGGGCTGGGTTTGGAACATGGGTCCTGCCACAGGCAGGTGGTGGGGTCTTCCTCAAAGGTGACACAGGCCCCTGGCTGAGGGCTCTGTGCGTGGATGGAGGCTGTACCCCTGGGCCCCTCCCTGCCCCGCTCCCCGGGGCAGCCCACGTCCCCCCATCCCCCACGTCCCCCTCCCCTGCCCTGCTCCCCGGGGCAGCCCGCATCCCCCCATCCCCCACGGCCCCCCATCCCCCGCGCCCCCCTCCCCTGCCCAGCTCCCCGGGGCAGCCCGCATTCCCCCATCCCCCACAACCCCCACATACCCCTCCCCTGCCCAGCTCCCCGGGGCAGCCCGCGTCCCCCCCATCCCCCACAACCCCCCAGTCCCCGTGCCCCCCTCACTGACCCCGCTCCCCGGGGCAGCCCGCATCCCCCCATCCCCCACGGCCCCCCATCCCCCGCGCCCCCCTCACCGGCCCCGCTCCCCCACGCAGTCCACATCCACGGCGTTCCACATGACACAGGAGTCGTCGGAAATCACGATGAACGGCCAGATGTCCTGGGGCTTGATTCCAAGCTCCTCCTGCCGGCTCCGCTCCAGCTCCAGGTTATGGTAGGACAGCTCCTTGATCAGGAAGTGGGCAGCCCCTGGAACGAACGGACATGTCCGACGCGGGTCTGCCCTGTACTCTCACGCCAGGAAGGACCTCATCCCACACCAGGCCAGCGCCATGTCCTTCCTCCACTGCCCGCCGATGAGGAAAACGCCCCTCGCCAGCCTGCTCACGTGGTAGAGTACCTGCCTAGCAAGTGTGGGGTCCTGAGTTCAAACCCCAGTGCCGTGAAATGGCCAGCCAGTGGGGGTGGGGGAAACACCTACCAACGCCAGCACTGTTGAAGATGCTCGGGAGCACCAGCATGATGTGGTTGGGCCAGTACTTCTTATAAATGGCCATTTCATACTCCTTGACCACCAGCACGTGCAAATGGCTGGCTCCGTCCATCGCGTGGTACAGATTAAAGAGCCCGTGCTCGTGGCGGCCCGTGGTTGGAGTGAATGTTGGGCTTTTGATGCATTCGTGACTCTGCAGAGGAGAAGCATGCGGTGAGCGTGTGCAAACTCTCCCCCTCCATCCTCGGAGGATGGGGTCTCACTTCCACACCCCTCAAACCCCAGGGAGATGTGCGACTCCACTGTACCAATAAAATGCAGCAAAAATGATCCGGTGCCAGTTCCGTCGCCCGTGAGGGAGCCTGGGCTAGCCTGGCACGAGAGGCTCAGCAGAGATGCCAGGCCCACCCCAGCCAGCTGCCGGCCCCCTCAGCCGGCTCAGACGCAAGAGTGAACACAACTCAGCCCCGAGGACACGGCCAGTGACCCTCACCCAGGCTGCAGATCCCCGGAAGAAGCAGCCAAATACTGCTGGGTTCAAAAACTAGCCCCTATCCACAAACCAAACCCATTGCCCTCTCCTGTGAGACTTCCAGGTTATAAGTCTGTTTTCTGGCTGCGTTAGGGCTTCTCCCTCTGAATCTCTCAAAGCGCCCGCTGTGCAGGTGTGTACGCAGCCGATGCTCATGGCTGATGACTGAGAGGCGGTCATGGGTAAGTGTGTCCTCTTCTGACAAATCCACCGACATGGCTGGGACAGCCTTATCCCCAAGGGCCCTTGGGAGCTTGGCACAAGATGGCCAGTGCTCACAGGTATCTGGCATTAGGGAGGAGGAGGGGCAGTGTCCTCCATGGGGCCTGTTTGTTCCTTGGGGCTGGGTGAAAAGCTGGCAGTGGACTTTGGGCTGTCACACTGGACCTGCCGGCCCAGGAGCCCAGCGAAGAGCATCTGCAGAGGAGGAATGGCATCCGGGGTCAGGGGTCAATAAGGACAGTCTCTTCATGAGATAAAGGATCTGCTAAGCCATGCCCTGAAGTCCTTATGGGTGAGTGGTAGATGCCAGGGATTTGCCTCCAGAGATACAGGAAGAAGAGTGAAGAGAGAAAACACACGTAGCTGTGAGTGACTGTGGAAGTTGGGTGATGGGCTCCTATTCTCTCTACCTCAGCCTGTGCGGAAGGATCTACCATGAAATTACAGCAACGAGGAATGACGGGAGGCTGAGATCTGAGGATCATGGTTCGAAGCCAGCCCAGGCAGGAAAGCCTGTGACATTACCTTCAACTAATCACCAAAAAAAAAGCTGAAGCAGAGGTAGAACTCAAGCGGTACAGCACTGTCCTTCAGCAAAAAAGCTAAGCGAGAGCGTAAGGCCCTGAGTTCAAGTCCCAGTACTACCACACACACACATAAAAAGAAAAAAGAAGAGGGATGAACATCTTATTAACTCTGGACACCTTCAGTAACAGTGCCAGAGCTTCTCAAGAATTACTCCCCAACTGTACAGATGAGGAACCTGGCTTGGATATGAAGTGGCAAGTTCCCCTGAATCTAGTGCGCGGCAGCGCACGCCGAGCCTCGTGTTGTTTCTGGACTTGTCAGGGGGCCATGCAGCTGGGACCCCAACTCAGGGATCCCCTGCAGCTGCTCCCAGGCGCCCCGCAGAGCCCAGGCCGTACCTTGTCGGTGACGAGGGGCAGGCGCATGCTCTCCAGCTGGCCTCCGGGTTGGCTGAAGACAAAATGATGCTCCTTGGACTTGGGGATGATGAAGTGGAGCTGGATTTCCTCTCCTAGCATGGAGTAAGAGAAGGCAAAGGCGTGCAGGGTGGACTCATAGAGCTGGGGTGTGAGGGAAAGGACAGAGCTTGCCATCAGAGTCCGGCTTATTCCCCAGAACCCAGGGCCTTCCTGGCCACGACCATCCCTGCCCCGCAGCACAAGAAACCCAGAGGGCGGCTCAAGTATAACTGACGCTCAGGTCCAGCACCCGGCAAGTGCGCCCAGGCCACGCCCATCCCCATCTGGAACCCAGATCAGGCTCCACCCCATCCTGTCACAACACCCGGCCTCACGCCCCAGGACTGTAGAGTTGACATAGGGCCTCATTCTGGGTTGTCAAATAAAGCATTCATGCCCGAGAGTTCATTTTTTTTTAAAGTTAGCTGTGTGTTTTTCCATTGTTGGCACACTGAAACCAGCTCTTAATAAGACAATAATAGCCAGGCACTGGTGGCTCACGCCTGTAATCCTAGCTACTCAGGAGGCTGAGATCTGAAGATCATGGTTCAAAGCCAGCCCAGGCAGGAAAGTCCGTGAGACTCCTATCTCCAATAAACTACTCAGAAAACCGGAAGTGGTGCTGTGGCTCAAGTGGTAGAGCGCTAGCCTTGAGCTGAAGAGCTGAGGGGCGGCACCCAGGCCCAGAGTTCAAGCCCCACAACCGACAATAATAATAATAATAATAGCCAGGCACCAGTGGTTCACATCTATAATCCTAGCTACTCAGGAGACTGAGATCTGAGGAGCATAGTTCAAAGCCAGCTAGGGCCAGGGCAGAAAAGTCAATGAGACTCTTATCTCCAATTAACCACCAAATAAAAATATAAAAAGCCTGCAGTAGAGTTGTGACTCAAGTGGTAAAGCGTTAGCCTTGAACAAAAAAGCTCAGGGACAGGCTCTGCATTCAAGCCCCAGGACTGAACCCCTGACAACAACAACAACAACAATAATAATAACCACACAAACTAGCACATTTGTGGCAGGCACTAATGGTCCTAAGGTTGATCATTCAGCCTCCTCTTCCCAGCCACGCCCGTGTCTGAGCTCTTCCCACCCCGCGCCCTGTGTCTGCGCTCTGCTGCTCTGGCATGCCTCCCTGCCTGGCTTTGCCCTCAGCTCAGGCAGCCTGTTGCGGGTCCCACACTGACCCTCAGCTCTCAATGGCAGGCCTGGTGGGGGTACTTGGCATCCCCAAGGCTCAGAGGAAGGCGGGCGCCTGGCACGTAGTACCTCTGAGCCTGCCAGGGTGCTACTGTTCCTTTGGGAACAGTTTGGCTCTAGGGCTGCAGGTGGTGAGAAGGATGCAAGTGAGGATGGGAAGGCTTGGGGGGTGCAGAATAGAGAAGAAGTGGGGGGCACAGGTGCTGGAAACAACAGTCAGGGGCTGTCAGGGGCCTGGTCATCGCTTGCTGGACTGGCTCTCTGTCTGTGTCCCCCAGAGCCATGTGTCACGTGACCACAGGCCAGGTGTGGCCCAGACAGCACCCGCCCCACCCCGCCCCGCCACCCCCACCTGCTCGCTGGCCTTCCACTTAAGCAGCCCAACAGTGGGCTTTTAAGCCCACTTTGTTTTAAGCAAAACAAAAAAATCACGGTTGAAACTTACTGATCAGTGACTAAACCTGAGTTTCAGAATCAAGAAAATATTTTCACACGTATATTTTTTCTTTGAAGGAAAAACTTCACCTCCAAGCTGAGAAAAAAATGATAAAAGGGTTTCTGGTTTCTCTTTGGTCAATGGGGTTAATGCATAATTTGATCCTTAAAAAAATAAAAATATTCAAGCCAGGTGCCAGTGACTTCCGCTTATAATCCTAGCTACTCAGGAGGTTGAGATCTGAGGATCATGGTTCAAAGCCAGCCTGGACAGGAAAGTCCGTGAAACTCTTATCTCCAATGAACCACCAGAAAACCGGAAGTGGCGCTGTGGCTCAAGTGGTAGAGCACTAGCCTTGAGCTGAAGAGCTCAGGGACAGCGCCCAGGCCCAGAGTTCAAGCCCCATGACGGACAAAAAAAAAATTGCTCAAGTGATCACGGGTGTCTCACACTGTAACTTTAGCTATTTAAGAGGCTGAGATCTGAGGGTAATGGTTCAAAGCCAGCCCAGGCAGCAAAGTTCCTAAGACTCTTATCTTCAATTAGCCATTTGACAAAAATAGCTGGAAGTGGAACTGTGGCTCAAGTGGTAGAACACTACTCTTAAGCTAAAAAAGCAGCTGCTCAAGGATTGTGCCCAGGTCCCAAGTTTAAGCCTAAAGTCCAGCACCAATAATAATAATAATAACATTCAAGATAAACCAGGTTCTGGTGGTTACTCATGCCTGTAATTCTAGCTACTTAAGAGGTTGAGATCTGAAGATCACTAAAGTCAGCCCTGAAAGAAAAGTCCTATGAGATTCTTTTTGGCTTTTTTTTTTTTTTATCTGCGCATGCGCAGAACTCACTGGGTATCAGCCTCTTCCGGTGTGGGAAGGGACTTCCGGGATGGCCCAGTGGCTCCCCGTCGTTGGGGAAGCCGAGGCTGGAGCTCCCTATGAGATTCTTATCTCCAATTAACCAGTAAAAAAAAAGTCAAAAGTGGACCTGTGGTTCAAATGGTAGAACACCAGCTGTGAACAGCAAAAAAAAAAAAGTAAGAGTATAAGGCCCTGAGTTCAAACCTTAGTATCCCAAATAAAAACTATTCATATGCAGTTCTAATTTCCTCTACAGTAAAAGTGACAGTCTTCAAGTTGATTAGCTCCTTAGAGCTCTATCTGAAAAACCCCCATGTCTCTCTAGTCCCTGAGGCCTCTGCGGCCTGGTCTCCACCGTCTTCCCAGCTACCTTCCCCCAACCCCAGCCCCTACACGTCTTTGCTCCAGCAATGCCCGACCACGCCCTCTTCTGCATGTACTGGTCCCTCCCCTTGCCCCGGCCAGGTCCAATCTCTCTAAGCCCTCTCTCTCATCCCCACCAGAACAGTGAAGGCTGCACATGGTTTATCTGAGCTGCGTGGCGGCAGCAGGATTTCAGGTCTGGGAATATCGAGTGGGTGACAGGTTTGGGATTTTTCTGAATGGGGATGCTCCACCTGTGTCTTCACTCATTGAATGAGGATCTCAGCAGATTTAGGTGAGGATGAAGTAAGAACCTGACAGGGCGGCTTCCTAGCCTGGATGGAGTACCCAGGTGTGATTACACCTGCTAACCAGCCAGAGCCGGAGCCATCTGGGGCCCTGGGCTGGGAGCCGGGTCCATATATGCATATCCAGGTCAAATATTGTCTCTCCTGGGAAGGGGTGGGAAGGGCTGGTGCATGGGAAGTATGCAAGTGCACTGCCTGGCATCTACTAGGTCCCCAATAATGACAGTATGTCCCCTTATCTCCATCATTCCGCTCTCCTGAAATCTGGCTCAGGTGTACAGCTTCCTTGTAGGCTGTGAGCCCCAAGGACAGGGACAGGGACAGAGTTCCGTGTTCCAGGACTTGGTTTGCACTAAGCCCTCAGGAAGTGTCCGTGGCACCAGAACTAACGTCTGGAATTGCCAGGACAAAAGACAACCATGACCCCCTCCGCCACCCAGAGAACCTGGGAGAGTCACTGCTCTTGTGGTATGAATAGCACGTTCACCAGTGAGCATCAGAACCGGGGATGAACCATGGGCCAGGGAGCCAGGGGTCCCCAGACTCCAAGCCCCCATGCCGGAATGAAAGCAGGCCCCACGGCCTACCTGGTAGCGGGGATGGAAGCCCATGTACTGGTGGCACTGCTCGCAGTGGTGGTAGGTGTTATACGCCGCGTACTTGGACAACCTCATCCGGGCCGTCTGACGCCGCACATAAAGGTCCTCGGGCTTCCGGGACATCCCTCTGTCTGCACAAGATTGCCCAGTGTCAATGAGCAGCAGGAGTCCACACGAAGATGTCACCCATGCCTACTCAAACCCCGGGTGACCTAGCTGCTCAGGAGGCTGAGCGCCGAGGATCAAGGTTCAAAGCCAGCTGGGGCAAGAAAGTCCATAAGACTCTTACCTCCAATTAACTACCAAAAAAGTGGTAGAATGCCAGCCTTGAGTGAAAATGCTAAGGGACAGTGCTCAGGCCCTGAGTTCAAACCTCAATACTGGTGTGTGTGTGCGTGTGCCCATGTGCAAGCACACCCCTCCACCCCCACCATAAAAGCAACAGGAATCCAGGCAAACATTTCCCAAATAGAGTGAAGTGCAAAAGATAAGAACCATGAGGGTCCGTGAGGACTCTCCTTCCTGACTGACTCAGCTGCTCAAAGGAGACACAGTGTCTCTGGGGGAAACTGAGGAAGACACAGCTCATACCATGTCTCATGAAATGTTTCATAAACACATTTAAGGATCCATTATACAGCCAGCAGAATTGATTGCGACTAAATATGTGAATCTCATAATGCTGGGGAGCTGCCTCAGAAATTTTTTTTCAAATGATGTGGCGATAATAATATAAGTTATTTTGGGGGGTGATGGTAGAGGGGTTTGGTGCCAGTCCTGGATTTTGAACTCAGGGCCTGGGCGCTGTCCCTGAGCTTCTTTGCTCAAGGCTAGTGCTCTACCACTTGAGTCATAGCTCCACCTCTGGCTTTTTGGTGGTTAATAAAGAATCCCACGGATCTGTCTGACCTCAGCCTCCCGAGTGAGTACAATTACAGGCATGAGCCACTGGCTCCCAGCTTCCATCTTAGTTCTGAGCCGGCCATGGTGGAGCACTGGTTACCACCAGCCTTCATCACTACCAAGGTGCAGCACAGCACAGCAGAATTCCATCTGTGTGTGAAAGGCTATGCCCAGGTACTCGGCAAGCAGGGCTGACCTTCGCTCTTCACACTCTGATGGTGGGAACAAATCAGACTGGCGTCCTCATACTTCGGGTCATGGATGACATAGTCGAAAGGTATCTTCCGGAAGAGCTCCAGGTCCGGCCAGGGGTCCGTGAGCTGGAGGTAGCACCAGTCCGATTCCTCCTGGAGGTCTGCAAGATTGGCACACACAGATACAAGTGAGACAAAATAGGAGGTGAGAATGAGTGTTTTTAAACTGTGGCCGAGGATGATGCATGGCGTGTAGCTCTTAGTCATCTGTGGGTTCCCAGGAAAACCCATCCTATCAGGAGCTTCTGGCCCAGCTGAACTTCGGCATGGACCTAAGAAGGCAAGCATGTGCATGAAGTGCTGTGTCCAGAGGCCCTGAGCTGCGCCCTATAAGGCGCCCTCTGCCCTTCATGTTAACCTTCGCCCGTCCCAGAGGCCTGCCAGACCGCAGACCTGCGCCTCTGCATTGGCTGCCTCTTCTGATACCACCAAATGTGGCCCAAACCACATGTTTACCATCTCCCACCAAGACAGGTACAACCTGTGCTGTGCTGCTCACCAGAGCTTGCTAGCTAAAAAAGGAAAACAGGCCCACCTGCCCAATTCCAACGGTGATGTACAGACAGGATGAACCGTATTACACGCGTCACGTATTCACCCAAGCGCGCATACAAGGGGAGGATTCCAAAGGTGTAACTCCTTTGAACAACTAACTTACGGTCTAACCAAATCAATACCTGGAAGCTAGAGCTTCGAGGGGGGGGGCACAGGAAGCAGGCGGAGAGGGGACGGTGGGAGAATGCAGTCATGATAGTCAATGTATATATGCAAATGAAATAGGAAGCTGAAAGGATGGGCGGGGTTGGAAGAAACAGGAGAATGGTGAAAGGAGTGACATTGATCAAGACGTGTTGCGTTCTCCTTTGTACAACTACTTAAAGACACGAAGCAAATTAATGTGTATTAGTGTGTTACTAATATATTGGTGCATTATATTATTTAATATTGGTATATTGATACATCAATGTTTATATGTATATATATACAAGTAAGTCACATACATTACACACTTCCTATTATGGGCAGTATACAAGTTCAAAAGAAGGAAGCGGAGGAAGGACTTTTATATATTGGGTGGCTGCTCAGAAATCAGGAATCATTATCAATTTGCAAGAGAAAACTGGGTCAACTGAGAATTTAATAGGCTTTGATGTCTGGTGAAGTGGTTTCAAACTCTGTCTTTTATATTTGGCAGATCTTAAGAAAGCAGAATGACAGAAGTGCGACAATCCTGCTCATCTTCGTCGGAAATACTGCCCAAATACAGTGGGGGAAAGCCACGGAAGCTCTGAGCTCAGCTGAGGACCCTCCCCCTCCCCCCCCCAAGCAGGAGCACTGGCTCTGAGCTCAGCTGAGGACCCTCCCCCTCCCCCCCAGAGCAGGAGCACTGGCTCTGAGCTCAGCTGAGGACCCTCCCCCTCCCCCCCCCTCCAAGCAGGAGCACGGGCTCTGAGCTCAGCTGAGGACCCTCCCCCTCTCCCCCCCCCCAAGCAGGAGCACAGGCTCTGAGCTCAGCTGAGGACCCTCCCCCTCTCCCCCCCCAAGCAGAAGCATGGGCTCTGAGCTCAGCTGAGGACCCTCCCCTTCCCCCCCAAGCAGGAGCACAGGCTCTGAGCTCAGCTGAGGACCCTCCCCCTCCCCTCCCCCCCCCCAAGCAGGAGCACAGGCTCTGAGCTCAGCTGAGGACCCTCCCCCTCCCCCCCAAGCAGGAGCACAGGCTCTGAGCTCAGCTGAGGACCCGCCCCCTCTCCCCCCCCCCAAGCAGGAGCACAGGCTCTGAGCTCAGCTGAGGACCCTCCCTCTCCCCCTCCCCCCCCCAAGCAGGAGCACAGGCTCTGAGCTCAGCTGAGGACCCTCCCCCTCCTCCCCCCCCCAAGCAGGAGCACAGGCTCTGAGCTCAGCTGAGGACCCTCCCCCTCCCCCCCCCCAAGCAGGAGCACTGGCTCTGAGCTCAGCTGAGGACCCTCCCCCCCCCCCCCAAGCAGGAGCACAGGCTCTGAGCTCAGCTGAGGACCCTCCCCTCCCCCCCCTTCAAGCAGGAGCACAGGCTCTGAGCTCAGCTGAGGACCCTCCCCTTCCCCCCCAAGCAGGAGCACAGGCTCTGAGCTCAGCTGAGGACCCTCCCCCTCCCCTCCCCCCCCCCAAGCAGGAGCACAGGCTCTGAGCTCAGCTGAGGACCCTCCCCCTCCCCCCCAAGCAGGAGCACAGGCTCTGAGCTCAGCTGAGGACCCGCCCCCTCTCCCCCCCCAAGCAGGAGCACAGGCTCTGAGCTCAGCTGAGGACCCTCCCTCTCCCCCTCCCCCCCCCAAGCAGGAGCACAGGCTCTGAGCTCAGCTGAGGACCCTCCCCCTCCTCCCCCCCCAAGCAGGAGCACAGGCTCTGAGCTCAGCTGAGGACCCTCCCCCTCCCCCCCCAAGCAGGAGCACTGGCTCTGAGCTCAGCTGAGGACCCTCCCCCTCCCCCCCCCAAGCAGGAGCACGGGCTCTGAGCTCAGCTGAGGACCCTCCCCTCCCCCCCCTTCAAGCAGGAGCACAGGCTCTGAGCTCAGCTGAGGACCCTCCCCCTCCCCTCCCCCCCCCCCAAGCAGGAGCACAGGCTCTGAGCTCAGCTGAGGACCCTCCCCCTCCCCTCCCCCCCCCAAGCAGGAGCACAGGCTCTGAGCTCAGCTGAGGACCCTCCCCCTCTCCCCCCCCAAGCAGGAGCACTGGCTCTGAGCTCAGCTGAGGACCCTCCCCCTCCCCCTCTCCCCCCCCCCAAAGCAGGAGCACAGGCTCTGAGCTCAGCTGAGGACCCTCCCCCTCCCCCCCCCCCAAGCAGGAGCACAGGCTCTGAGCTCAGCTGAGGACCTGCCCCCTCCCCCCCCCCAAGCAGGAGCACAGGCTCTGAGCTCAGCTGAGGACCCTCCCCCTCTCCCCCTCCCCCCCAAGCAGGAGCACAGGCTCTGAGCTCAGCTGAGGACCCTCCCCCTCCCCCTACCCCCCAAGCAGGAGCACAGGCTCTGAGCTCAGCTGAGGACCCTCCCCCTCCCCCCCCAAGCAGGAGCACAGGCTCTGAGCTCAGCTGAGGACCCTCCCCCTCTCCCCCTCCCCCCCAAGCAGGAGCACAGGCTCTGAGCTCAGCTGAGGACCCTCCCCCTCCCCCTACCCCCCAAGCAGGAGCACAGGCTCTGAGCTCAGCTGAGGACCCTCCCCCTCCCCCCCAAGCAGGAGCACAGGCTCTGAGCTCAGCTGAGGACCCGCCCCCTCTCCCCCCCCCCCAAGCAGGAGCACAGGCTCTGAGCTCAGGACCCTCCCCCTCTCCCCCCCCCCAAGCAGGAGCACAGGCTCTGAGCTCAGCTGAGGACCCTCCCCCTCCCCCCCCCTTCAAGCAGGAGCACAGGCTCTGAGCTCAGCTGAGGACCCTCCCCCCTCCCCCCCCCCAAGCAGGAGCACAGGCTCTGAGCTCAGCTGAGGACCCTCCCCCTCTCCCCCCTCCCCCCCAAGCAGGAGCACAGGCTCTGAGCTCAGCTGAGGACCCTCCCTCTCCCCCCTCCCCCCCCCAAGCAGGAGCACAGGCTCTGAGCTCAGCTGAGGACTCTCCCCCTCCTCCCCCCCCAAGCAGGAGCACAGGCTCTGAGCTCAGCTGAGGACCCTCCCCCTCCCCCCCCAAGCAGGAGCACTGGCTCTGAGCTCAGCTGAGGACCCTCCCCCTCCCCCCCCCAAGCAGGAGCACAGGCTCTGAGCTCAGCTGAGGACCCGCCCCCTCTCCCCCCCCCAAGCAGGAGCACAGGCTCTGAGCTCAGCTGAGGACCCTCCCCTCCCCCCCCTTCAAGCAGGAGCACAGGCTCTGAGCTCAGCTGAGGACCCTCCCCCCCCTCCAAGCAGGAGCACTGGCTCTGAGCTCAGCTGAGGACCCTCCCCCTCCCCTCCCCCCCCAGCAGGAGCACAGGCTCTGAGCTCAGCTGAGGACCCTCCCCCTCCCCTCCCCCCCCCAAGCAGGAGCACAGGCTCTGAGCTCAGCTGAGGACCCTCCCCCTCTCCCCCCCCAAGCAGGAGCACTGGCTCTGAGCTCAGCTGAGGACCCTCCCCCTCCCCCTCTCCCCCCCCCCCAAAGCAGGAGCACAGGCTCTGAGCTCAGCTGAGGACCCGCCCCCTCTCCCCCCAAGCAGGAGCACAGGCTCTGAGCTCAGCTGAGGACCCTCCCCCTCTCCCCCCCCAAGCAGGAGCACAGGCTCTGAGCTCAGCTGAGGACCCTCCCCCTCTCCCCCCCAAGCAGGAGCACAGGCTCTGAGCTCAGCTGAGGACCCTCCCCCTCCCCCCCCTTCAAGCAGGAGCACTGGCTCTGAGCTCAGCTGAGGACCCTCCCCCTCCCCTCCCCCCCCCAAGCAGGAGCACAGGCTCTGAGCTCAGCTGAGGACCCTCCCCCTCCCCCCCCTTCAAGCAGGAGCACAGGCTCTGAGCTCAGCTGAGGACCCTCCCCCTCCCCCCCCAAGCAGGAGCACAGGCTCTGAGCTCAGCTGAGGACCCTCCCCCTCTCCCCCCAAGCAGGAGCACAGGCTCTGAGCTCAGCTGAGGACCCTCCCCCTCCCCCCCCTTCAAGCAGGAGCACTGGCTCTGAGCTCAGCTGAGGACCCTCCCCCTCCCCTCCCCCCCCCAGCAGGAGCACAGGCTCTGAGCTCAGCTGAGGACCCTCCCCCTCCCCTCCCCCCCCCAAGCAGGAGCACAGGCTCTGAGCTCAGCTGAGGACCCTCCCCCTCTCCCCCCCCAAGCAGGAGCACTGGCTCTGAGCTCAGCTGAGGACCCTCCCCCTCCCCCTCTCCCCCCCCCCCAAAGCAGGAGCACAGGCTCTGAGCTCAGCTGAGGACCCGCCCCCTCTCCCCCCAAGCAGGAGCACAGGCTCTGAGCTCAGCTGAGGACCCTCCCCCTCTCCCCCCCCAAGCAGGAGCACAGGCTCTGAGCTCAGCTGAGGACCCTCCCCCTCCCCCCCCTTCAAGCAGGAGCACTGGCTCTGAGCTCAGCTGAGGACCCTCCCCCTCCCCTCCCCCCCCCAAGCAGGAGCACAGGCTCTGAGCTCAGCTGAGGACCCTCCCCCTCCCCCCCCTTCAAGCAGGAGCACAGGCTCTGAGCTCAGCTGAGGACCCTCCCCCTCCCCCCCCAAGCAGGAGCACAGGCTCTGAGCTCAGCTGAGGACCCTCCCCCTCCCCCCCCCAAGCAGGAGCACGGGCTCTGAGCTCAGCTGAGGACCCTCCCCCCCCTCCAAGCAGGAGCACAGGCTCTGAGCTCAGCTGAGGACCCTCCCCCTCCCCCCCCAAGCAGGAGCACAGGCTCTGAGCTCAGCTGAGGACCCTCCCCCTCCCCTCCCCCCCCCCCCAAGCAGGAGCACAGGCTCTGAGCTCAGCTGAGGACCCTCCCCCTCCCCTCCCCAAGCAGGAGCATGGGCTCTGAGCTCAGCTGAGGACCCTCCCCCTCCCCTCCCCCCACTCCAAGCAGGAGCACAGGCTCAGGGCTAGACAGCAGAAGGCCCCAAGCCATTGCAAGTGCTCATGGCCAGGTGGCAATAGCTCGCACTCAAGAAGGGTCTTCCCGCGTGGGTGGCAGTCATCGGCCAGACCAAGGCCACAGCCCCCAGGCAGTGGGGATGCGGTTCACTGAGGCTTAGAGCCAGGCCTGCCTCAGGCACCCAGGTCTGTTCAGGAAATGGGATTTGCTCGCAT
Source organism: Dipodomys spectabilis (assembly GCF_019054845.1). Taxonomy (NCBI): domain Eukaryota; kingdom Metazoa; phylum Chordata; class Mammalia; order Rodentia; family Heteromyidae; genus Dipodomys; species Dipodomys spectabilis. The sequence continues at coordinate 5,795,085 of NW_024870743.1, read as the reverse complement.
GTCACACACTTTGGATTGCCCCCTCTAAAATGGCCCCCTGGGCTCAGCTGCCTGGGCTCCTCTCCCCCGATGGAGAATCTGCATGCCCAGCCCCGAGCCTGTCACTCATCAGGTGAACGGGACAAGTCACGCTTAACAACATGGTATAGAAGATCAACCATGGAAGTTTCTGTGACACACGGTGTGTGTTTGACAGGTGGCAGGGACTCAGTCATCACTGCCTACTCTGCCATTAGACACGTACCCCTCTGAGTTCTTTCTCTGTGAGAGACGCAATTCAAGTCACCGAGGCCACTGATGGAGGTGACCAGCCAAGCCCAAGCCTCACGGAGCAGGCCACTCACCGATATTGATCTCTTCTTCGTCGTAAACATCCACTTCAGTCAGCCGAATGAGCATCCGGGACAAAATGCTGAGAAACTGCAGGTAGGCACCTGTCTTCCCAATCTGTGAAGACACTGGGATTGGAGCCTACGGGCCTGCCCCTGGACCCGATCGCCCAGGAAACTCACGTTAAGAGAAAAAGAGCCTCGTGGATACACCACGAGGGCCCCCAGCCTGAAGCAATGGGGCCACTGGACACACGGACACCAGGAGTGGCGGAAATGCCTGCCCTTCGATCACCCCAGCGTGTCTCTCCGCATTGCAACAGGCACATTTATTAAGGAGACTTTATCAGAAGCAGAAAAAAAGCTTGTGTGCTCCCTTACTTACTGACTTTGCTTACTGACTGATCGGCAGTATTGGCGTTCTGAATTCAGGACTTCACCTGCCTGGCAGGTACTTTACTGCTTGAGCCATGCCTCTAGCCCTTTTTGCTTTAGTTATTTTTGAGACAGAGTCTCCCTTTTTGCCTGAGCTGGCCTAGACTGTGATCTTCCCACTTAGGCTTCCTATGTAGCTCGGGTGAAGGTGTTTGCTACCACACCCAACTGTTTCTGTACAGATGGGATCTCATGAACATTTTTTCTGTCCAGCCTAGATTGGAACAGCAATCCTCTCGATCTCAATCTGCCCCATATCTGGAATGACAGGCACACTCCATTATACTCCCTATCTCAGCCTCCCAAGTAGCTATTAGTGCTCAGCAAAGGCTTACTCTTTTAAAAGGAACTGACCAGCAGCACGCCAGTGGCTCACACCTGTAATCCTAGTTACTCAGGAGTCTGAAATCTGAGGATTGCATTTTGAAGCCGGCCCAGATAAGAAAATCTGGGAAACACTTATTTCCAATTAATTGCCCCAAAAAAGCCAGAAGTGGAAGCTATGGCTCCAAAATAACCAGCAAAAAGCCAAGCCAGAGGCATGGCTCAAGTAGTAGAGTACCAGCTGAGGCAAACAAAGCACAAGGCCCTGAGTTTAAACCCCAGCACACCCCACAGAAAATAAGAAATTGATTAAAAAGCAGAATAGTACAAACCCAGACCCTTTTCAAGGTAGATCTAGTAGTCAGCCTCTCCAATATTTTTTAAGGCATGTTCACACGTATAGTGATGTTTTTCCTAACTGATATTACATCACATATACATGCATGTCTTATTCTGCACATTGATTCCGATTTCAGTACCTTGGAGACATTTCAATGGCAACATAAAGAGATCTCTCTTAAAATTTCTGTGGCTGAATCCAGATTTATTTAACTGAGACGTGGCTAGAGGAATCTGTTTTCATGAGCTGTGCATGCTTTGTGGGTTTGTACTAGAGGGCGGATTTCTGGGGAAGGGGCAAGCTGATTCCAGGGGGCCGTGGGTCAAAGCGAGAGACGAGGGCAGGATTACAGGACGGACATTCGCATCCAGCCATCTGCATGTGGAACAGGCCTCTCGGGGCCTTCCATCTGTCCTACACTTCTCTCTTGGGTGCAAGGTGACCTTAGAACAGAACATGGGTGCTGGTGGCTGACGCCTATACTCCTAACTACTCAGGAGGCTGAGATCTGAGGATCGCAGTTCAAAGCCAGCCCGGGCAGAAAAGTCCCCATGAGACTCTTCTCTCCAATGAATAGCTCAAACACCAGATGTGGTGCTGTGGCTCAACATGCTGGAGCTCTGGACTTGAGCAAAAGGGCTCAGGGACAGCACCCAGGCCCTGAGTTCAAGCCCCATGACTGACAAAAATAATAATATCAAATAAATGAACTCCATCCCCTGAGCTGGCCCAGCTTCTGCTGGGTCCGAATCACCCCCTCTCCTCCACACCTGTCTTCTCTGGCCACTGTGAGCGGGGAGGGAGGCTGCAGAGGGAGGACTGCAGCCCGAGGCTCCTCATCCCCACCCCAAATCTTCCGGCACACACAGGGGTGAGGAGGCTGCCCACGGGGGCCGAGGGCCGAGGGCGACCACACCACCAGGGAAGGGCGACTCTCCCTCAGAAGGGGTACAGTATCTCCCCAGCGTTAAAAGAAGAAAACAGCTCAGACAACGCAGTAACCTCGCGGGGAGAGTGGCCATTCACCACTCCAGGCCATTCGGGAAGATTGCAGGGAGTGAACGAACAGATACCGTCAGCCCAGCGCTCTCCCACTGGCCACAAGCACAGGGCCGATCCCCGAGTCCTGGAGCACACTGAGCCACACACCCACCTGCGGGGGCCCGCTGAGCAGCAGCCTGCGGGGATGGAAGCCGTCCGGGCGGCCCTCAGCCCGGCTGCCGTAGTCCATGTGGCTGGGCCTGGGCACGGTCCACTGGCGGTAGTAGAGGGACTGCTCGGTGGAGGTCATGGTCTTGCTCAGCAGGGGGCGGAAGGAGCTGGTCCACATGACGGACGGGGCGGGCAGGAGGGAGGCGGCCTTGGGCAGCCCGCTGCTGTCGGTGGCCAGCACCATGTCGTACACCAGCTTGGGCAGGAAGACCACAGGAGGCTGGCGGCTGGCCTTGGTCATGGCGCAGGGCGGGGCCTGGGGCAGGAGGGGCCCAGCCATGGGCGGCAGCGGTGGGCCAGTGGGAGATGAGCTTGAGGACGGGGTGACCGCCACCTGCAGGCTCCGCTGGCTGGGGGGCGGCGGCGGCCCGGGGCTGTGCCCGCTCACTGCTGCTGCTGGGGCCCCCTGACTCACTCGGGGCCCCTGCCTCTCGCCAAGCATCCTACTGTCCTCCACAGGGCCGCACGGTGTGGGGGACGCAGCCTGCTCCCCCAGAGGGGGCCCAGGGTGAGCCAGGGGCTCACTGCCACCGAGCACGGAGCCTGGGGAAGAGACATGCCTGCTCAGTGATATCCAAGGACATCCAGGGACATCCAAGGTCATCCAAGGACATCCAGTGACATCCAAGGGCATTCCAGGACCTCCAGGGACATCCAGTGACAATGCACCATACCCGCCAACACCCCCTTCCTGCTCAGGGGCTGGCTGAGGCCTCTGGCTTTGGTAGCTGAACCCTCCTGGGAATCCGAGCTGGCTTCAGTGACAGCATGCCAGGCGAGCAGAGGCACGGCCCCGTGTGCAGGGGACCCCAGCCTACCAGGCCCATGGAGAAGAGAGGAAGCCACCGGCCCTGCAGGGCCACACTCACAGCCTGTTGGTGTCTCAGCTACTCGGAGCACTGCCTGCACCTGCACCTGCACCTGCACCTGCACCTGCACCTGCACCTGCACGGAGCACTGCCTGCACCTGCACCTGCACCTGCACCTGCACCTGCACCTGCACCTGCACCTGCACCTGCACACCACACCCTCAGCCTCCCTGCCCACACCTGCGCCCTGAGCCGTGGGGCCCCAAATGCTCCTGCCACCTGCGGAAGGGGCCCCTCCCCAGGTGGCAGAAGACACAGAGGACCGCTTACTTCAGTATAGAGAGGGTTTCAAAAGTGCTTGTCGTTTATGATCTGCCTGGTTATTATTTTTATTCCCAACTGGTTTGCTCTCGTAGAAGACCTGCCTTTGACTCGAGTGGGCGTAGTCATTGCTACACACACGCACAGTGCAACAGGTGGAAGTTGGTGAAGATTTGCAGAGCCCTTGGTGAGGCTCTGTCCCTCCCCTTAGTCCTCCACAGAGCCTGGCACCGCACGGTGAACAGAGGCTGCTGGAAGAGCACTGTGAAAACAGGAGCGCTTCATGCCTGGACCAGCTAGAAAGCAGGTGTCCTTCACTTAGGAAAAGCCTTGTGAGTTATATTTTGTTTCTGGAATCTAGTACATCTGCAAACTTGATGTCTTTGCATCTGCTGGGCTTGAGGAAATTGTTCTCAAGACTTCTCTGGCTTCCAGGAGAGTAGAAGTTTGGTTCTGAATCTCCCAGAAACTACTCTCCTTTAGAAGTGGTAAGACAGAGGTGAGGAGAGAATTTATAATTTAGCCTGGGCTGGGGGGCATAGCTCAATACAGGTTTTTCTCTAGCTCAATTCCCAGTGCCACCAAAGGAAAAAGCACTATGGCCTATAATACAAATTGTAGGCAGCCGTACAGGGATTTTCCTGTCTACCAGGCTCAGACTATGCTAAAAATTACACTGAAGCTGGGCATGGTTGTACATGCCTGCAACCTCAGCCCTTACGAGCTGATGCAGGAGGATCTGGAGTTCAAGGCCAGCCCAGCCTAGACAGCAACTCCGAGGCCAGCCTGATGTGTATAAGACATGTCTCCAAAAAAAAGAAAAAGAAAAAGAAATTGAGCTGAAAGAGCAAAACAAAATTCTTCTCAGTTAATCCAATTCCTATACATGAAAAGTCCCCTAACCAACATTAGGAATAAAATACCCGAAGGCCTTTCGTGCACATTTTACACATTAGTCACCATACCCTGCATGTGAATGTCACCTGAGCTTTGTACAGGCTGGTGACACTATTTCTCAGTGATGAGAGGTGACAACCCCTCCTCCATCCGACCCGAAGTCAAGCGGATGGGCTTTTATTCTTTTGAATCACTCTAGGAGGTGAGGCTGGTGCGACTCTGATTGACTTCTTCAGATCCAGGGATTTAAATGTAACCCGACGGCTGGAATTTCACTGTTGAAATTCTATGCGCATCGATACTTGCTAACTCATCTGTAAGTTGTAATAAAAGCGTCTGCGATCGCTACGAGAGGAGGGGCGTGTGGCTGAGAGCAGGCTGCGTGCGGGCAGCCCCAAAGCCGCAATCCAAGGCTTCTGATAGGGAAAGGGGCGGAGCCTGTGCAGGAGGACTGGCCCGCCATTTCCCATAGGATGGGCAATGAGGCCCAGGAGCCCTCAGGGCGGAGCACAGCCCTCCCCATTCCCCCCTCCTCTGTCCTCCCTCCTCCCTGCTTGCTGCTTCTCCTACGACATCTCCCGTGTCACCTTCGCTGTGAGCCCCATCTCCGCTGCGTCCTCCATGGGCAGGGACTGCCCGAGACAAAAGCCATGTACACAGGCCGGTCCTGCAGTCAGCGCGGCTGGACCCTGGACTCTGACCGCCTTCAAGATCCCAGAGCCCAACTCCCTCACATGCTCCTCAAGAGCCCATTCTTTAAGGCTGTCCCTTCCCAGTCCTGGCTGGAAGCGCAGGATCTGCAAAGGCCCTGTGCATCCCCCCTGCCCCACCCTGAAATCTGGAGCAGCCTGTCCTGCTAACCTTCCCAGGCCAAGACTCACCAGATGCTCTGGAGGAGAGGGAGGAGGAGGCCGAGTCGTGGGACCGGGACCGCTCCCTCCGCGCGGGGCTCCTCTTCTCCGAGGGAGAGCCTGCTTCAAAAACACACTGAGAATGCACCCGAGTCCCTGCGGTTCTTTCTCCCAGCAGCCAGCATGATCATGCCTCCCTACCTGCCCTAGCTTCAGGCCCCCCTCCCCCTGCAGCCCGCTCCCCACCACACTGACCTCAAGTGGAGCTGAGAGGAGCAAAGAGTGGAACTGGCCTGGTGAGGCCAGGACAAAGCAGGAGGCGTGGTCACACCACAGGCAAAGGGAATGTAAGCATTCAGTATTTTTTTGGGGGGGGTCCAGTCGTGGGGCCTGAATTCTGGGCCTGGGCGCTGTCCCTCAGCTCTTCAGCTCAAGGCTAGCACTCTACCACTTGAGCCACAGCGCCACTTCCGGCTTTTTTTCTTATGTGGTGCTGAGGAATCGAACCCAGGGCCTCGAGCATGCAAGGCAAGTGTTCTACCACTGAGCCATCTTCCCAGCCCTGAGCGTTCAGTATTTAGATCTATACCACGTTCCAAAACAGCGCCTGCAAGCCTAACTATTCCAGAGGCAGAGGTCCGGAGGATTACAGCTCGAGGCCAGCTCAGGCAAAATGTCCATGAGACCCCATTTCAACCAACGGAGAAAGCTGGGCACCATGGTGTGTGCTTGCCATTCTAGCTACACAGGAATCGGCAAGTCCAAGACAGCCTGGGTATAAAGGCAAGACCCGTGTTTGAAAAATGATGAAGGAGAAAGGGATTGGGGATGGGGCTTAAGGGGTAGAGCACCTGCTTAACAAGTGCAAGGCCCTGAGTTCGAACCCCAGTTCCACCAGAAGAAAAAACAGAGCAAGTAGTGTATAAATATAACAAATGGGGCCAAGCCACGAAACTCTCAGTTTATAGAGGATTAAGGGGTAGGTGGGGGGCACAGAAAGGGAGGGGGGAAAGGTGAACAAGTGTAATCACGCTATTCAATATACACTATACGGAAAATTAACTTAGTCCCTGTGGGCAGGGACCTTAAGAGGGGCAGAGTGAAGGAAAGGGTGACATTGTCCAAAAGGAAATTAACTCATTTTCTGACTTATTTAACAGTAGCCTCTCTGTACAAAACCTTAATAAAGGGGCTGGGAGGGTGGCTTAGCAGTAGAGTGCTTGCCTAGCATGCATGCAGCCCTGGGTTCGATTCCTCAGTATGACACACACAGAAAAAGTTGGAAGTGGCGCTGTGGCTCAAGTGGTAGAGCGCTAGCCTTGAGCAAAAGAAGCTTGGGGACAGTGCCCAGACCCTGAGTTCAAACCTCAGGACTGACAAAAAAAAAAAAAAAAACCTTAATAATAAAAATACAATTATATTAAAAAAATAAAGCCATGCAGACTTTTAAGAGTCTGCAAATGAACCCGACCCATTTGCCACAATCTCACTGCTGAGTTGATTCACAAAAAGAGAATAACCAGGTGAACCTTATTCCACTAATCATGTGAATAAAGCATGAACCTGAATCTTCAGAAAGCACACCTTTTTGTGTGCTGGAACTGAGGCATGAACTAAATCTCATGGATTTTCCTGCCCTGGCTGGCTTTGAACTGTGATCCTCAGATTCCCAATCTCCTGTGTAGCTAGGATTACAGGTGCGACCTGCCACTGGTGCTCAGCAGAAAGTAGAATGTTCTTCCTATGTTTTAGGAAATCTAGAGCCTGGAAGAACCTTCAGGGATTTCTATCTTCCCACACCACCAAAAAAAAAAAGTGGAGAGATTGAAAAAAAAATCAGAATTCCCTACGCACTCGTGCCTCTTGGAGACAGCGTTCTACGCAGGCGCAGGACCCCAGACCCTGTGGACCTGCGGCAAGAGCCCCGTACCTCTGGGCCACCCTCACCTTCTGCTCCCGGCTCCTCATCCTCATTGTCTGTGCTGCTCAGCTTCTCCCCGTCACTCTCCAGGGCCTCGTTCCTGGCCCCCTTCTCCAGCGGCATCTCACTGCTCACGAAGTAAGCGGCCAGGCCCAGCTCCTGCTCCAAGGCCGTCCTCACCAGGCAGGAGGAGTTGATCAGACGCAGGTCGCAGTACCGCAGGGACCTGGGAGGGTGCAGAGGGTGTTTGCACGGGCCTTCCTCTGGGGGGCGCTGTCCCCACAATCCTGTGGGACCACAGCCACTGCCACACACATATACATGGGACACAGGCCTCCTGCACTTGGGACCACAGGTCCCCGCACGTGGGAGCCTTCTGTGCCTGCTCATAACACGGCCAGGCGCACAGTCTGGCTCCTGGCACCTGCCATGCGTTCTTCCCTGTGGGGTCTGAATTCTAAGGATCACGGAGTTGAAATGGGACCGCAAGCTCCTTTCCAGAGCGAGAAGCTTTGCCCAAGCTCCTTTCCAGAGCGAGAAGCTTTGCCGTGCTGTGCAGCTGCTCTGAGGCTCTGATTATTTTTTCTTTGAGATGGAATGAATCTCAGCAAGCAGCAGGGTGCCGTAAGGTCGGTGACAGCGGAGGCAGGCAGCCGTTGCTGAGCCGGTGGGCCTCTGTGACTCGAATTTCAGCAGCACGGCTATCAGGGCAGTCACTCTCTGAGGCAACTGCCCCCACCACGGGTGCAGTGGTCCCCCACGGCCCCTGAGAGGACTGAGAAATCATCCAGACTGTCTTGCCACCTGCTGGAGGACCCCGTGGTAAGCACCAACTGTGGGTGGAGCACCAAGGGCGCCACCTGGAGCTGGGCAGTGGTAGTGCATCCCAGGTTCCAGGCTAAGGAGAGGCAAGCTGCTCACTGCTGCCAGGGCCCTGCTCCAGGGCCCCTGCCCGGGGCTCACCTGGGCAGGGACTCCCCGTGCGGATCTATCCCACTAAAGATGAGAATACACGGCAGGCCTTCCAACTCCAGGTAGGTCTGAGGCCTCCACTCCGCATCCTCGATTTTCTGCCACATCTGCAGACAGGACACAGAGAGAAAGCTGGAAGCTTCTACACCCCAAGGAGCGCCGCACTGTCCTCCTCCAGAAGGCTCTGGAAAGTCCTTGGCAAAAAGGAAGCGTGTACGTGTTCCCCCGTATGGGGAAGTTAGATCTAAAATATAACTGGACAGGACAGACGTTCACACAGAGTAAAGGAGAATGAATGCCCTGAGGGGAGGAGCCAAGAGGTTCTTCTGCACACCCAAAACAGTGTTCAGTGAAACAAATTCCAGGAAACGGAAACATGGGTTTTGGTGGTGGTGGTGGTGCTGCTTGGTTTGTTTTTTTTGTCGTTTTCTTTTGGGGAGTGGCAAAAAGGGAGGCGTGGAAGGGGAGGAAGGGGGAACAAATGAGGCATGGTATTCGGTATGTAATGTAATATAATTCGGTTTGTAATGGAATTTATGGGCAGGGATGAGAGGGGAAAATTGGAGGAAAATAAAGGAAGGGGCAACACTGTCCAAACAAAGAATTGCACTCATTGCCTGACTCAGGAAATGGTAACCCTTCTGTACACCTTAATAATAACAATAAACTTATTTATTTTTTAAAGGAAACGCATTACACTGTGAACAAGCGCGTGTTTTTGTGGCGAGTGTGAGTCCAGGCCCTCATACTCCCCAGCATCGGGGGCCAGCTGCGGACCCGCCGGTCCTCCGGGAGAAACAGATCCTCATTTGTTTCTGCCCCTCCAGCTACATCCTCCCTCCGTTTCCCACAGGTTCACTCTGTCCATCTTCCTGCCCTGAGCCTTTGTATCCTTTGTCGAGCAGTGATAATCAACAAATGGAGCTGGCACTGCCAGGAACTTGGGGTACAGAACTTGGGGGGGGGACCAGGTGTGCGGGAAGGTGGCTTTCTGAAGGGACCCATATGTACCTCCAGAAATATAAAACACCTGCAATCCATACAACTATTGGGGGCACACCAAGGGTGCCACGAGGGCCGGGGGTGAAAACAGGGACACAAGAGAGGACATGGGGGCAGGGGAACTGGATCCTGGGGTCACCCTGGGCCCCTGGAAAGACCAGCTGCCTCCCTCCAGAGCGCCCTCTGGAGGCTGCCTGGCAGCCCGGGGGCCTCGGCGTGGGCGCCCACCTTGAGCTGCTTCACGAAGTGCTTGCCCACGGTGATGCCGGAGCTGGGGCTGCCCAGGATGATCTCGAAGTGCTCCTCCAGGGCCAGCCGCGCCCGCACGTGGGCCAGCCGCTCGTAGGCCACGGCCGCCAGCGGCGAGCAGGGCACCCGCAGCAGCACCATGAACCCGTGGCCGCACGGGCACTGCTTCGGGGAGTTGAGGAGGTTCTGCGTGATCTCCAGCGTCTCCACCGACGTGTGGTTCTTCATCTGGGGGAGGCCGCTCACCGCCATCATGGCCGCCGCATAGTGCTGGACGAGAACAAAGGTCCTGATCACCGCACTGTGCAGGCGGGGAAACCTGCAGGGAACACAGAGACACCCGGCCGTGACCCCAGGCCCAGGCCGGCCGCTGCCAGCACAGCCTTCCCAGACGCCTTGGCCTTCACAGACAAGGAGCGCAGCCCAAAGCCCACAGAAGCCCAGGTGGAGATGCCCTCGTTCCTTCCAGCCAGGAGACAAAGCCTCCGCCTGTTGTTGCCGCCCTTAGCATTTTGTAGCTGCCCAGTGTGTGTTTCTGCCCCTTCTCATCTTTCAAACATGACAAGTATCATTGGTCAAAGTGACTTGAGCACACAAGAAACCAGAATCCCCTTCATGGGGAGACTGAGTCACACCCTTCCTGGAAGCCACAGTGGGTGGCCCGCACCCCCGCTCTCCTGCTCCAAGCCCTGAGCACGCGGCGTAACTCCAAAGTGACATCCGTACCTTTTTCCCAGGGCGGTCACCATGGCCTCGAAGGAGCTGTCATATCTGAGCAAGGGGAGGCTGTGTCCCGACAGGGTGGACTCGATGAACTCCGACAGCCCGAAGTACTTCTTACTCTCCTGATACAAGTCCACACCCTGAAACACACCAGAGCATCTGTCACGCACAGGAAGTCCAGCTCAGGTGCCAGGACTGCAGGTGACCTGGATGGGCATTGTCATCTGACCCTGAAGTCCCCTGGGCGGCCTTCTACCACCTTCATTCTGCATACCCAGAGTAAAGAGCCGCGGGGCTGTAAGGACAGTTCAATCCCAGCTTGCCATTCCCATGGCCAAGAGACTTCGCTGAAGAGATCCACCTTATCTTTTCTCTTCTTTTGTCCATTAAAAATGTAATCCTAGCCAGACACTGGTGCCTCACGCCTGTAATCCTAGCTACTCAGGGGCTGAGATTTGAGCATCACTGGTCAAAGCCAACCTGGGCAGGAAAGGCCATGAGACTTATCTCTAATTAACTACCAGAAAACCAGAAGTGGCGCTGTCACGCAAGTGGTAGAGCACTAGCCTTGAGCTGAAGAGCTGAGGAACAGCGCCCAGGCCCAGAGTTCAAGCCCCACAACCAACAACAATAACAACAAAAATGTAATCCTAACCTGGATCTCAGGAAGCTGAGATCTCAGGATCACGGTTCAAAACCAGCCTGGGCAGGAAAGTCGTGAGACTCTTACCTCCAATAAACCACCAGAAAACCAGAAGTAGAGCTGTGACCCAAGTGGTATAACATTATTAGCCTTCAGCAAAAGAGCCCAGGGACAGTGCCTAGGCCCTGAATTCAAGCCTCATGACTGACAATAACAACAACAACAACAAAAAGTAATTCTAGCCACTTGGGAAAGTGATATCTAAAGAATACAGTTCAGCTGGGCGCTGATGGCTCACACCTATAATCCTAGCTACTCAGGAGGCTGAGATCTGAGGATCTCGGTTCAAAGCCAGCTCAGGCAGGAAAGTACGTGAAACTCTTATCTCCAATAAACCACCAGAAAACCGGAAGTGGCGCTGTAGCTCAAGTGGTAGAGTGCTAGCCTTGAGCTGAAGAGCTGCCCAGAGTTCAAGTTCAAGCCCCATGACCGACCAAAAAAATAAAATTTTATATATATATATATATATATATATATATATAGGGCAGAACAATCTGAGAGCATCTCATCTCCAATTAACCAGTATAAAGAAGGGAGAGAGGTGTGGCTCAAGTGGTAAAGCACTAGCCAGAATGAAAAAAAACACAAGGCCTTGAGTTCAAGCCCACGACCAGCACAAAAAAAAATTCTTTTTTAAAAAACTCTTCTTTCCATAACTTTAAGCTAGTTTTAGAAATAAGCAAATAAACTAGCAATTTCAGTAGGAAAAAAATTCCTCTAACCCATCTTACACTGACATAAAATTCCAAACAAACACTGGAGCATCTCAGAGTTTAAAGCATGCTAAAGCTGGAGGACACCGTTAAAAATACCAAGATGTGAACTTGACTCAAATAGCAGAGCAGTTAATCAACAGGACCAAGCAGCTAGCACCTGGGCTACATCCCAGCTCCACATACATGGTCTTGGGCAATCAGTCCATCCCTCCTTATCCTCTTTCCCCATCTATGTGTCAAAAATCTTCCCAGCTTGGGCTGGGCAGGTGGCTCAGTGGTAGAGCGCTTGCCTTGAGGCCCTGGGTTTGATTCCTCAGCACCACATAAGCAGAAAAAAGCCAGAAGTGGTGCTGTGGCTCAAGTGGTAGAGCGCTAGCCTTGAGCTGAAGAGCTGAGGGACAGCATCCAGGCCCAGGGTTCAAGCCCCAAGACCGACAAAAAAACAAACAAAACGACATCCTCTCCCTGGAGTTCTCAGGTGTAAAGCCCTTAGCAGACGGTGTCCATCCACCACTGATGCCACCCTCACTGCTGAGTTCTGGCACTGAAGCCGCACATCCGCGTTCTTAAAAGGCCTCGGGTGCTCTCAAGAATTCCACATTACTCACTCTTTAAGCAACTAGCTATAGAATCTAACCAACCAGACTTGCTTTGGTCCTTTACTTTGAGGAGAAAATGGCAGGTAATAAACTAAAACCAAGCCAGGCACCGGTGGCTCACGCCTGTAATCCTAGCTACTCAGGAGGCTGAGATCTGAGGATCTCGGTTCAAAGCCAGCCCAGGCAGGAAAGTTCATGAGACTCTTATCTCCAATAAACCGCTAGAAAACCAGAAGTGGTGCTGTGGCTCAAGCGTTAGAGTGCTTACCTTGAGCTGAAGAGCACAAGGACAGCGCCCAAGCCCAGAGTTCAAGCCCCACGACTGACAAAATAAATAAATAAATAAAATAAAATAAAACCAAACTCCCAGGTGCATGTTCAGTCTGCTAAAGGAGATTGTGAGGCCAGCTGTCCACAGATGCAGGGTAGAAAATACAGGAACGGCTGGGTACCAGTAACTCACATTTGTAATCCTAGATACTCAGGATGTGGGAGATCTGAGGATCTCAGTTCAAAACCAGCCTCGGCACGTAAGTCTGTAAGACTCTTACCTCCCAGTTAACCACCAAAAAGGTAGAAATGGAGCTGTGGCCTAAGTGACAGGGTCCTAGCCTTGAACAAAAGAGCTGAGTGCAAGACCCTGAGTTCAAGCCCCAATACTGGCAACAAGAACAACAGAGTAAGAATTTAAACCTACCCTAATCCCAAGTCAAATCAAAGATCCACTCCTCTCCAACCACAGGACTCAAGACTTCTGATAAATGCAACTTAACTAAACCCAAAGTGCCATATTCTGCACGCACTCACGTTACTGTAGGAGACGGGCCAGTGGATCTCGTTGTAGGGGCTTATGAGCGTGTGCTGTGTCTGCAGGGCGTACGGGAAGGAAGTCACATGAAGGGTGACAATGTTGGGAGCCTCCTTCACCTCCCTGCAGTTGAGCAATCTGTCCACCAAGCCCACAGTCGGGTCACTTTGAGAATAGAGATTATGAACAGCGCTACTGAAGGGGGAAAGGAGAAGAAAGAATAAGTAGAATTATCAACAGTGTTTTCCAGTTCTACAAATGTGTAACTGGCCCCCATCTAAATCTACAATTGAAGCCTATGGCTTTGCCTGTGACTAAGAAAAGAAAAAAAAAGTGACTGAACTTTAGGGACCTGTCTGGGATCTATCTACTCAATACTTACAAGTGGAAAGCCGTGATTATAAAGGATTTCCTGCAGAGTACACAGTCTAACTACTCCTACCCTAGAGCGCTTGTGACTCTCATTTGATCCAATCTGATTATGGGCCTATCTCCTTAAAGGTGGAGAAGCAGAAGCAAAAGGAACGAGGCCTGTGGACCTCTGGTGAGCCTCTTCCTGTCTTACTGACAGGACACACACGATTGGAAACATCCTAGTTAGAGGAAACAGGAGGCACGTTGGCCCAAGATCTATAAGTCAGGCCCTGCTTAGTATCCTCTGTGGGGCAGTGGCCTTAGCACTCTATAAATCTAGAAGACTGGAGAAAAAAAAACTATCAGTGTATTAGCTTCCAGCAGCTGGAAGTCACTCTGAGAAACCTACCTCCAAACTAGCGTTTTCTATCATTTTAAGACTGTTATAATTTTCTACAACTTAAAAGACTGTTCGAATCTCTGGGTTATAAATTATGGCCAGCTCTAAGTGTCTGTGAATCCATGGGAACCAAAGCCCAGCTCTGTGACCTGGTCATCCTGTGGCTCTCATGTCCACCTGTACAACCTCAGCTTGCTTCCCCGGAGATGACCTTCCAGAACAGAGCCCGTGGCATGCTGGGCGGCCGGCGTGAAACTTGTCTAGATTGACATTCATCTTAAATCACCCCTCAAGCAGGGAAGGCAACAGCCTGGACCCCGAGACCCTGCCACTAACACCCCTGCCCCACCCAGCCCTGACTCTGAGCACAGTCAGAGTCAGCTCCAGCCCTCAGCCCCTCTATCGGGAAGTTTCTAAGGTTGCAGCAGGTGAACCCTAAGATAGTGCCTGGAAAACACTCATGACATCTGCTGACTGTGCCCAGCCCCACCCATGTGCACAAGCCTCCTGCCCTCAGCCCTGAGTGACACCCAGACTTGGAAGGCAGACCATGGACCCGCCATGGACCGGTCGATCTAACCTCACAAGATCCCAGTGGGCATGGTCGTGGATCAGGACAAAGAGCGTGTGAGGGTTCTGGAAGGAGTTTTGCACAAAGGCCTTAAATTTTGTCTGGGCCTCTGCATCCAACTTCAGAACATACTGTTCCACTCTCTGCTTGGTCATGGGCTCCTTTTCCAGGCCGAGCTCCAGCAAAACCCCTGAAAGCAGGAAGACACATCAGTGACTCTGAACCCACCCCTGTGTCATCCATCATGGACACCTGGGCACCATCCCCCCCAGGGCCAGCGCTGCGCCGGTCCAAGCTGCAGAGATGGGACAAGCAGAAGGCTCCTTGGCAGAGGCCTGCCTCCTACCTACAGGGGTGGGTGGAGGCCTAGATGTGAGCATCTAGCTAGCTGTGCATCTAGACATGTGCATCTAGATGTGGCCTGTCCAGGGGGGCTAGCCAAGCCGAGTCCCCAAGCAGCTGCTCCAGAGCAGAGTAAAACAAAGGGAAAAGAAAGGCTCTGACACAATTAAAAAAAAAAAAAAAAAAAGAACCTCGGGGAAGGTAGGGAGGGAAGGGATGGTAGGGAGAAAACAATGGAGGGGGTAACAATGCTCAATAGGAAGTGTACTCATTACCTTACTCATGTAACTGTAACCCTCTGTATAGTATCTTTACAATAAAAAATTTTTAAAAAAAAGAAAAGAAAGGCTCTGAGCCGGGCACTGGTGGCTCACGCCTGTCATCCTAGCTACTCAGGAGGCTGAGATCTGAAGATCGCAGTTCAAAGCCAGCCCAGGCAGGAAAATCCAAGAGACTCTTATCTCCAATTAACCAACAGAAAACCGGAAGTGACACTGTGGCTCAAGTGGTAGAGCGCTAGCCTTGAACTGAAGAGCTGAGGAACAGCGCCCAAGCCCAGAGTTCAAGCCCCATGACCAACAACAACAACAAAAAAGGCCTAGCAAAATCATCTCTGAATGTACACAGCAGGCCCCATAGGAGGCCAGGGAAGAGGGACACAGCAAAGGTTCCAGGCTTGGTTTTACCAGGGCTGGGGAGCCCTTATTCTGCCAAAGGTCATCAGGATATTTATAACACCACTCAACACATTCACAACACAGGCAGACAGCCACAGGCCGCCTGTGAGAAGCAGCACAGGAGAAGCACCTGTCTTGTCATTTGCCAAATGATCTCATAGAACTCTCCCACCCCACGCAGATGCTACGATCCTGGGCAAAGAGATCACGGTCTCTGAGCATCCGTTCTGCAATATGTAAAGTGGGGGCCGTAACACCTGCTCCAGCTAGCCAAGAATGGTGTACACTTTCACGTGAATTTAAGTGCGTCTGGAATCTTCTCCCCAGTGGGCCCTGACCTGAGTGCCAGACATGGAAGACTGTCTGCTGGTAGGTCACTTCTGATGGCGGGATGCAAATGAGAAAGTCCACCTTCTCGAAGGATCCTAAATCCAGATTTTGGGTGCTGGAATCCGCGATGGAGCACACATGGGAGAGAAGCTTCTGGGCCACAGCCAGCTGGAAGGGCCCCACACCGCGCGGCTCAAGATGGTAACCTGCAGGCACAGGTGGACCAGGAGGGGGAGAGAGATGAGGGAGGCAGAGGCAGCTTTGGCCCAGCCCCACCCCTCCCTGCTCCAGGGGAGGTGAGGAAGGGCAGCAGCCCCCACACAAAGCAGTGCGGATGCAAGACAGCAGAAATAAGTCCTTGAAGGGCCTTCCTCGGCTCCTCCCCACGGGGCTCACTTCTAACGCATCTCCACTGAACACTAAAGTGGAAGCCAGGGGCCAGGGGCTCATGCCTGTAATCCCAGCGACTCGGGAGGCTGTATTCTCAGGGGCATGAGTCAAAGCCAGCCCACGGAAGACAGATCTAAGAAACTCTTAGCACCAACTAACCAGCAAAAAGCTAGAAGTGGAGCTGTGGTTCAAGTGGTAGAGTACCAGCCTTGACCAACAATGCTAAGGGATAGTGCCCAGGCCCTGAGTTCAAGCCCTCTACTGACATTAACTAGTGAATTAATGAATGAATTAAGTTGAGAAATGCAAGAGGAAGCTGTGGCTGTTTTGTCTGGGGAGATGGCCCTGACCCTGGTCTTCAGAAGAGTACTGCAGGTTCCCCAGAGGGGAATGCAACCATCACGGCTTCTCAGAAATTCATGTGAATGTAAACTCCCCACAATGCTTTTAAAGGTAGGAAATTGGTACAGAAGATGCCCTCTCTTGTATATGTCAGGACGATGACTCGAGATGGCTCTCCCTCCAACTAGAGTCAAGTTCAGTTTTAGGTCTACTTCAACGCTAAGGTGAAGCTATGTCTTCTACCAGCACCTCTGCCTCTGTTTTGGCTTCCAGTCCAGTGCAATACCCATGCCTGGCTGAGACTGGGCCAAGACTTCGCCTTTTGGAGGTCCTCTGCACACCGATGCCCATTTCTCTCTTCCCACCTCTCTCAGTGCCCACCTGTGCCAATTCCCCTCCCTCCCTCCCTCTCCACGTCCACTCGTGCCCATTTCCCTACCTCCACCTCCTGTGCCCACTGTTCCGACTCCTTCCTCCCCAAGCCTGCTCAGGCCCTTTGTGCCACTCACTTGTACACACAGGGGCCCCGCTGACATCCAGGGCTGCTGCGTTAGTCACAGAAGAGACAGTGAGCGAGGAAGAAATATGGCCTTGGTTTTCCTGATGAAATTTGTCCAGCAAAAGATCAATGTCACCCTCTGCCCAAAACAGAGAGAACAAACAGGCATGGGTTTCCAACCGAGTGAAATTCAGACCCACGACTACGGGCTCATAGCGTGCAGGACCCACGCTGTGCGTGGAGCCAGCCTGGCCTCGGGTGACAGGGTGAAGAGGCTGACACGTAGACCCAGACCCAGACAGGCTCACGAGGCGAGGCGGGCCATGATGTGGCAGAAGCCGGGGCACAGTAAGAGGGTAGCAGTCAAGGACAGAGAGGAAGAAGCCCAAGTCTATCCAAGACACTGAGAGGAAAAGGCACTAAAGACAGGAAACCCTGCCTGGTGCCGGTGGTTCACACCTGTAATCCTAGCTGCTCAGGAGGCTGAGATCTGAGGGTCACAGTTCAAAGTCAACCTGATCGGAAAAGTCTATGAGACCGGCATCTCCAATTAACCACCAAAAAGTGTGAAGTGGAACTGTGGCTCAAGCGGCAGAGTGCTAGTCTTGAGCCTAGGCTCTGAGTTCAAGCTCCAGTACTGACACCCAAAAAAAGGAGGGAAGGGAAGGGAAGGAAAACCTCAAAGCCCCCCACCCCACCCCACGCCTGAGGAGCTGCGAAGCCCACGCGGAAGCAGCTGTCAGCCAGAAGCCATCAAGCAAGAGGTGGGAACCGCCCATCATCCGTGCGTAGCCTCAGCGGGTCTCGGCCACCTCCTGCTCTGCTGCCTTTTCAATGCATGCATGCAGTGTCCTGCAAACCCACCTGGGCAGAAGGTGCTGAAAAAGGCCCCCAGGGAATCCACTTGACCGGTCACCAGTTCATAATGGACCTCCCTCTGGTACTCCGCGGGGCTAAGCAGGCTCTCGGAGAGGATCCGGGCTTGGTATTTGCCTGGAAAGCAAGCAGCAGCTAGCTGTCCCTGACGCCAATCCTCCACTCTGAGGTCAAGCTCGGGGCTTCTCTGTTCGCACTCAAGCCCTGCACCAATCCTGGCAAAGAGCAGGGGTTCCTGCGTGTTCAATGAGACAGCTTCCTACTTCGTCCAGTCCCCGTAGAAACACTGGGAGGGTGTGAGCAACTGAGAAGGGGAGATCATAGAGACTCCTCTCTCCTCCCTGATGACCTGTGAACCGGAACTGGTCATCCAGCCCTCTCCGTCCATCCCCTCCTCTGCCTGAGCCGCAAATGGCCTCACAGGCCTGTTGGGAAGTGACACACATGAACCATGCCGACACACGGAAGAACTGCTCAGGCTCGGGGACAAAAGTTCATCAAAAACAATTAATTTCATATCAAAGAATGCGGGAAAACAACCACGGCACAGCCCAGGAGAAGGAGCATTTCTTTTAGAGAAATAAAACTAGTACAAGCCAGGAACCACTGGCTCACGCCCGTAGTCCTAACTACTCAGGAAGCTGAGAGCTGAGGATCCTGGTTCAAAGCCAACCTGAACAGGAAAGTCCATGAGACTCATCTCCAATTAACCACCAGAAAACCAGAAGTGGCGCTGTGGCTCAAGTGGTACCGTGCTCGCCTTAAGCTTGACAGTGCCCAGGCCCAGAGTTCAAGCCCCAGGACCAACAACAATAACAACAGCAAAAAGCAGTATAAAAATGTACCACACTCATGAACACTTAAAACAGTCCAAAAAAGCTAGGCACTGGTAGCTCACACTTGCAATTCCTAGCTAGTCAGGAAGCTGAGATCTGAGGATTATGGTTCAAAGCCAGCCTGGACAGAAAAGTCCCTGAGACTTTTATCTCCAATGAGACCACCAAGAATCTAGCAGTGGAGGTGTGATTTAATTGGAAGAACTCCAGCCCTGAGCTAACAACCCAAGTAAAAGTATAAGGCCCGAGTTCAATCCCCAGTACTAACACACACACACATGCATACACACACACATACACATACACACACACACACATGCATACACACACACACACACACACACACACACACACACACACACACACCAGTCCAAAAAAGCATGTGCACCTCCCCAGGTGTGAACCCTCATGCCAGGGACAGTTCCCAGCCCAGCCCCAATAGCTGTTCATAGCAGGTTTTCAAGGTCACTTTTTTTGGGGGGGTCCGGTCATGGGGCCTGAACTCTGGGCCTGGGCGCTGTCCCTCAGCTCTTCAGCTCAAGGCTAGCGCTCTACCATTTGAGCCACAGCACCACTTCCAGCTTTTTTCTTTTTGCTTATGTGGTACTGAGGAATTGAACCCAGGGCCTCAGGCATGCAAGGCAAGCACTCTACCACGGAGCCACCTTCCCAGCTTCTCAAGGGTTACTTTTTGTGCTAACTTAGGTTGGCTTACTGTCACACAGCATGATCAGGGACTTGTTTCTTATTTCCCTTCCATCCTTGGTGCAGAAGGCTAAGCCTGGTGCTGGGGGCTGGGTTCTGAGTCAGGTCTAGTCAGAAGTCAAGGCTGGGCCAGGTCCCTGGGGCGGGAACGGGAGCTGCTGACCCCGCCATGGAGATCAGGCATGTGACTCTACCAAAGTCCCTTATCTGGGGCCCACAGCTGCCCCCTGCCTGGCACCAAGGCCCACTGCAGGCTCGAAGCCTTCCTACAAAGCCACCTGTTCTGGTTTCCTGCTAGCCAGGAGGCAGCCAGGGCTCACCCACCGGTGACGGCGATGCAGGAGTCAATGGTGGCGTTCCGGCAGGCGCAGATGATGACCACGTAGTTGGTCTTGGCCAGCTTGCCCTCGATGAGCAGCCGGAACATCTCGGCCAGGCCCTCGGCCAGGGAGGATGCGCACTCGATGACATGCACGCTGTCATTGCAGGAGCTGGCGGCCAGGCCGGCGAGCCAGGGCAGCTGTGCCGAGGTGACCGGGGCCACCATGCCGGGGCCCGGGGCGTAGGGGGGCGGGGGCGCCTGCTGATACTGGCGGATCTCCGTCAGGTGCGACTCCCGCCAGGAGCGCAGGAAGATCTGCTCCAGGTCCTCCATGAGCGGCACCTGGTCGGCCGCTGCAATACAAGTGCACAGGGCATCGGTGTGTGTGTGCACATGGTGTGTGTGTGCGCGCGTGCACAACACCAAAGCTGTGGCCAACTAGGCTAACACAACCTACAACCAGAAGCCCCAGCATGAGCAAGGAAGCTGAGTAAGAGCACAAGACCTGAGTTCAAGTCCTAGTACAAGGCACAGCCACAACTGCACCATTCTAACAGAGACACACAATCTCTATCCCTCCCTCCCTCCCTCCCTCCCTCCCTTCTTCCTCCTCTTCCTGTTCCTCCTCCTTCTTCTCTCTCTCACTTCTTCTCTTTCTCTCTCCCTCTCTGCTCTCTCAATGGCTTGTTACTTTTTAATTTATTTTTATCATCACTAAACGGTTGTACAAAGGGATTTCAATTCAGCCTGTCAGTTTCCGAGGCCAACACATCTTGCTCAGTGTCATCCCTTCCCTCCTTCTCCCCCATCTCTCCCAGCCCCGCCACCACTTCCAACTTTTTGCTGGTTAACTGGAGGTAAGAGTCTCTTGGATCTGTCTATCCTGGGCTTCAAACTTTGATCCTCAGATCTCAGCCTCCTGAGTAGCTAGGATGACAGGCTTAAGTCACTGACGCCCAGCTCCTCTGGCTTTTCCACCCTAATCTGATGTTCCAGGAGCTGAGAGGCGCCGCCAGCTTTGTATTTAGCATGCATCTTCCAAACCAGCTGTCCAGCGCTCACCAGCGGACCCTAGCTACCTCACCGTACGGCACCCCGTCCCTGAAATGCACTTTGTAAATTACCTCCTGCACAGCTCGTGGGGCCAAAATACATCTTTGTTACATAAACGCGATTGGCAACAGCTATTTGAACGTGGTGATCACACTGGAATGGGACCGGCTTAGCTGTGTCCGCTCATCTTTTAAACTTTTCCCTTTGAGCCCACATTTCCTTCTAGAGCCAGCACCACCCCGCAGAGTTCCTCGCCAGACTTGACTTCACCCCACAAACGGCTTCCCCTGCTCTCCTCGTGCGGCCCCCTCCATCCAGGTGGCCAGTCTTCCACATGGCCACCTCCACTGTCAGCCACCAGAGTCCCTCCTCGCCACTCCAGCCACGGGGACAGGTGTGGGGGAGCCCGCCTGTCTCCCCCTAGGGCTCCGGGGCTCCCTGGCTGGGGGCTGGGGGAGGGGGCGTGGGGCTCACCCAGCTGGACGAGGTAGTAGACGGTGAGCAGCAGCTGCATCTCTTCAGAGATGGGCTGGACGGAGGCGCCGTACTGCTCATAGGCCCTGGAGACGGACTGCGAGTTCTGGTAGCATGCGTGCAGCAGCGGGCTCACCACCACGTCATTCAGGTTCCCGCAGAGGTAAGGGAAGGTCCCATGACCTGCGGAGGAAGAAACATGGGGTCTCGGCAGCCAGCTTGGACCTAATTCTCCACATTGGCGGGGGGGGGGGGGGGGAGGGCAGGTGAACTGGACTGGGAGGGTCTCTTGGGGGCCCTTTTTTGGGGGAACCTCAGATGCACCTGCTCTGCACTCCTGGGACACAGCTGGCTGCAAGCTCTCATTAGCACCGGAGCTGGGGTATTTGTTGTGGGGTTCAGTGCCCTTAGCTCACTAGGACGTGGGCTAGGGCTGCTCTCGGAGCCTCTGGCTTAGAACTGCTCTGGAGTAAGCCTGTCAATTCTCAGCTCTGCTAGAACCTTGCGCTGGAGGCCACAGCTGGCAGCAGCTGCCTATACATACTGATAAATACCATGTATCAAATGGCAGCACCCTCCTTTTATTTTTAATTTTTATTGTTATTATAAAGATGAACCCAGAGGGGTTACAGTTAAGGCAATGAGTACATTTTGATTTGGACAATGCACCCTACTTCTGGAATATGACATCCATTGTTTGTGGTTGGGCGGAGAGGGGGGAGGGTGGGATTCTAGACTATGCCAGGTGCCAGTGGCTCACGCCTGTTATCCTGGCTACTCAGGAGGCTGAGATCTGAGGATCAAAGTTCAAAGCCAGCCCGGGCAGGAAAGTCCAAGAGACTCTTTTTTTTTTTTTTTTTTTTTTGGGTCCGGTCATGGGGCCTGAACTCTGGGCCTGGGCGCTGTCCCTCAGCTCTTCAGCTCAAGGCTAGTGCTCTACCACTTGAGCCACAGCGCCACTTCCGGCTTTTTGCTTATGTGGTGCTGAGGAATCGAACCCAGGGCCTCTGGCATGCAAGGCATGCGCTCTCACTGAGCCACCTTCCCAGCCTCCAAGAGACTCTTATCTCCAATGATCCACTCCAAAAAAGTGGGAAGCGGCACTGTGGCTCAAGTGGTAGAGCGTTCGCCGGGAGCGCCAATGCACATGGGCAGAGTCTAGGCCTTGATTCAAGCCATAGAGCCAGCACAAAGACAAAAACAAACAGTGGATTGTTTCCGGCACTTTCTTGCCACAATCCCTGCCTCCACTGCCCACGCCTGCCGGTGGCTGCTCAGGGGAGACCAGATGTGTGGCCAGGCATGCGAGCGCCAGCCCCGAGCCAGCCCTGGCTGGACCCTCAACACGCTGCCCTGCCGCTCCGCTTGCCTTTAAAGATCACGGGCTTGGCCTTGCAGATTGTCAGCAGATTATCCGGGACAGACACAGGCTCGCCGGAGGCCACCACGGGCAGGGTCACGGACGCCGGCCCCCCCAGGCCGGCAGGGGCCACACAGGACATGCCAGCGCCTTCTAGAAATACGCCAAGAGCGTTAGGAAAACAGGTCACCCACAGCATCTCCCCAGCCTCTGCCGACCCACCGCAAACCTGCCACCGGCTGACCCCCATCGGACCCGTGAGCCACCAGTGACCCTAAGAAAGCCAGGTCCCCCCAAGGATGTGATCGTGTCCCTTACAAAACCCCACAGGAAGGCCAGAGGAGCTGCTCTTCCATCTTGCAAGCATCAAGAAACTTCCATTCCACAAGACCCTAGGCCTCGTGAGCCACTGAACCGGGAGCTCTGCCGTCAGTCTTTGCAGACCTGCCCCTCGCTCCTGGCCTGAGGATCTGGGCGAGGCCCCAGCCACTTACCAGACTTAGCCCTGTGCCCGCCGCCCGGAGGGCAAGTGCCATCTGGAGCAGATGGTGATTCCGGAGACCACCCTTTGTGGCGCTTCTTGGGTGGCCCTGAGTTTGACAAAACACCTAGGCAAAATTCAGACCATAATTGACAAGACACCCAGGCAAAATTCAGACCATAATTAGGCTGCTAGTAGAAATGAGCTTCAATAAAATTCCCCCCAATCTAGAAAAAACTTATTTGGCATTTTCTTTAAAAAATTGTAGTCTTGCACCAGGCACCAGCGGCTCACGCTTGTAATCCTAGTTACTCAGGAGGCTGAGATCTGAGGATCAAGGTTCAAAGCCAGCCTAGACAGGAAAGTCAATGAGACTCTTATCTCCAATAAACCACTAGAAAACCAGAAGTGGCGCTGTGGTTCAAGCAGCAGAGCGCTTGCCTTGAGTTGAAGAGTTCAGGGACAGTGCCCAGACCCAGAGTTCAAACCCCATGACTGAAAAAAAAAAAAAAATGTAGTCTTAAAATGAGTGTTTAAGTATCTAGTGAAATATCTAGGAAAAAAAGGAAACATCTTGCCAATCTTTATAAATGCTCCCCTCCAAAGATGTGCAGGTGTCTGACTTTTCTCTCTCTCAGCCTGAGGTTCATTAAGTCTTTCAAGTACAATGAAAAAGACCTACTCAGAGCAGGGAGTGGTAGCGCACACCTATAATCCCAGCTACTTTGGAGGTGGAGATAGGAAGATCATGGTCTGCAGCAAAAGCAAGAGACCCTAGCTGTAAAGTTTAAAGGGGACAAAGGTAGAATAGGGTTCCAGGGGTAGAACACTTGCCTAGTAGGTGGAATTCCCTGAGTTCAAAACCCAGAACCACCAAGAAAGGAAAAATAAAAACCCTACTTGTCAGGTGGTTGCAGCAGCAGTAAAAAGAATGTGGGGGGGCTGGACTGGTTCTCAAGATGGCGACGGGGCAGTAGGGAAACGCCACAGCTCTCTCCAACCAAAAAGAGAGTTCGAGTTCCAACCTTTAATCTCCCCAAGAGACCGACAACAACAAAAAGACGAACACTCAGAGAAAAACCAGAGGTGGAAAATAACAAAAAAAGAAAGAGAGGAAAAGAAGAATTTCAGAACAGAGAAGAGCGAAGACCCCTCCCCCAACCTTTACTGGCCGCGCGGCAGTGCGCCAAGCCGCCGGCCAGCCGGCCCAGCAGGGGCTGCCGGAGCCACAGAGACACAGGGGGCTGCTTGCAGATCACCAGGTACCGGATTGCAGAACAGCGGATCGCCAGGAACAGAGAAACCTACCAGCCGGGAGTCTCCAGGAGGATCCCACCCCACCCATCACTCTCCACCGGAGCGGAGAGGCTCCATCCCGCCAAAGCCGCCCGGCACCAGCAGCGCCACAAAGGGACCTGTCGCGATCGCAACGACCCGGCGGGGGGCCGCCCAACCCAGCCCGCAACCACCCCAACTGAACTCGGACTGCAACAACAACTGACGGACTGCAACAACAACTGACGACCTACAGGGTGAGTACCCATCAGGGGACAGGGAATCCATCAAGGGAGACCAGAGCTGGAGGGAATCCCCAGACCCTGACCTAGACTCCCTACCCCAACACCCGGACCACAGGACCCACTAAAACTGGGAACTGTTCGAGAGCCCCACCAGCCGGTGGAGCACACTCTGCTGGCCAGGCCAGAGCAAGAGCGCCCCGGGAAGGGAGCTTAAATGCTCAAGCCAGGAACAGTGCCCCTGGGTCAAGACTACCAACAGTAGAAGAAATTTGAACTGTGTCCTCCAGGCTGCATAACCAAGGTGGTATACACATTAGCACAGGCCTAACGAGCGCGCTCCAGGCTGGGGCCGGAACCAGGCCAGGGGACCGGCACCTGAACAAAGCAAAAAGGGTCAGAAGTGGGGCTGTGGCTCAAATGGTAGGGTGCCAGCCCTGAGCTGAAGAGCTGAGGGACAGCACCCAAACCTAGAGTTCAAGCCCACAGCCAGCCCAAAACAAACAAAAACACATCAGGAGCCCATAGCAGACTCCAGTATTTGGGAGAGTGCATCCAGAGCATCTGATCTTCCCAAGAGCACCCGCAGGAGCAAACACAAGCAGTCTAGGCTGCTCAACCCTTCCAAAGGCGGGAATTGCTACAGCAGAGAGCTGAGAATCCTAAGTGAATAGCAGCTGGAAATAGGCTCCCAACAGAATCCAGATCAGACACAGACTCTCTCTACCAATAGAGAATCAGCAACCAAGCAAAGACAGACACACCAAAACAAGATTGAAGAGCAGTCTCCTGAACCCCCATGCGAAAATCACAGAGAAAAATCACAAGGTTTACCACTACCCAGGACAGCAAGCTCACCTCAAAAGCCAGCAGCCACGCAGGGGAGAGCCCCAGTGGGAGCAAAGCAGGAATGGAAGACAAAAACTACATCCAAGGGTTGCTGGAGGCAATGACTCAAGAAATAAAGCGAGAAATGGATCAGAAATTGAAAGAGCACAAGGATGAACTATCAAAAGATATACAGGATATCAAACAAAAATTGGATGCAAAAATAGAAGCTGCACAAACCTCAGTAAGAAGTGAGATAAACGCCAAATTAGAGGTAATGCATACTGATATCACCTCATTGAGAGGTGAGATCAGTACTCTGAGAACCAACATTGAATCCATAAAGGGATCCATTTCCATCATGCAAACCACAATAGAAGCCACGGTCAACAGAGTGAATGAAATGGAAGGTAGAGTGTCAGATACAGAAGACAGAATACACCAACTGGACCAAAAAGTGACAGATATGGAAAAATCACTCAAATTAAACCAAAGGGAAATTCAAGAGCAAGCAGATAATGCTAAAAAATTTAACCTTCGCATAATCGGAGTGGACGAAGGTGAGGAATTCCAGAGCAAGGGAATGCAACACCTATTTAACAAGATAGTCAATGAAAATTTTCCCCACCTCAAAAACGACCATCTTAACTACATCACAAAAGCTTATCGAACACCCAACAAGCAAGATCCCAGGAGAAACACTTCTAGGCACATAATAGTAACAATGATGGATCTGAATAATAAGGAAACAATCCTGCATGCAGCAAAAATGAAGAAGGAGCTATACTACAACGGGAAAAAAATTAGAATCACTGCAGATCTCTCCACACAAACAATGAATGCAAGAAAAGCCTGGGAAAGCACCATACGAGCCCTGAGAGCCAATAACTGCCAACCCAGACTGATATACCCGGCAAAGCTAGCATTCACATTCGATGGAGAACTGAAAACTTTTAATAGCAAAGAAAAACTAAATGAATACATAAACATTAAGCCAGCATTACAAAGAATTCTAAGAGGGGGGACACAACCTGAAGAAAGCAACCAGGAACTGGGACCTGCCCCAAACAGGCATTACTCAAAGTCTAACTGAGCAAGCACAGGAGGAAAGGAAAGAAGAAAAACTTAGGAAAACGGAATGGCAGGGACAACAATGCATCTCTCTATACTTTCTCTTAATATAAATGGGCTGAATTCGCCAATTAAAAGAAAACGAACTGAGGACTGGATCAGAAAACAAGACCCATCCATCTGTTGCCTTCAGGAGACCCACCTCTCAGCCAAACATACAAACAAACTCAGAGTGAAGGGGTGGAAAAGGATCTACCAATCAAATTCCCCCAATAAGAAAGCAGGTGTAGCTATCCTGATATCTGACAAAATAAACTTTTCATTAAAATCAGTACAGAAAGACAAGGACGGACATTACATATTAATAAAGGGAACAATCCAAGAGGAGGATATAACCATCATCAACTTATATGCCCCAAATATCGGTGCACCCAGATATGTTAAACAAATGCTCTCAAACTTACAGAATAAAATAGATCCCAATACGATAATACTAGGAGACTTTAACACGCCACTCTCACCAAAGGACAGGTCTACCAACCAGAGGATTGGCAAAGAAGCTACCGAATTAAGTGAGGCCATACTTCAAGCGGAATTAACTGACATCTACCGAGTATTTCACCCTAAAACAACACAGTACACATTCTTCTCAGCAGCTCATGGAACTTTCTCCAAAATAGACCATATCATAGTTCATTCAAGGAACTTAAGCAAATACAAAGGGATCGACATAATCCCCTGTATCCTATCTGACCACAGTGGAATCAAGCTAGCTCTCAATAACAAAGCATACCGCAGAAATTTCTCTAATACATGGAAATTGAACAGCACACTCCTTAACAAGGCCTGGGTAACAGAAGAGATCAGAGAAGAAATAAAGCATTTCCTAGAACTCAATGAAAATGAAAACACCTCACAAAGAAACTTGTGGGACACAGCAAAAGCAGTCCTGAGGGGCAAATTTATTGCCCTCAGTGCCCACATCAAGAGAATGGAGACAGACCAAGTAAATAATCTCATGTTGCAACTAAAACAGCTAGAAAAACAAGAAAAAATGGGACCTAAAGCTACTAGACGAAGCCAGATAACCAAATTGAGAGCAGAGATTAACCAATTAGAAAATCAGAAAACCATAACCAAAATAAACCAAACAAAAAGCTGGTTCTTTGAAAAAATAAACAAAATTGATGGCCCGTTGGCAAGATTAATTAAAAAAAGAAGAGAGGAAACCCATATTAATAGGATTAGGGATGCCACGGGAAACATCACAACACGTACCCAAGATATCCAAACAATTCTAACAGACTACTTTCAAAAGCTATACTCTCTAAAGGAAGAAAATCTGGCGGAAATGGATGCATTTTTAGAGAAATACAAGTTACCCAAACTGAGCAAAGAAGAAGTTAACCAATTAAATAAGCCAATATCCTATAATGAGATACAGGAAGCTATCAAAAGTCTTCCAACAAAAAAAAGCCCAGGACCAGATGGATTCACAGCAGAATTCTATAAGACCTTTAAAGAAGAACTAATACCCATACTCCTCAAGCTCTTCAGAGAAACAGAGAAGGAGGGAGCTATCCCAAACTCATTCTACGAAGCCAATATCACACTCATCCCCAAACCAGGCAAAGACCCAACCAAAAAGGAGAATTACAGGCCAATCTCCTTGATGAACACAGATGCAAAGATCCTTAACAAGATTCTAGCTAACAGAATCCAGAAACACATAAAAAAAATAATACACTATGATCAGGTAGGCTTCATCCCAGAGACACAGGGATGGTTTAACATACGTAAGTCAATAAATGTAATCCAGCATATCAACAGAGCCAAGGTCAAGAATCACATGATTATCGCCACAGATGCAGAAAAGGCCTTTGATAAAATTCAGCATTCATTCATGCTAAAAGCTCTGGAGAAAATAGGAATAGAAGGAACATTTCTAAAAACAATAAAAGCCATTTATGACAGACCAATAGCCAATATTATACTTAATGGGGAAAAGCTACAACCAATCCTCCTAAAAACAGGAACAAGGCAAGGATGTCCACTGTCTCCACTCCTCTTCAACATAGTCCTAGAACCCTTAGCCAGGGCAATAAGGCAAGAAAAAGACATTAAAGGGATCCGCATAGGGAAAGAAGAAGTGAAACTATCCCTTTTTGCAGACGACATGATACTATACCTCCACGATCCCAAAAACTCCATCCCCAAACTTTTAGAAATCATAAGTCACTTCGGCAAAATAGCAGGATACAAAATAAACCCACAAAAATCAGTTGCCTTCCTATACACTGATAACGCACAGGAAGAGAGGGAAATAAAGGGAGCAACCCCATTCACAATAACCTCCCAAAAAATAAAATATTTAGGAATTAACCTAACCAAAGATGTAAAAGAACTATTTAATGAGAACTATAAAAAGTTAAAGAAAGAAATTGCAGAAGACACTAGGAAATGGAAAGACCTCCCATGCTCCTGGATAGGCCGACTTAATATAGTAAAGATGGTGATACTTCCAAAACTAATATACAAATTCAATGCAATTCCTATTAAAATCCCAATGACGTACATCACTGAAATACAGAAAACAGTCCAAAAATTTATATGGAACAACAAAAGACCTAGAATAGCCAAAACAATTCTAGGGGATAAAGACAATATGGGAGGGCTATCCATGCCGAACTTCAAACTCTACTACAGAGCTATAATCACAAAGACAGCATGGTACTGGCACAAAAACAGACCCGAAGACCAATGGAACAGAATAGAAGATCCAGATATAAATCCACAGGCCTACAGCCAGCTGATATTCGACAAAGGAGCCAAAGACATACAATGGAAGAAACACAGCCTCTTCAACCGCTGGTGCTGGGAAAACTGGGCAGCCACATGCAGAAAACTAAAAGTGGACCCCAGCCTATCACCATGCACCAACATCAACTCAAAATGGATTAAAGACCTTAACATTAAACCTGAATCTCTGAAACTACTGCAGGACAGAGTAGGAGAGACACTTGAACTAATAGGCACAGGAAGGAACTTCCTGAACAGAGTCCCAGGGTCACAACAAGTTGGAGAGAGACTCGACAAATGGGACTACCTTAAAATAAAAAGCTTCTGCACAGCTAAATCTATCGCAACTAAGCTAGAAAGACAACCAACTAATTGGGAAAAAATATTTACCAGCAATATATCAGACAAGGGGTTAACATCCTGTATATACAGGGAACTCAAGAAACTAATCCCTCCCAAACCTAACAAACCAATTACTAAATGGGCAAGGGAACTAAAGAGGGACTTCTCAAATGAAGAAATAAAAATGGCAAAGAAACACATGAGGAAATGTTCATCATCCCTGGTGGTGAAGGAAATGCAAATAAAGACAACCCTGAGATACCACCTTACCCCAGTCAGAATGTCCCACATCCACAAATCAGCCAACGACAAATGCTGGAGGGGATGTGGAGAAAGAGGAACCCTATTACACTGCTGGTGGGAATGTACACTTATACAACCACTTTGGAAAGCAGTCTGGAGGGTCCTTAGAAAGCTAAAGATTGACCTCCCTTATGACCCAGTCATACCACTTCTAGGCATCTACCCTGAACAACAGGAACCAATATACAAGGACACGTGCACCTCCATGTTTATTGCAGCACTGTTCGCAATAGCTAGGATATGGAAACAACCTAGGTGCCCCACCACAGATGAATGGATCCAAAAATTGTGGTATCTATACACAATGGAATATTATGCAGCCATTAGAAATGACAAAATAATGGCATTTGCAGGGAAATGGATGGAGCTAGAAGGAATCATGTTGAGCGAGGTAAGCCAAGAACGAAGAGACAAACGGTACATGGTCTCCCTCATAAGTGGATGCTAAATCCAAAAGGTTAGTGATACGACAAAACTAACAGGACTTAAGAAACAAAGAACTCCCGCTCATCTGGTTGAACCACTACTAAATATCCTCATGCTGCTGATCACAAATATGGTATATAACATGTGAACACTGTTATATATTACAGACTGTGGTAGACAATTTGCTCCAGGGAAGTTAGAATGAACTTGTGACTTTGAAATTATGTAATCATTTAATCACAATCAAAAAAAAAAAAAAAAAAAAAAGAACCTCGGGGAAGGGAGGGAGGGAGGGGATGGTAGGGGGAAAACAATGGAGGGGGTAACAATGTTCAAGAGGAAGTGTACTCATAACCTCACTCATGTAACTGTGACCCTCTGTATAGTAGCTTTACAATAAAAAAAAAAAAAAAAAAAAAGAACTCTAAAAAAAAAAAAAAAAAAAAAAAAATGAATATCAACTAGTAGAAATTCAATAAACTATTCTTCCTTTGTAACATAAAAAAAAAAAAAAAAAAAAAAAAAAAAAAATAAACGGTGCTGCAGTCTTGAGCTGCAGACCTCCCGACCCCAAAAAAAAAAAAAAAAAAAAAAAAAAAAAAGAATGTGGGGGGATATATATGCACATGTGGTATGGGCTCAGTACCTGGCAGTCAGCACTGTTACTTATCTATATATGTGCATCTATATACACAGATGGGCTGAAGGAATTCTGTTGTTGTTTGGTGGGAGTTGTTTTATTTTTAATTTTTTTCTGATTCTGAGGCTTGAACTCAGGGCCTGGGCACTGTCTCTGAGCAACTTTTACTCAAGGCTAACCCTCGCACCCTACTACTTGAGCCACCATTTCCAGCTTTTTCTGTGATTTAATGAAGGTAAGAGTCTCACAGACTTTCCTGCTTTGGCTGGTTTCAAATCACAATCCTCAGATCTCAGTCTCCTGAGTAGCTAGGATGACAGGCGTGAGCCACTGGCACCAGGCTTGTCTTCATCTCCCGTTTTTTTGCTTCCTGGGGATGGATGTCAGTGCCTCACACCTTCTAGGCAGGTGCTCTTCTATCTAAGCTATGCCTCCAGCCCTTTTGTCTGATATTCCGTTTTTGAGAATGAGATAGAGTCTTGTTAACTTTGACTCTAGCTCTAGATTCCTCTGCCGCTACGTCTCAAGCATTTGGAATTACAGGTACTCCCCCTCATGCAATAGGTATTTTTGTTGGTTTTTTCTTTGTTTGGCCTGTTTTTGTTCTGAACCTGAGGCTTGAACTCAAGGCCTGGGCACTGTCCCTCCGTTGTTTTTTGCTTAGGAATAGCACTCTACCACTTTGAGTCACAGCTCCACTTCTGGCTGTTTGGTGGTTAATTGGAGATAAAAGCATTTCATGGACTTTCTTGTCCGAGCTGACTTTGAACGGTGATCCTCAGATCTCAGCCTCTTGAGTAGCGAGGGTTTCAGGCCTGAGCACTGGCACCTGGCTACAATACGCATCTTTGGAGAGCTAGAAGAGGGAAAAAGTGCAATCCCAGAGTGCACCTCCAAAGTCTCACCACCTGGGGGAAGTAATGACCCACCTGCGCTCCCCTCCCTAGCCCAACCTGGAACTTCAGATGGAAAGAGAACCAAAGTTGGATTCACCGCTGCTGTAGAATAACTCCTGCCCACTCTAGATAAAAGCATGCACACGACTCCATTCCCACTACCTGCCACAGACTAGGGCTCAGCAAGCCCCTTTAATCCAGCCTAGACAGTGGCTCTACAGGCCGACTTTCCCAAGCCAGGGCCATGGGGCCCAGGCTGAGGGAGCGCCTGGTACCCTTGGTACCAATGGGGTGCAGGCTGGGTGCCCACAGATCTCGACTCAGGGTGGGCGCCACCGACAGCACGGGCTGCCTGTGCTCAGAGACTGGGTCAATCAGTCACGTGGCTGCCCGGAATCCAACACCCAAAGAAACAGCCACAAGAAAAAGACAGTTGCTGGCAGAGACAGAGTCCACAATAGAGACCTCGACCAGGACAAGGGAGTCCAGGGTTCTGTCCGGCAAATGTGTTTGCTCCCCGCACAGAGGCCTGCCTGGGCCAAAAAGATGTTCACCAACAGAGCAGACACAGCTCCCAGGGCCACCCTGAGGCCCAGCCCCGCCCTGAGGCCCTGCCTCCCTGCCTCCCTGCCCGCAGCCTCTTCCCCACCCCTGTCCAGCTGGATGGTTTCTTTTGCTCTCTTCTTTGAAATCCCAAGAGTACAGCCATCCCCGTCCCTCCCTCCACCATCCTTTCTTCCCGCAGGCCTCTACTGACCACTTCCCCAAGCTACAATGCGGCCAGCAGCAGCTCCAGGGCTAACTGGACGGAGCAGCCTGTGAGACGGAGCAGCTGAGGCCGACAGCCGGTGCTGGCCCAGTGAGCAAGGCCTCCGGGGGCTTCACCGCCCTCACCCAGGCCCTGCGGGGCTCCCAGCTCCCAGGGAGGACACGGGAGGTCACAGAAGGCTGGGCCCAGGTCTCTGGCTAGCGAGAGGCAGAATGGGGCTTTAACTGTATCGGCTTCTGACATCCGTGTTCTTTCTCTAAGCTTCCCAGCCCTCCTGAGCCCGGGCCACGAGCGATCGCTGTCAGCAGCTGGTGGCGTGTGGCCTGACCCATGGGGGGTCTCGGGCACTGCCAGGATCCAGGCAGTGATTCGGGGGCTCAAGGGCCCCCACCAAGCTGGCCCAGCCCAGTGGCCCCCCAGCTCCCTCCAGCCCAGGCCTAACCCCCCCAGGCCAGACCAGGCCAGGCCTGGCTACCTAAGGCTGAGGGCCGAGGAAGGGCCAACAGGCTGTTCTTCGCCGGCTGCTGGTGCTTGGGGGAGCCTTTGCCGTTGAAGACGGCTGGAGCTGCAGCTGCGGTCACCAAGGCTTGGTCACAGGCTGGTCCTGCAGGCAAAAAGCAGCAAGGAGCAGGTCAGTGCACCGCGGCTCTGAGCCAGGCGGAAGGAAACGGTTTCCATCTTTACAACCACCTCTGTATGCTTTGTGTGGGCCGGTCCTGCCAAGCCAGGGTCTCTCTCTCTCTCTCTCTTTCTCTCTCCCCCCCCCCCCAGTACTGAGGCTTGAACTCAGGGCCTGGCTTGTCCCTTGATACTCTACCACTTGAGCTCCACTTCTGGCTTTTTTGGTGGTTAGTTGGAAATAAGAGGGACTTTCCTGCCCAGGCTAGCTTGGAACTTCAGTCCTCGGATTTCAGCCTCTTGAGTAGCTAGGAGTGCAGGCGAGAGCCCTGCAACCACCTGACTCAGCCACTGTCTCAGGCAGGAGTGTTGGTCTGTCACATGCCTTACTGACACGCCTGTCCACGCACGCGTGTGCACGTGCGCGCACACACACACACACGTCCACTCGTATGCACACAAGCACACATGCACGAATGCATACACACATCTATGTGCACACACACACAAACACACACGCACATCCATGCAGATTCCTGCCTACCCACAAACACACACGAACACATGCGCACGCACCTTTGCCCACACGTCAGTGGGCACAGCCTGGTGAGCAAAGGACCAGGAAATACAAGTGGCCAAGGCTCCCCAGTGACTCCTCCCTCCCCGTGCACCCTCTAGAGTTCAAGTTTGTATCAAACCACAGCTAAGGAAACCTTGGGTTTCCCCCCTGAGTCTGGGCTGCTCACAGGGCCAGTTCCCCAGATAACTCTCAGGGTAGCCACAGGTTCGGGTACCCTGAGGCTGCCTGACTGTTTAAGTTGCCCAAGCCAAATGTAATGGCTTACATCTGCTATCCTAGCTACTTAGGAGGCAGAGATGAGGAAGATCTTGGTTGGAGGCCAGCCCTCACAAAAATGTCAGTGAGACCCCCATCTCAACCAGTAAGCCAGACAGTGGTGGTGTATGCTTCTCTTCACAGCTACATGGGAGGCTGCAGGTAAGATGACTGCAGACTGAAGGCAGCCTCTGGTCAAAAAAAAAATAGATTTTATCTGAAAAGTAAAGCAAAAAGCTGAAGGCATTGCTTAAGTAGTAGGGTGTGTTCCTAGAAGCACAAGGTCCTGAGTTCAGATCCCTAGGAAGGAAAAATAATAATAAACTGTCCAAGACAGTCAGGTATAACGGCCTGGGGGACTTGAGTCTGGAGTGACACCAATGCGTTTCTGTGGCTGCAGCAGGCCAGGGGTAGGAGGCAGGGAGCGGGGTCTGAAGCTGGCGGGCCGGTGTCTGAATTCCCGGCCCACTACCCACACGCTGCAGGAGCTGAGACACGTACTGCGCCTCGCCACGCCTCACCAAACAGGGCAGCTGGTGACCAGGACCCAGAGCCTCTGGGCAAGGTGCCAGGAAGACAGAGGAGCCGGTGCCCTGCGCAGGGCCGGGGAAAGAGCAGGCTCTGCAAGCATCCCATAGCACTCGTCACACGCAGTTCTGAAATCACCGGCAAGCTGGACAGACATGATCCAATCTCCCCCAGCATCATACATGGGCGAAGGGTGGTGGCTCAAGCCTGGGATCCTAGCGACTTAGGAGGCAGAGCTGGGGGGATCATGGTTCATGCATAGCCCAGGCATAAAACTTACAGAAAGTGCAACTCAACCAATGGCTGGGCACAGTGGTACCCCCGTCTGTCACCCCAGCTTTGGGGGACACAATGGCTGGGTGTGTGGTGCACACCTGTCATCTCCAACAACACAGGGAAATGGAAGCAGAGGAGAGGGCTCTCAGTCCAGGCTGGCCTCAAAAGCCATAACCAGCCGGCACCGATGGCTCATGCCTGTAATCCTAGCTCCTCAGGAGGCTGAGAGCTGTGGATCGCAGTTCAAAGCCAGCCTGGGCAGGAAAGTCCATGAGACTCTTAACTCCAAGGAACCACCAGAAAAAAGGAAGTGGCGCTGTGGCTCAAGTGTAGACCACTCACCTTGAGCTGGAGAGCTGAGGGACAGCGCCCAGGCCCAGAGTTCAAGCCCCACGACCAACAAAATAAATAAATAAATAAGAGTTAGAGCAGCCTCAGGTCACCCGGCAGAGGTGGCGGTGCCTGACTCTAGCTGAGACACTCGGAGGGCAGAAGCCTGGCACGCCTCAATCCACCACGGCAGAGGTACCCGGAGCATGGGGCAGAGGCCCGTGGCACCCACCACAAGAGGGCATCGAGAGCCCTACCCATGTGAGGGACGGGCCAGGCAGGCGCAGAACCTCCCCACGGCGTCTGGGCAGGAGGTGGACAAGACGGTCAGCCATCTTCCAGAGTCTTCCAGAAGGCTGGAGTCTCTGGATAACAGCTGCCCTGTTGGGCAGGTCTACTCTGCGTGGCAAGTATGTGATGCAGAAAGCGTACGGCACTGACTCTGCTCCCACCACTCCCGACCTGGGAGGCCCAGGCTCAGCCTCTTGAGCCTCAGTTTCCATCACTGGTCTTGTTAGGCTGCAGCGAGGTACTGGGTGGGGAGGGAGGGCGCAACACCAGCGCACAATGAGCGGCTCCAAGCTAGGCAGTCTTCTCTGCCCTCCTAGAAATCCAGTTCAAACACTGACTTAGCTCCCACTACCTACTGAGCTATAAAACCTGGGGGAGGAGGGGCGCTAGGGGTGAGGGTCACCCTTGAAAGGTCGCATTTCCTATCAGACAGAGGACAGGGAAGCCTTCCAAAGGAACAACACAAATTCCCAACGCCAAGTTCACAATGACCGCCCGTGAGGGGAAAGCTAATGCTGTCCGCCGGACCGGCCGTCCGTGGCCGCAGCCTGGGGCGCCTCTGCATCACCTCACCTGCCTGCGGCGCTCCCACGGGGAGGCCGGAGGTCGCCCCCAGCACAGGCTCGCTGGGCAAGGCAGCCGCGGCCCCCGCGCTCTCCAGAGGCGGGAAGAGGGAGCTGGAGCACGTGCTGGCCGAGTTCTGCCGACTTCGGAACTCTAGGAGGACAAGAAGCGCAAGGGAAAACAGTGAGTTTCAGACTAGAATTTGTTCTCCAGGAAAACAGAACACATGCACAGCTATAAAAGACACTGCATCACATATGCCCAGGGCAGGGGCACAAAGCTTTGCAGTGGCCCTGGGCCACCGGGTCAGAATTGAAAAGCAGCGTACACAGGTGTAGAACAAGAGAGATTATGAGCTGATACAGGTGGCTTACACCTGTAATCCTAGCTGCTCAGGAAGCAGACATCTGTGGATCACAGTTTGAAGCCAGCCAGGTAGAAAAATCCATGGGACTATCTCCAATTATCCAGCAAAAAGTTGGAAGCTATGGCTCAAGAGGTAGAGTGTTGGGGCTGGGAAGGTGGCTCAGTGGTAGAGCGCTTGCCTCGCATGCCTGAGGCCCTGGGTTCGATTCCTCAGCACCACATAAGCAAAAAGAAAAAAGCTGGAAGTGGTGTTGTGGCTCAAGAGGTAGAGTGCTAGCCTTGAGCTGAAGAGCTGAGGGACAGTGACCAGGCCCAGAGTTCAGGCCCCACGATTGGACCCAAAAAAAAAAAAGAGGTAGAGTGTCAGCCTTGAATTTTAAGCCAAGTAAGAGCTCAAGGCCCTGAGATCAAGTACAGACACTAATGTACAGAGTACATACACAATCTATACTCAGATACAGAGAGAGCGCAAGTGCTCATGCACACGCGCACGCGCACACACTAGATTATGCAAATGAGCTTGAAAATCCAAAGAGAAGGGTAACATGACCCAAAGTACAAATGTAACCAGTCCCCTCCTCCATCACTAAGCCGGTTACTTTCTCAGGGGCCAACAATGCAGATCTGGTCTTTCTGGTCAGAATTTGAAGTAGTTCCGAGCTGCAGGGGGCGGAGCCTGTTTCAGGCCAATCCTGAGTCAGGCACCTTTGGGACCTGTACTCTCCAGCCTGGGACATCCCACGCATGCACTACAGGGCCTTTCCTGACATCCTCACTTCCAATACCTAGGTTCTGGGAGCACACGCCGGCCACAATAATCAACTATCACCCCCGGGGACAAAACTGCTGCCCCAAATATCTGCTGCAAAGAATCACAGCACAGCGTGGCCTTCTGTGAACTCTTAAATGTCCCATCCACCTTGTCTGTCGCTAGAACAAACACAGTGAGCCATCACAGTCACGTGGGTCTGCCTTCCAGCTGCGATCTGTCATGGGACGGGAAGCGGGGCATCTCCCCAGCCTCTCACCATCCCACTGTGGCCCACGGAGGGAGGGTACTTCCCGCATCCGCCCTCCCCGGCCAGGGCCCAGCCTCTCACCTGAGCCTTTCCAGCAAATCAGAGGGCCTTTGGTCAGAGCCCCTTGGGCGTTGCGGACCAGGTAATACTTCAGGTGCTTCTGCTTCTTGGGCTGGGTGGTCAGTTTCAGGTTGATGTGGTTGGAGAATTCGGTGAAGTAGCAGAAGCCTTTCTTTCCACAGCCAACACAGTTCCCAGAAAAACCTGGAGGAGGAAGCAAAGTGTGAACCTCCCTGACCACCACCTCCTCCTCCTCCTCCTCCTCCTCCTCCTCCTCCTCCTCCTCCTTTGCTCCTCCTCCTCCTCCTCCTCCTCTTCCTCCTCCTCCTCCTCCTCCCCCCCCCTCCTCCTCCTCCTCTAATAAAACATCCAACATGGCAGAGACATGGAGAAAAAAGGAACCCTACAACACTGTTGGTAGGACTGTAAACTACAACAACCACTCTGGACAGCAGTCTCGAGGTTCCTCAAAAAACTAAACCTAGACCTTCCCTACATCCCAGCCATACCACCCCTTGGCCTCTACCCTGAATACCTTGAGCCAGAACACAATAAGGGCACCTGCACAGCCATGTTCATGCAGCATTATTCACCACAGCCAAGATACAGAAACAACCCAGATGCCCCACAATAGATGAATGGATCCAAAAAATGTGGTATCTATACCCCAGGGAATTTTACATAGCCATTAAAAAGAATAAAATAATGTCGTTTGCTGGAAAATGGATGGAACTAGAACAGATCCTGTTAAGTGAGGTAAACCAGGTTCAGAGATAAACCACACATGTTCTCTGTGATATGCAGAAGTCAGATGTAAAATACACGGGCATATGATAAATTATACAAGATTCCGGTCACTCACACACCATGAGACCAAAAGAAGAAACTCTTAGGAGAGAAACACAAAGGCACCATGCCTAAGTGTCTCTTCATATT
This sequence comes from Dipodomys spectabilis, assembly GCF_019054845.1. NCBI lineage: Eukaryota > Metazoa > Chordata > Mammalia > Rodentia > Heteromyidae > Dipodomys > Dipodomys spectabilis. The sequence continues at coordinate 5,756,448 of NW_024870743.1, read as the reverse complement.
TATATAAAATAACATATATATTGAAATGAACTCCAAGATATGAAAATAAGAGACCTCTCTTTTTCTTTTTTTCAGTTTTTAGTTTTTGGTGATTCTGTCTTCTTTACCTTATGGTGTATTCACATGTATATACATGCATATACATAGGGTGTATTCAAGTGCACAACTTCAGAAGGGGTGGGGAAAGGTAGAGAACTCGAGGGGAAAAGGGTGAAAATTACAGCAGTGGAACTCACTGGACACTGATGAAAGTGAACTATACAACTGGTGGGTGGAGGCGGGAGGGAGGGACTGGGAGAGAGGGAGGGAACAGAAGACAGGAATGAAAGGAAATGTACTCATTACCTGACGCATGCCATTGTCATCCCTCTGTACATCACCTCTATAATAACAATAAAGTAAATCAATAACTAAAACATACTTGAATCATATAAAAACCAGAAAAAATTAAAAATACCCAACATGCACTCTTCACCCTCACCCAGAGGATCTGGAGGTAGGAAAACGACGATGACGATACAGGGCAGCGAAGAGTCCTGGCACGCTAGACTGGCCCAGGAGGTTAAGACAGATGGGCCAGGAAGATTCAATCCTGGGAACGGGCCAGGCAAGCTGGGAAGATTTGACTTGCTCACTGGCATATTTAAAAGCCTATATGTCTGCCAGGAGCTGGTGGCTCATGTCTGTAATCCTGGCTATTCAGACGGCTGAGATCTGAAGATTGCAGCTCAAAGCCAACCTGGGCAGGAATGTCTGTGAGACTCTTATCTCCTAATTAGCCACCAAAAAAGCTAGAAGTAGAGTTGTGACTCGAGTGGTAGAACACCAGCCTTGAATGAAAAAGCTAAAGGTTAATGCCCAGTCCCTGAGTTCAAGCCCTAGTACAGCCACATAAACGAATACATGCATTCATGCATGCATGCATACATACTACATACATATATACCGCATACATACATACATACATACAACTCATACACAAAGTATACTTTAAAGAGTCAGAGCTATCCCACTCAGCTGCCCACAGGGATGGAATACCAGGACTGACTTCCCATACCCCTGTTTCCTTGGCCCTGCCTGGCTGGTGAGAATGTTAAAGCAAATAGATCGGTGAGTCAAGGCACGTGGGGAGAGGTCTGGAGAGTCCTGAAGGCCATCCTGCAGTCAGGTTGATCGCAGGAGTTGCTGAAAAGAATCGAGAGCTTCAAAAGGTACAACGGGGACCAAAAGTGCTCCGAGGCACTCGGCCGCCAGCAGTGCAGGGTCACGCAGGAGAGCGTGGCTGGTTTGGGAGTGGGGACGTGGCGGGAGAGTGTGGCTGGTTTGGGTCAGTGTCCTTCCTCCAGGCTGGACAGGACCTGCCAGGAGCTGACCCACCAGCTCTAGGCGAGTCGCCTGGAGCATGCTGACATCTACACACCCTTCTGCGAACTAGTCAGCGTGCCATGTGTATGTACATTAAAGGATGCTTCCATACCGCAAAGGCCCCGCACACTGCAGTGGCCATTAACGAAGAGCAACGTGATGCTTTCGGCTTCTCTGACAATGGAAGCTCATCGCTCTTGCAAGAAGCAGGATGTGTTTTCTTTTTGAAGCTTACAGATAATGGAGATAAATTACTAGTGAAGCAACACACACACACACACACACACACACACACACACCCCTAAAAGAAAACAAAATCCTGAAACCCCACACTTGGCTCATAACCTTTCCACTTCCTCAGACAAAACCCATCCGTGCACTCAGAGCCAGTAAAACAAGACCCCTGAAGGCACTGCTTCCTCCGTGATATTCTACAGCCTGGGTTTTATAGATCACTAAAAAGCACAGAATCCGGCCACTGCGGGGTCTCAGGGACCACCTTGTCCTATGCAGCCATGTGGGGGCGGGGAGAAGAGGGGGGAACTAATTGCAGGAAACCTAAACAGTGCTAGGTCTACAGGAGGAGGGCATAAAGTTATTTTCAAAGGAGAAAGCACCGGTTATTACCAGCCAGCCCTTGTTACCATTCCAGATGGCTTTTTGCAAGCAATTAACAAATCTCCTACTTCCTGGGCACTGGCCTGCCTAGGGAGGAGTGGGCAGGCATTTCGTCCTTAGAGAGCAGCGAGGAAGGCGCTGGAGCCTCCTAGGTTTACCTGATTTACTACCCTGGCAATTCCCTGTCAAACGGGTGGAATTCAAACAGAGCCCCCGGCCACACAGATCAAACACTCCCAGGACCCTTACCACCAGCACTGGTTAAGCAAGCCCAGCTCAAGATCCAATGACTCCACAGCTTCCTGCAGACAGTAAGTGTTCCAGGTGCCAGTGGCTCACACAGGTAATCTCAGCTACTCAGGAGGCTGAGAACTAGAATCGCAGTTCAAAGCCAGCTCAGAGAGAAAAGTCCGTGAGACTCTTATCTCCAGTTAAGCAGCAAAAAGCCAGAAGTGGGGCTGTGTCTCAGGTGGTAGAGTGCCAGTCTTGAGTGAAAAAGCCAAGTGAGAGTTCCAGGCCCTGAGTTCTAGCCCCAGTACTGGCATTAAAAATGTTTTTAAAAAGCTGGGCACCAGTACCTCATACCAGTAAACCTAGCCACTCAGGAGGCTGAGAGCTGAAGATTGAGGTTCAAAGCTAGCAGGAAAGTCTGTGAGACTCTTATCTCCACTATCCTACCAAAAAAGCTAAAAATGGAGCTGTGGCTCAAGTGGTAGAGCACCAGCCTTGAGCAAAAGAAGCTCAGGGTCAGTGTCCAGGCCCTGAGTTCAAGCCCCAGGACTAGCATGCACAAACAAAAGTAGACCAAAACAAAGTTTTTTTAAGCATTAGAACTGGCTTCTGTAAGTGCACACACCTGCCTACAGGCAGTGGTTAAAACTTCTTTTTCCCTCTGTTGACTTTAGGCTGTGCTGTTCCTCTGTGAGCAGTCACCTGCCTTACTCTGGAACTTACACACAGCTTTTTTTTTTTTTTTGGTGGGTTGTGGGGCTTGAACTCTGAGCCTGGGCTCTGTCCCTCAGCTCTTCAGTTCAAGGCTAGCGCTCTACCACTTGAGCCACAGTGCCACTTCCGGTTTTCTGGTGGTTAATTGGAGATAAGAGTCTCAAAGACTTTCCTGCCCAGGCTGGCAGGATCTCAGATCCTCAGATCCTCAGATCTCAGCCTCCTGAGTAGCTAGGATGACAGGCGTGTGCCACCAACACCCAGCCAGACATGGTATTTCTAACCCAGAAGTGAATCCCATAACTTGCTTCTACAGTGCCAAGTGTCCAGTGCCACTCCAAAGAGGACACCAGGCTAGCTGAGGGGCAGATACCACACAGGAAGGGGCTGCCAAAGGCCTGGGCTACACAGAGAAACCTCCTCTTCCCTGCCTGGTACACGTCAAAGCCAGAAGTCCATATGGAAACCTGTGGGCAGACAAGGGACTAGAACTCAGATCGCTGGGATCTCCCCTATGTTGTTGGACATCAGAGGAGCATGTGGAGTGGGTCCTGGCACACAGTGTCAAGCAGTGGCTAGGCTCGGGCAGTGGAGCGGTGACTGACAGACCGAAGGCTAGAAGGTCCTGTGGCCTGAAAGGAAAAGTAAGTCCCCAGCCTGGTCTTGACATCACACAGCCCAAGTAGAAAGGCGATTCAAAGGCATAAGTCAAGCTGGGCACCAGTGGCTCATGCTTGTAATCCCAGCTACTCAAGCAATGGAGACCTGAGGAATCATGGTTCAAAGCCAGCCTGGGGCAGGAAAGTCCGTGAGACTCTTATCTCTACTTAACTACCAAAGGGGCTGGAAATGGAGTTGTGACACAAGTGGTAGAGAACAAGTTCTTGAGCACAAAAGCTCAGGGACAGTGCTTGAGACAGGCTCTGAGTTCAAGCCCCAGGCTTGGTACCAAAAAACAAAAGGTAGAACTTAGAGCCTGGAGGACTTGAGTTTGCTTTCTGGCTCTGTCTTCTTCTCGAATGCCCTTGGTCAAGTTCATTAACCGTCAAGCCGTTTGCCGAGGTGGAACAATGAAGACCAGCTGCAGAGGTGAGCCACACACCAAAGGGAGGGCAGGGCAGTGGCTCAGGACACAACATCCCGTGGGCAGACACACACACTGGGCCTTCCCCGAGAGCCAGGTAGTGAGTGGCCTGTTCCTCACCCACATGAACAAGTAGGAAGGAAAGGTTGAGAACAAGTTAGGAGAAACCTCAGGCTAAGCAACAGCTCTTCTATGAGAAGGCAGTTTTTTGTGTTTTCAAATAGATCCCACAAGCTGGGAGCCCGTGGCTCACGCCTGTAATCCTAGGTACTCAGGAGGCTGAGATCTGAGGATCATGGTTCAAAGCCAGCCCTGGCAGGAAAGTCTGTGAGACCCTTATCTCCAATAAACCACTCAGAAAAACAGAAGTGGTGCTGTGGCTCAAGTGATAGAGTGCTAGCCTTGAGCTGAAGAGCTGAGGGACAGCGCCCAGGCCCAGAGTTCAAGCTCCATGACTGACAAAAAAGAAAAAAAAATAGATTCCACAGATAAGCAATACCTATATGCCTGTTTATTTAAGTTACAGATATAGATATTGATGTATGTATATGAACTCCAAGATAGGGAAACAATAAATCTCTCTCTTATTTTTGATGATCCTGTCTTCTTGTCTTTATGCACAGTGTATTCGAGTGTATCTTCTGGAGGGTAGGAAGGAGGGATCAGAACTTGTGGGAAAAAAGGAAAAAAGTGCAGCAGTGGAACTCACTGGACACTGATGAAAGTGAACTATTCAACTCGTGGGTGGAGGCGGGAGGGAGGGACTGGGAGAGAGGGAGGGAACAGAAGACAGGAATGAAAGGAAAGGTACTCATTGCCTGACCCCTGCCATTGTCATCCCTCGGTACATCACCTTTACAGTAACAATGAAACATCAATCACACAGATCCCCATTTCATCCTATTCCACCTGTCCAGTAGAAAGGCAAACAGACTGGCACGACCTTCCACGTGTCCTGGGCACCTCTGTGTGCCCCCCACCCCGTCCTGCCCCACCTGCAGGGAGCCCCAGAGAAGGGCAAAGGAGAACTCACCGAGCAGGGCGTTGTGGCCATTGTCGTCGGGCAGGAACCTCTTGTCGACCGCGCATACCAGGAGATGCTCGGGCAGGCTGGGGGCCTTGGCCCCCACCAGGAGGAAGCCCGTGGGGACATCTATGGGCTCACTGGAAATGGAGACAAGGCGCAGGTCCTTCCCGGCCTGGCAGAACCCTAGGAGGGATGGACAGAACGCACATAGTGCCTGGAACTTTCCAGAAGCAGGGACATCAGAGGAGAACGTGTTGTTCCAGGGTTGGGCAGGAACAGCCTTCCCCTCTAGGTTAGGGTTCTGAGACAGAGCTGACATCGTGGCACTCCGTAACACCCGTCACTCCAAGTATCTGTCGTCACTGAATACGACACGGATGGCGTCAGCAGCGCAGAGGAGGCAAACCCACAGGTGCGGAGGGCGACCGAACATCGTTGTCAGGCCTCTGGTTGCGCTGTGCACGGTGCTCTCCAGCTGTGCCAGGCTGCGCTGCTCTCCATGAACTTGGGGGAAGCAGCCCCTCAGCCCAGGGTGCTGCCACCTTCTGGAGAGCCGGGGGACGCGGCTGTGGCAGCCCGCGGGTAACAGCCAATTCTATGGCAGCCACAGGAACGGACCCCATGGCCCCGGGGGAGTTCGCCATCTTGGAATCACTTCATTGGTGGACATACAAGTTCCATCCCATCAGGCCACGGCTCTGACTCTCCTCCCCCGCCCCACCCCCCAGCAGCATCCCCAGAGGAGCTGAACCCCGCCCTGCCTCACTCAGGGCCAAGCCTAGGCCCCCAGGAATGGAGGGAGGGGAGCCCCCATACCCAACCTGACTCCTCCTCCAAGCCAAGACCTCTACTTAAACCATGGTGGCTCCCCAGGTATTTAGGGGAATGGCTGCCCGGGCTGTGCGGTCCCTCTCTAAGCCTTTGCCCCTGCCCTTTCCTTCATCTGGAAGTTTCCAGCTTCTCCCTAATGAGACTCTCCTGCTAACTCCTACTAGTTCTTCAAACCCAGAAGAAGAGCCACCTCCTCCAAGAGGCTTCGCCTCTGTTCCCATGTCCCCCGCTTGTCCCCCCCCCCCCCCCCCCACGTACCATGCTGGATGCAAAGCTTTCCCCATTCGACTGGGAGCTCGCATCTGCAGCAGTTCCAGCTCAAAGACTCCACCACAGTTAACCACTAATTAAATGTGCAACAAGCACCACCCACCCCACCCCGGGGTTGCTACAGGGACCCAGGATGTTTGGCTAAGGCTGTCCAGAGTAGCTGAGGGGCTGGAAGCTGGCTCCATGCCCTGTGGGGGGGGGGGTCTCACTTGGGGGGGGGGAGAGCTGGGGGGGGTCTCACACTGGGGGGGGGAGGGCTAGGGAGGGAGCACAGGGCAGGCAAACAATCCCAGTGGCACCTAAGTGCAGATTCTGGGCAGGGAGGCTGGGTGCGGCCAGCAAAGCCTTACCGTCTGTGGTACAGCATCCTTCAGGCGCAGGGAGCAGCTGGTAGGGATTTGGGGGGCTGCTGGTCTCCAGCCCTCCTTCCCCCTCTTCCTCTTCTTCCTCATTATCCACTCGGCTGCCACCTAGATGTAGGAGGGAGAGCGAAGGTATGTAAGGCAGCTGCCAGCCAGGTGCCCCTCCTCCAAACACCACCTGCCTTTTAGGAAGTACTCGGTCAGCCTTAGCTACCTGGGAACTCATCAGTTCTCACTCCAGAAGCTGGGTACCAGTGATTCATGCCTGTAATCCCAGCTACCCACGAGGGTGAGACTGGAGAAGGATCACAGTTCAAAGCCAGCCTGGGCAGCAAAGTCCATAAGGTTCTTATTTCCAACCAACTACCAAAAAAGAGGAAGTGCAGCTGTGGTTCAAGTGGTCAAGCACTAGACTTAAACAAAACGAAGCTCAAGGATAGTACCCAGGTCCTGAGTTCAAGCCCCAGGACCAGGGAAAAAACAAAGCCAGAAATGGAGGTGTGGCTCAAGTAGTAGAGTGCTAGTCTTGAGAAAAATGTTCAGGGACAGCACCCTGGCCCTGAGTCGAAGCCCCAGGATAGGCATGCACGCACACGCACACACACACACACACAACACAAAATGAGGCACCTGGCATTGGATGACTCTCCCAACGTCATGTTATAAACAGACTAAACTCAGAGTCTGGGCTCGTGACTTCAAATTCAAGTTGAGCCAGGCGCTGGTGGCTCACACCTGTAATCCTAACTACCCAGGAGGCTGAGATCTGAGGATCGAGGTTCAAAGCCAGCTGGGCAGGAACATCCGTGAGACTCTTATCTCCAATAAACCACTAGAAAACCAGAAGTGGCGCTGTGGCTCAGTAGTGCACTCGCCTTGAGCTGAAGAGTGCAGGGACAGCGCCCAGGCCCAGAGTTCAAGCCCCATGACCAACAAAAGAAAAAACAAATTCAAGTTGGCTTCTCTTCCATCTACCACAGCTGTTCATGCTGCAACACTAGACACTGAATGCACGTATAATGATTTGGTAAGCACGTGCCAGATGCCTGTGGCTTATGCCTATTATTCTAGATACTCAGAAGGCAGAGATCAAGGATCCTAGCTCCACGCCAGCCCAGGCAGGGAAGTCTGTGAGATTTTCATCTCCAACTAACCAGCAAAAGTAGAAAGTAGAGGTGTGGTTCCAATGATAGAGTGCCTGCTATGAGTGAAAAAAAACTAAGCAGCAGCACTCGGGCCCTGAGTTCAAGCCCCAGTATCGACACAAAAAAATAAAAAATATTTCCGAGGCAGGGCCCAGAGTATAATTTGCAGACCACTAAGAAAAGAAACTGAGGCTCAGAGAGATTCAATGATTGGGCCTCTGATTTAGCAGTGACGCCCGCACAGAACCTGGAAGTTCTCCCCCCGTGTCTGATGCCCATGCTGCTGTCTCTCCACTAAGCTCCACTGCTCTCGTTTTCCTTGTGCTACTGGGATTTGAACTTAAGACCTCAGGCTTGGTCAGCTTCCTTGCTCAGCTGGCACTCTACCACCTCAGCCATGCCTCTAGCCTGGATTTCTTTTTGCTAGTTATGTGGTGATGGAGTCTCACAGGCTTTTCTGCCTAGGCTGGCTTTGAATTGCAATCCTCCAGATCTCAGCTTCCTGAGTAGCTAGGATTACAGGCGTGAGCCACTAGTACCCACTTCACTGCTTATTTTAGAATAGAAAATATGAGTATTAGAAACTAACTCTCTTAATATCGTCTAAGGGCTGAGTGCCAGTCTATAACTCTAGCTACTCGGGAAGCTGAGATCTGAGAATCACAGCTTGAAGCCCATCTGGGCAGGAAAGTCTATATAACAGCAGAAAGCCAGAAATGGAGCTGTGGCTCAAGTGGTAGAGCACTAGCCTTGAGCAAAAGAACTCAAAGACAGCACTCAGAATTGGCACAAAAATAAACAAACAAAAAAAGATAGTTGAACGGAGTTTTAAACTACACATGATTATTTCTCTCTAAGGGAAGAATGTATATAGACATTACTAGAAATACAAATACATTGAAACAAATGTGTCGCACCCCTATTCAGGAAAATAGCCATTGCAGAACAGTCTAGAACAGGACTGTGCAAGTTGTGGCTTTAGGAGACGCTTTAAACCAAAGTTCTTTTTTTTTTTTTCTTTCTGTCAGTAGTTTGGCTTGAACTCAGGACTTGGGCGCTTCCCTGAACTCTTTCACTCAAAGCTAGTGCTCTACCACATTGAGCCACAGCACCACCTCTGGTTTTTCAATGGTTAATTGGAGGTAAGAGTCTTATATGGGGACTTTTCTGCCCAGGCTGGCTTTGAACCATGAATTACAGGAGTGAGCCCCCAGCACCAGGCTCAAAACAGTTCTTAAGAGGAATGGCATGAGGAACTGACCGGGGGAGCCCAGAATCACCATGTGAGCCCCGACTGCCTACAGCATCCTCCCTCATCTCCCCACAAAACACCTCCTGCAGGAACAGTGCTCTGCAAAGTCCTGCCGCTCTGAGGTAAGACCCCAGGGGAAGATCCCACTCGCCAGCAGAAGGCAGGGATTCCGTTTAGGTCTCTTTTAGGAGGGGGTGTGCTGGAGTTGGGGCTTGAATTCAGCACCTGGGCGCTGTCCTTGAACTTTTGTGCTCTACCACAAACCCCAGCGCCAGCTCAGGTCCCTGTGCCACAGGGGACCAGGAAGTCTGTGTGCGAGGCTGACCCTTGTCTCTGAACCAGTGCTTGTGAAGGGATGGGAGACCCCAGCAGCTTTAAGCTAAGTTCTTTCAGGCACAGCCTGCTACACCAAGGACACACGAACCGGCAGCACACTATTCTGCCAAGCCAAAAAGACCAGGAATTCAGGCTCAGCAAGAAATGGAGAGAACAGGCTCTTAAGCCTCAGCCTGTCAGAGGAAACACACAAAAAACCTCCAAATGCAGTGGGTAAGGAGGGAGGATTGAGGGTCAAAGGTCTCCAGCAGGCATTCCAGGGCCTTTGATGGAGGCCTTAGGCAGACACAAGATAAAGAGCTGCTTCCAGCCAGGGCAGACTAAACAGACGTGTTTACCCACAGCCGGCTGGCAGGATGAGAGCTTTTAAAGTGTCCTTAGACAAAACCAAGTGGGGATGGGGGAGCATATAATAAAACACAGGAACCCCCAAGCCCTGTGGCCCCACTGGCCAGGTCGGTTCACATGAATGTTTACAAGCCCTGTCTCTCCAATCCATCAGAACCCCATATGGCATGCTGAACAGGTGGAGTTTACTCAATAAACCTTCCTGTTTAATTAATACATAGGTATTCCGTAAAGCCAGAGCCTTATCCGCTTTCTTGGCCTTTCTCTCACAAAATCAATATGGTCTAAAGGGCTTTTCCCCGGGCTTTTTTCCCTGGAAGGAAGGAGTCGGTAAGGGCCCTAATCCAAAGAACAAAGCAATAAAGTTCTTAATTACCCCCACAAATGCAGAAAATGTTAACAGATCCTGGGGGTATTCAAGTCCCCGCATGGCATCCTGTTGGTATGCATGGGTGATTGCCAGGTCTGAAGAAACCAAGCATAAGATAAGAGGCCCCTAATGAAGAGACAGCCAGACAAAACAAGACTCAGCCTGTGCCGGCATGGGCGCATCCCAAGCGAGCACACGCAGAAGGCTGGGGCTAGTGCTGAGGGCTCAGGTTAGGGTGACATTTATCAGACACAAGGGTCTCATTGCTCCCGCCAACTGCACTCCCTCCCTGGGAACACAGGAATCTCAAAGGACAGCTCAGCACTGTCAGCGGGGCGGGGGGGAGAGGGGGAAGCACAGAGGGGGCTGCCTCCGGCCCTCCTACAGCTAAGCAAGTCCCCAGTAGCTAGCAAGCACCTTGGATGCTCAGGATTGAACCCAGGGAAGTGCTGTGCTGCCTGGGGTCTGGGATGTAGCTCAGTGGTGGAGAGCACTTGACTAGCATATAGAAGGTCCCGGGTTCCAGGACCAGTGGCTCATACCTATTATTCTAGATACTTAAGAGGCTGAGATCTGAGGATAACAGTTCAAAATCAGTCTGGGCAGGAAAGTCTGTGAGACTTTCCTCCAATTACACACCAAAAGCCAGAAGCAGAGCGGTGGCTCACGTGGTAGAATGGTAGCCTTGAGCAAAAAAAGCTCAGGGACAGTGCCCAGTCCCTGAGTTCAAGCACCAAGACTGGCAGACGAATGGAAGGAACGAATGAACAAACGAAGGAAGGAATGAAGGAACGAAGGAGAAGGAGGGAAGAGGAGAGAGAAAAAAGAGAAAGGGAAAGGGAAGGAGTAAAACTGTGCCTTCTGGGAAGCGCCACAGGCATCCTGAGAAAACGCAGCCTCCCTACTGGAGTGGGTCAGGGCTGTGTGCAGTTTTTAAGCAGACTGGGAATCCTCCTTGGCTTTCTCTCTCTCCAGTGGGCATGGGGCCCCAGAACAAGTCCCTGACTCTGTCCACTGCCACCCTAGTGAATGGAATCTGCAGACACCAGACTTCCACCTTCCCTAGCCACAGCATTGGATGCCTTAGGACGTGAGATTTGGCCGATGTTAAGGATCCATGCATTTGTAATAATTCACCCGGTCACTGTTATGAGTTGACTATTAGCCACAGAGCCTTTCCACATGCTGCGTTATTAATGATCATGTTGCGCAAACACCACAAAAGTCTTTCAGCTCATCTAGCAAACATTCTCTAGTGAAGTCCCTAGGCTGGGAGACCTGAGAACTCCCGAATGAATACCACAGATGCTTCAGCTTTCCTACTTCGTAGTTGGGAGTGCCAACTACTTTCTCTGAGACTCAGATCCCATTCTTTCAGGTCCCTTAGCTGTGCCATCTGCAGGGTAAATTTACTAAGAATGAGCTACAGCGACCCAGGAAGCCCTCCCCCACAGAAGGAGGGCACCAGCCCATGCCAGCTCAGGGCTCTTCCCCAGCTACCTGTCTCATTTTTCTCCAGCCTGGTGTCCCCATACCCTACCCACCTCTCTCCTTTCCCTCTCCCTGTCCCTCTCCTTCCCCCCCCCCCCCCCCCCGCACTCTTCCATGCACCCAACAGAGCACAGATCCAGAATACTATGTGATTTCTTTTTTAATCAGTTAATCTGCCCTAAGCCATAGCCCTTTTCATGTCCAAAGCTAAATGAAAGCCAGCTGCTGGTGGCTCACGCCTGTAACCCTAACTACTCAGGAGGCTGCAATCTTAAGATCACAGTTCGAAGCCAGCCTGAGCAGGAAAGCCTATATTTATCTCCAGTTATCCACCAAAAAGCCACAGGTGGGGCTGTGGCTCAAGTGTGCTAGCCTAAGTGAAAAAATCTCACCGACAGTGCCCACTCCCCCCCACCCCAGAACAAACACCAGGACTGCATACACACACACACACACACACACACACACACACACACACACACACACACACACACACACACACGCTGCACATAACTTTAAATCAAACATAGGAATTTACAGAAAGAACTGCCAAAAGAGTAGCTGTCTCATAAAACCTACATGGTTATTTTTTAACACAAACATTTTAATTTTTTTCCCTGAACAAGGTAGATCATGAAGTCATCTCTGTGCCTGAAAGTCACTTTTATTTATTCCTGATATATATTAAATTCATACAGGTTTATTCATGGTGTTAAAAGTTTCCAGAGTCCTTGGACCTGTCAGTCAGCACAAAGAGAAACGATCTACACTATTTTGCAAATATATATACATATATATATTTACATCAAGTGTAGATTAAAATTTCTTACCCATCAAAAAGCAAAAATGTCAAGCCTTCTATAAAAGTAGCAACTGTTTCAAAACAATCTAACTTAGCCTGTCCTTTTCTCCTGGGAAGCTAATCGGTAATGGTCTTCCTTACAACTTCATGGCTAAAATGCACTGTGTTTTTGGCTCAGTAAGAACTTTGGTGCAACTCTTTTCCTAATGATTCTTTTCCGCTCAGACTCACACATCTCTTCCCCGGGCAGCTTCCACCGCGAACGCGACCCCGCACACTGGACCAGGAACACAGGAGTCACCAAGCCTGCGTCTCCTACCTTCCAGGGAGTTCAGCTTCTGCTCGGCCTCCAAGTAGAGCTGGGAGAAGATGGGCCGGGGCACCAGGTTATTGGAGCGCAGGGATGCCTCAATGGAGTTGTGCAGAACCTCCTCGAACCGAGTGGTCTTCAGCTGTCCAGCGTATGAATTTCCCATCTTCAAAAACACAAAAAGCAAAACAACAACAAAAAAAGAAGGCTGGAGTCTTCTATCTACAGTGGCATTTCAGTTCTGATGAGGGGCTGCCACGGGAGGTAAGCCAGCCAGAAGCTAGGAGGAAGGAAGAAGGGGGGAACGCAGGGCAGGAGAGGGGAGCTGCCTGCCTGCCTGCCTGCTCCGCAATTGCAGGAAGTGATTTAGGTAACAGCTCTCTCTGATGTAGCACCACAGCGCCTGACACCTCTGAGAATATTCCCCCAGGAATTGCCCCTTAGCCATCCCACTTCTCCCAGAAATGTGATCCAGCCTCCCGAGTCCCCAGTCAGGTGACGTTTGCTTTTCCACGCCTCCCTCACCAAGTGACACCCTCAGACTGTTCAGCCTCCTGGGACAATCAGCCCAGATGTGAGGGTTACTGGAGTGGCCATCTTCACCGCACCCAACAGGAAGCCAGCAAGGCTGTCGCTGCCTTCCCCTAGCGAGAGTTCAATTATTAACACCCTTCCTTTAGGGGGTTGCTTATCGAAACACCATTAGACAATACAGAAAACACGGGAAATCTGGAGGTCACAGAAGAGGTTGGAATCACAAGAGAAAAATCACCAATATTTCCAACCCCAAGATGACTGCTCTGATTTTTTTTTCCATTACTTTTTTTCCCCCTGTGTCAGTACTGGAGTTTGAACTCAGGACCTGAGTGCTGTCCTTGAGCTGTTATTTTTCTGTTCAAGGCTGGCAGCTCCACACCCAGGTTTTTGCTGGAGATAAGAGTCTCACCAACATTTCTGCCGCGGCTGGCTTTGAACCATGACCCCAGAGCTCACCTTCCTGAGTAGTTAGGATTACAGACTTGAGCCACTGGGCACACACTTATTTGGCTACTGATACTTCTTTCTGTCATGACTTAACTGAGATATATACAATGTATACAACTCAGTGTTTATAATGTATCCACAGTGCTGTGCAAAGTGCACACAATTTGGCACTTCCTTCACCCCCAAAGAAACCCCATTGCTGTCGCTGTCCAAGCCCTCCAGTCCTGGGAGACAACTTGCTATTTCTATCACTGCAGCTTCTCCTTCTCCATCCATTTCATACGAACGGTTGCATTTGGTGTTCTGCAAGGGTCTTTTGTCAATCAGCACAATAAGTGACAGATTCCAAGATTCACCTGGCTGTAGCATAAACCACAACTGCATTCCACCAAGATTTTTGTTTGTTTTAGTTTATTTTTAAGTGACTTTACCCAAGGTGTTATCTTTTGATTTGGCTGGGGATCGAACCCAGAGCCTCAGTAGTAGAGCCACACTCTACTACTACTACTACTACAGCCCCCTTGCTACCCCACCACCGCAATATCTGATATATTTCTGTACACTCATTCCTCAGTGCTGGGGTGAGATGGAATGAGACTAAATTCACACACAGAGTTATAGCAGCATTATAATGCAACTTTTTCACTTGATGTAAGGATGTCATACAACCTCTTAGAAATGCTCTCAAAACAATTTAATGGTTATATAATATTCCACTGAGTCATGTCTCATTGAAGTATGCATTTTAATCATATACACAGTGACAATTCTATTTCTGGTCCTCCTCAAGAACGGGCATTTGAATGGCCATTACCTAATGGCAGCGGCTTCCAGGGAGAGACTATGGCGTTAATTTTAACTCCTTTCTACACATCCTGCTTTCTATTCCTCCTTGGCTTAATTTGTTGTACTTCTTACAGCCCTTGAAAAATGATTCTGTGCCAGAGGCTGGTGGCTCATGTCTATAATCCTAGCGACTCAGGAGACTGAGATTTGAGAACTGCAGTTTGGAGCCAGCCAGGGCAAATTCTTGAAACTCTTATCTCTAACTAAGCTGCAAAGAGCAGGAAGTTGAGAAGAGGCTAAGGGGTAGAATGTCACCTAGAATGCCAACTGCAAGCAGAAAAAGCCAAGGAGAGCCCAACATCCTGAGTTGAAACCCCAGTACTAACACATATTAAAAAGACAAAAAGGTTATGTTATCACTACCTCTTCTTTCCTAATTACTTCTTCAACAATGGCATTTAAGGCCCTTCCTCCTTGGGCAGTTCTTTTGCTACGGCACCTGGCACCTACGTTTAGTAGAAAGCATTTTCCTTTGTGTTTTCCTAGACAGTTCAGATCTCTTTTTGTTCTCTTTTCAATACAGTGGTTACAGCAAAATGTTTCATTCCTAAACTGTCAAGACTAGGGAACATCTTATATTACTTCTTTTATTTTCATTGCATTGTAAGCAAAACTGCATTCTTAAACTCCAACTTTTAAGCTTACTGAGGGTTTCTTCTTCACTGATGCTGGTGGGGTGTTTGGGACACATTTTGCGGACGAGAAAAATAGGAACTCTTTGCGAGTTGCAAGGAGATGGGTCAGATTATTTGACTTCCTATCTTCCTGTGCACTTCTTGCTTACTATATTGTTAATGTGTCGTGTCTGGATGTATCATTAACATGCAGTGTCCTGCTGTATTGTTAACATGTAGTGCATGGCTGTATCCTTGACATATGGTGGTGTCTGGCTGCACCGCTAACATGTAGTGTCTGGCTATCTTGTTAATGTGTAGCGTCTGTCTGTACTACTAATGGGTATTGTCTAACTGTATCACTAACATGTAATGTCTGACTGTATTGCTAATGTGTAACATCTGGCTATATTGTGAACCTGTAATGTCTGACTGTATTGCTAACATGTAGTATCTGGCTGTATTGCTAACATGTGGTATCTGATTCAGGTGCTGCAACATCGCCCTGGGACATGAGCCGGCCCCGCCTTCAGTGACAAGTGCACACACTGGTGAGGAAACAGCTTCGCCTCCCGGAAAACAACACCGCCACATCCTGATTCCAACACTGCCAAGCAAGCCCCTCTCCCTGCGCCGTGGGTGGCAGTCTTAAGCCATCCTGGCGCCCTGGACAGTGCCAGCTGCCCTCCTGCAGGGGACACACTGCACCGTGGCTTTTCTTTCTCTATTGTAGGGAGCCCAGCTTCCCTCTTCTGCTGGAAGTCAAAGAAAACCATTAACCACTTCCAGCCTGAGGCAGTCATTGCTGCCCACAGGACCCAGGGGCAGCTCTGCTGGCGGCCAGGAAATGAGCTGGGGAGGGCACTTCGGGAATTAGCCCAACAAAGACACCAGGCTGCTGCTCAGAGGGTCAGCTGCCGTGAGACTCGGACCTCTGTACAGGACAGGGCTGTGTCTGCAGGTTCTCCTGGCCTGAGGCATACTCACACATTCATCAAGGGCTAGCAGACACACTGAGGGACCCTCAATTGGAGTGGGCCACCTACCACTGCCACCCACTAACACCCATCACAAGCACCCTGAGTTCTGTAGTATCGAGCCTGTTGATCCTAGCTACTCAGAGGCTGAGATCTGAGGGTCAGGGGTCGAAGCCAGGCAACAGGAAGGTCCATGAGACACTTATATCCAATTAACCAGCAAAAAGCCAGAAGTGGAGCTGTGGCTCAAGTGACGAAGTGCCAGCTTTAAGAAAAGCTAAGGAGTAGCATCCAGCCCTGAGTTCAAGCCCCGGCACTGGCTCCAATAAAGCAAAAGCAAAAGAAAAGAGAAAGGAGCATGAGGCACACAGGAAGGAGTAGATATCCACCCACCAACACAGCCCTGCAGACCCACCCTACCCATGGCCCGGCCAGCCCAGCTGATAGCAGGCAAATGAGCACCCGGGGCCCAGGGGCCTCCAGTCCCCGCATGGTGATGCCCAGAGGTGGACAGGCAGGACAGGAGAAGGGGGTGTGCAAAGTTCTGGCATTTCTTCTACTTCACACTTGTGGTAGCCATGAGCTGGGCATGATGCTGCCTGCTCTATTGGTTGCAAATTACTTGTAGAGGTACCGAGTCAGAAGGAACTTTTGTTTTTGTTGATTTGTTTTGTGATTGTTGTTGTGCCTAACTTGGGGCTTGAGCTCAGAGCTTGGGCGCTGTCCCTTTGCTTTGTTACTCAAGGCTGGTGCTGGACCACTTGAGCCACAGCTCTACTTCTGGCTTTTTGGTGATTCATTGAAGATAAGAGTCTCACAGACTTTTCTGCTTGGGCTAGCTTTGAATAATGATCCTCAGACGTTAGCTTGCTGAGTAGCTGGGAATACAGGTATGAGCCACAGGTGTCTGGCCCTGAAGGAATCATTGTTGAAAGAAAAGAATCAGAAGGAAGGACAGGGGGAAGGGAAAGACATGAATCAAAAGACAACAGCAAAGACATTTGCACGTCCAAATATGGAAGCGCATCTTACCAGCCTAAACTGTACCCGATTATAACACCCCAACAGGCACACAGGCAAAGGAGAATGAAGAAAGGAGAATGGAGGAGGGTCTAAATGCTGTCAATCAAGTTGTGTGTGAACTTCCCACAAGCCACTGTGGAACTCTGCCTGGCCCCAGCAGACAGGACCTTTGAGGTCTCTGTCTTCTTTCCTTTCCTCCACTTGGTCTTTCCTAACAAAAGCCACACCTGCCTGGAAGCCATCTGGCTCTCTAACTATTCACTTGACCGATGGGGAACAAAGCACCCAGAGAAGCGAGGTCAGGGTCAAACAACTCCTAAACACCCAAGGCCTAAACAGGAGACAGGAGGCCTCCCAAGCTGACTTCTCCCCCAGCCGCAGCTCTGCTGACCCACCTGGGTGCTTTGGTGGTTCAAGGCTGTAGTCAGCCTCCAGGATTCCCCGACACGGGTACCCAGTGCCTGCCTCCCAAGACCAGGACCCCTGCCCACTCCCCAGACTGGACACTCTCCAGCCATGGGATCTGAGGCCCTGCCTGGAAGAACAGAGGTAGCGTCAGACCATGGCCCTGAACTAACACATAGATGTCTACTCCAAGCCAAGGGGTTTCTTCTCTGGGCCTCAGTCTTTTTGGCTGTAGAAAAGACTCTTAGGGGGCTGGGAAGTTGGCTCAGTGGTAGAGCGCTTGCCTTGCAGGCCTGAGGCCCTGGGTTCGATTCCTCAGCACCACATAAGGAAAAAGAAAAAAGCCGGAAGTGGTGCTATGGCTCAAGTGTTAGAGCGCTAGCCTTGAGCTGAAGAGCTGAGGGACAACGCTCAGGCCCAGAGTTCAGGCCCCATGACCGGACCCAAAAAAAAAAAAAAAAAGACTCTTAGAAGGACAGGCTGTTACGGTGGAGACTTAAAAACAGTGTGAAAGTCCCTAGCTTAGTGCTTGGTAGTCTGTTCATAATCATTAATTTCTATCTTCACTCTGAACCCTCTCACATGAAGAGATAGAATTTCAGATCATATAGGTAGGGCATGCCTGCCATGCAATACTAGAGGCAGAGACTGGAGGATTATGGTTGGAGGCCAACTTGGCAAAGATGTAATGAGACCTAATCTCAACAAACAAACTGGGTACAGTAGTTCATCCTTACGATCCACTTATGTGGGAAGCATAAGTAGGAGGATCGAAAACCAAGCCAGCCCCACATCTATCTAAAAATAATAAGAGTAAACCAGGCACCAGTAGCTCACACCCATAATCCTAGTTACTGGGGAAGCTGAGATCTGAGGACTGCAGTTCAAAGCCAGCCCAGGCAGGAAAGTCTGTGAGACTCTTACCCCCAGTTAGCTATCAAAACACACACACACCAAAAAAATCCAGAAGTAGAGCTGTGGTTCAAGTGGTAGAGTGCTAGCTCTGAGCAAAAAAGCTCGGACACAGTACCCAGGCCTTGAGTTCAAGCCTCAGGACAGGCACAAAATGATACTAATAATTATAATTACTAAAGCAAAACAGGAAAGGGCTAGTGGTGTGGCTGAAGTGGTAGAGTGCCTGCCTAGCAAGCATGAGACCCTGCATGCAAACGCCAGTCTTGACAAAATAATAATAATTACGATAATATAAAGTACTTTTAGCTAGGACAGAGATAAGTCGGGGCAGCTGGAAGGGGCAGAAGGACGCTGCAGCTCCCGGCAGTGGCTGCGCTTACTCCTTACTGCCACAGTGGTGGAATAAAAACAAACGTCATTTTAAACAGGCCACACCCAGAGCTGAAGGTTGGGAGGGAGAGATTTTGGGTGACAAAGGTAATATTTAGGGCAACTGGTCAGACAGGGATGCCCTGGTCAATCAGAAGGATGATGGCAAGGCAGAAGCCTGGTGTACACCGGGATGACTAAATGTTCAATCCTGCTCATATAAGAATGAGGCATGCCGGGCGCAGGTGACGCACACCTGTCATCCTAGCTACTCAGGAGGCTGAGATCTGAGGATTGCAGTCTGATGCCAGCCCAGGCAGGAAAGTGTGTGAGACTCTTATCTCCAATGAACCACCAGAAAACTGGAAGCGAAGCCATGGCTCAAGTGGCAGAGCGCTCGCCTTGGGCTGAAGAGCTTAAGGTCAGCGTGCAGACCCAGAGTTCAAGCTCCACGACTGACCCAAAGAAAGAATGAGGCACAAAGCTGAGTGCCCATGGTTCATGCCTGTAATCCTAGAGGAGGCTGAGATCTGAGGGTGACAATCCAAAGCCATCCTAGGTGGGAAGGCCCATGAGAGACTCATCTCTGGAACAGAGAGAAGTGGAGCTGTGGGTCAAGGGATAGAGGACTAGCCCTGAGCAAAAAGAGCTCAGAAACCATGCTCCAGGACCACCAGTGCATGCGCGTGCGCGCACACACGTGTGCACACACACACACACACACACACACACAGGTAGGGAAGAAGGAGGGGAGAGGATAAGGGAGGGGAGGGGAGGGGAGGGGAGGAGAGGGGAGAGAGAGGCATAGGAAGTGGCTAAAAAGCATCCCAGAGAGGCAGCCGGTGAGCTGGTGAGCTGGCCAGCCTCACAGGCGCTGATCTGAGCTGAGGGTTGACACCAAATCACCTCAACTACAGTTGTCGGTCAGCTCAGACCCCAGAGCCCACAGTTTGCCTCCATGGACCCTCCGACCCCAGAAACACCTGCAGATGTCCCAGATGAGGCAGACAGGCCCAGGTGGGTGTGGAGTCTCCAAGTGGGCAGACCAGGCCATTCTCTTCCCTGTCAATCGTATCTCTGGGCAGAGCAGAAGCTTCAGTACAATAGGCACAGAGCAGAAGCTGAGGACGGTACCAAGCAATCAGAAGTGGGGATGCAAGGGAGGAGGGTTCAGTGGCATGAACCCCACCTCAGCGCTGCTCCCTCTACAGACCCAGGAAATGGAGGAAAACTCCGAATGTCTGTGGACAAGACATGTCAGTGATATTTAGGTGAGAAGCGAAGACATGGGGCCAGAGACCGAAAGAAAAACTAAACCCAGTCCTGCAGGGAATGAGGTGTCAAAAGAATAAACCCCAGACCCACGGCAGAGCCAGGGCAGGGGAGACTCCAAACTCAGGGGGGTAGGGGTGCTGAAGAATGCCCCCCTCCCCTGGTCCTCACTGCTGGCCCTGCTGAGCCCAGAAGTTTCCCCAGGACAAAGTCAACCAGAGGGCAATCTGGACTCTGGACAAAGCCGACAGACAAACCACATGACTAACACAAAGTCCACATGCCGAATGGCCCTCCAGTTACCCCCCTCCCCGTGGAGCCCCCAGATGCAGTCAGACGTAAGATGGGCTTTGTGTGTGCACATGTTTGTTGGTGTGTGCATTATGGGGGGGCACTGTGCATGTGACTTTGGGGTATAAAGGTAAGCATGTGCAAGAATGTAGAAGTAGCACTCTACCACTCTGAGCCACAGCGCCACTATCAGCTTTCTGGTGGTTAACTGGAGATAAGAGTCTCATGGACTTCCTGCACAGGCTGGCTTCCACCTCTGATGCTCAGATCTCAGGCTCCTAAGCTGCTACACCATGACAGACATAAGCAGCCAGCGCGTGGCTAAACGTGCTTTTTAAAAGGGTTGGTAGGAGCTCAGGAGAGGAAGACAGGCAGGGAGAGGAAGATGGGCAGGGAGAGGAAGATGGGCAGGGAGAGGAAGATGGGCAGGGAGAGGAAGATGGGCAGGGAGAGGAAGGCTCTCCATCAGATCAGGGTGAGGATGGTGAAGAAAGCCTTCAGAGGATCCACGCCAGGCCCACCAAGTGGGCACAGGAGGTTGTAATGCGGGGCCTCGCGATGTCCACCCCTCACCTACACGACACTGCTGGCCTCTGCGCCACTCAAAGCCAAGGGCACCACCCCACCCCCCTTACCTGCACTGGCCTTATTGCGTCTGAACCATCAAGGCCTTTTCTTCCTTCAGCTTCTCCTCAAGCCCAAGGAACGCCTCCTTCCGCTCCCTGCACGGCCCCTCCCCAAGGCTGAGGTGCATCTGGGCTCCCAGCTCTCCCGGGAACCCATTGCAGGAAGCAGCAAGGACGTGCACTGCCTGTTCCCCTGGAGTCTAGGACTGAGATGACCCCGGCCCCCCAGGCCACCCACCCCCAGGCTCCGGGAGACCATGCGGCTGGCCATGAGGGCCTCGAAGCCCGGTTCAGATGGCTGGTCTGTCCCCAACCCTGGACGGACAAGCCCCAGCCTGGCCTGGCCCCACTCTCGTGGGAAGCACCGGGCTTTCCCCTTTCAGGACCATGGTTTGGCCTGGGGCCCAGGGCTTCCCCCAGCCTCACAGGTGCAGGGCAGAAACACTTCATTCCCACTGGACCTGAGGGGCTGCATGCAAAGGTCAACCCCCCCCCCCCCCGGGTTGCTCAGGTACCAGGGTGAGGAGGACCGCATGGTCGTGGCTGCGGCTGAGGCAGCTCCCAAGAAACCCCTTCTGCGGAAGGACGCGGGGCAGGCTGCCTAAGTTGTTCAGGAGAGACAGGGGAGGACCCCAGAGAGCATGAGGAGCTCTGCGGGGAGAGGGAGAAGGAAGAATGGGAAGAGGAAGCAAGCAAGAGGAAGAGGAGAAGGGGAAGAGGAGGAGAATGGAGGAGGAGGAGGAGTAAGAGGAGGAGGAGGAGAGGAAGGAGCAGAGGATGAGGGAGGAAAGGAGGGAGGAGGGGAGGGAGGAGGGGGAGGAGGAGGAGCTTGAGCAGGAGGAGTCTGGCTGCTTCTGGCTTTGGAAACCCTGGGTCGTGGTGAACTTCCCTCTGCAGTGCAGAAATGAGAGAAGCGGTGGGAGGGAGACCTGAGCTGACTCATGGCAAGCCAGGTATTGGGGTGCCCCCAGGTGCCCCTTACTCTCAGCTGATACACAGACCTGCCGGAGCTCCCCGCCCAAGGCCCCCTCTCATCCTTGCCGGTGATGAGGAAGAAATGCTGTGCTCCGAACTCCTGTCCTGTTGGCCTTCCTTGCTGTCGGTTCCGGGCACCACCTCTGACCCAGCCACCGGAGCTCCTGCAATGCAGCCTCTGCCTAGAAACCCTGCACACCTGAGCCTCCCGGTGCCTCAGGTGAAGGGGACAGGGGACACGGCTTCACCCAAAGTCTCCCCCAAACACCACCACGAACCTTGGCTCCCTCCTCCTCCGATCCTTAATGACTAATCCAGGGACCATTCTCCCTGACCAACACAGAAAAGGGTGACCTTATTTCTGGTGGGTCCCAAACTTCGTAAAGCAGAACAGAGGAACGCGGTGGCCTCTGGAGACCATGCTGTCACCGCCGGCCTCCGTCCCTGCCCGCGGGGAGAGGCCCTGGCATGTCAGCAGCAGTCAGTCCTCCACATATATGATGTGTCAATAAACGCATTAAGCTGCGGGACGGCCTCCTATAAACTCTTTGACGGCCTCCTGGCAGGAAACGGGGCATTCCGATGTAGATGTCGCGGGTCTGTTCTACAGGAACTCATAAAGCCCACAGGTGCTGTTTGGGGGCTGATGGGGGCGGGGAGCAGCCAACCTGCTGGTCTCTAGCCTGCAGCCTCTCTGCCTATCGCCCACCATGCCCTGCCACACATCTGTTCTGTTCACAGAATCGCTGGGGTTCTTTGGAGAAGGCCCCCCAGTGCTCTCCCACAGAACCACACAGCAAGCGTGAGTTTGCTTCTTGGGCTCCAGCTACACAGAAGGCTGAATGAGAGCAGAGAGCCCGCACAATAACCCAGGGAAGGGCTGGGAAGGTGGCTCAGTGGTAGAGCGCTTGCCTTGCATGCATGAGGCCCTGGGTTCAATTCCTCAGCACCACATAAGCAAAAAGAAAAAAGCCGGAAGTGGCACTGTGGCTCAAGTGGTAGAGTGCTAGCCTTGAGCTGAAGAGCTGAGGGACAGCACCCAGGCCCAAAGTTCAGGCCCCATGACCGGACCCAGAAAAAAAAATAATAATAATAACCCAGGGAAGGAGATCAGACCAGTGGGAAATGCTGTGCGGGGCAGCCACGCAGGCCGCCAAGGGTGTGTTCGTCTCCTCAGCCTACCCCATCTCCAAGCCGCCTGCAGCTCTAGCCCTTCTGGTACCACACTAATTTCAACCTATTTAGATATCACGTCAAGCAAGCGAGAGAATGATGTGATTCATTACAAGGACTCTCCTGGTCTCTGCTCCCCATACCGTATTATTAAAGGTAATTATTTTGTGGCTACTCGGTTCCTTCAGCCAAGGCTGTCTTCCTTATCATCCAAATGTCAAACCTCTTCAACATCTCAAAGCGCATGTTCACTCCCAAAGCCAAACACGCCATACCTTACAGACCGCTGCAGCTCCTGTCAGAAGCCACAGATCCACTGCTGGGAGGAGGGGCAGTGCTCCGGCTCCCACTTCCTCCAGCTGTGCCTTTGATCTGCAGCCAGAGGAGGCCCGGTGGGGCGCTGGCAGCGACTGCTGCTCTGCTGGGCCCAGGTCGGCCTGACACAGGGGCTCCCCGGGGCCCAGCCCCCGAGGGAGCAGCAGCCAAGGAGGCCACAGAAAAGTGTCTGCTCCCAGAGCTCCAACCACTACCCACAAAAAGAAAAAGAAAAAGGATCGGCCAAGCGATGGCTGCTCCAAGCTGAGCTTTGTGTGCCCAGGGCTCTGGCTGGGTCATTTGGCAAATGCCACACTTTTTACATCTTCTTAGAACCTAAGCCGCTGGGTCAGCGTGCTCCCCGGCAGGTACATAACAATCTAACCACCAGCAGCTCGCTCAATCCCTTTTCAGAAAACTTTCTGTACTTAGAGCATAAAACCACACACGCATGTGCGGGAACCAAGGGCACCACCGCTGTGCCAGGGAGGTGGCAGGCCTCTGGGGGACCCCAGGTGCACAGGACACAGGTAAAGGCCCACCTCCCCTCCCCCACCTCCTGATCCCTGTACTCACCCCAGCTTGGAACTCACTGGAGAACCTCAGGTGGCATATTTTAAACTTTTATTTAAAAAAAAAATCATTTGTTTCTATTACTGTGAATGTCTTTGGGGCAAACCAGAAGCTCTTATCTGGAACTTTCCATGTATACCCTGTTGTAGTGAACTCCTTCCTACAAACCCAGGACTCCCCAACCCAATCCTATTTGAAAAAAGAAACAGATGGCATCATGAGACACCAATGTGTGCCAAACATATTTCATTTGAGTTCCCATCTTGCTATAGGCTTTGATTTCCCCGGCAAAGGTGTCTCGAGTATGACTCGGGAGGGGCTTTGGTGTCATCTACCTTTAGGGACAAGACTTGAGTTATTCTTGGAGTTCTCAGCTGTTTCTAGATGCAGTGTCCCAAAGCACCAAACCCTGCCAGGAGGAAGGAAGAGCTCCATGTGGAAGATGCTTTCCTTCCCCAACCCTTCCAAAGGGCTGCAGACGCCCCACCCATCCGGCGGAAGAACGCCCCCTAGTGGTTCTGCATGACAGAGGATCAGGGGTCCTCTTCCCAGCTGGCAAAAGTCAGAGGACAAAGAGGGCAGGCGGGAGGCCGCTGTGCAGAGCCTGGCTACCTTCCATCACTCAGACCCCAACAAGACTCGCCACGGTCCTCCATACCCACAGGCACAAAAGTGAGCCATGCAAGCGCTGGAGATGGTAGGGACACACTCAGACATCCAGCCAGAGAACTTAAACTTGTTACAGATGTGGATGCACACTTTAAATTGCTGTGTGTGTATATTGTTAAAATTATGTGACTCCATTTCCCAAATCTGAAAAAGCAGGAGGAAAGTATCCATTTCTCTTAGGATTGCCATAAAGAGCGAATGGCTTCCACGCATGGTCTGCTTCTCTCTCTCTCTCCCTCCCTCCCTCTCTCTCTCTCTCTCTCCTCTCTCTCTCTCTCACACACACACACACACAATTTTCTGCAAAATAAGCTTTCAGTCTGTAAGTAAATAAATAAAGTACATTAAAGGGACAGACAGAAAATGTCACTGAATGCAAGCGTTCAAGAGGTTCTTTTTTTTCCCTTTTTAATGTTTCTTTCATCTTTGCTACACTTTGCTAATCTTTTACCCTGTGGAACCTTGTCATTGCCATGAGAAAATTAGCAAGCTAGAACCTTGCCTTTCTCAGCTCTGTCTTGCAGGGGCTTTGAACTGACGGTGCCCTCTTACTGTCAAAACACACTTGTGATGTGTGGAAGAGCATGGCAGGGCCCCAGAGGGTGAGGCCTCCCACCCGCCCCCCTCCCAGCCCTGCTCCTCCCCCACTGCGTGCCTGGTGCTTTCCTTCAGAATTCAGATCTCAATGCCAGTATTTCCTTCCTTCTTCTCCAGTGCCGCCATGCCACCCCTGGCAAAACCCTTTCCCTGGTGACCATAGCCGCACAGGCATTCAGGACACCCATGGCCCTGGGGGTGCCTGGGGGGAGCCCACTTCCCCCACACTTCCCACACGCTGTGGGGTCCCTCTGCCATGACCTGAACTCAAAACAGGCCAGGCATCCTCTGCTGTGCGGTGGTCCTGCCTCTTCTCTAAAGAGAACCGAGGGCTTCTCTCCCAGGGCCCCCACCATGCCGCCTAGCCTAGCGCACTTGCATTTGCTCTTGGAACAATGACCAGCGCCAGTCACAGGGGAAATGGCAGGCAGCTGGGAAGAGTTCACCTGCAAGGCCGTTCACAGAGAGAAAACTGGAAAGCAAAGAGCTCCGGGAGGGGTTGCAGGCACGGCTCAGGTGGTAGAGAGCCAGCCAGTGAGTGAAAGCAGCAAGTCAAAAGAGCTCAATGAACAGGGGAAAAGGGGGTGGGGCCACAAGCTTCCGACATCTACATGCAGGCAAAATCTAGCTTGCAGATTTAAGGGAGAAGGTAACACAAGTTACGGAAATGTCGGTAAAAACCCTCTTTTTCTTGTTTGTGTTGCTTTGTTTTCCCTTTCACTTTTAAGGAGATTTGTTTTCCACTAGCTACCAGTGGCTCAGGAATACAATCCTAGCTTTACTAAGGAGGCTGAAATATGAGAATTACGGCTTCAAGCCAGCTAAGACGGACAAATCTGTGAGACTACTATTTCCAATTAACCAGCAAAAAGCCAGAAGTGAAATTGTGGCTCAAGTGGTAGAGCACTGGCAGTGAACAACAACAAATAAAAAGCTGAACAAGAACAAGAGGCCCTAGGTTCAAGCTCCAGTGTGGGTGGGAAGGTTGGAATTTGTTTTCCTTTAGAAAAAAATTCCAGAATTTTGTAGAATACATTTAAAAAAACCATTTCTCAAGCATCTTAGTTTGTTTCTTCTTGTGCTGTGTTTTGTTTTGAGACAGGGTCTCACTATGTAGCCCAGCCTGGACTATTACTGTGAATCTTCCTACCTCAGCCACCCCAGTACTGGGATTACAGACATGCACCACCATACCTGAGCCCTCTCTCTTGAATTATTGAAATCCAGAATACCAGCTGCTTACCAGGGAAGCTGCCTGGCCTCACCAC